>NC_142283.1:6371904-6994404 GCF_052056855.1 Sturnus vulgaris | reverse complement strand
ATATATAGAGATGTATGTATGCATGGAGTTTGGATAGATGATAGATTGCTGATGGAAAAATGGGTGCATGATGGTTGCAAGAAGGGATGATGGATGGACGGATGAATGGATGGATGGATGGACGGATGGATGGATAGATGGATGTATGGATGGATGCATAGATGGATGCATAGATGGATGCATAGATGGATGCATAGATGGATGGAAGGATGTATGAATGGATGGACAGATGTATGGATTTATCATTGCTGATGGATGGAAGGATGGATGGGTGGATGGATGGATGGGTGGATGATGGATGTAAGTATATATAGAGATGGAAGGATGCATGATAGATGGATATGGATGTAGATAGCGGGTGGATGGATCAATGGGTCCATGTATAAATGGATGGAAGGATGGATGGATGAATGGATGATGGATTGATGCATGTATGATGGATGGATTGATGGATGATTGGATGGATGGATGGAGGGATGGATGGATGGATGCATGGATGATAGATGGATGGATGATGGATGTATAGGTGGAAGTGTACGTATGCATGGAGGATGGATAGATGACGGATTTGTGACGGAAAAATGGGTGCATGATGGTTGCAAGAAGGGATGATGGATGGACGGATGAATGGATGGATGGATATGGATGGATGGATGGATGGATGGAAGAATGGATTGATGGATGAATGATTGATGACGGATGGATGGAAGGATTGATGGATGGATGGATGGATGGATGGATGGATGGATGGATGGATGGATGGATGATGGATGATGATATAGAGATTGAAGGATGCATGATAGATGGATATGGATGTAGATAATGGGTGGATGGATCAATGGGTCCATGTATAAATGGATGGATGGATGGATGGATGGATGGATGGATGGAGGGATGCATGGATGGATAGGAATGAACGATGCTTCAATTGATGGATAGGGATGGATTGATGGATGGGTGATGGATGATGGATGGATGAATGATGTGTGGAAGAATGAATAGGTGAATAGTGATGGATATATGTATGATGGATGAATGAACGGTTGTATCCATGGATCCATAGATAGATGACTTGAAGGATGGAAGATGGGTGATGGGTGATGGATGGATTGATGAATGGATGGATGGATGGATGGATGATGGATGGATGGATGGATGGATGGATGATGGATGGATGGATGGATGGAAGAGGACGGATGAATGGATGATGGATGGAATGATGTATGGAGAAGGAGGGATGCATGACAGATATGGATATGGATGTAGATGGTGGATGGATGGATGGATGGGTGGATCCACGTATAAAAGGATGGAAAGATGGAATGAGGGATTCATGGATGGATTGGTAAGGATGATGGATCAATTAACAGATAGGGATGGATGGATGGATGGATGGATGGATGGATGGATGGATGGATGCATATATGGATGAATGGATGGACGGATGGATGCACATATGGATGGATGGATGGATGGATGGATGGATGGATGGATGGATGATGGATGGATGGATGATGGATGGTTGATGGATGGTTGGATGGATTATAGATGTATAGATGGAGATGTATGTATGCATGGAGGATGAATTGATGAAGGATTGCTGACAGAAAAATAGGTGCATGATGGTTTCAAGAAGGGATGATGGATGGATGGATGGATGGATGGATGGATGGATGGATGGATGGATGGAAGAAAGGATGGATGGATGGATGGATGGATGTGGATGGATGGATATGGATGAATGATGGATGGATGAATGAATAGATGGATGGGGATTCATTCATGGATGGATGGATGGATGGATGATGGATGCATCAGTGTATCCATGGATGGGTGCATCAGGATGGATGGATGGATGGATGGATTTATTGATGTATGATAGGTGGATGGATGAGCGATGATGGATGATGGATTATGTATGAATGGGTGATGGATGGACAGATGGATGGATGGACTGATGGATAGATAGGGATGTATGAGGGATGGATGGATCGGGATGGATACATGGATAGACGGATGGGTGGAATGATGGAGGGATGGATAGATGGATGGAAGGATGCATGGTTACATGGATGTTGTAATAGGGATGGACTACAGGATTAATGGATGATTGATGGATTGATGCCTGGATGGATGGCTGGATGGATGGATGGAAGGATTGATGGATGGATGGATGGATGGATGGATGGATGGAAGAATGGATCGATGGATGAATGATTGATGATGGATGGATGGATGGATGGATGGATGGAAGGATTGATGGATGGATGGATGATGGATGGAAGGATATATAGAGATGGAAGGATGCATGATAGATGGATATGGATGTAGATAGTGGGTGGATGGATCAGTGGGTCCATGTATAAATGGATGGATGGATGGCGGGATGGATGGATGGAGGGATGCATGGATGGATAGGAATGAACGATGCTTCAATTGATGGATAGGGATGGATTGATGGATGGGTGATGGATGATGGATGGATGAATGATGTGTGGAAGAATGAATAGGTGAATATTGATGGATATATGTATGATGGATGGATGAACGGGTGGATCCATGGATCCATAGATAGATGACTTGAAGGATGGATGATGGATGATGGGTGATGGGTGATGGATGGATGGATGGATTGATGAATGGGTGGTTCAAGGGATCAATGGATCAATAGATGGATGAGATAAAGCAATTTATGGATGGATGAATGGATGGATGAATGGGTGGATGGATGGATGAATGGATGGATGGAAGACGGATGGATGAATGGATGATGGATGGAATGATGTATGGAGAAGGAGGGATGCATGACAGATATGGATATGGATGTAGATGGTGGATGGATGGATGGATGGATGGATGGATGCATATATGGATGAATGGATGGACGGATGGATGCACATATGGATGGATGGATGGATGGATGGATGGATGGATGATGGATGGATGGATGATGGATGGTTGATGGATGGTTGGATGGATTATAGATGTATAGATGGAGATGTATGTATGCATGGAGGATGGATTGATGAAGGATTGCTGACAGAAAAATAGGTGCATGATGGTTGCAAGAAGGGATGATGGATGGATGGATGGATGGATGGATGGATGGATGGATGCAGGGATGGATGGATGGATGGATGGATGGTGCATGGATGGATGGATGGATATGGATGGAAAGATGCATCAATGTTTCTATGGATGTATGGATGGATGGGGATGGATGCATGGATGTATCAATGGATGTTTGGGTGGAGGGATATTGAAGGATCCATAGGGACAAAAAGATGGATGATTGATGGATGGATGGATGGATGGATGGATGGATGGATGGATGGGTGGATGGGTGGATGGATGGATGGATGGATGGATGGATGGATGGATGGATGGGTGGATGGGTGGATGGATGGATGGATGGGTGGATGGGTGGATGGATGGATGGATGGATGGATGGATGGATGGATGGATGGATGGGTGGATGGGTGGATGGGTGGATGGATGGATGGATGGATGGGTGGATGGGTGGATGGATGGATGGATGGATGGATGGATGGATGGATGGGTGGATGGGTGGATGGATGGATGGATGGGTGGATGGGTGGATGGATGGATGGATGGATGGATGGATGGATGGATGGATGGATGGATGGATGGGTGGATGGGTGGATGGATGGATGGATGGATGGATGGATGGATGGATGAATGGATGGATGGAGGCATGGATGGATGGATGACGGAAGGATGGATACATGGGGTATGTAATGAAGGATGGTAGATATATGGATGGATGGATGGATGGATGGATGGATGGATGGATGGGTGGATGGGTGGATGGATGGATGGATGGATGGGTGGATGGGTGGATGGATGGATGGATGGATGGATGGATGGATGGATGGATGGATGGAATGATGCTGGATGCTGGATGGATGGATGGATATGAATGGATGGATTTATGAGGAAGGAATGGTATGGATGAAAGGATGAATGGTGGATTGATGGGTGGATGGATGATGGATCAATGGATGGATGGAGGGATCAATGGATGGATGAATTCATGCATCGATGGATGGATGGATGGATGGATGGATGGATGGATGAATGGGTGGATGGATGAATGGATTAGGAATGTATGGATGATGGATGGATGAATGGATGTATTGGTATGGATGAATGGATAGGTGGATGGATGCTTAGATTGATGCATGGATGCATGGATACATGGATTCATGTATACATTTATGGATGGATGGACGGAGCACCAAAAATAGGAGTCCAGACTTTGAAAGAAATTACATTCCAGAATGCTGGGAGTTTTCACATCTTCTTTCCTCATTATTGAAGAAACCCTAGTTAAACTCCATGCTCCCTTCGCTTTTCCTGTCACACGAATCAGGAGGATCTCCTGTGCATTTCAGGGTGACAACTCTCTCTGTCTGCTTGTGACACCCCAGCACCATGATGGGCACTGAGGTGTGATGATTGAGGACTGCAGCACTGCAGCAGCCTAGGCATATCATCAGCCACCTTTGTAACGTTAGCTGAGAGCTGGGAGAATGGAATCTGCTCAACAGGTGTGCTGGGAGCCTGGCACAGGGACTTGGGCTGGGGCCAGTGCCACTGAGTGTCTGCTGTGTTGCTTTGCCAGCTGGCTAGAGTTACAGCTGGGTGGACGGAATGCCTCTTCATCTGCAGCAGCTTCTTGTTTGCTAGAAAATTCTCCCAACATTCCTGAGTCATCAGGAGCCACAGTCCTCTTTTCCTCTCCCTTTTCTTTTTTTCCACCAGGAACCCATGCAGTTAGTTGCCCTCGTCCAGGGTTCTTCCTCTACAGTCCCAGTCTGAACTAGAGAACACAGGGAGCAACAGCCCTGAGATTTGGCTAGCTCAGGGCAACCATCAAAATCTTTCAGATATGACCTTGACTAGTCACAGATCAGGGCAGATCAGCATCTGGTTGTTGGTGAGATAACCTCAGACTAGGGATTTATGCAGCAGCCTCATCTATCCTGCACAGTTACTCTCAGGACTGCCAGAACTACCTTATCCCAGCAAGGAAATTACTCCAATTTCTAGATTGTCATTTCAGAGCTGCCAAATCAACCTTCTCACCACACAACTAACAGATAACGACTGGAACGGATCTAAACACATTAGGCTTGATGGGTTGGGACAGCTTTAGATAGCAAGCTGAGTAAGAGCTTTCCGAGCCAAGGCAGTATCCTCTGCATCCTCATGACTTCAGCCACATGTCAGCCAGCCCTCACATGTGAACATGCCTGACTGTCAGCCAGAAAGCTTCCTGACAACCCCTTGACTCCCTTCACTGGAAGTTTTGGAAGCACAGGGCCACGTGACAAAAGAACAGGAGAAGCTTTCTTTGATCAGTTTTCAAATATGCCATTAACTTTTTTTTTTTTTTTTTTAAGAAAAAATTGACTCTGTATGCCTGAGATCAACAGGAGTTTTGCTTCTTGTCTTAATGGGATTTTTGGAAGAACACTTAGCAATTCCTGTGCCTCTGTTCACCAACTACTTCAGCAGGAATGATTTTACAATGTGCTGGCACTACATGGGGCAAATAAAGAAAAAAGCTAGAAAACCTTGGGCTTGTTATACAAATGGTCCAGTTGCCTCCGAAAGAAGTCCTGAAATGGGAAACTTCAGGTCCCCCAGACTGCACCACTCTAGCCAAGTGTGGCTGGTCACAGTGTGATGTATTCAGTTCACTGAAAATATTTGCAAGACCAAAGCAATTATCACTTCAACTCTCTGAGCTTTTACTCATATTCTTACTACTTGATTGTCCTCACAGAATAATGAAGTGTAGCAGAATCCATCTAAGGGCTGTTCAGATCAAAAGTCAGATCAAAAAGAGCTTAAAACAAAAACTAACACAGTCAAAACTGTGGATTGTACAGGTGAGTGTTCCTAAATGAGACTCATTCCTTAATTTTTCCAAACAGTAAGCATGCAATCAGGTCAGGGAGAATTGCTAACCTGAAACAATAATTATGATTTGCCTTTTGTGATTTAGCAATTAATTAGCATATGACTAGTGAACATTAGGCTTATACAAGATTGCAAATCTGTAGTCCCAACCCCAGCTGGAGGCTCTGTTAGACTATACTGCTAACATAAGTCTTAATAAATGGATTGGTAATCTCTGTTATGGGTTTCCTTCCTGTTCAGAGGGTAAGAAACATCCCATTCCTCTAGGTCTGAACCAGGATTAATTGATTGGTCTCATATGAACCTGAAAGCCATTAAGAGCATGAAGAATGAAAAGCAATTCAAACTGCTTTATTACCATTTTCTAGTAAAGCACCAGTTTAGACTCTGGACCTACTGTGAAGCAGCAGGTTTCCAGATATTGACTGTGCTGGCATGTGCTTCTGGAAAAGAGGAAACGGCTGATTCCTAAAAGCAGAAACATCTGCTCAAGTCATGAACACACTTTCTGTCTGAGACCAAACAGCAGGACTGATAAAGAAGTCCCTGTGCTGCCAGACACATAGGCCAGAATCACAGCAAAACAGTGGTGAACTGTGAACCACGCTGATCCTCCTTCATCCTTAACCTAAAATATTTGTTTTATGGGGCTCACCATAGCCCTTACCCTGTTGGCTTTCACAACTAAGGCACAGTGAGTCTTTTTTGTCCCAAGTTAGGGTGGAGGAGCAGAGTTGTTTGTGCAGGAGAGTCATCAAGGAGTCCAGAGAAGCCAAATGTGCCAGTCTGGGCACTGCACTAGGAGAATCCATATTTTTTGATTATGGTTGTCCTCATACACCAATTTCTTGGGCTGTTTGATGCATTTCTTGGCTTATTTAAGTCAGTCCATCTACCAGAGTGTTCCTAACAGGATAATGAACAAGTATAGAAGAATGAATACAGTCCTGATGTTAGGACCCCATCTAACATACTTCTTTGTCTGCCCTGAGTTCCGTTTATTTGACAGAACTCCAAAAATAAATAAGGGGCGTTGACCATTCCAATGCTTTTCTTGAAGCAGCAGAGCTGCAAAATCCAAGCATAAATATCAAGACACTTTTGATATTTTAGTATTGCTGGCAAATGAATATGACTGAGGAACCTGATTACCATTGGGATATTGGTCTGGTGTTTTCAGAAGAAAAAATCTCTCCCCCTTTTATCTTGAATTAGAAGGGTGGACTTTTTCATTTGCATCAGGAGAGCAACATTCTTAAAATCAAAAGAATGACATCAAAGGGACCAGAGAGTAAAATTCAACTTTGTATCAATGAGCAGCTTATGTAGACCTATATTCTGCAAAATAAGCAGAGCATGAGTTGAATTTCTCCCACTGAAGTCATCAGATATTGACCACCAGCATTTCCTAAAGTCCTTGTGGAATGAGGGCCACAGGATACAGCCCAGAGAGAAGGAGAGTGCACAGCCAACCTGTGGGCCACGTTTTCCAGCTCCTACTACACCTTCCTTACAGCTTGCTTACCCCTGTTGCCTGCTTCACAGCATTGTGAGGACATTTCCGGCTTCAGAACTGATGCTGCAGCCTTTGATCCTGCCTGAATCCCACAAATGAGAACCTACAGCAAGGGGCTTTTTCTTCTTCTTGCTCCCAGCCCTCACGAAACCACATCTCCACCCCACTTCAGCAATTCACTCTAGCATGTGCTTAACATTAAAGCCATTCAGGACTTAAGTCTGTGATTAAAATTAGGCATACATTTAAATGCTGTGGAACTGGGACCTCAATGAAGATGGCTGTTGGATCAACCTGCTATGACCTCTGCTGAGGTGATTGTATCTCAGCCTTTTGCACCATTCTATTTTCCCCCAAAATTCATAGTTTACTCACTGTGTCTTATAACAGATATTTAAATGGTCCTGGGTTTTGGTTTTTGTTCTTTTTTTTTTTTCTCTATAACACTGTGCAAATGACATTGATTTTTCTAGCCCTGCAAATATTTGAGATGACATGAAAGATGTCCCACACCTCCCAGCTTCCTCCCAACCCATTCTGTACACCAAGGAGGCATGTGAAAGATAAAGAAACTTTTAAAGTTCTAGGAAGGAAATAAAATCAGATTCTGTAAAACTTTGAAATTTCTGCAATCCAAGTTTAAGAGAAAACAGGTGGGTGTTGTCTTTGAGTGTGTAGCAGAACAAAGAAGAATGTCTAATCACCCACACCACAGAGATTCCTGACTTGTCCTCTTTTGACCATTGAAAAATGTGGTGGCATAAATAGGTAGATTTCCTTCACTTTCTCTTCTGAAGGAACCTTGCTTCCTTGCTGGGAGCTCAGAGAGGAACTCTGAATACGCCTGACTGATTGAGAAGCAGGAGGAGATCTTTAATTTTTGTTTTGCAGATGCATATCTGTGGATTATGCTAGTCTACTATCCCAAAGGAAAAAAAAAGAAAAGAAAACAAAAGCAAAAACAAACAGGCCATGGGATCATCTGCATCACTGCTGTAAACAGATTAGCCCCATGTCATGTGAAAACTCCTTATCACACAGCTGGGATTTAACCTCTGAGGACTCACCCTTTGCTGCGTGGCCCTGCATGTCCATTTCACCCTGAAGTTCCAAAGGCAAAATATTTCAACAGAACTTTTTCCAATTTACCTATCGCCCATATTATGAACAGAGACAGCTGATCTTCCTTCTGATTTTTAATCCTTCCCCTTTCTGTCCAGAAGGACTGCTTAACCTAAAACCTTAATCCTTAAGCTTGGAAAGTCTGCAGTCACTTGCCTTCATAACCATGTTAGCTTTATCACTGCATCATCAGAAGTACTATTTTTTTTAATTTTTTTTTTAACAGAAAAGTCGATGTGCTAAGCCTCTCCTCCAGCACTGCAGTCTTCTGATATTTCACCCTCAGATATAGCTGTTGTCCTCACCCAGCCTCATAGCTGGGGCACTTGTTAAATTTAGGTTTATTTTATCATCCCCACCAAGCCAGGAAATCTTGACTAATGGAGAACCAAAGGGTTAGTAAAAATTTCATATCTTAACCTGGCAGGGGAGAAAAAGAGTTGTTTACCTTGAGCAGACAATTAAAAGCAGGGGTGGAAGGCTAGAATTGTGAGGTCAAAGAAAGCTCTGCTATCCACACCAACAGGCCAGAATTTTACCTGGGAGGTTTTATTTGGTTCCTGGGTGCACTTAGCTCTGGCTCTGCTCTCTTTGGGCAGAGGCTTTACAGCAGTTTCAGCCCTTTTTTTTCCAGGGAGAAACCACTCGTATAATTGAGTGTATGATGTTTCCTTTTCCTTTCCCTGAGAGTGGCTAATAACCTCACCCTTTATTAGAGATGGGAAAAGGCACATAAGAAAGAGATGCTGAAAACCTAAATTCATTATTTCTGCCACTCATGGAGGACTTTTTCTTCATTAAGAGAGTTATCTTGAGGGCATAAGGGAGCTTTAAATCCTTTTTCTCTGGTTCAGACTTCTGTTCTCATACACTTTTACCACTCCATCCAAGCATTTCTCCACTTACAGCCTTGGCACTTCATTTTTTTTTGGTTTTTCTACTACATGTCTCACCCAGCTACCTCTTCTCTTTTAAAGACATACAGAACTTCTCCATGACACGAGATGTCTCTGTTAATACAAGATATTCAAAATACATGCTTCACATTTTCATGTCCCACTATCAAATTGGGTAATATGAGCCAATATATAGTCTTATTTAGCTCTCTGGTATTCATGAATGAAAAGCTGAAATCTGGGGTTTTTTTTGTTTGGTTGGTTTTTTTTCCTGAATATTTACATTTCAAGACTTAAATGTGTTTATAGTATAACTACTCTTAATTTTTTTAAAGTTTTAACTCATGGAAAAATGATTAGAGACAATATATTCCACTTTTTTCCCTTTCTTTTGGAAAAGCCTAACTTTTGATGAAAAATTGAGAAAATTTGTAATACAGCAAACAATGATCAACAAGTTTAGACTTCAGTGGTCATTTCATGTGAACAACTTAATCTTACAGAATTTCCATTTTTTTTATTTAAAAGTCATGAATTGAAAACGGCAGTCTAGTAGTTAATATCTAATGCCATAAATTCATCAAAAACTGAAGAAGGACATATAAAATGTCCATTACATGACTTCTGTGAGAAAAGCAAAGCAGTTAAGCCTTCAGTCCTTAACATCCAGATTTCTGTGCCTAATCTATAGAGAAGACATGCAAATACAGCCTTCATTACATGGAATTTTCTGGAATAACAAATTATTGTAGATTTCTGGCATGTGTGCCTGCACACATCTGGAATCCTGCAGAGGAAAGTCAACCCAGGCCCACTGAAACCACTGTCACCACACCGTTACCTACTGGGCAAGGATTTGGGGGGCAAAAATGGAGATCTGTGCTCCCCACAGCACTGCCAATGTGCCCACAGCCAGCACAGGTGGCTTGTGTTTCCATCAAATTCCTCCTCTGAAAGGCTTGTTGGCTGATTGGTGAGATTAACATAAAATAACATAAAATAACATTTAAAAAAATAAATAAAATAAAATAAAATAAAATAAAATAAAATAAAATAAAATAAAATAAAATAAAATAATGGTTAAATAGATTCATGATTAAATAGAAAGCAAGGCATCAGAGAGCCTGTGTAGCTTCTGTGGAAAACTGAGGCCTACTCTGGCTTACCTTAATACAGACATCATTTTCTGCATGTCTGTTGTGCTCCTAATGCAGAAAGTGATGCTGTAGAGATATTGTAGTGCCAAGACTCTGGAATTTAATCCATTCCCTTCTTCTTCACTAATATTACTTATTTAATAGCATCAGTCAAAATCAAGGCTCCATCCTACTCAGCTATTCACCAGCATTGTCAAGCAGAAGAAAAAGAAAATATGCAATTACCTAAGGTATGCAGAATTTGTCATGTTAGGTGAGCTTGATCCCATCTCTGACAATGACCAACAGCAGATGCTTGAGGAAGGAATACGAGGTCAGAACAACCACAGAGAGATCTTTTCCTGGTACACCCCTCCACATTCTGAAAAAGAAAATAAGGTAAGCCTCTGAATACAAAACTGAATATATTACTGCATGCTGTGAGAATTTGGTTGTGTAATTACCTCTGTGCTTAGTGTCATGCATGTCCAGATGGGGCTTCTAATCCAATCTCATACTTTGAACAGCAGCTGGCTCATAGGGCCAGTAACTCCATCAAAAACCACCTGACATGCTGCACCCCAGAACAGGAGAGAACAGAGTTTTGAAACTGCAGTCTTTGAAAGTGGTGCGTGTGTCAGAGAGCAGCACCTTGTCAAGCCATCCACTTCTACTTCAACGCAGCTCAGATTTTCAGCTCTGGCCAGGTTTGGACACCATCACCTCCACAAGCCCTCCTCCAAAATAGGTTTAATTGGGAATGAAATAAAGTACACACCTAAAGAATAGGAGCAAAATCCATCAGGCTGCTCCCTGTGCAGTGGGAGCTCTAAACTCCGAGGAATCTGAGGGCCCCTGGGGGAGTTAGCACCGTGAGGATGACAGTCACACTGCTACTAATACTCAACCCTGCAAACTATTTGGCCAAAATAGAACAGGCAATCCCTTCATTTCGGTAGAACAATCCTCACTATATTGAGCTTGGATTGAGGAGCCCGAAGCTTGCCAAAACTTTGACTTTATCAAATGTTCTACAGTAGCTCAGCCAAAATCAACTCACTTTGACTGGTTGAAGAAGCTTTCTGTTCTTTTCTACTTGGGGTCCATATTTATGTGCATCACTTGTGTTCTCTGAGCATTTTCCCTGGGGCTGAGCAAGCCACCTGAGGTCTGGGGTGTTTCTGTGGCTTTCTTACCCTTTTTCAACAGGTTGTTTGGGCTCGCAGGTATCCTGCTCACAGTTCTATGTGTTCCCATGCATGCAGCCTTCACATACACTTATGCTCATGGCTGTGTGTTTGCATGAGCCAGGACAGTTTCAAAGAAGCCCAGTTTCCTTTCTAAACACTGGTGCAGTTTGCAATTGTCCTTATAAGGTCATTTCTTAGCCCTGACAAGTTGCTCCACTCTGTTCAGCAAGTGCTGCCTGTGCAGGGTGGGGATCCACTGTGCTCTGCAGGCATGAAGGGCACTTGTTACCTTGGAAAACAAAAGGAAAGCTGATTGAGGCCCCATGCGGTATTGTTCCCCTGCTTAAAAAATCCTTTCTGAACTGAAGGATTGATGGATTCTTGTATAAAAGAGCAAAGTGCAAGTACACCTAGAAGGAAACACTTTTTTTTTTTTTCTCAATTTGTTTAGATGTGTGGCAGGAAGGGGCTAATCCTTTGAAAAGGGCCATCTGAAGATGCCAAAAAAAAAAATATAAAATAAAGGGCTAACAAATGAGTTCAACTGTCAGCCCATAGCTCTGCTGTTTTGTGTGCTACAGCATGGCCTTGCTAGGTGAGACCTGAAGCAGGATTTTGAAGGAAGAGGAAGGGGAAGCATCCTTCCCCTGCCTGTAAAATTAAGGCCACGTTGAAAATCAAGGATGCACAGGTGCTCCTCCCTCTCCACTCTGCTCCTGTGCTTGAAAACAAAATAATGCTTGGGCAGAGGAAGAGGTGGCAGAGGTTGCTGGCAAGGATGAGGATGGTGGGACTGCATCCAGAGGGAAGCACCACTCGGAGCAAGGAAGATGAGATGCCCTCAAGGGTTGAGTCAAGCCCTGTTGTGGTTGATGGGAAGGTTTCCATTAATTTGAGTGGAACACATTAATGAGTTGTTGCACACACTGTTTATATGTTAGTGAGTGTGCAGTTCCCCAGTTACAGGGATGAATCAGAAAGGTGCAAGCTCATCATGCATATGAAGTCTTTTTTAGATACTGATCACACTACAGGAAGTCTTTGATCTTCAAGGAAAACCTCACTTTGCCTTCAGCAACAAGGAATACACAAACAATGAGGCAGAAATGTCCTCCTCAAGCAATACTTGCTGTTGTTACACCGCCTTCACCTCTGCAACAAAACAAGAGCGAGAAAGTGACAGGGATGAAAAACCCTGAGTGGAAACAGGACGAGGCTGCAGCTCAGGACACTTTGCAGTTTATGAAACGTGGCTTCCAGACTGATCAAACCCGACTAGCACTCATTTCCTTACAAATTGTTTCCTATATTTGGCGATTCAATTTCCAGCACGCCTCCTGCACCCCTGCCCCACTGATTGCTGAAGGACAGGACCTGAGTGCGAGGGACTCTGCAGGTGTCAGAGGAATTTGTGCAGAAATTCGTGCATTTGGCCAGAAATTGGTGCATTTGTGCAGAAATATCAGTGCAGCTGCATCAACAGCGTGGTTTGTGCCCCTCTCTGCCACAGGGGGTGAGGCGCTTGTGTGCTGGAATATGGGAACAGGGAGTTTTGAACTTTCTGTGCTGTCAGGCACTGACCCCCCAAAAGAGCACTGCTTTTGACCTGAGGCCTTGGAAAAGACTTCCAAAATTGAATGGTAGAACTAGAATATGTCTATAGTCGCACCACTATATTACTTCTTTTTTTTTTTTTTGTCAGGATTAGGATTAAAATTACAGGAGACAGAATTTCGTGTTTGGACTCAGTAGTTTATTAATCCTTATTTACAGTACAATGCTATAGCACATCTAGTTAAGACGCTGAAAATTAAGAAATGGCGATGTATTTTGCTTGTTACAAGGTCTTTTAAGGCTTAATTGTTTAATTAAAAACTAGCACTTAAATTATTTTTACTTTTGACTTAATGATTAAACACCCTTGGCCCGCAGTGCAGCATTTTCTATCTAATCATAAAGGCACTACTTCAAGAAGAAGAGAGACAAGAAGAAAGAAAACCTTTGCCCTAAAACTTCCATCTTGTCCTTTACTTATTACTATATTCTTCTATAACTTCTAAAGTGTGTTAATCAAAATGTTGTGAAAGTACTAAATTCCTGTTTTAAAAGTCTTCAAATTACTTCTACTATATTCACAAAAAAAAGAGAAAAAAACATGAAATATTGATGTATTTCAGTACAATTATTCTTTCATTCAAACCTCCGTTAGAGAAGACTATTTTTTAAACCTCTCCAGATATCAATAAGTTATTAGGATACCATTTATATATTGCTAATTAATTATTTTAAAAATTGGATTAATTGGGATTCGTTTAGCAATTACTGGTAGAAAAATGCATGGAAGCAAAAAAAAATAATTAAAATTACTTTTGAGATATCAATTTTCTGTATATACAGTTTTACCAAAATGCTACTGTTATGTCTTTAGTAATTTTTAATCAGCAAATGAGTCATTAAATTAATATACAGTGAAATAGCCATAAGAGTAATTTTTACCTCCCCTTCTGAATAGAAAAAACAAAAAGAAAATTCAAAATATCCAACCCCTCTTGAATTTAAAAGTTAGTTTTACTGACAACTTTACTTAGTGACCATTAGAAATAACACACTGATTAATGAAAAGAAACCTGAAGGAAGAAGTGCCTGGATTAATTGGTGGCCTTTTGTGGTGTGTTTTTTAATACTTTAGAATAGGTTTAATTGTGTTCCATTGCATGGCTGAAGTGACCTAATACACCCATGTTTCTCAGGAAGATCAATTGAAAGCTATTGCATCTTATTCTCTTATGTTCCAGAGAAAAGGAGAGAATAGGGAATGATTTATACTCCCAAGAGCTCAGGGAAAAGAGTCACCAGTGGCAAGGAATGGGATTAATTTGATTTTTGTCCTCACTGGCAAGAGCATTTCTTAATAAAGCAAAGAACATGATCAACAGCATTCACATTTCAAAATCTGAGTGCTTTTTTTACCTTTTTTGAGACAGGAAAAAGTTGGATGGCTCCTCTAGACACACTTTTCCTCATCTGCACAGCATTTGGTCCCAACACTTCGTTCCAGGTCACATCTTTGGTCTCCAAGGTCCTTCCAGCCCTGATTTCACCCTCGAGTGCCCAGGGGAGATAAATGAGCTGAGAAGGATGGAAGACCAGGATGGAAGTCGTGGCTGGAAGCAGGGAGACATCCCATCCTTGACTCCCAGTAGAGATAAAAGTGTCCCTCTGGAGTCCTGCTGGAGAGCAGATCCCTGTGAAGGATGGGAATGCTGCTCCTCAGCAGGTCCCCAAGGGATGGGACAAATGAGAGAGGACAGACCTGGCTGACAGGCACCATCACCAGTGGAGATTTCAGGGGATTTTAGGTAAGAAGAAGGTTCTGACAAAATTAGGCAGAAGTGAAGTTGAAATTGTGAGGAAAACACAATGTGATCTTGATGTGGTGACTGATTTTTTTTCCTCTGCCAGAAAAGGGATGAGCAGGAGTTACTGCACTTCCTACCTGAGAGCATTCAAGCAGTGGGATTCTTTTGTACTGTTGAATTTTACACAGCAAGAAGAAGAATTGCTGCTATACAGTGAAACTTTTGTGTCTGTTGCAATCTTCTTTTTATAGTGCATGCCCACAATGCTGAAAACTGCACATAAACTTGCTCTTGCTGGCTTGGAATCTAATAAAAAAAGATTAGAAATAGTGTGTGAGACTTATTAAAACTGAAAACTACAAAATGCAAAAAAACTGTTCTCCCCGTGGTGCGTACTTGCATTTAGGTGTCTTCATAAGATACATCTATCTGCATTATTGCAAATTTCTTAGGTGTTTTGGTATTTTTTGGTTGGCTTTTTTTTCATATAATTTAATAATGTGTAAAATAACTTGAAGTAAGAATAATGGGATGTAGAAAACCATGAAATAAGGACTGCAGAAAAGAAATGTCATATTTGCCTGCTATTTTCACAGAGGTAAAATGATGAAAAAAATCTGTGTCCGGTGGTTAAACTATGAAAACGATTGAACAGGAATGATGGAATTTCTTGGTTTTGTAAGGCAACATTAGAGACAGCAGAGAGTATTTGGTGCCTTTGTGTCACAGGACTCTCTAGGAGCAGGTACCTCTGTATCCATGTGTGAAAATTAACAATGAGGAAAAATAACAGACCTCCAAACCTGCATTCTGGCCTCAAAATGTCCACTCCTCAAGTCGGTAATGTTTGAACAAGGTTAGAGATCCACGGGCAGAAGAACCGAGGAGGATTTTGAGCTTGGCACAGTAGGAGCATCCTGGTGGCAGGATGTATGTGGCTTGGCTGAAACTCCTTGGCTTGTGGGCAAAAGATCTGGAATCAGATGGGTTCCAACACTGAAATGGCAGGAAGCCTTGAACAAAATGAAAAGGTTTGGCAGACTTCATGATCTAGGAGTGAAATGAGGCTCCAAAACATGTTCCAAGGCTTCTGCAACTGGGGTTGTGGGTCAGGCAAGAAGATTAGTCTTAACGGCTTGTCTACACAAGAAATGGACTGGTTATATTGAAATAATGATACTGCAAAAGCTTGGCTGGTCCATTTCCTGAGGCAGATGAGACCTTAGCAAGGCAAAGAAATCCTTATGAGAGGGGGATAGCACAGAGTTGGCTGGGCTTACCCATCGGGCTCAATAAACTGTGGCTATCTCAGAGCTTGGTCCGGAGATGGCTTCCAGTCCAGCTTGCTGGGGAAGACCAAGGTAAAACAGTTTATGGCAGGTGAGCAGGTTAGCTGGGAAACTAGGATCTTCCTGGTGGTGAGCACTGAGACAGGAGCTGCACACTGCCTGGGAATGCCAAGTTTCCACCTCCTGTGAGTCACACCTCCTCTGCTTGTGTCTTTCAATCCCCACTTAACTGAACGACTTAATAGGACATGTTCGAAAAAAACTCCTGGAGCACTAAACTGCTGTGAATTAACATTTGATCAGTGCAATCAGGTAGTGCTTGGTGGAAGAAAACTGGTTAACACCAGCCCTCCAACCCCAGGAGTACAACATCAAGAGTGAATAAAGACATTTTGAGCTCCTCACCAGCAAGCCACGCCTGAGTTGGTGTGCCAAAGTGTTCCTGTTGCCGTGAAATTACATGGCAGCTTGATTTTACACTGAAGACATTGAAACCCGTGAGTAACTGGCTATGAAGGCAATTAATCACTCAGTACATTAATCCCAGGAACAATTAAGTAGGTAGGCAAACCAATTAATTTATTGCAGTCCCTATGTTTTTTTCTAGTATGCCATGGGTTCTTGCACTGGAAATTCCCATTTGCAGCTTGAAAAGTTGTCAAGAGGGAAAATAGATATCACTGTAGCTCTGGACTTTCTCACCTGGAAGGCACAAGAAATACTTTGAAATTAGGGAATAAAAACTTCAGAGGGCTTCTATGAAATGATCAAAAGGGAAACAGTTAAACACGTGAGCCCGGCTCTAAAGCTGATGTTTAAGTTAGAAGAATGTGAAGAATGACAATTTAAGAACATACTGAGATGAATGAGAAGGTCCAAACCTCTCGGAGCTATTGCTCCAGGCTCTCTGCAGACTTAGAAGTACCTGCATCAGCTGTGTTTGAGGCACATTTATCAGAATTTAATTTGCAGTCACAATGACTAGAAACACGTTATACAACATGCACACTTAGACCTTGGAGAACAACCGGGCACCAGGGAGAAGCTTCCACAGGCAGCAGCACCTGCAGCAAAAAACCCACAGAGAACAGAACAGGCAAGCAGCAACAAGTATGATAATCCAGTCTAGAGACAGGGAGCAATTTTCAGTGCAAATTCAACTGAACTGGAGCTAACTGGCTGCAGAATAAACCTGACTATATCCCTTGCATATGTAATTCATCTTGCTTTCCTTCTTAAGAGCTACAAACCTGCTATTGCCCTCACCTTTCCTATCCAGAACATGAACCCTTACTGTTTCTCCATGAAGTTACTAATTTGTTTGTGACTGTTCTGAAAAAGTTTGCCTTGGTTACCTTAGCCATAATCAGTTCTGGTGCCTTTCCTAATACTCACGATGTCCCTTTCAATCTGTCCCAGATTCCACCACTAAGTATCAACACACGATTCCAGCTACATCTCAGCCTTCTCCTGAATCCCTTCTCTGGTTACTACTTGCAGTCAAGTCAAATTTTAACCTTCTCCTTTCTCTTTTTCCCTTTCCCCTTTCCCCTTTCTCTTCCCCTTCCCCTTCCCCATGTGTGTATAAACTTTTCAGGACCCAGAGCAGAAATCACACTCACAATAATATAACTAACATATCTGCTAAATCTCTGCTCAATTATATCACTTCTCATTACATTCCATGTCAAGTTTTGATGCTCGGCATGTTTTACTATTAGAATAATAAGTACCAGCTTGATTGCAGCTATATCTTTTGAAAGACTACACCGAAAAGAGTACCACCCACTTGCAGTTGTCAAATTTTCAGATAAATTAGTTCATTACTGAGGAAATGATGGCTTTTTTTTTCTGCCATCTTCTTTTGAAATTAATTCAAATATTAATGTATTGATTGGACAGGTGGCATTTACATAGAGACTGATATGTATAAATAATTGTTACCTTTCTGAAGACAGAATGGGATGCTGAAATATTTTTGCAATTATAGGTGAGGATTTTTTCCAAGTATGCTGGTACTATTTATGGACTTTCTTTCGTATTCTTTTCTGCATCTTTCTTTTGTCTTACCTTCTCCCTATTAGTGGGATCCGCCCAGTCACCTCAAAAGCCTGTGTTTCCATAAAAGAGCTGAAAAATCTTGATTTTTTTGTGCTGGCAAAAAAGGAAGCAAACTGTACCCAGCTATTTCTACGTGTTAGTGTTAAAAACATTACTATGTGCAGTCACGAGACGAGGTAAGGATGTCCATAATGAAACGAAATACATTTGAATTTTTTCTTTTAATATACAATGTAGCACCAGACTTCTTAAATATAAGGTTACATTTCATGACAACAGGATTGGCTATCCCTGACTAGATCAGTCTGCAATATAATCACTGGAAATAGGAAGTCACATCACAAATGGTGCATCTTCAATTATTCCAGAGACACAACAGCTGTGAAGATAAAAACTGGAAAAAAATGCCTTCTATATAATTGTCACAACATGCGTACAGGTGAAATGTTGCAGAAGAAGGGCTCCTTTGAAATACAGCATATTAAAATGAATTAATGCAGAGAGAAACTCAGCAAAAGTGTGGTTTAAAATAAAGGAGGTCAGTTGGGCATTAGGAGACAATAACTCTGGAGAGATCAGGAAGGGGAGCAGAAAAGAAATGTAGTTCTTAAAAAAGACTAAGACTTTATGAGATATCACTGTATCGTAGATAAAACACCAGTGGAAACACGTAATTTCAATAGATAACACCTACACATAAAAAGAGAAATCTCTAAATTACTGAAAGGAATTGGTAAAGATTATTAACCCAATTAGATGCAAGAATGAGCCAAGCAGAAGGTTTAAATTAGCAGTTTATCCATTGTAGTCAATGAAGCCAGCCAAATTGCATCAGCTGAGGATTTGGCTGATCACTTGGAGATGTGGAATAGGGGAAAAAATTTAAAAGTGCCATAAATACATGGGATTAGAGAAAATTCAATCTTTTAACAGAGGTGAATGGCCAGCAAATGAATGAGGAAGACCTTGATTTTGTGCTGGTCACAGACTTAAAATCCTGAACAAAATCTTCAGAGGGATTTTGCCAAAACCTCTCCAGAGCAGCAGCGGCAGTGACAAGCTCAGAGGGAGGAAAGGTGTGCCCAAAACAAATGACATTATTAGAAGAATAGAGCTTTGGCAGGCACTTCAGCAGTGTTCCACTTTCTGCAGTGTGCATCCCTCTGCTCCCAGGGAAAATGAACTGGAACTGACCCACGGGTACCACTGGGACTTCAGCAAAAGCTGAAGAAGAAACAACTTCATTAGGAAATAAACTATAAGCTGAAGTAGTTCAAAAAGTAGAAGATAAAATACATTGTTTCCTTTTCTATCTTCAAAGGCATGCAAGATGGGAAATCAACTGCGCCTGAAATCCTTCCAGAGGCAATGAAAATACCTACTGGAGTTGCTTCAAAAGAGGAAACTTGGGCTAACTTTGCAATGTATCAATAAAAATGTCATCAAAGTGCATATACCAGACGGATTATTCTGTGGTAGCAGGTGCATCCCTACAAAGCCAGAGATGGCCTTGATCAATTTTATGGTGCATCTAGAAAAATTAGGTATCAGATAAACTGGCTAGGAAGGGGAACTCAAGTCTTTTGGAGGCTGTATTTTATACAGGCTGATTAGGACACACAGAATAAACGTTATTTGGCTGGTATTTGATAGTTTAAATTTTAAAAATACTGAGGTGTTAGAGAGACATATCAAGAAATACAAGGGTTGTATTTAGGTCTTGGGGAAAAAAAAAAGGAAATGCTTTTCTCAAGGATATACAAGCAAAAATAGATTTGTATTGAATTGCATACACCTAGTAAAATACACAAGGAAGGGGGCACACACTGGAAAGTGACCAGTAAATATAGCCAGAAACCATTTGTATTTAACCATAAACTCAAAATCATTTCACAAATCACTCAGTACCTCTCTCTTCTGAAGACAAAATCAAAATGTTTCTCTCCTGAAGTCTTCTTAGCAGTGAGCATAATGCAATATTGGGATACCATATCCTAACCAGTAAACTATTGTCATCGTCCAGAGGTCAGATGATGTAAAATTACTGCAATTTCAATCTCATTGACTCCATCTAAAGCCATGCTGAAAGTAAGTAAAATCCAGCTGTGTCTTTTGAAGGACTGAATTTCATAAAACTTAATTTGCACCTACTGCAAAGAATATTTTGCTTCTGAAGATTTCAAAAGTGAAAAGTGAATTCAATGAAGCTCCATGGTCACCACTTTTTAGTAGAAAGTGAAGTCAGGATGTGCTTTAAGTTGTTTAGAAATCCTTGTTATGGTAATTGCAGATTTTTGCAAAGTCAGTTTGTTGCTTGTATTCTAGTGGTGGATAAAACATCCTTTTGACTAGACTGCATTATATTATTTTATTAAATCAGACTTATCATTGAAGAGTGGATATATGCTGACAAATCACTTAATAAAGATCTAGGGCCATTTGTGGTTCATGTTTTAGTGACTAACGGTTTCGTTTGGTTCCAACCCAGTAAACTTTAACACTGAAGGAATTCTTTCTCGTTAACTCTACTGCAAGTTTCACTGGTCTCCAAACACAAGTTTTTCTGCTGCCTGCACTTTTAGACATGTTCTGAGGGTGGGGAAGTGTGACCTGTGGTACCCACCAGACTCACCTTGCGGTCTACCACAGCTGCCAACACCGCACATCCATTATTCTTGTCTCACGCCTCAATTAAAAGGTTTTGGAGAAGGACTGGTTCTCTTTGCAAAGTGATTTCTTGAGTCCTGGTCCTAGTGGAGAGTTTCTGAGGAACTCTGGGGGCAGATACAAAAACCCATCTGTGAGTTTACTCAAACATTTGACTGCCAAAATTCAGCTTCCTCAAAGGAGGAAAACCTCTATTTCTAATAATTGCCACTTATGCATCTATCAGAGATGGGAGTGACTTCCAACACCCAGCATGGTCCTCACCAGTGTACTTCTCTTAAGCATTCTCAGCAACATAAAAATACATCTTTCTGTGGCTTTTCAACACATATACTGCATTCTAGGGTGTCCTTGCAAAGTGATCTCACCGAGAAGAGCTTGCTCTTGGAGATTCCAGCCTGAGCTCTGCCAGGTTAAAAATAAAGCATTACAAATTTTGTTAGCAGGCTAAGAGTTTTATGTTGTAATAGGAGAATTTTCTGAAGAGTTCTTAAGAGCCTCAATTTGCACTATTTTGCATGTAAAACTTTTTGAATACACTGTCCTCTTCAAGACTACTTGTTTAAAGAAAATTTTCTTGTCTTTCATAGATCAGAGCAAGACTTCAGCACTTCCAGACAACCTGCTTCTCCTCAAAGTCCTTTCACAAAAGGTTAAAAAAATAAGAGAGTTACCAGGGTAAAGGTCAGATCAGCACATTACTAATCTTTTTTAGACAGGAAAGTGAAATTCTCTCCATAGCTGGAAAACATAATATTTTACAGACAGACTGATATTTAGATGTCCAGGGAGATGATACAATACTTACTTGCCTTTTGAATAAGGATTCTGAAGCCTAGATCTGGTAGGATAAAACAGCTGTGAAGAAGAGGAGAATAAATACACATTCATACAAACTTGATGTAGGAAACGGAAGGAATTCTTCCAGATCTGGGAAGGAAAAAGAGAAGCCACTTTCAGTTCTGTGAGTGGACATTAACAGCAGTGCTTCACTGATGATTATGTACAAAGATTGTGCTTTCAGTGTCTTATTTTCCACACTGCTTTCCTGATGTCTCCTGCTTACTAAAGCTGTGTTCACTGTCCATGCTAAATGTACCAGTTTGCTATCCTGAGGAGCTAATTAGACCCCGTGGAGAAACAGGTTTGGCTGGAGGGAGTGGGCTAGGAGGAAAGGAAAGTCAGGATAGCATCATCCTATCTTTCCACACTTTTTCTCACCCCTCTGTCTGTGGTCTTGCTACCCTGGGGCTCACTGTGCAGCCTCCGTGGGCTGTTGTGGCTGCAGGAGCAGGATGCAGGTGACTTATTGCACAACAGCCAACCTCAGATTTAGGGATGAAATTCCTGGGATCAAGCTCAGGCTGGTCAGATTTTTTGGGTGAGGAAAGATGCAGTCAATCCAAGAGACTGGCAAAATTTTGTGTTTGTTTGGTTGTCTTTATTGTTTTTTGGGGTGGGGTTGGTTTGGTATTTTCCCCCCCACCCCTGGCTTTTCTTTCCCCTGGCTACATGGTGGAACATCGACCATCTACTCCAGATCAACGAGCAAAGGCTTGATTTTTTATTTTTTTTAATTTAAAACCAAGTTCATCCCTTTTCCTGTGTCTTCAAACCGACACGGCGGTGGGACACCACCTTTGTTGGGAAGACAGAAAGAAGATGAAATGCCCCTCGAGGTTCCCACCCGCGGGTGGGCAGCGGGGCTGCCGTGGGCTCTGTCCCAGCGCAGGAACCCCGGGCCATCCTGGCTACAACCCGACGTCCCTCGGCGACCCGAATGCCAGCACCCAGAGAGGAGCAAACTATCTTCATCGCCCTTAATGGGACACTTAACCCGCCGGGGTAATTAAAGACCAAGGGGCTGTCAGCACAATTAACCTCTTTATTGCCGGGCGCGGCACCAGGGCGAGCCAGGAGGGTCCCCCCGCTCGCCCACCACCCGCCGAGGGTCCTGTACCCCCCGGGCTCTCCTGTCTCCTCTCGGTAGCCGCAAATGCCGGTTCCTCAGAGGTCCGAGGGCTCGGGGGTCTCCAGAGAGGCTCCCCCCTCCTCTTTTCCCTGCTGTCCGCTTCTCCAGAGCCCGGCGTGTCCACCTCGCCGCGGGCTGTCCCCGGCGGCTCTCGGAGCGCGGTGGGTACGGCAGAAAGCCTGCGGGAGGAAGTTATGGACCACCGGACCCCTGGGGAGGAGCCCCCCGCCCCGTGCCCCCCAGCGCTGCCCCACGGGACCGCGGTTCCTCCGGCAGCCCTGACCTCCTCCCTCCGACACCGCGTCCGGAGCCCCGCGGTCCCCCCGGAGCTCGGGGGGCTCCTCTGGGACCGGCGAGGGAGGGACTCCCCCTCCCCCTCTCCCAAGGACCGGGGGGATAGGGAGGGAAAAACACTTCCAGACTATCTCCATGAAGATGCAGTTTCTTTCTTTCTGGTCAGAAGTAAGGTGTTTTGTGGTTGTGGGTTGGTTCTTTCTTTCTCGCTCTCTTTTAGTTTATTTTTAATTTTTTCTTTTCGGTTTGGTTTTATTTCCCCCCCTTGTGTTTTTGTTTGTTTGTTTGTTTGCTTGGTTTTTAAATTTAAAATATAATGCTGAGAGACAAAGAGGTGAATTATCTGTCTCGGCGTTGATGGTACGTCAAAGCTTGCAAAGCCCAGGCGCTCTGTTCCTGCGATGGGGATGATTTATAGAAAATTGCAGGCAGAACACATGCACATTCTAGCAGCCGTAAAGACAGTCCCTCCCTTTTCCTTAATGTTCTTTTATCAGCTTCTTAGGAGGTGTCCGCTCCGTTTGTCTGCATGAAACCAGTAGTCTTAGTAGGAATCCTCAGTTTTGGTGTTTTTTCCCCTTTTCCTTAAGAAGTATTCTCTAAATCCAACAGTGCTCCTTCTGCCCAGATATTATCCTTCCTCCCATTTCTCACAGCACTTGTTTGGGGTGGGGGGGGTGGGGGGGGAGCGGAAAGAGGGGAGAGGAGGAGGAGGAGGAGGCGGAGGAGGAGGAGGAGGAGGAGGGAGAAGATCTTTCTCCTGTTTAGTCATTAACTTGCACGGCTCAAAGAAAAAGAAGATTTAATGGGAGAGATCCTGCATGTGTGCTTTGTACTCACGGCATTCTTGCGGATGGGAAGATCATAGGGTGCATGGGTTTAATATTTGACCAGTACCTGAGAGACCGATTTTCGTTATTTTATTTTATTGTATTGTATTGCTATGGTTAGTACTCCTCGTTTGGTCTTCAGCTGAGCTGAGAGAGACAATGAAGTTCTAACATGCCTGACTTCTACCAGAGTCAGTAAAAGCTGAACTCAAAAATTTCCAGGAGATCACCTCAGGTTCACCACTCATGTGTAACTTCCTCGGAGCAGGGGAGGATCTCCCCCTCCACCCGAACCGGAGCTCCGTGGTTCTAGTCTCTCTTCCAGCCATGCAAAACTGCAGAGATGGAGAGCTCGAGAAACCCCACTGATGTTCCAATACCAGTCATGCCCTTGTGCTCAAATTGATTTTGCCTCACTCCCGCGTATTGATTTACTGAGTCTGCACGTAAACCCTAATTCCTCCCGCCCCTCCACCCCCATCCCCCTTTCCCCGCTAGACATAACCCCAGAAAGAATCTGACCTGGTGCTGTGGAAAGACTGGAGGGGAGGGGGGGGGGGGTCGCGCAGAGGTGGGGGTGTCGAGCAAAAGAAGTAGCTCAGGACAATGCTTAATAGAAACGAGACTAAATAAAAATGCAGGCTACAGTCGCTTTGTCTTTGTCTGCTTGCCTTCATCACCCAGATACCTTTCTTTGTGAGCCTTGATCGTTAGTTTCCACGGTTTTAAATAATCAGTCACAAAGAGGCAGACAACTAGGTGTTGGGAGGCATAAAAGTTATTTTAAGTGGAATTATTTATTTTATTTTGCAGCCAAAAACCGTTTCACCAATGTAGGAAGTGATTTTGGTGATAGTAGTACAAGCTCTCTTTTCTCCCAAACGCCTGTGAGAAATAAAAAACCTGGAGATGACTGTCTTTATTTCCAGGAGTAGACTTCAAAATACGTGCCAGAAATGGACAATTTGAGTGTCCTTTCTCCACATCAAATGCGAGCTGGAAGGGGGATTAAAAACCAACCACGTGGTAGATCTGGTTTTATACTTTGCAACCTCCAGCTCCATTTATGTTCTTTACCCTGCTCAGGGAAGATTAGCCTCTAGATGGATGTGTCTGAGGGATCACCTCGGGGGCAGATCTGCATGCAGAAACCGGTTTTTGTCATGGCTGGAAGAGAGCTATGACCCAGCAGAGCGCTCCATCCGAGCGGCTCCCCCAGCATCGCAGGAGCTGCTGAGCGCTCCTGCACAGGAAGCTTTGTGAAGGCAACAGCTTGGAAGGGGAAGATCTTCAGATCTTTCCCCCTTCTTCTCCTCCTCCCTGGCCTGTGAGTGATTCAGTGTCCCAAACCTTAACTTTTTGTTACCACCTTCCTCCTCTTAATCTCCTTCATCTTCAACACCTCCTCCTCTATCACTACCATCTTCTCCTCCATCTGTCTGCCTGCTGGATCTCTCTCGCTTGCTTGCTTTCCCCCCTCCTCTTCCACCTCCCTCCTCTTTCTTCTTGCCTTTTCCTCCTCTCTTTTCTTCTCTTTTCTTTCTCTTTTTCCTCCTCTTCCCCTACACGTTGTTGTTGTTGTTAGAAAGGATTCTTGCACCCCCTGGTGCTCTTGCGTTTTGTGTGGTAGGAGAGGAGATTGTCTTCTTTCTCTCTCTCCCTCTGGTTGCTCATTATTCAGAGAGAGACACAGAGGGTGAGAGAGAGAGAGAGAGAGAGACGGATATCTCAGGTCATCTGCAGCTGCAGCAAACCAGTGAAGGAGAGAGAGAGAGAGGGAGAGGGAGAGAGAGAGAGGGGGGGAAAAGCAGGGAAAGATGGCGATCCTCCATTGCTGAGACCTGGCAAGGAGCACATGAGACTCACAAAACAACTTCCACAACAATAACAAGAAGAGCTAGGCAGAGAGGAAGAGGAGAGGAGAGGAGGCAGCAGCAAGAGCAGCAGTGCCGGGACGCTCCTGTAAGTTCTTGCAATTAAAACCCATCTCTGGTTTGGCATTGGAGAGATCATCTCTCGTTTGTGTGTGTGTGTGTATGTGTGTGTCTCAGTGTGTGTGTGTGTGTCTGTGCGTGTGTTATTTTGTTTGGTCTTTTATGTCTTTCTTTCCACCACCTTCCTCTGAAATCCATTCATTCGGTCAACGGAGGAAGGAGGAAGAAAGAAAGGAAGAAAAAAAAAAAAAAAGAGAAGAGAGGGGAGCGAGAGCGGGGTGTTTTGTTTGAGAGAGAAGTCTCTTGCATGGAGGAGGAGAAGAGGAGGAGGTGCTGGTGGTGGTGGTGGTGGTGGTGGGAGGAGGAGGAAGGCGGTTAATTAATTTTTTGTTGTTGCATTACGGGGGGGCGGGGGGGGAGAATATGGGGAGATAAGTGAGATACCAGCCGAGCTTTCGGGGTGGGGGGTGCCTGAGAGGATATGTGTGTGTGTGCGAGGTCTGGATGGTGCTGTGCGTGTGGACTTGGATCAGAGACGGGAGACACACGGAGGAGAGAAAAGCTCCGTGCTGGCACGACCCAGGCAATCGGGTGACCTCTTTCTTCCTTCCTTTCTTTCTTTCTCGCTCTCTTTCTTTCTTTCTTTCTTTCCTTCTTTCTTTCTTGCTTTCTCTCTTTCTCCCAGGCAGTCTCCCCCTCCTGCTCTTTCTCCTCGTCCCCTCTGGCTGGTCCCTCGCCCCGGCGGCGGTGCCCCCACCGCGGCTCTCCTGGAGTTGGGATGCGGGGGTCCCCGCCGCCGTCGGGGCTGGGGGGCTGGTGGTGCCCGCAGGAGGTGGCTTGGAGGAGGACAGCGTTCAGCTGGAGAGCAGGAGCCATTACACACGCTTGTGCTCTCCTTTGAGAGAAAAGAGAGCGAGAAGGGAAGAAAGGAAGGGGAAGGAGCCCACTTCTACTTGCTCAGTTCCCCGATGTCCCTACCTTTAAACCAGGCAAGGGAGAAGGCGCTTTCTCCCCTGCCCCTTTCTCAACCCACCCGGAGCAGGTTTCTCCCTATCTCTCCCCCTCTTTCCCTTTCTTTATCTCCCTGTCCTCCATTTGCAAGCTGTCTGCTTTGGTTCCAGTCCAGGCTCCACAACACAAAGCTTCTCCTCGCTCTCGCACACATGCACACACACGGTCCACAGGCTCTTTATGTCTTCTGGAGTAACCTTCTCCTTCCCCCCCCGTGCCCCCCGGCTCCTCTCAGCATTGTGGTTTCTCTTCTCCACACAGAGAGATCCTCCTGGAGCTTCATGTAGTTGTGATCTGATAGGATTCCTCCCCCCCTTCCCTTCACCTCCCTCTTTTTGGGGGAGAAAAAGGGAAAAGTTTCATTTGTTTTTCTGGTGTTTGGAAGGGGAAAGACCTCCAAGTTTTGAGTGCTTTCTGCTCCTGCTTTTGTGTGTGCGTCTGTGGGGGTCTGTTTGTCTCATGAAGCTGCTTGCATGTCTAAGAGGAAGTGACTAGTTTGGCAGAGAGCTGTGATCTGAGTCAGGTAAGCCATGTCATGTTCTCTAGCTCCACCAGAAAATGGAGGAGAGAGAGAGTAGACAAAGCTGAGATGGGAAGTGCTCCTAACATTGTGGATGTCTCTCCATGTTTTGAGGCTTTGCTGGGCAGGAGCTGGCTTAATCATGATTTTTTCCCCTAAGGTTTTCCCTTCAGATTTTTTCAATGCACAACATTGTGATGGGTCTTCTTGCTGTCTTCATGCTATCAGGAAATGAGGATTGGAGGAAATTGCTCAGATTCTCCTTCACACAGAGAAACACATCCTCAGGCTTTTTTTCTCTGATGCTTTCATGCGGAGGTCACCTTTCTAGATATTTTTCTTTGGTTAAAGACCACAGGATTTTGGAGGTTGATCAGTTGGCCAAGTAAATAGTGTATATAAGCATATATTTTTAGATTTCTGAAAGCATTTGGAGGTAAGTGCATGCAGCTTGAGGCTGCTTAGGTTCTTCCAGAGGGTATCATGAAATGTCTCTTTTTTTCCTAGGTGATGACGCCTAATTTTTGGGATTTTTAACATCTCATTTTCAAGAGCATTCCTTCTTTTGGATGTGTTTTAAATTAAGATGGAATATTTCTCCCCACTCACTAGGTTGCATTAAAGTGATACTGGCAAGCTTTTAGTAGGTTCCTCAGAGCATCATAACACACATAATTTCTCCTGGAAAAAGCAAAACAGTTTTCACAGCTATCTTTTTTGGTGTCATAAAATATTCTTTTTTCCTGAAAACTTACAGCAACATTCTAATTGTGATTTTAATGTCATTATGGAAACCTGAGATCTTTAAAGCGAGATAGCAGTTGAGCAGGAATTTCTGTGCTTTGTTTTTAACCCACCTTTTAATCTGAAGCAATTTTGAGTAGACCCAAAGCAGACCTCGGATCTTTTCCCACCCACTGCAATCTGCACGTCAGCTTGCACAGTGGATGCAGTTCCTCAAAAAGTTCAAAATACATCCTTGAAATGCATGAGGGGGATACAGGGGTGCAGTGCTGCTGAGCTTTGAAGGCACAGCTCCATGGAAAGGTGTGAGTGATGTCCATGCATTGGTTACTCTGAGGTGTTTTAAGAACAAATATGAGCAGATGTTAAGTGGCAGGATGGGGGACCAGTGAATCTGAATCAGAACACGCTCCCAGATGTGCAGAAAAATCAGAAAGATTTGAGGATTGCAGTGACGGGTGATGAACTTGAAATCCGTCTCAGAGGTTAAAATCAATGCCCTTGTTTTATTTTTGCTGTGGAACAAATGTTTTAATGTGTAATCTAATATACCTCGGGAGGATATTGCTTTATCAACTGTGCATTTCTTAAGTTCTGGTTGCTGATGTGTTATCCAAATTACTGAGATTCTCTGGTTGTCTCCATCTTTCAGAAGAAGGCCATGGAACATACCACTTCAGGTATGTTTAATCTTATATTTGGGCAAAAAGAGAGGTTAGCTGCTCTTGGTTTTGGGGTTCTGTTTGTTTATTTGTTTGTTTTTGCTGTTGTTGTGGTGTTTTGGGGTTTTTTCTCCTCCCCGAGGTGATATTTTTTGATGCATTTTTCAGTCTCTGCACAGGTCTAAATCAACCATTGAAGAAAAATTGAAAAATTGCCCACTGACCTTTGCTTATTTGGGTCAGATCCCAAATATCCATCCCCTATATGGACTGTATGCAGAGTGCTTGTGGTTCAGAGCTGTGAATCTCCTCTTACTTCTGGAGAGGTCAGCCCAGTGCTGGCACTACAGGGTGCCCTGCAGACACACTGCCCTTGAACATGGCATGTGCAACCCAAGAACAACTCTGAGATTTCAGATCAGGGTCTTTATGGGAGAGCCTCTTACACCCTAGAAAACCAAACAACATTGCAATAGTTTCAATGGGTTTTTTTGGTTTTTTTCTGGGTTTTCTCACTGTGAGACTGAAACCTCTTCAGAGAATTATATTGTTAATGGTGCTTCTTGCTGTGGTTCTGCCCAGACAGACTTAAGTTCACCTTGCTGTTAAAATATGAGCTGAAGAACTTTTATTTAAAAAAATAAAATCCCAAAACAACACAAAACAATTCTGTCTCCCTCAAAATACACAAACAAGCAAATAAAAGCCCCAAAACCCATTGGTTTTTAGAGAAACTCCAGAGACATGATCTTAATTCATGCCATGGTGGTGACATGAATGTTTCTCCTAACCAGGCATTAATTTCATCATTCAGACAATGACTTTCAATTGCTTTTGGTTTGGGGCACACAGAAACTTTTATTGGTCCAATCTCTAATTGCATTGGTAGCTTATTCTCCAGTATTTAAATATGCTTTTCTTAATCACTTTTCTCACACCTACTAGGCATAACTTATGAATCACTGATTTAAAAATATGTAAAGAATTATTTGATTTCCTTTTACATTTTCACTAGCTTCACACCAGGTCGTGTTGATGAGAAACTTAAGATGTTTTGTTTACAATTTCCTTCCATAATTAAAAATACTATTTTATTGCAAGAGAAAACTAAAAATACAATAATGTGTGTGCTTAGACTGTGAAGAATATGAGTTGTAATGGGGTGCTGGAAAGGGAAAGCAGAGCAACTGCAAGTGGAAATGAAAAAAAAAGATCATTCCAATCCTAACCTTTATAACAAATTTGTTAGCATTGTGCACTTTGACTTAAAAGAGGATTGACTTTTATGAAGACTGATAAAAGGATGATTAAAAAGAGAGTTGACAAGTAGATGACTATTGTTCAACGTAGAGTTCTGGACATCTGGCAGATGTTCCTCTGGGCCCCAAGGAATGGGCAAGTTTAATTTTAGTCTTAAAAAGGAAATGGGAAGAACTTAAGTCTTATAATAGTACAACTTACAGTTTGAGGAAGATTACTTCAGAAAAGCTCAAAAGATGTCTCTTGAAATCTGGAATTCCCAGAAAACCCAGTGTAAATCAGCATTTCCTATTGGGTTTTCCTATTATTCCAAACAACATGTGTGGAGTTACAACATAAACTGAGATTACCTCAGTTTACTGTAACACTTTCTCTGTGTGGTGGTGTGGATAATTTCCTTAAATGGGCAGAACAACATTGCTTTGAAGTAAGAAATTTCATAAAAAGGACTTGGAAGTGTGAAACTGGCGAATAGCTGTGTACTACTCATTAACTAATATTGTCCCATGTTGAAGCTTCACCAGACAAACTTAGGGACAAATGCAATAGTCAAAATTTTGTGAAATAGTGATTGAAAGAAGCTGCTGATGGAGGAAGGAAGTCCTGTTTTTCCACAGATCAGGAAAGGTCTACAAAGGCTAAAAGATGTCTGTGTTGTGTGTTTTGTTTCCTTATATTTTGTTACACTTCCAATCCAGGAGAGGAAATAGGAGACAAGTAGAAGAAAACTAGGAGAAAAATAATGGAAATACTCCTTTAGCATCATATATTTCTCTTGTTTTGACTCTTAACAGATATTTTTCTACTTTTAAGTAGACGATTATGTATTTTATGAACTTGTTCTGGATGAATATGATCTGCTACCAGTGCCAGAACTGTATGATTTGCTTAACTTGCATACTTGATCCAAGAGGTGTTCAAGTATGAACTTTCAACTGCTGGCTTCAGCAGAGATGTTGAACTTCATCAGTCCAAATGCCTGCTTGCTTTTCAAACAGTTGCTTCACTCTGGGGTACTAAACAATCAGGAATTGTCTATGGGCCCACAGGAGGTGAGCAGGAGGTCTCTTGAGTGTTAATTGAGGAAAGGATGAGAAATTCCATCTTACTGTTCTTCAGAGAGTCAGAATAATTTTTGAGAGGGGAGGAAAAAATAAAAGTGTGATGGGAATGGAGGTTGCTTAAACATCTGCTAACTTCTCAGAGAGAGGAACTCAAATTGTTTAATCAAGAGGTGCTGGAGAAGGTGGTGTGATGCAAGTCCTCAGCTGCTGGCAGAGACACAGTTAACATTGTACACGGTTGAACTTCAGCATGGCACTTCTCCAAATGAGTTGACTGTTGAAAATAAAATGTTCCAGAAGAACTGGGAGAACAGGAAAGAAGTTAAAATAGCATGGTTTGTATGCCAGTGCTGAAAGAAGAAAAGGGGGGAGGAAGGGAGATAGATCGACTTATGATAATTATCTTGTTGGTTGTAGCAAAAAAAAAAAAAAGAAGGTCTTTAGTAGAAGTTTCCAAACTTGAGGGACCAGGTTTAATAGAGGTGGTCTTCATTTACGTCCTGAATTTTGGAAGTATTCTTCTGCTTTCAGCTTTTCAACACATAGGTAAATACAAAGTCATGTGAGATAGTTTTTGGGTTCTATTCCGTTTTCTTCTTTTAATTTTAAAAACAATACCAAAGATCTAAAAAGTCTGCCCCTCATCTCTCGAGCTTTATTAAGCTGTGCCAGAGGTTACAGCACAAATACATCACTGAAGGGATTTGAAGAAGAGGAGAGAGTTTGAGATGAGGAAAGGGGAGCCTTTGTGTTTGGTGTCTTACAGTTGAGCAGAATCATAAATACAATGTAATTTTTTTTCCTCTGGGCTCTTTTCAGCTCTCTGGGAGTTGAAGGTCTTGGTGCAGTTGCTTTGGTCAGCTTGAGGCAACATATGTTACTGAAGTAACTGGAAATATCCTGGCCTAATCACTACTTGAAGGAGCTTTTCTTTAAGCAGTGTTTGGGAAAGAGCTTTCCTTCATCTTGGTTTTGACTTCTTTGTGGTCATTTTTGGGGTGCACTGGTTATCAGAACATCAGCCCCAGACCCAGCAGCAGTGCTACACATTGTATTTCACCTTGATCAAAAGTCTCATTCGTTTTTGGCTGGTTTTTGTGGTATAATTATGGACCTCCACAGCTGCTGTCTAGGGGGAATATGGTGGGGTTTTGGCTTGGGCTAAAAGCAGCTTCTTAGGTAGAAGATGGTAAGATCCATCAGGAGAAGCAATTAATTAAGTTGAGTTTAGCTAGTAATTGAAGGAAGACGGAAATAAGAGATCTCAGGATGTTCAGGTGTTGTTCTTGAGTGGAGTCAAATGCAGTTTCTTTGAGAATACTTGTCTAATAGTGTCAGCACGAAGAATTGTAGGCACAGCATCAATGTCATGAGTGATTAGGAAGGACTTATTTAGACCTTGTTAGGGTAGCAATCATTGCAAGGCCAGTGTGTGTTGAGGACAAATAATTCTGAGAAAGCACTTGATTCACTGGGCTACTTCTATTAGTTTTGAACCAGTTAAATTAACAATTCAGTTCTTGAAGTGTGTCACTTGTTACTTCCTGGTGGAAAATAAGACCTTCTAATTGGGATTAGGTGTGAAGAAGCTAAGTGCTTGCATTATGTGACAGTGTTTTCCCTTCTCCTTCCAGTTCCAGGAATATGTAATTAATAACTTGATAGTCATTTAGATAATGGGTGCTCAGCAGCCCTGGATGGTGTATTTGCAGCACTTGTTACAGATGCAGGCTCTGTGCTGACCTGAAGATTAGGAAGTGGGATGTTCATCATTACTGTTGCTATTAAAAAGGTCTGGAAAGTGGCCTGAGAGCCACAGCTGCTGTCATGGTGTGGAGGAAGTCAGGCCTTCAAAGGATACAAGGATTAGAGCATCAGGAAAAGTAAATGGTAGCATCAGCATGAGTAGAAAATAGGCAGAACTATTCAGCAAACAGAAAAAAGTAGGCTAAGGCATGCCATAATTATGTGCAGTGGAAACTTGCTGCTAATTGAGCAGTGGCATGGAGTAGAGAGGCAGGAGAACGATTTTTCAGGACAAAACAAAGCAGACATTGCAGAGAATGATATAGGAAGACTGAGGATTCAGTGTGCTCGTGATAATGTGAAAGAGAAGACTTTGTTTTGGAAGATGCTAAAAATGGAATCTTCTGATGCACATGTGGTCAGTGTTTCCGTGGCCTGGTAGGACAATGGGAGCTTCTTTTGCATTGCTGGGATGAGCAAACCCTTCCTTTCCGCCTGCAGCTCCTAGGTTCAAAAAATGGCTTGGGGTGGTATCAGTGGCTGTGGAAAGAAGGCATCACAGGATATTCCTTTTGGGAAGAAGATGGGTCATCCTGGGCTGGACTGTTGTCATGCAAATGCTTCAAAACACAATGGCCACTTATCACAGGAGCCTGGCAAGCACTTTCCTCCCACACACTGTCCCCAGACCTCTCCAAAGAAAAGAGCAGAATGGGGGGAATGTAACACTTGGAACCTGTGCTCCAGCTTGTCAAATAAACAGCAAAGCTAAGGAGGGACTACTTGTGCTGGAAGATTTTGGTCCAGCATGATGGTGACGTGGAGGGTGGTTCATTTACCTTCTAATGACTGACTTGCTGGAGAATTTAATTGAGTGTGCAGCTGGGAAAGGGATCATTAATAAAGGCCTTGCTGTGGTCCAAAAGTCAGAATTCAGCTGGCTGATGAAGTTGAAAAGGGTTGGGGTTTTTTTGGTTGGAGTTTTTTTCCTTTTTTTTTTTTTCTTTCTTTTTTTTTTTTAATTTCTGCCTTCCTCTTGTTGATATTAAATGGACAGCTGAACTAGATCCCAGGTCAGAAATTCCAGAGGGATTGGTGAAAGTGGTTTATGTGATTGTTTAACTTTTTTGTCTTTTTTTTTTTTTAATTTTTAAATGTTCATATTTTTATTAAACGAAGTGATAACTGCAGTCTGGGCTAAACTTGGAATAGCCAGAGGAGTGCTGGTCTTGAGGGGGATGCAGTGATTCAAGGATCAGTACTCATCTCTAGTTGAACAAACTGCTTCTGGAGAGAGCTTAAGAGGCCCATGGATGTTTATTTATTTTAACTCAGATTCTTCAGTCCTAGTCAGACTCAGCTAGATTTGTGGGCCATGTGGCTCTTTGTAAGGGTATTTGGGTCTCTGACCAAAAAGAAAGGAGACCAAAGGATTGCTGTCCAGTCCTTGAAAACTTGCTTTTAATTTTTTTTATTCCTTCAACCATCTATACTCAGTAAAATAGGCATAAAATAGGATTTAACATGGATGTTGGAAATTACGACCCTGGTGTAGGCTTCTGCTGCTGTGTGTGTTAAGGAGATAGGAAAGATAAGGGAAGAAAAGCCTCCTTTTGTGAGTGGTCCTGGTGTGTGGGACTGTAGCAGAGCTGCTCTTCTCTTGGCCTTGTTTCTGTGTCACGGCTGTAATTTCTGTCTTCTCAATGTCTTCTCAAGTGTCTTGTGGTGAGTATGGACAAATATATATATATATATATATACACACACAATACCTACTTGGTGATGCAGCAAAGTTTGGAAGGCAGTGGCCAATGGAGTCATCTTGTTTTCTTCTGTGCTGTGAGACAAGTGTCACCGTGAAGACAAATAAATAAATAAATAAATAAAATGTCAATGTGAACAAATTTGGAATTATTTCTCTTTGTATTTGATTGGAAGCTCTGATTTTCCATTTCAATTTTTCCCCTCCCTTTTGTGTACAGCTGGGTGACTCGGGCTGCAGGATGTGGGACCCCCAAGGCTGGTGGGCTCTGAAGGAAGCCTTGCTTCTATCATGCTCAGCTAAATAGCTTGACAAGTGTAAAAAATGTAACAAATGGCTGATGGAAAATTGAGAGCAGCCAGACAGCTCTCAGCCTGGTTAATTAGCTCCTTGACTGCTGAATTGTTCCTGTCCCGTCATATGGCTGTGGCTTGCAGCCCTGCAAGAAAGGGCTTGGGTTCCTGGCCAGGAGAGGCATCCCAACCCAAAAGTTGAATTAATGTAACTTGAAGTCAGTGTGGACAGGTTCCTTTTGGTCTAAATGACCTTTTATCTTTGCTGGGGGCGGGCAGTGGGGAGAAAGCATATCGGCTTTCAGCTGTGTCAGGTCATGCAGAGGCCAAGTTCTCTTGTCTGTGATCAAGCATATGGTGTGAAACAGCCCAGTGTGCAACAGCACCGGGGCCTGGGCAGAGGAGCACTCCAGCAGCCCTTCTGTAGGTAAATGTGACCCAAGGCCACGCTCTGCCTTGAAGGGTGGGTGTGTTTAACCCTTCAGCTGGCTCCTGGTGTGTTCCCATCCTGGTGGGTTGAGGAGAAGCTGCTGTTGCTCAAGAGCGCGCAGGTTTCTCCTGAGACCTGAAATCGCTGGCTCCAAGGACATAACTGTATTACTGGGGCTGCTGAGAGAGTGAGTCAGAATGTTTGGGTCTTTGCATGGATAAATGGGTAAACCTGAATTATTTTAAATTTGTCAGATTGCGGAGGTGATACAATCCTACAATGAACTTTCCACGCCCTGTACCAGTGTGCTGCTCCCCTTCCACCGTGGGGCAGGGGAGGTGGGGGAGACAAAAGATTTTCAGTGTGTTGTTCTCCCAAGGAACCACATAAAACTGCTTGAGGCTGTACTCAGAAAATGCCTTTCAGACAGCCAGAAGTTGCTTGGCAAGATGTCAGGCAGGTTGACCAAAGGTTGCACAAGTTGTGCTCCTGCAAAATGAACGTGCAATGTTCATGTTGCCCTCCATGGTTCTTCAGTGCTTCCACAGGTTCACCAGTAGTGTACAGGAATATAGTTTGCTTGCTGGTATTCTGGTGTTATCTCTGAAGATACTTATTTTAAGAATTCATGTCTACATAGGTTTGTTAATACTGTACTGTAATATCAGATGGGCTGCTGAGACCTCAAGGGGGTGAGGAATCTATTTTTAGTGTGTTTGAAGGGTAGATGATGTTTCAGGTTGTGGAATGACTTTCTAGGGGGCCTGTCACCATATACTGAAGTTTTGTATGTCATGGCAGTGGAGGCCAGTCATATGATGATGAGTTAGTAACTTAAATGGGACATTAAAAAAAAATCCTGCTCTTTGGGGAAATTTTAAAGATAGATGGAGCTAAAATGTCACACTGCCTGTTCTCATGCTTGTTGCCTTGATGTGCTGAAGACATCTAATCCTCTTTACAGGTGAATTAAGCAGTCTGCTTATGAGCTGAAGGCAATACCTGCTGATCTGTTGACATCCAGATTGGAGGGTTATTCATGTCTCAGTAAGACTTTTAGTAATGGATGACCACAAGAACATTTTAGCTGCCCAGGTGGTGTGAAGAAGACTGTTTGTGATCTCCTTCCACATCAGAAGTTAGTCACATGTAGGAAGTTGGGTAGTAGCAGTGCTGTCCTCTTTGAGCGTGTTTGACATCATAACCTGGAGAGGTTTGGAGCTTTAGGTTGAAAAGATCCAGCCTCAGAAGAATGCATGCATGCAGCAATCTGAGCAGTGAACCTAGTTGTGCTTTTGAAGCACTGCACTGTGGTGGTAGCCATGAAGAACAGATTTTAATGATTTATTATAGTTAGATTTTATGTGGATTTGCTTCCTATTTCCTTTGGAAGACAGCAAAACTCCAACTTCTACAGGATTCTTCTTACATTCCTGGGATTTTGTTTAGTGTGCAGGCATGTGCGCTTTATTTATTTATTTTATAACTGCTCACTGACACTGTTGGGAATGTTAACAAAGGCTTTTTAATAGGTCAGACCTCACCACTGTTGCATTTTCATAGTTACCCTAGTGCATTTGGTAGATAATAGATGAAGGGAGCTAAAGCCCTTATGGTCTAAGAGCTCATTCATGTGAACTCTCGCTGTGCTCCGATTCTGAATTTTCACTGCAGCTACTTGTGTGAGTAAACATTTGAAGATCAGATCCTTAGCTGCATGGAGTAATTCTTGTGGAGCTTTTCAGGGAGGCGTTTGAAAATTACATCTTGAATTGAGGATGCCCTTAACTTTCAACAGCTTCCACCTACATACATGAGATGCTCATTTGTGGTTGCATGTGAGGGCATGGCTGTAGCAGATTTGCAAGATTCAGCGGAAGCATATGCATAAGATAATTCTTTCACTTTCATTCATGTGCTCCTCCTTTCGTTCTCACTCTTTGTATTTTGACAGCAGGAGCATGTATGTTATAAATACTCAACTTTGACTTCAGTCAGTGCTGGCATGTCCCTGAAGTATGATTTCATGTGACTTTGCAGATGTTCCAGTGAGAACATTCCTGTTAATGTGTTGCCTGTGGATGATGTTCAGGCATTCTGGAGTCCCTCATCACTAACTGGGGTTTTGGAAGCCTTTTTTTCCTCTTAATTAAGGAATTGGCTTCAATAGATACTAATATGGTAATGGTTTGTTGAAGACAAAAGTGTTTTGGATCAGGAAAAATGCAACCTAGGTCCTTTTACAATGGCAGAAGTGTGTACCTTTGTCTGTGTGTACATAATACAAGTTCTATCCATGCGGTACATGCTGCTGTGGTGGTTCATCTGGCAGATCATTTAAATATTTACTCCAAAAGATCTTGTTCTCTGTTGGTGTGAAGCAGCATTTCCAGTTATTTTTAGGTCATTTCCATCTTAGCAACCCTGTTGGAGATAAACCAGATATGAGTGCTCCAAACCATCCCTGCGTTTTGGTAGAGATTAACAAAGTAAAACTTAATGGTTTGATCCCAAGGGGAGAGAACAGGCCATCTGGTTCACAGAAGGTTAGGCAAAGCAGTGCAGCACTGAGAGTGCCACAAACCAACCCAGAATATCTGGTAGTGTGTCCAGTTGCTGCGTGTGTGAAGCATTGAAATGGTGCTCTGGGATCTGCAGAGCCAGCAGTTCTGCTACCACTGCTGTGACGCAGGAGATAATTCTGTTGGGCAAGCATCAGCATGGGGGTGGATCTACAGCACAGGATGTGTAATGTCAACATGAAGCATGGGAGCTGGCAGTAAGAAGGAAAGCAGCCATTTCATGCCAGTGCAGGAAGCCCAAAGAGATTTTTTTTCCACCTTCCTCTGCATCTTGTCCTTTTGTGCTGCTTTCATACTTGGTATTAAATGATTACCTTCTGCTTTGTCATCTGGAAACTTCAGCCCAGTAGGGTTTCATTTCTTCCTCTCTTTCTCTTTCTGAACCTGTGGGGATTTTTTTCTTGTTTTTGTTTTTGTTTGTTTGGGGTTTTGTTGTTGTTGTTTTGTGTGTAGGTTTCTTTTTTAAAAAAACAAACCAAACACAAAGCATTGAAGTGCACTCCAGAAGCATTCTGATGGATTATAAAAGGGGCTGGGGGGAGGCTGAAGGGCTGAGCAGATCTGGAGAAAGAAGAGTTCAGTCATGTGCAAGTCCTGAGCTTCAGATGAAGCTCCACTGTAGATCCTTTTGGCTTTAGTGCAGACACAGTTTGTTCAAAAGCTGTAACCATTTGAGAACATTGAACTGCAGCTGCGAAATGCAGAAGGCATGAAATGCTGTGATACTGTGCAGACCTTGAAACTCTGTAATTACTTAGAAACTGTAGAAAGATACTGTAACTGTTCCTACTTTCTTTTTACCAGAAATTCACCTTTAAAATACCTTTATCCTATTTGTCTAACACAGGTTTTTTTGTTTGTTTGTTTGTTTTGTTTGGTGGGAGTTTTTTTGTGGGTTTTTTTTTGTTGTTGTTGTTTTTTTTAAATTTGTTTGGTTTTGGTTTTTTGTGTTTTTTTGTTTTGGTTTTGGTTTTTTTGTTGGTTTTTTGTTTTGTTTTGGTTTGGTTTTTTTGGGTTTTTTAAGAGCCAAATATTGTTACTAGTCTGTCTAAATCTGCAGGAAAAAAAGATTTCTAAATAATCTTACTAAGCATTCAATGGACTAAAACTCTGGTGATATGTCCTCTGTCAGCTCAGTCACAACTGGTCAACTGGTTTAAAGTTTGGGTTTTTTTCCCACCCATAACATTTGGAGATACCTTTCTGTAGCTGCAGCCTGGGAATCTCTGGAATACCAGAGCTTGCTTCTTGATGGGCACAGCAGAGCTGAACTTCATAATCAGAGCCCTCATGGTTTCCATTGCCTGTTCAGCAGGGTCTTCAGAGAATATATTAGAGATCCCCTTGAATGAATCCTTGTCTTAGACGCTGTTCTGTGGCGGCCCTGCAGAAGCATGACTTTCTTCATGTGTTCCTAAGAACTGGAGTGGGAGTGTGGGAGTAGTCAACCCACAGGTATGTTTTCCCAGTTGCAATTTGGAGATGGGAGGAGGGGATGCATATAAAACATGGCTTGTGTGTGAAGACTGTTTGTTCTGTTCTGCAGTAACTCCATCCTTAAAACTGCCCCACTGGCCCCTCTCAGATTTTTTGGTTGGAGCTATGGGGCTCTGGCACTTCTGCATAGGTGCACGTGCAAATAAATGACACTGAGGAATTATATGAGACTCGAGCATCATCTCTCAGGGCAGAGCTTCTTGGTTCCAGAGATATGCCATGGTGTGGCTCTTTCATCACCAGAAGTATTAAGGATGCAGGCAAACCAAAATACTATTTTAGAAATAAAATATGGCCACTCTGTTCTGTCCACCCATGTAATTTCTATTGCAGGTTGCACTTTGTAGTGGCTGGTAATTTTGTGCTTTTTCTGGTGGTGTTGGAACAGTTTTCAGAACATGCTGGAAGAATGTTCATCAGAAGTGCTTCTTCGTACACAAATGAACAATGCCACCAGATATTGTCTGCACATTTTCTCATACACCATCTCTGTACTGCGAAGAAAATGCATTGTCCTTGACTTTTTTCCTACTGAAAAAGGTGCTACTTGCTGAAGATAGTTTATTATAAATAACTACTAAGATGATAATCTCACCACAGCATGCTTGGCAGTCTTCCACTGAGTTAGCCTGTTTCAGCAAGGAGCTGTCGCTTAAGATACAAAGCAATCTGCAGGGACATATGATCACACACACTGACTGTTTTCTCAGTCATCATGGATGCCTTATCATTTCCTGTGCCTGTAATTAGGAACTGGAATTATTATCTGGCAAACCAGCAGGATCCACCTCCATAAAGATGGACCTGAGTTCCCACCTCACAAACATTTGGTTGCAGAGAAGTTCTCAGTTATGGAGGCTGTAGTAGAAGAATGTCTGTTAGACATGGGCTTTTTGGCCTTTTATTTTTGTCACAAGGATAAATGTGAACTACTGGTGAAACTCTTGAGATATATATATGCATACATATATATATATATACTTACAGCAGTCATTCCTATTAGAAATTACAGAGGAATACAAGCCTACCCTTGACAATGGTGTAGAGAGGTTGTTTTTTATTGTTAGCTTTGTTTGGGTAAATAATGACTTCAGGATCTCTCAATGTTTTGGTTTTGCCTTGTTTTGTTTTGTTTTGTTTTGCTTTGTTTTGTTTTGTTTTGTTTTGTAGAGATGCTGTCCAGAAGAAAGACTATGATAAAGAGATAAAAGACTGCATCCATTTTTTATGAGAGTATCATAAAACTAATATTAGTATCCATATACACCTAGTGTCAAGATTTGGTGGTAGTCACATAGCCACCACATAGATGGTGACTTTTTTGAATTTGCAAAGTTTACACTGCTTCGTGGTTCATGGCTGTTGAATTATCATGTTATTGCAACACTTATGTGATGGATATCAGTGGCAAACTTCCTTTCAATTAGAGTGCTGGCAAGTGTTTGCCTTTTATTTGTTTAAAAACAACTTGATCAGGCCATCTCTACTGCTTTGTTGACAGTATAATATGAATCAGAACTTTTTCTAACTTCCACGTTACTCATGGATTCTGTTCTGTGGTGCCTGATGCTTCTCAGTCCTAAAAACTTCTCTTTATAGCTTGGGCATCTGTGCTTGCTTAGAAGTGTGGAATGTGATGTTTAGTGGAAGCAATTGGTGAGATTGAGATGGAACAAATGAAGATATCAACAGTGATGATGGACTTTTTCTTCTACTGGATTTGGCAGATGATGTTAAATCCACGTATCCAACGAGATCAATGAGAAAGCAGGACAAGATGAATTTAGTCAGACACTGACTTGCAAGGCTTAATATCAGCCCTTTTTTCCCCCAAACCTTGCAAGAATATGAAATTGCCTCATCTGGACAGAGAGAGATGCTGAATCTTTTATCTAGTGATGGTATCCTTCCCTGCAAACTCTACAAAGGCTCTGCTCTTTTCCTGTGAAATTTTGGGAGCAGATTAATGATGGAATGGGCTCTGCTGACATGTAAGATGAGGAAATTATTTGAGCTGGTTCCCGGTATTCAATGTCCCATGCTTGACTGTGGATTGTTCTTCATCTCAACACGTGACCCAGATGCTTTTACATTCTGGGATGGCTCTTCAGAGACTGTCATGTCCATAAATCACCTGCCTTGGGCGACCTTGTGTCTTTAAGGAAAATCCTGTGGAACAGTTAGCTTCAACCTTACTGAAGGACACACTCTGAAGAGCCAGCTCATTAAGCGAGCTTTTTGAAGGGTGTGCTCTGCAGAGCAGCTTCCTGTTATTTGGTTAATGGTTGACCTAGTTCTATTGCCATATGCCTCCTGGAACGCATTCTAATATAAAATATGTGCTAAAGCAAGACTGGGATAATAGATGGAACATCAAAGCCTCTATGAAACAGAAATCTTATAATGCTGTTGCGTTTTGGAGGGTATCGTAGTTACTAAAAATGGCAATATCTTCATGGAACTGTATTGATTCTGATGGCAAACTCAGGAATGTTAAACACAGCCACTGACGGTGGTTTTTGGTTTTTTTGTGTTTTTTTTCAGGCTGGCCTAGTACAAAAGGTTTGTATCCCCATGCTCTCTATGTGAAGCTAAAGTTAGGTAGTGAAGCATTCAGAGTGATATTACAGCTGTGAGAAAAGATTAGATTAGATTTGGCTAAAGGCAGGAGGATTTTTTTTCCCTGTGGTAGGTGTTTTTTCCATTGCAACCATGGATTAGCAATTTTTTTTTCCTTTTTAAATGCTGGCTAGAAGCCAGAAATGAGTATTGGAGCTTTTACCTGATGACAGAGACAGCATACTCATGCACATACACTTAGGCAAAAGTACAAGAAATTTGGAGGTAGTAGGTAAAGTTCAACCTCCAACCTGAATGAGACTTTCAGACGTGCTGAAGTTCTGAAGAACTTACTGGCTGTATTTTTTGGTTGACTTGGTTTTCTGCCCTGGGAAGAGGAAGGATGTATGATAACAACTGTTTTCATAAGCAAGTGTGCATTATGGCAGAACAGGGGGAAGGGAAAATTAAAGCCACGTTTTGTAACCTCTGGAGAGCTCAGGACTCTATCAGTAGAGGTTGGCAATTTATTTTTCTTCTGTCAGTGTGGGAAGCTGAACTGCTCACCAGACAGCACCGCAATGGGTGTTCACACAACCTGGCAGTGGCCAGCCTTTGTCTCCTCGGTTGCAGATGGCTTGCAAGCAGTCCAGGTGTGAATTCTGGGCAGAGGTATGTCACCACAGCGGTGGGGGTGGCTGGGGCCAGCCCAATTTGTCTGTGTGGGAAGCAGTAAGCTGTCAGGACACGCCAAGGCAGCTGTTGCTGATGAGCACGAGCAGTGCCCAACCTTCAGAGAAGTGGTGGGATGTCCTGGGAGTCAGTGTGCCTCTCTGACTTCTTCAACTCAAGCCCCTTCAGGTGCTTCTGGTGGCTCTGTGCTCATTTGTGTCAGGCTGGGAATATTTTGGCACATTCCTCTAGGAGACATGTAGCAACAGCATTGTGCAGTTTCCCCTTCTTCCTTAGCTTGTAACACAGAACTGAGGGGTTTTTTTGTAGGAGAGCTGCCTGGTGGAAAACAAAACTGCAACATTTTTAGCAGGACACAATGTGTTGTGTGAGCCTTAAATCATATTGGTCATGAAAAAAAAAAAAAAAAAGGAAAAAAAAAAAAAAAGAAAAATCTCTGCTCTGCGACTGACACAAGCACAGCTATTTGTGCAACCTGATCTGAACAAAGGATAATGCTTCTGCTGCAAGATCAGACAGATCTGACGTTTCAGCAGGCTGAGCAAATGAATGGCGGAAGTGGTCCGCCTCCTCTTATCCATTGTCTCAAAGATGCAGGCTCATGGAGAAGAAAGGGAGTTTGAATAGGGCTTCTGAAGGAATATGCTGCTTTGTGTTCTGTGGGAAGAGAGCAAGGAGGAGTTCTAGAAGTTCTCTGCATTGGCAGACTGACAAGCTTGTAGTAGGAAAATGTGGCAGTGGACTACTGGTGTTGAAGGAGCACTTTCACTTCTGTAGCCTGCCTAGAAAATCTGATCTGTAATTAGGAAACTGGTGAAATGTTCCAGGACTGGAATATGGGACCAACCCTATCCTGAAGGAAGGTCAGTGAGTCTTTAAATCCAGTGAGCTCTGACCTTCTGCTTGAGACCTTTTCTATGCTCTTCTTCTTTTTCTTTTTCTTTCTTTTTTCCCCCCTTCTTTTCTATTTTCCTCGTGTCCTCTGAATAGTCTGTGTTTTCTGGGATACGTCTCAGTTGTGTTCCTGATGGGATTTTTGCATAGGAAGGGCTGGACTGATCAAATTACTGGAATGGTCAGAACCTCCTACTTGGGCGATTCTCATGGCTTTTTTGTGCTCCAGCTTCAGATTAACCCAACTGAGATTTTCATAGCAATCTCCCTTTTAAAAAGCATAATCAGGCCAAGGAAATGCGAGAATGGGGAAAGAGAGGACAGGGATTTTTGATAAGATGAGTGGAATTGAGAGTTACTTCACATTTCAGATCTATAATATATGACTTCCAGCCTCAAAGGGTATTTCAGCAGAGAAATGAATCCTTTGGAGGGAGGGGTGGAGAATTTATGTCAGTAACCTGGCTGGTTAGATCTCTGTGTATTACCTTTCTCCATGGTCACTGGGACTAGGAAATGCTAGCAGTTAGGTGCACCATGATCAGAAAGCTTTCATATGGAATGAGTTTTCTTTAAAATCAAGCATTCCTTGGCTCAGGGATCAACAGCTGTTTTGTTTTTGTTTTTGTTTTTTTGGGTTTTTTTTTTTGTTTGGTTTTTTTTTAGCAAACACGTTATTTTTCTTTAAGTTAGTGGAGATTAGATGTGTGTCTGTGATAACAGAACCGGTCTTGGTCGTCCATGAGATCCTTTCTGCCCTTTTTTCCCCACGTACAGCCTAGAAGATTTTGTCAATTCAAAAGAAACATAAATTAATTCCACAGGATGCTGGCAGTCCATCATCAGCATGTACTGGGAACAAAGCTGCTGCCTTAGATACCCACTTAAAAAAAGCACATCAGAAAGTCATTAGATTCTCCTGACTGGAAACCTGTATTGAAATTTTCAAATGTGTGGTGGCTGGGCTGCCATGATTGGTGTGTTTAGTGTTCAAAAGCAATTGTGAAAATTCACTGAATCACACAGAATCACAGGAAGGGTCAGGTTGTAAAGGGACCACTGGAGGTCATCTGGTCCAACCTCTTGTCTCTTTTTATGAGACAGCCCCAGCTCCCTCAGCCTTTCCTCATGAGGGAGATGCTCCAGGCCCTTCCTCACCTCCATAGCCTTTGCTGGACCAGCTCCAGGGGTTGTGTGTCCCTCCTGCCCTGAGGAGCCCAGAGCTGGGCACTGCAGAGATGCCTTCCAGGGCTGGGCAGAGGGGCAGGATCCCTCCCTGACCTCCCAGCAATGGCCTTCCAAGTGCACTCCAGGATCCCATTGGCCTTCTTGTCCCCAGGACACTCTGCTGGCTCAGGGACAGCTGTTTGTCCCCCAGGACCTTCTCTGCAGAGCTGTTTGCCAGCAGATCACCCTGGCCTGTGCTGGTGCTTGTGGTTATTCCTGCCCAGCTGCAGGACTCTGCGTTTTTGAATTTCGAAAGGTTCTGCTGTACTCATCCCTTTAGGCTCTGGAGGCTCTTAGAAGAGCAGCACAGCACCTCAGGGCAGCAGCCACTCCCAGCTTTGTATCATCAGTAAACTTGCTGAGGGGATGCTCCATCCCAAGCCATTAAACAATACTGGACCCAGCACCAAACCTTGGGGAAACCACTAATGACAGGGCTCTGTGCCACTGGTCACATTCTCTCAGACCTTCAGCCAGTTCTCAGCCCACCTCACTGTTCCTTCCCTCTGTTTATTCTCAGCAGAGGCTAAAAAGCCATCCCTGAGGATGTGCCATGCTGGATTTGACCCAAAAACCACCAGCATGTGTTTCCAGCTTCTTTGACCTCTGGGGAATAATACTGGGGACAGGAAATAATACCACTAGTGTTGCTCCTTTATTCAGCCATGGTTGCAAACTGTGTCTAAACTAAGTATTATTTGGACAGACTGATCAGAAATGTTTGTATTCTAAAAATGTCTAGTGGAAGGAGTTCAATGAGCTTTCAATCCATGCTCGAGTGTGAGGACAAGGGAAAAAATCTCATAGCTGCACATAAATCTCACAAAAAAAGGAAAAAGAAGGAATGTTCTCTCAAGTGATAAAGTTTGGGGTCTAGAAGTGAAAGAACAGCATCAGCCTGGTGCTAAGCAGAGATTAAAAGGTCAATTGTGTATCAGTGAAGGCTCAAAATGATTTCTTACAATCTTCTGCTTACTCACCTCTTCAGGAAGTAGGAGGGACAGCAGAGGCTTTTGGTTAGTGTTGGAGATCTTGAAAAAAGTATCCTTTGAAGCCTGTTACATTGCAAAATTGATATTAGGTTGATCTTATCTTTGTGGGATATTTTTGTTATTTTCTTTATAATATGACTCCTTAAGATATAAGACAGCTGTACCAATCTCTGCTTTCTGAAAATTGAGACTACTGTGCCAGTCATAAAGCTGATCATCTTTTTGATTTAAAAAAAAAAAGGGCTATATTGGCCTAAATCAAAAAGGAAGCATGGAGGATTGACTTGCATGAAAATTTGAATGACAGCAATGTGCTTGGGTTCTTTAGACACCTGTAAGATCAAACAAAGTGGATGTCTGAGGTTACTGTGGACAAAACTTGGCTTTTGGAATTTATCAATTACACTTAGAAGACTACAGCAGACTTTTGGGCTGTCATCAAATGTTGACAGTGGAGCTGAGCTGAAGGAGACAAATGATCAGAACATGTATTTGTACCATCTTTAGATCTACATCTGACATCTTCTCTGGTTTGGTTTTTGTTTGTTTTGGGTTCCCCCTGCCAATTACAAGGGATTGAGAAGTGGGTCAGTGCCTTAGGGATCATCCAGATGGAGGCTCCCGTTTTGTTGCAGCTCTAGGAGAAAGGGACTGAAAGGGAATGAAAAAATTCCACGCAGACAGTGCAGGAGAGTAATAGATCTCCTTGGCCATTGGCTTCTCTGATGTATCAGAAGACTTTTGGACCTTTCCAAGACCGAAGTGAGTAATGACCTTGCTTTGATGTATCGAACAAACAACACCAGTGTTGTGCCTTTGAGAGCCCCTGATCCCAAAGAGATAAGCAAGGGTTTTCCTTTGTATTTTGGACCCATTCCATTCAAAACAAAAGCATCTCCACAGGTCAGACAAGAAGGGTATCTGACAGACTTTAAAGAGGCTTTTCCTTTTTTCTGTCTGATTTCTATGCCAGTAATTTATATTTTTTATTGTGTCTGACCTAAAAGCTCGTCATTCGGTTGTATCTGTAAAAGAGAGAAAACGTGGAACAGAAAATGGTCCGTGACTCAATCAAGAAATGTGTTGGTTTTGTAGCCTGTGTGGACTTAAAGGAAAACTCCTGTATGCCTTCTAAATTAAAGGAAAAAAAAGTGATCCTGCAAAGTTGTAGACACTTAAAACAGTTAGAATAGCTAAGTGGACTAGGCTGGAAATACTTGTGATAGTAAAGGTTTGAAGCCTAGAAAATTGTGCTTCACCATGAGAGTTTTCAGGTAGTCCATTCCTCCCTTTCAGACATTTTCAGGAGTGACATTTGGAGGACAAAACCAGCCAATTTGCCTGTTCGTGTACAGTATTACAGGAATCTGGAGTCTGTATGAAACTGTAAAATGATGCAGTGGCTGGAACATAAGACTAGAAAGATGCTCATTACGTAAACAATTCTTAATCTCTAATTTAATTGCAGAAAAAAAAAAAAAAAAGATACTGGAATTTCTGATGGACTGCCGAAAGTTGTAAGGGGTCAAGTGTATCTTCTCTTCAGATGCTGTGGTGGGAGACAGGTTTGATTGAGTTGGTTGTGGGCAGATTGTGTAGCTATAGAAGCTGAGCCTTCAGCAGGATGGCTCCCAGCACTGTTATCTCATGTCAATTTAGGGATTAAAGTACATCTGATGAGAACCCTGCCACATGGAGCTGCAGGGAGTCCAAGGAGGTGGTTGTGTCCTACCAGAATGTGCAAGAAGATTTTTTCTCACCTGGCAAAGGAATGGGAAGCAAATTAACCAAATTAGGTGAAATGATGAGGCTGACTGCGGGTTTGTAGTTATGAGTTAGGGCTTGATTATCTGTGCTGGGTTTTCCTCCATATCTCCATTTTAGGCTTAAAACTATGGACAAGTAATTTGCATTTTGTTCTCCAGGTGGAACCTGTGGAGAAGTTTTGTGGAAGCTGCTTTCCTTTTCACAGTCAGATGCATTTTTCTGTTGTCTCTACAGCAGAGGAAAAAAAGGAAATAGATTTTTTTTTTTTTAAGTCCTGACAGAGATACTGTAGACTTTCACATAATAATTTCTAAAGGATAAATAAATCCCCCAGAAGGAAGATCTCTAGTTTTCTCTGGAACTTAGCAGCACTTTAGTCCCCCGAACTTTAGTCCTGGTTTTATGGTTTTACAGGTGGGCACCAGAGGCTTTTGCCCTGTAGTTACCATAGAGGACGTTGTTGCACAAAAACCCAATCATAATTTGTCAACATGTCAGTTTCCTAGGATAACCTAACATGCTGCTATAGACAGCCCAATCAAGCCATCTGAAATTATTACTATTAGCAGTAGTATTATTATTGTAAATGCGTTTCAGTGGATTTGAGATTCTCAGTGATTTCAGTAGTAATTGGGTTTCATTTTTTTTGTTAGTCATCTCTCAAAGTCTTAGGCTTTGGTCTGTCAAGGGTGATAAATCTAGGAAACCTAAAGATTAGGTCGGTTTGTCTTCTGTGCTTATAAAAGACTTTAACAGTAAGCACTATCAATAGATCCTCTTTTTTGATAACTGATGCAAAGACAAGTCAGTTTCAGGGGAAAAATAGTTCATTAGCTTGGTTTTGAAGGTCAGCAGTAGAGGCCTCACTGTAAATGCTTTTTTTTTCTTTTTACTTTATAAACCAATTACTACAGCAGGATGAAGGAGAATTTTGATTCCCTAACTGACAGGTTGTTTTCAATTCTTAATTTGTAGTTCCAGTTTTGGAAGGGTTCTTTCAAGATTCAGAACTCTGTATGGCAGCAGTCTGACTGAAGGAGTTAGAAGCCAATGCGAGAAGAAACGAGTTCAGGAATGAAGAAGGAGAAAGATGTTGAAGCTGTTCCTCTTGTTTTTGGAACGAGTGACTATTTTAACCTGTAAATAACACTCTAATTAGTGGTGTCCCATCATAAAATGCAAGTAAAGATAAGATAAGATATAAAAAGATTACTTCCTCTTTGCAAACCACTTTTTCTCCATTTCTCTCCCATATTCTGTATCAAATCTTTTCTCCCAGCCGTGGGTGCAGGTCCTCTTGTCTTCAGCTTGAACATTTCCTTTCTTCTAGTAATCAAGCCTACAGATATAGATCCTCTGTGCTCAGCTGAAAAGGAAACAATTCTTTTTTCTTTTTTGGCAGTGAACCTTTGCTGCTGAAATGACCTTGTAATGCAGGTGGCTTAGAGGCTTATATGATACCAGTTATTATATCAGTTTTGCAACATATCTGAAGGGTAGGATCTCCAGGGAGGGTGAACCATTGCACCAGTCCCTGATTAGCATGTCTGGGTTCTGCTTCTTTCAGGCTCTGATGCCTGGGAGATTCACTGCAGGTTCTGCTTTCAGGTGGGGAGACACTCACTCCTGTTTCAACCCTCCACTTCATAGTAAAAGGCTGCACTGATCCACATAAAGGTCTGGTCCTCAGCTGGGGAAAACTGGCAGAACTCCAGCAAATTTCTAGAAATAAAAACCTAGAGAAGTCTCTAAAACCACAGCAGTTGCTGGGACTTGCACAATATTCTACAGCTTGCAACAATACAGCAGCATGAAGCTGGGATGACATTGATGGCTTGATATTTTTTGTGATCTCTTGGGGTTTTTTTGTGAGAATGAAAATCTTCAGGCAAGAAGTTTGCTCCTGTTCTCTTGGTGGCATTGGCTTGGGTGGCTTTGTTTTTCTTTGAAAACTGATAGCAGAAGACTATCCAACCTTCAGGAGTGGAGCCATTATATGTGGGGCAGTGCAACAGGAGCCAAAGTTTAAAAATAAAATACCAGGCTGCCTTCCTGAGGATCCAGACATAGCAAACACATACGCAGGACCTTGGCTGGCCATGGTTGTATCAGTTACAGAGCCCAGAGCAGCAGACAATGAGAACCAAAAAGGGAGCCTTGTTCCTCAAAAAGAAAGAGGAAGAAATACAAGGCTTCTGTAGCCTCAGATGACAGTTTCTGGTGTGCACGGGAGCCCCTCAGCAGCAGCAGGCTGGGAGACAGACAACTGCCAGTCATTCCTGTAGGCTCTGCCCAGCCCTCCCTTCTCTCTCCCACATTTTCTCTGCCCTGCTGAGTAAGGGGTCTGAGCTGAGCAGTCTTTTTTGAGAATGTGCTCCTTTCTTGAAAGAGAAACGCAGTGGCTTTTATGTCATACTGAGTGCTGAGTGACCAGGATGACAAACACCTTCAGAAGAAAGGAAGGACCAACTATTTTGGCTTCAGAGCTGTGTTGCTGGCATGTTGGACTATTGAAACAGCAAATGATGAGATCATCTTTCTAGAACACCTGGAGAATGAGAGGCATACAGAGGAGATAGTGGACAGACCAGGAAGAATAATTTGTGACAGAAAAGCAGAAAGGTATGGCTTAGTGCCAGGAATATAGCTTGGAAAGTGAGGTAAGTTATGTTAGAAAGGAATGGTCTTTTGAAAGAAAAGGTGACCCTACTCAGACAAACAAGTCTAGGAACCTAGGAAGATACAATTCCTCATTAATTATGAATGTGGAGAGGGATGAAGAAGGTGAAAGAGTTAACCTTTTTTTGCCTGCTTCCCTGAAATGCTGATCTCACACCAACCTCCATGAGGGTTGTGAGCTGGGCTGGCCAGGGTGGGAAGACAGGGCTCCTCCAAGATCTGGGTGTGGAGCAGCTGGGATTGTCCTTCTCTCAGGTGCCACTGACTGAAACTGTATGCAGGAGGCAGCTGTGCACAGCCTTACCTGCCTGTGCCCCACCTCAGGTGTGCTGAGAGATTGGAGCCCATGCTTTTGACTGCGTGGTGTGCCCAGATCCACCTCGTAGTAAATGCAAACTTGAGTTTCTAGCCAGGTGTCTTCCAACTGAACCAAGAATGTTCCTGTATCTCCGTTGACAGCTACAGGCAGAAAAACCAAACCAAACAAAACAAAAAACACCCCAAGAAGAGGTGTTTTTCCTCATCTCTGCCCAGGCAAAGTAGCAGCTGCCCATGACACACTTGGCTTTTGGCAGAGCTTAGGCTGGTTCTGCTCTGCAGACATAGGATGAAGCATGCTCAGTGTGCTTCCTTTCAGCAGGAATGCCAGCAGTATCTTGAATTACTACAGAGGCTGCTCTGTGTCTGTAAGCTCCTTTTGCAGAGTTTGGGTTCACATGAAACGGGATCAGGAGTCCTTGGTAGGCTGTGCATGGCTCTGAGCACAGAGCCTTTTGGAAAGATGTGTTTTCTTAGACATCCAGACTCTCAGTATGGAACACTTACGTTATTGAAAACTAGTATTTTCAGAAAAACTATAGTAGCTTCACATACTATGGTTGAACGTAGGCTGAAGGTGACATGCAGCCTCGTGCAATCTAAGCTTTTTTTTTTTTTTTAATCTGTAAAATATCCGTGTCTTGCTTGTGGTGATGTACAAACAATGAAGGATAGGTGCAACTGTCATCATGTGAAAACTAATTGCTTGGTTTGCTGCTGTCATAAATTTTGTCAGCCAGGGTGGAGTGGAAGTGTGCACATGCTTTGTGGCTCCAGCTAGCATGTGTGAAAGAGAGGTCTGATTAAATCAAACTTCCTCTTCCATGGTCTTGAATATCTCCTGCTTAAAAAAAGACATTGAGGACAGAGAGTTCCTCTTGCAGGTGTCTTTATGAAGGTGCTATAAAGGAGATTCTCTGCTAGTAAGTGTTGATGGGGGTTTTGTCCAGATTACTTGCTGGCACAAAATTAATATTATGTTGCTGATTATTTAGAGGAGTTTGGGAAGAAAGATTCAGCAGTTTGGGCGAAGTCCTATTAAGAGATAAGCCTTTCAAATCATCCAAGAATTTAAGTTCTATTAGCTGCCAGTCCTGCAAAACAAATATTCTTTCTCACCATCATATAAAGCTCCCTAAAAAACCAAGTTTTTTTCCATGTGCATCCTCCACTGCAATGTCAGGTACATGAGGGTTAGACCGTGTTCACCAACCCCAAACTCCATCTCCACTCTAATTCTTCTCTGCAGCTCTGCAGACATCTTGCTGAGTTGACCTAAATTCTTCAGCAAAAGGCTTGGATTCTGTGCAGAAAGGTGGAAATGACAACACCAGCTAGAAAATAAATACAAAGATAAATAAAACGCATCAGTTGTACCCTTGTGTGTGGTGTTTTGATTTACCCTTCCTTCTGGAGTTACAACTTCTGCCCATGCTGGAGAGCTTTTTCCATTTCTTCTTCTTGGGGAAAGTTCGCACTGGGATTCCAGGGACAGTGACACAGGAAGATAGCATGGCATCACAGGGAAGGGCTGGAGTCTGGAAAGCCAATTTGTGCTGCTGGCTGTGCCACAGACCAGCTGTGTGACCTGGAGCCAGGCTGCTTCACTGCTTTGTGGTTCTCCACTACAAGGCAGAGGAAGAAGATTTTCTTGTGGTGCAGACTCCCTCAACTTGCTTTTCACCCAGAGCCCACCAACAAGGGTGGCCTGAACTTCATGAGTCAAATAAATAGGTTGTGACTGGATGGAATAGACTGTCAGTATTGCTGCCTGAAATACTTACATCCTCCTTTTTGTTTCTTACGTGCAACTTAAAATCATGAGCCTTCAGATTTCATTTTGAATTTTCAGCCATTTGAAAACCAGGGAGATACTTCAGTCTTTGCTCTCTCTAAGAGCAAGTCACTTCTGCTGACTATAATGACTTGTCTATGATAAATGAATGGAAATCTGAAACATATGATTCTGTCTTTTGTCATGCTCCAGTGTTCCACAAACAGCAGAAGGGAAAACGAAATTTAGGCAGAACTGATTGTGAACTTCTCCCATAGACACTTTGTCAATGAGGTCATAAATTAATGTGGAACTTTGACTCTGCGTGCATTCCTGCAAACAAGAACCCACGCCTGAATGAATGCTTATTGCTAGAAATGAACAAAAAAAAAGCGCAAATGCCTTTTCTTCAAACGACTTTTAAAAGGGATAGAAGTCTAGAGTGGACAGCAAACCATGTTAAATTTTTTTTTTTCCTCCATATAGTTCAAGGACATTGGCTAAAAACAAACCGAATGTCTCAGAATAGTCTTTGTATGAATTGTGGTGTCATCAGGTTCATGTATGCCTCTTTTGGGATGAAAGAAACAGGGAGGAGATCCACCTGACTGGCAAGTGGTGCTGCTGAATGCTGTGTCTCAAGAGCTGTTCACTTAGCTGGACTCTTAATGGAAGGAGAATGTGTTGTTTATGTATGTGATTGTCCTCGTCTCCTCTCCATTTGTAAATGAAGAGGCAACACCCTGTCCCTTTCAACTACCATAAATCTTTTTTCTTTTTTTTTTAGGAGTTGAGTCTAACATAGGTCTTCGTGCTTTAGGTTTTGTTTTCTGGTTATTTTGCTTGTTTGGTTTATTTCCTTGCTTGCTTTTTTCCATCTCTATTCCTTTAGTAAGAACAAAATAGAATTCTTTATGTGGCTCTGTTTCGAACTTTTTAAAAATTTCCTTGAGCTGGAGGATTCAATGACACTTGATCTACTGAAAATACTTAGATGTAAGTCTTGGAAAGCAGTAAGTTGGGAAGGTTTTAACTGCCTTCCCTTTAAGTCAAAACTTGATTTTTATTTTTTGTTTCGTTTTGTTTTGTTTGTTTTTTAATGGCTCTACAATAATCAGTAAAGATAATAGGAATTATGTACCCATTTGCTTTGGAACTGTGGAATGCAGCACTTGTGTCTTTGTCATTATCATAGATGAATTAACTTTGTTGAAATCACTGAGAGCCAGAAAAGTCTTCCTTTGCTTTCAGAACATCATTTCTGAACTTTCCAGATTAAAAGGCAAGCTATACTCCATAATTCTGTTTGGATCTCATCAGGCTGAAAGTTCTGTTTGGTTTACAGACGGATTTTAAATCACCACAGGGCATCAATCTTCTGGGTTTCTTTTGCATATATTTAAACTTCTTTTCCCCATCTTTTTAGCTTAAAAATATCTTACCCATGCCTATCCACTCTTGCATGCAGAGTAAATGTCAAGGTTTGCCCAGCCATGGAGTTATTTAGACAGAGGCACTGCAGTTCCAAACAGCCTTTTTGAGTCCCAAAGCATGCAGCCAAAAGCAGAATACCTGTTTTCAAGAGCCACTGTCCCACCAATTTTTGATAATGTAACTGCATTTGAAAGAAAATAAGAGTTTTTCTGAGGACAGGTCTTATTAGAAGACCATTTATTGGCCATTTATTTAATGCATCTCCTGAGGCTTGTCTTTATTGCTTCTTATTATACACAAAACCAAAATCCTGACAAAGCCTGAGTTGCCATTGTGCTGCCTTTTCTTGTGGTTTTAAGGGCATTTTGGTTTTCCCTAATTGGAAAAGGTTCAGATTTTTACTAGAGACACATGTAGTGTTACTTAAAAAGTCTCTGCACCTTGAATTTCCCCAAGAATTCTCTTGTTTTAGCCCAGGAACCTGAAAATCTCTTCCAGTCTCCTCTTACCAATTACAAAAATCAAATATTTGGGTGCAGATTCCAGGTTACTCAGTTGTTGGGTGGTTTTGGTTTTGGTTTTGGGTTTTTTTTTTTGTTTTTTTTTTTTACCTCAAGAGATACTTTTTATCTTGATAAACTAGTCTTGAACTGAACTTTCCTTGTGAATGTAGTTTGGCAATTGTTTACATATTCTGGAGTGAAGTTTTTGCTTCACTTTCTCTTATCAGGTGTCATCCTGTATCTTTAAGACCAAGTGAGAATGGTTCTTCAAAATGAGAGTCATCTTATGACAATGGGGACTGATTATTTTGTTCTAAAATGGGATTTTTAGTTCCTAGATAAATTTAAATGCTTGAAGGTTGCTGGGTTTTAAACCATTAAATGCAAAGCATTTGCAACAGCTGAAAAAAGAATAAGGTGTTGTGTAATGGACTTGCAGAAGAGAAAAAACTCTAAAGAGTTCTGTAATGTCTACATATTTGCAAGGATTGTAGCTTTTGAAGGATGCAGTTACTTATAATCTAAGCCCTTATTACAAAGAAAGTCTTAGTTATTTTTTATTCTTTATGATCCATTTCCTGTTTGAGTATTTCTTAGGAGGAAGAAAAAGAAATTGAATGTCAGTGGCTGACCCTCAAACAGCTTATTTAAAACAAAAAGGATTAAACTAGGAGAGAAGAAGAACTCCATTAGGAACTTCAATCTCTTACAATTTCTGATACTACTGAGCTATAATATTTGATTTCTCCTTGATTTGAATGCATCCATAGTAGTCAGGAGCATGAGATGTTTATTACTGGAAAGACATGAAATAAGGTCAACAAGAGGTTGGTTGTGTGGTTTTGGTTTTTTCTTCCTTTTTGTGTGGGAGATTGTTCTTAATTATAACCTGCATAACAAAGTATATATATATATATATTTTTACAGACAGGGACTAACAGCTTTTTCCTGGTTTTAATAATAGTTTCTAATTCCTCTTTGATTAAAACATTTTGTGTCTGAAGAACTTTCATTAACCCTGGTCAATTCACAAATGTTGTGATCCATAATTGCAGGATCACTCAGAATTCTCTTTCCCCCCATCCTGAAGTGCACTGTAGATGCTCCACTTGGTTTCTTCTAGAGCCTGTCTGCCATCTATGTATCACATTAATGATCATGATTGCGAGCCAGAGTCCTATTTTTTTAGTATTTTGTACTCAAGCTTTCTGTTATTACACTAACTGCAAAAATTTGATTCCTGGAAGGAGGGAGTGAAAATGGGGACTGAAGGGTGTGCAGCAAAAGGAGCAAGGTTCTCATTTGGACCCAGGATATTGCACTCATAGTGCATCTCAGCTTGCAATCCAAAGGGCTCTACAGCTGAAGTTGTTCGGGACAAAGTATTTTGGGCAATGTGTTAGCAGCAGCTTGTTCCTCTTTTTCTGCAGGATCCTTTCTCAGATGGCAGGACCAGGATCTGGCTGCCACCACCACAAAACAGACAGGGGACCTTCACTTACCCAGGTGGGAAAGAACTCTTGGGAGGGGTTGGCAGGGAGAAAGGTGTCAGTCTAATGGTAATCACTGGTCTGAGATCTGTCAAGTGCTGGAAAAGTATATGTTCTTTTACCTGGGGCAGAGATGCTGGCTGCCATACTGCGTGTGAGTCAGTGGGCAAATAAAACTGTGTGCTCTGCCTGGTATTATAAATGGGTCAGTGATGGATTTGTATTACCTGAGGAAATGAACTGGCAGACAGAGAAGCTTCTGCTTGCTGCCCTGCAAATGTCAAATATAGCAGAGAGCTTGGGGGAAGAGGAGGGATAGCTGGAGACAAAGGCAGTGTTAAAATGGCCAGGGTGTCAGCTCCTCCAACATGTGCTTCTGAGGGGTATGCTGGGAGAGCTGAACAATCTTTAGACATTGTTAATCAGCATTTTCTTACCCTCCAGCAGGGTTTCAGCAGTGGATCTTGCTTTATAATTGGAGTCATGCATGAGGTGGGTTTGGGTTGGCATGAGGTGCTGTGCTGTTGCACTCAGCTTTGCTGGCTGGTACAGAATATGACTTCTGGTGCTTTGGTTTTATGAGGTTAAAACCATTCCTCTGAATGTGCTTTTCCATCCTCTTCACATGCTCTCTTGTACTTTTAAAGTACCTCTGGAGCATGTAAGATCTCTGGATGGACTGAGGGAGAGGTCTCCTTACTCCCCAGGGTCCTTAGGAAGCTGAGCTTTTACCAGCAATGAAAGACAGGCAGAGGGCTATGGCTGACTTGGATCTGATCCAGGCAATGTTCCTTTGGTTCCCAACTGCCCTGTGAACTTCTCTCAGTGAGTCTTGAGTGACCAAACAGGGTAATAGGGTGCCAAATTAGGGAAGTGATCTCTGGCTGGAAGATTATTCCTCTCACCAGCCAAGTTCAATCTCTGTCACCACAGCTACATCAGGTCCAGTTCAGTTTCTGCACTTAAAGGAGGAACGTGAGTCCAGAAAAGTACGTTTTCACATACGTCTTTCAAGCTAGTAATATTCTGTCTTTATTTGGCATCACATTTTTTCAGTAGGAGGAGGCACAAAGCAGAGCTTTGCCCTTTGCATTTGAGGTTTCTGAGTGCTAGTGACTTGATTTTCACCTCTGTGACTACACTCAGAGTGCCTGCATGTGTTTTAAACCAGCTGTGTTGGCTGGTCTAATCTCAGATCTCTTAAGATTAAAATTCTGTGGCCCCTAAAATAATCCAGCAGTTTCTGTGCTCCGGTGATTTAGCTCCGCCACCAGTTTATAAAGCTGTATTTAGCCTCTGTAAAAATACCGTGCTTCTTGCAAACTAAGATTTGCTCCTCTTTAAAGCTCACAGCTCACCACCCACAGCACTGCCAGCGACCATGGAGTGGAGCATGGAGTTCAGGGTGAATGGCAAGATTACTTCTAAAGGCACTGGAGGGTGTTTTAAGGGCAGATGGCTATCAGGAGATAATCTCTCCTCCCTTCAGACATGACTTTGTGACTGTTCTTTCAGTCCATGGTCCAGCAGGGTATGTGGTGGAGTTTGTCGCGTCAGATTTGCCACTGGCAGGACCCCCTTGAAAAGAGCTCCGACTTTTCCTTGGCAGGGAAGAGATCTTTGGCCGCGCCAAGCTGAGGAGCCTGCTGCTCCCCTGCTCCTTCCAGGGTGAGGCTGGTAATGCATCCTTTGTGTAAAAGCTCCTGGAAGGTATTTGCAATGCATGAGAAGGAATTAGGTTGTTTCTGGAGTACCCGGGCACGGTGCTGCCGTGTTCTTCAGCACCACCTACTGACATCTTCCTCTCTCTCTTTCTCTCAACTCAACACACACCGGGGTTCGCACCTCTTTCCTAACGCACAGCGACAGCATTGCTCGAGGTAATTAACAATACACTCTTGGCTGGAAATTAGAAACCCCAGACCCCAGTGCGTTCAGTTCCATTGTGCCATATGGGGAGCACTAATGAGCAGGGTACAAAAGCCAAGCTGCTTGGCTCTGGTGTCTGTTTTCCTCGGCTGGGCCAGCCCACTTGCCCCTGTGTCTGTGCAGAAGAGCACTGAGGGGCTGGATTGTGTCAGGGAGGTGAATGACTTGGTTCATGTCCTGTGAGTACAGGAACCAAGTGGCAAAACCACATTTCTATTCTAAATTTTTTTTTGCCCCATGCTGTTTCAGCTCCCTCTTAAACGGTTTTGTGCAGCAAATTAAGTAGCAAACTTAATAAGGGAGAAAGTCCTACTCTGACCATCCAGTTGTTCAGATTCTCTCACATATACATTTAGTATCTTTCTGAATTCTGTAGGGATTAATAACTTGCCATGAAAATAATTCAGAAGATCAGAAGAACACATCCTAGCCTTGCTTGGAGCAACAGCATTTAATGTTTGAGAGCCTTTCTCATCAGGGAAGTTCTTTATCCTCAAACTCCGTTGCCTATGCTCCGTATCATGTACTGCCTCACAGCTAACCCAAAGGAAAGAGGGATAAAAAACACCAGAACTGTAATTTGTATGACAGTCTAAGCTTGTCTTTTAATAAGATTGTGGCATCTTATTTGCAATCTGCTTTTATTTCAAAAGTTTGAAGTTTGCAAGTGTCCTTCAGGCATTCAGATGGTCTCTTAATGTATTTTTTAAAAACAGAACATACATATATGTCGACCCCAGGAGAGAAAGAAAGAGAAGAAACATTATTTGTGAGAAAAGGAAGAGTCATCAGCACTTAGGTAGCTCGAATCAGTAAAGCCCCAGCAGAAGCAGACAGATTCTCCTTTCACATCATCTTCTAAAATCAATGGTTTGCCTTTATTCTGCTATGGTCTTATAGTGAGATGGCTAACAGGTATTAATAGTCAATAACTACATTTTTCTGGGGTTTTGTTTTTGTTTTTTTTAATTTGTTTTGCTTTTTTTCCACCCTCATTTTTTGAGAAGTCACAGTCCTGGGGAGCCAGTTGAGTTGATACCACTGTATCCATCATCTGCACCCATTTCATCTCATTCATGTGAGAAGTTCTGTGAATCCTTGTTTTCTTGAACTGGAAAAAAAAAAAAAAAAAAAAGAAGGAAAACCTAACCATGCTTCTGGTAGCAATGAGAATCATCTCTTCCATGAGCTTTAAGAATAATGTGGTTTTATATATTTTTTTTTAATGTAGAAGATTTTGCAAGCTGTGATAGATTTAGTGTGCTATTTGGTATGTTAAATGTCTGTATTCAGGAACATAAATAAATATCAGCTGTATGGGGATCAGTAAAGTTGGCCATCCTATTTTCCATGATAGGGAGAGTTCTGAAAAGTTTGGAAGATAATGTACAAAGAATGTGTAGAAGACCTCCTTTTGTGGAATCAGATCTGAAAGCCACTTCAGGTTCAAACACTCTTTCAAGTAGCTGGATAAGGACATTTAGGGAAGAAAATGAGTTTGTGTCTTCTCAGTTTAGATTGTTTTTATTATTGATTTGTAATGAATCTCCAATAGTAAAGTTCTTCCTGAAAATACCTTACGTTTTGATACACATTTCCATGTAAGTCAAGGGAAATGTTTACTGGGAAAATGGAATCACAGGCATCAGCTAATGTATCTCTTATGTCCTTAATTGTTGAGTTTCAGAATGGAACAAACAGACCAAAACTGGATGTATGGAGATATTGATAATTAAAGCTGTAACTGGTGATAAAGTTTTATCGTTAATTACTTTACAGGAAAATGAGAACCACAAAGTATGTATATTGTAGAATTGCAACCCGCCCCATAGATTTCTATCAAAACCAGTTGTATCAAATTAAAAAGAAAAACAATTAAAAACAGTGAAAAAAGAAATGGTATTTCAGTTTAGTTTATGTTGTTACCAGCTCAGAAAAGTAACTCCAACGACAGTCCTCAGAGGACCAAGTATTCCAATAGCTTGACTGGAATTCAGTAGCTTAAAAAGACCCATGTGTTGAGTAGGTTTATCTGACTGTAGTTGAGAGCTGAATTTATTCTCTGAATTCTTAATTAATTATGGGGTTTCCTTTCATAAATGAAAGATGAGGCTGGCTTCCTCCAGTTGGAATAGCCTTCAGGTTTCCAGTTTCTCAATTGTGTAAGTTTTTGCGTTACTCCTATTATTTTATTTGTTTAGTCCTCATTTCTGCTGTTGTGATCTTACATTATAAAAAGTGTTTAAGAAGAAAAAAATCAGAAACAAAAAGCCCAAAACCCCAAATCCAAAGATCAGAGCAGCAGCTCTGCTACATGGGCTGAACCTGGCCAGGAGCCCAGGCAGCTGGAAGGTCCTCAGCACAGCTGTAGGCACTGGTATAAAACCCAGGCTTCTCTAGCAGGGAAAAATGCCTGAGGTGTTACTCATGGGAATTTCAAAAACTGTCTTATCTGTAATTACATGCTGGCAAATTTCCGTGGTGTTTGGTAGTTAATTTCTGGAAGGGTGGGGAAGACTGGAAAAACCTCGAGGACCGTTGAGTCCAACCATCAGCCAGCACTGCTCATGTTCCACCCACTAAACCGTGCCCCCAAGGTACACATCCACACATCTCCTAAATACCTCCAGGGAGGGTGACTCCAACACTTCCCTGGTCCACGCTTGGGGGAAGAAAATTTTCTGTTCTGCTCCACCTTTTCACTGAGTGGAAGGCAAGCTGTGAGTGCAGCCTGCAGTTGTGTGAGGTGGGGATGAAGATGCCTCTGATCATCTGAGCAGAGGAAGGGCTGGAGATGCCTTTGTTTCACAGGCGCTGTTACTAACGCTGAGCTGGAAGCTCACATGGAGTGTTGTGTGGTCTGACTGACCTTTTCAGTTGTGGTTGTGCATGTGCATATTCTTAACTTGTAGAAGCTCTGCTGACTCCATCTCAAAATATAACGGATGGGTAGTCAAACCACAGAAGCTCAATTTTGAGGTCAGTGCCTTGGGCTTCACAATTAATTTTGTATTTTGAAGCTTTAAAACCAAACTTAAACATAATGATTTGTACTACTTTGGCTGCTGCCAAATTCTGTAATTACTGTTGTTCAACAAGCACAATTATCTTTTGTTTTGGATTTTTAAAAACCTCAAAATCTAATGCAAGTGTGTCTCAGATGTTCTCAGGCATTTATGAGTGTAGAGAAGGATGCTGTAGACGATTTGAGACCACCTTGTGTCTTTAAAACAGTAGCTTTGAGAATCTCTATAGCCCAATGTTTTGAAAGCTTTTTGCTCATTAGAAAAATGAGAATACCTCTATATTTAAGCATTAAGGCCATGTATTTAAGAAGAGGTTGTAAATGCAAATTAGCCAGACAATGGAATTTTAATAATGCTTTGTGAGGTTAGCATTGCATTAGTAAGGGTATTTTAGAAGTCACATATTATTTATAGGCAATGTGGTCTCAAGAGATTGCTTGTGAATATGTTCAAGGCCTTCTGGGATTTATGGATTCATTTAATGGTGGTTTTGTTTGGTTACTTCGGGTTTTTCTTCCCACACTTCTGCTGCTGAGTTACTAGACTTGGTAACTCCTGTGTCACTCCATCTAGATTTTCTTACTGAAGATGTAAAGGGTTATGGAAAGTCTTAGCTTAACTCAGCACGATGGAGATGTGTGAATCTTGAACCAGTCTCCGTGGCTTTGGGATGTGCCTTGCCAGTGTATTTCTTAACATCAGCACTTGAAAATGCTCTTTGTCGGTCGGTGGGTGAGTCTCTCCCGGTGTCCATGTGGACAAAAAAGGAAGAAAGATGCACATTGTGCTAAAGTTTCTTTGGATGCATGAGCTCAGACTAGCAGTGTGTGTTTTAGCCCTTGTGAAATGGCGGGATTTTAAAGAAGGAGGTGGAAATGGCAGAGCAGAATCCCTTACAGAATGCTTCCTCCTGCTCTCTTTCACCTGATGCATGGTGAAAACATCACACTGAAGTCCACTAAGCAAGTAAGCAAGGAAGAATAACCTCTTCTTGGACTTGGTGCTGCCTTTGTGGTGCAGACCCCGCTGAGATTCAAGCTGGAACCCATTAGAGAGTTCTCCACCAGTTTTGTAATCAGCAGCTATTAATGGTATCTTTCACCACAACGCTTGGTTTAAGCTTGTGTAGACAGCAACCAGCATCCTTAAGAGGAAGCATTCTCCAAGCAGCAGCGTGTGCTGGAGATGAATGATGAATGAAGATGGTGCTGGTTTCCACCTCTTGGAGCGGCCAGAATTGTCTTTTTTTTATTTTTTTTTTTTTTTCCATATCCTCATCCTTGGTCTCCCTTCTGATTTTCTATTTCGTAAGCCTGAAGTTTTCCAAAACAGAGCTGAGAGCGTTTTGCCGCGATGTTTCTAAAAGGGTCCCAAGCTTTCGGGGGGCTGAGGAGGGGGAGGGCTGAGGGGGGCAAGAGTGAGATTTTTGTGTGTTGCGCGTTGTTTTTCATCTCTTCCACACAATGGAGCTTTGAGAGAACCTCTCTTAAAAGGCATAGCTACAGCCTTTGTGTGAAGGGTGTGTCCGCTGGCAGGGTTTGCTGATGCAGACGGGCTGGGTGGTGATTAACAAAGGTCATTAGACTTTGGAATCTGGCAGGGGAGTGGGGTGGTGTGTCTTCTGCGCCAAGCAGGAGAGCTCCCCAGGGACAGGCCGGGCTGGAGGCTTCCCCCTGCTGTCCCCCCTCACTCCCCCGCTCCTCCTCCTCCTCCTCCTCCTGCTGCTGCTGCTCCTGGGAGGCTCAGCTGCGTGTCGCCTCTGCCTGTAGGACAGCTTGGACCAGTGTCCTGATGCTGTGAACGCGGCGTTCGTGGAGCGAACCGCCACATTTTGTCACCCATGGGGCAGGGGAACCCAACCCCGAGGAGATGGTTTGGGGAAACCCAAGCCTGGTGCTGGAGGAAGAGAAGGTGCAGCTTTGAGGAAAGGGCGCAGGGGGAGAGCAGCGACACGGTTTGGAGGGCAATCCATGCAGGAGAAAAGGGAGATGTGATTCTGAGGGATGGAGAATTTTAAAGCATCACCTAAGGAGGAGGAGTTTAAAAAAGGGAGGGGGCAAAAAAAAAAAAAAAAGAGAGAGAGAGAAAAAGGGGGAAAAAAGAAAGAAAGGAAGAAGAAAAGGCTGGTGTGCTTGAGCTGAAGCTGAGATAAGTGAGGCCATGTTGTGCACAGGCGAGAAGCTCTGAGGCTCTCTGAGTGCAGGAGTTGTCTGAGCTAAAATGGCTGCTCCCAAAGCTCAGAGGACTAGGGCAGCTTAGTGAGTCTTAAAGCTTCAGTGACGCAGGGGCTCATATCTCTTGAAAGTGTGATAAACACATTCAGTGGAGCTGTGGCTTGTTTGGCTGAGATGAAAGGACTAAGCTTGGGGGGATGGGTAGTGAAAACTGGATGATCTGCTTTTCTGTGAAGTGCTCTAAATGCAGGAGTCGTCTGCTCCATGGAAAAATTTGTTTTCAGGTCTAATGGACTGTGCTAAAGGAGACGTGGGGTGGGGCTTCACTCACTGCTGTAATTTGATCCAGAGCAGATAGCAACCTCTTCCACACAATTTGGTCTGGTGCTTGCACATAAAAGCTTGAGTATCTCGATTATTGTAACTTTGTTAGCTGAAAAGAAGCTGGTGCAGCGTTCATTTTCTTTATTGGTGGTGAGAGGGAGTAGGGGGAGAGAAAGGACAACAGTGCAGCCTGCAAAGTAATGTAGGTAAATATGTGGAGAGCCTCTGTGCTCAGACTGTCTGGAATTTGACTTGCTAGAAGTTTATTTTAGCAGGCTATCAGAAGAAGCATTCTTTCATCTAAAATCCTGGTGCAGTACCCTCTCTTGTTTCTGTGCGTTAATGTTTTGGACCTTTCTCCTCGCTTTGTAGGTTGCTTCCTTCATACTCCACGTACAACAAACGAATGGAATTTAAATTGCTGTGGGCTGCTGTTGTGTCTTGGACTTCTGAAATGCTCCGTTTGTCATGCACATGGCATGGAAGCTTAAAGAGGCAATTGCTGTATTAGCATAGGAAGATAGCTCTTGTGTCTAAGCACTGCACAGGGTAGGAGGGTCTAAGTCTTTTGTTTGGCTTGTGCTTTGTGTCTTCTGTCCTTCATGGCAGTGCAACCTTCTGTCGCAGGATTAATTATCACAACGGAACCACCGTTCTTCACTGTGTTGCTTTGTACTTGAAGGTATGCAGGGCTTTTGGATATATCAAGGAAGTCATAATGACTCTTGAGTCTTTGTAACTCGTGTTGCCGTTGCACTTTTTCAGTATGGTTACTCCCGATGCTGTCCTTTCCTTCCTCCGGCTGTCTCCATCCCCCATACCGCTAAGGCACAAAGGTCTTGTCCCTAGAATGGACTGAACTGGAACTGTAAACATCTTAACAAAGAGTGGAGGTGCCCTTAAAAGCTTGGTGGAAGGGGGGCAGAGCAAAGTATTCTGCCTTGGTTTTGTGTAACTGTATCTAACCCTGCTGTTACGTCTGAGTTTTCAACATCAGGACTGATAGGATGCTGTGAAGAAAAATTTATCCCCGTAAAACCTTTTGATGCGTGGTAGTGAATGAGGCAGTAGTTGGCAACTTCCAGGAAGGTTAGAATGTGTCTCCTGAAGGCAGAAGCTGCTGTCTTCTGATTGTAAATTCTAGTGCATGACTGGGAGTAATGTGCCATTTCTCTGCACATGGGCCTTTGAACAAGACCAAATTCTGAATAACAGCCCTAAGTAATGGAAAAGCCGAGGGGACAAAGTCCATTGGATCAGTAGTCACTTCTCAGAGAGTTGACTGTCCACAGAGTTGAGTCAGCAGCTTGTGAGCTACCTAGATAGGGCTTCTTGTGGATCTGAGTAGGTGCTTCTCAATAGGGCAACGAAAGGTTGAGTTTCACGCTGCTGTGTTTGTGGAATCTGTGCAAATGATTGAGTCATCGAAAGCTTGGTGTTACCTTGGTGTTTCCAGGATATGTTCCAAAAGCACTGCTGTAAACTCAATCGTTCTTCTTCTTTCCTTCCCCTGTTTTTCTTGCAGATTTTTCTAATGTAAAAGATCATCCTGAGCCATGGAGGTCCTGCAGTGTGATGGCTGCGATTTTCGAGCTCCATCTTATGAAGACCTAAAAGCTCACATTCAGGATGTTCACACTGCTTTTCTGCAGCCAACTGATGTCTCTGAGGAGAGTCCTACCCAGCCGAGGTCTGGTTCCATCAATGCTAGCAACCAGACCGAGGTTGAATTTTCTTCTGTAAAGGATGAATTCGCAATTGCAGATGACATAGCAGGTAAATCTCAACTCCAAGATTGATCTCAACTCTTAAGATCTCAGCTCTTACCTCCTATTTTGCATGTGCCTTATTTCAGTGTGTTTTAGTTTCTGCCTTTATTGTGGTTTAAAAATTTGCATTATCTTTATGGCTATATCAGCAAAGCAGATATCTAGCACTAGCTGCACTGGTTCTGACCATGGCTTTTTTTTTGCTTTTTTTTTTTTTTTTTTCCTCCCTGCAAATGCAAGCATGGTGGATGGTTTTATTTCCCAGCTTCTTTTCATGGGGCTTCTCATACTGATTTTTCATTTTCAGCTTTTCATAGTTGCTCTTCACTACCACAAACCACCTCAAAATTTTAACTTTTGTTAGTTTTCAAACTGAAACTAGTTTAATTTTTTCTCCCCCAAGAAGGTAATTTTAGAAACTATCCACCCAAAACTATACACCACAGTCATTTATATATAGAAATTGTGCATAATGGTCACTTTTCTGACCATTGCTAGGTTGATAGATCTTACCACAAGCGAGTGAGAATCCTAGAATGGTTGTTGTCAGTTCAGGGTGTGATTACATTCTTAAGCATACAGGGTGGGTGAAGGAAAAGCCTTTTTATTTTATTTATTTACATATACACCTTAATTCTCATTTTAGGGCAAAATGCAACAAGTCAGATGGGGACTGGAAGTTACTATAGCCAGAGCCAGACTTTCTATGGCCAGCATATGGCTCCAAATCCTAAACCAACCAGCAAGTTTTTCCAGTGCAAGTTCTGTGTGCGTTACTTCCGTTCCAAAAACCTCCTCATAGAGCACACACGGAAGGTTCATGGAGCACAGGCTGGGGGGAGCTCAGTGGGGCCACCAGCTTCTAGTTCCCTAAATTACAACATCATGATGCATGAAGGGTTTGGTAAAGTTTTCAGTTGCCAGTTCTGCACCTACAAGTCACCCAGGCGTGCGAGGATTATTAAGCACCAGAAAATGTATCACAAAAACAACCTGAAAGAGAGTTCAGCTCCTTCTGCTGCTGCTGCTGCTGCTGCTGCTGTGTCTGAATCAACGTCTGCTTCTGTGCCAGTGCAGGAACCCTGCAAGGAGCTGCCGGCAGAGGTGGTGGAGCGGAGCATTTTGGAGTCGATGGTCAAGCCCCTGACCAAGTCTAGGGGCAACTTTTGCTGTGAGTGGTGCAGCTACCAGACACCTCGGAGGGAGCGCTGGTGTGACCACATGATGAAGAAGCACCGCAGCATGGTGAAAATCCTGTCGAGCCTGAGGCAGCAGCAGGATGGGACCAGCACACCTGAGGTGCAGAGTAAGAGTGCCCAGAGTGCCTCACCAAACTCGAATTACATGTCCATGAACACAACAGGACGTGAGATGTCGAGTGCTAATGTCTCAAACTTCAGGGGATCTATGGGCAATTCACTTATCAGGCCCAACTCTTCTACATCTTCAAAGTTTTCTTCTGTGTCTTACCCTCAAATGAAGCCTAAGTCACCTCACAACTCAGGCATGGTTAATTTGTCTGACAGATCCCGCTATGGAATTGCTGATATGACGAATTCTTCTGCTGACCTGGAAACAAGCAGTATGCTAAATGACTCCAGCTCAGATGAAGAGCTAAATGAAATGGACAGTGAGAATGGCTTAAACTCCATGGATCACCAGACCTCAGGAATGTCTGCAGAGCAGCTGATGGGATCTGATGGCAACAAACTGTTGGAAACAAAGGGAATTCCCTTCAGAAGATACATGAACAGGTTCCAGTGTCCTTTCTGCCCTTTCCTGACCATGCACCGCCGAAGTATTTCCCGCCACATTGAGAACATCCACCTGTCTGGGAAGACGGCTGTGTACAAGTGTGACGAGTGCCCCTTCACCTGCAAGAGCTCCCTGAAGCTCGGTGCCCACAAGCAGTGTCACACAGGAACAACATCCGACTGGGACACCATGAATTCCCAGGCCGAGAGCATCGCCTCGTCCCTGAACGACAGCACAGTGTCTTACGAGGGCGGGAATATCAACGGCAGGAAGTCAGCCGGGATGATGGAACCCGTGCAGCCGCAGCAACCGCAGCAGCAGCAACCGCAGCAGCAGCAGCAGCAGCAGCAGCAGCAGCAGCAGCAGCAGCAATCACCCCAGCCCCATTCACAGCATCCATACAAGTGCACGTTGTGCAACTATTCCACCACCACTTTGAAGGGCCTCAGAGTTCATCAGCAGCACAAGCATTCCTTCTGCGACAACCTACCAAAATATGACGGGCCGCCGTCAAACGCACCGCAGGAGAGCGAGGCAGATGCTCACCCCTCTGCCAGCACGGTGAAGAAGAGCCAGACCTCCATCCTTGGGCTCTCATCTAAAAATAACTTTGTTGCAAAAGCCCCTAGGAAGGTCTCAAATGATTTCCCTTTAGATCTCTCTCCGGTGAAAAAGAGAACCAGAATTGATGAAATAGCCAGCAACCTGCAGAGCAAGATCAGCCAAAACAAACAACAGGAGGATGCTGTGATTAACGTAGAGGACGATGAGGAAGAGGAAGAGGACAATGAGGTGGAGATAGAGGTGGAGTTAGATAGAGAGGAAGAGCAAACAGAACCAATGATGGAGGTTTCCAGTTCGTACGCACCCCAGCAAATGTGGGGCAGAGAGGTTAACGATTCCCAGAAGGAGACGAGCTTCAGAAGCATGCAGCACGACTACAATTCCACCAACGGGGCGGAGATTGAGCTCACGTTGTCTGAGGATGAGGAGGACTACTACTCTGCTGTCAGCATGAAGGATCATCAGAGCCCTAACGCCTCTGTTCTGGGCAGCCAGTCCAACATGTACGGCACTGACCAGAACAATGAAAACTCAGAGTTCAGTGACACTGGCAGGCTTTACTATTGTAAACACTGTGATTTCAGCAACAAATCTGCCAGGAGTGTTAGCACCCACTACCAGCGAATGCATCCCTACATTAAATTCAGCTTTAGGTACATCCTGGATCCCAATGACCACAGTGCAGTGTACCGGTGTCTCGAGTGCTACATTGACTATACAAATTTTGAAGACCTGCAGCAGCATTATGGAGAGCACCATCCTGAAGCTATGAATGTACTGAACTTTGATCATTCTGATCTGATATACCGCTGCCGCTTCTGCTCTTACACGAGCCCAAATGTTAGAAGCCTGATGCCACATTACCAAAGAATGCATCCCACAGTGAAAATTAACAATGCAATGATATTTTCAAGCTATGTTGTCGAGCAGCAAGAAGGGCTGAACACAGAGTCTCAGACACTGAGAGAGATCTTGAATTCTGCTCCAAAAACTATGGCAACCTCCACCCCCGTGGCTCGCGGGACTGGTGTGCCAGCTGGTTTTAACAAAAGTGCTACCAAGAGTTTCAGTCCTGAATGTGAAAATCAGAAGGAACCTTCAGTCAACACTGTGGTTGTTTATGACTGTGATGTGTGTTCATTTGCAAGCCCTAACATGCATTCAGTTTTGGTGCACTACCAGAAAAAGCACCCTGAAGAAAAGGCCTCGTATTTCAGAATCCAGAAGACCATGCGCGTAGTCTCTGTCGACAGGGGCTCTGCCCTCGCTCAAATGTCGTTTGAGTTGGGGGCTCCCATCTCCCCGAAACTGTCCAACTTGGCTTCTCAGCCTCCACCTCCCCCACCACCACCCCCGGACCTCTCTACCGAGCTCTACTACTGCAAGCACTGCTCCTACAGCAACCGCTCCGTCGTAGGGGTGCTTGTCCACTACCAGAAGAGGCACCCGGAGATCAAGGTCACGGCCAAGTACATCAGGCAGGCCCCGCCGACCGCAGCCATGATGAGGGCGGGGGAGTTGCCCCCTGGCATCCAGAGGCCCCCGGTGTCCATGCAGCAGCTGGGCCGGGGCGGCTCCGAGACCTCGGTGAACCCTCCCGAGAACGAGATGTTCTTCTGCCAGCACTGTGACTACGGCAACCGCACCGTGAAGGGCGTGCTCATCCACTACCAGAAGAAGCACCGCGACTTCAAAGCCAACGCGGATGTGATCAGGCAGCACACGGCCACCATCAGGAGCCTCTGTGACCGCGGCCAGAAGAAATCTGCCGGCAGCCTGCCCGCCCACGCCTCCGGCACTGAGCGGGACAAGTCCAAGCTGAGAGCCCTCAAGTGCAGGCAGTGCAGCTACACCTCCCCTTACTTCTATGCACTGAGGAAGCATATTAAGAAGGACCACCCGAATCTGAAGGCCACGGTGACGTCCATACTGAGGTGGGCGTTTCTGGATGGCTTGATAGAAGCTGGTTATCACTGTGAATGGTGCATTTATTCACACACGGAGCCGAGTGGCTTGCTTGTGCATTACCAAAGGAGACATCCCGAGCATTATGTTGATTATACCTACATGGCAACCAAACTCTGGGCGGGTCCCGATCCTTCCCCTCCTGCCCTCGTGATGCCAACAGAGATGAAGACCTATAAATGCAGAGACTGCATTTTTGAAGCATCTTCTATTTGGGATATTACTAATCACTACCAAGCATTTCACCCTTGGGCCATGAATGGAGATGAGTCTGTGCTGTTAGATATCATTAAGGAGAAAGATACTGCTGAGAAAACCATGCCACAGCCTGATGAAGGTGGGGTCAGGATGGATTCTGAAGATCAGATAGCAGCACCACAGATGGATCAGGATCCAGAATGCGCAGAGGATCCCAGCCTTTCCCATGAAAAAACTGTCCAGCTGGCTTCTGCAAATCCTGCCATCTCCTCCACTCCATACCAGTGTACAGTGTGCCAGTCTGAGTACAACAACCTGCATGGCCTCCTGACGCATTATGGCAAGAAACATCCTGGCATGAAAGTGAAGGCAGCAGACTTTGCTCAGGACATAGACATTAACCCGGGGGCTGTGTACAAGTGCAGGCACTGCCCGTACATTAACACACGCATTCATGGCGTCCTCACACACTACCAGAAGCGGCACCCATCAGTAAAAGTCACTGCTGAAGACTTTGTTCACGACGTGGAGCAGTCGACCGACATTGCTCAGAACGACGTGGAAGAGACAAGCAGGATTTTCAAGCAGGGCTATGGTGCTTACCGGTGCAAACTCTGCCCCTACACCCACGGAACCCTCGAGAAGCTGAAAATCCACTATGAGAAGTACCACAATCAACCCGAATTTGATGTTTTTGCCCAGTCGCCACCAAAGGTGTCTGCCTCAGTGGAGCCAGACATGGTGACAGAAATCAAGGCCTCCCCAGAAATTGCTGCTGAAGATGTTGGAGAGGTCTCCATGCCAGCGCCTCATTTCTCTAGTTCTCACTTAGTGTCTCACACAGTTTTCCGGTGTCAGCTCTGCAAATATTTCTGCTCCACTCGGAAGGGGATAGCAAGACACTACCGCATCAAACACAACAACGTCCGGGCGCAGCCAGAGGGCAAGAACAACCTCTTCAAGTGTGCTCTGTGCTCCTACACCAACCCCATCCGCAAAGGGCTCGCGGCACACTACCAGAAAAGACATGACATTGATGCTTACTACACTCACTGCCTGGCAGCCTCCAGGACAGTAAGCGACAAACCCAATAAAGTGATCATTCCATCTCCTCCCAAGGATGACACTCCTCAGCTCAGCGAGGAGCTGAGGAGGGCTGTAGAGAAGAAGAAGTGCTCTCTCTGCTCCTTCCAGTCCTTCAGCAAGAAGGGCATCGTGTCCCACTACATGAAGCGCCACCCTGGTGTTTTCCCTAAAAAGCAGCACGCCAGCAAGCTGGGGGGATACTTCACTGCTGTGTACGCTGATGAGCATGAAAAGCCAGCTCCAGCCGAGGAGAGGAATGACTTTGAAAAGCCTGAGGTGGAGGCTGAGGCTCAGGAAATTGAGTGGCTTCCCTTCAGGTGCATTAAATGTTTCAAGCTGTCCTTCAGCACGGCAGAGCTGCTGTGCATGCATTACACTGACCACCACAGCAAGGATTTGAAGAGGGACTTCTCCATCCTTGGAAGTGGCACCCGCTCTCAGAGCCCTGTCTACCAGTGCAAGCACTGTGATACCAAATTGCATAGCACGGCAGAGCTGACTGCACACTTGAATGGTCACAATGAGGAATTCCAGAAGCGTGCCAAACGTCAGGAGAGGAGGAAGCAGCTTTTGAGCAAGCAGAAATATGCAGATGGTGCTTTTGCAGATTTCAAACAAGAGAGGGTAAGGATTTGTGTGTCTGGTCTCTTTCTCTGCCCCCTGCTCCCCACTGGGGAGCCCACCAGTGCCCACTTGCATGTTCTCTTTGACAGCCAAATGACCACAGGCTAATGAATGACTCAGAGTGCCAGTGAGCTCCATAAGTCAATTACACATCCTGCTTTAATTTCCTCATCCATCCGCCACATCTCCCTAGGTTCTGTAGGAAACCTTGTTCCTTCCTACCGCTTCCTTCAGTATTTTCTTTGTCTTCTTTCCTCCCTCCCTCCCACGCTTCTGGAGGGCCATCTGTGTCTGACAGTCGCTTGTTCTTTTGTGGCAAGGCTGCCACGTACTTTGTGTCACAGATTCTCTACAAAATGTCCCATCCCCTTCTTTCATGTCCCTCTGAATAACACATCAGTTTTCTTCTCAACCTTCTCTCTCTCAGTCCTTTCTCTCATTGAGCATTCAAGATTAACATAACATGAATCTGGTGACAGGAGCTTTGGGCAAGTGCCTCATAAGGAGAGGACCAAATTGTTTCTCCATTTTTGGCCCACTTACCCCCTTCCTTCTGCTTCAGTTTGAAAAAATACACTTGCGCAGGAAAAGCTTTGCAAAGAAGTTGGGGAAGTTACGGGGTTGTGGAGGAGGAGGAGGTACAGCTTCAGGCCAAACCTAAGTGGTCTTCTGGAGGACCACTGTTAGCCATAAAAACTGAATGTTTTTTCTGCATAGGTGTCTTGTCCTACTTTGTAGGAGTGAATGATCTCAACAGAAATTGAACCTTGCAGTTCTGCAAGACTGGACATCAAGTATAACACCAGGTCTAAAGTCTGGTCTGTGCTCCTAAAAACAGTGTGACAAAGCCTGTTTCAGTGATTTATGCTTGTGTGCTCAAACAGGCTTTTGGACACTTGGAAGATGTTTCAAAACTCAAGGAGAGGAAGGTAGTTGGCTACAAATGCAAATTTTGCGTGGAAGTCCATCCAACACTTCGAGCCATCTGTAATCACCTCCGCAAGCATGTCCAGTACGGGAATGTCTCCTCTGTGTCGGCCACTGTGAAGGTAAGAATTCCTTAAAGGTGACTGAAAGTGACTGAAACTACTTGCATTGTTTAAAAATAAAGGCCTGGTTGATAACCTGTGGAGGGCTCTTGTGAAGTTGAATGGGTTTTGAACTGGGCATTCCGGTTCAGCATGATGTTTTAATCTAACACGAAGTTTCTGAAGTGCATTTGGTTCATTTCAAGATGTTTTAACTTTTTTTCACTCTCAATCTAGGTGCACGAAGACCCTTTAATTCTCATTTCTTCTCAGCCACAAAGGAGTTGATGTCGTTGATGACCAAAAGACTTGGTTATGAGTGGGAAACTTTCTCTCAGCTACTTTATGGGCTACGTTTCTGCTTTGTTAAGCTCAAAATGAGTTGTTTTCTTTTTTTTCCTAGATGTATATGATTTTTATTTTAGGAAGAGAAAGTGTGCACGTACAAATGTGGGAAGCTGCTTGTGGTACACCTTTACACATGGAACTTGCAGGCTGGCTCCAAACAAAACATTCAGTGGCCAGCTGAGCCTGTGATCCCCTTCAGATGGTTAGGTACAAACATGTTGTTCCTTTCTCCCTGTGGAAAGGGGTGCCTCCTACAACATCTCCAAGGACAGGTCGTGTTCCAAAGTCTGATTTCCAGGATATTTATTAGCAGGGGACGTAAAAGTGTAGCAAGGCTACTGTGGGAACTAGTTCTTGTGAGAGGTTCCTGCCGCCTGGCAGGCCTTTTTTGGTGACATAATCTGCTTTTTGTGATGAAGCCGTGTCCTCCACGGCTTAATTTGCACTACCTGAGAGCTTTCATTGCCCTGCCACTGACCTTTCCTTACCTTCTCACTGGTACTCCTGACAGATTCAGATGCTTCCCTCCTAAGAGTCCTTCCCCTTTTCTCCTCACTTCTTGAGTGATGCTTGTGTAGGGTCAGTGCTTTCTTTTGAGTAAATAAAATCTTGCATCAGGGAACAAGAGCTGAAAGCCACAGCCTAAAGAATGTGCTGGAAATGCCTCTTACAGGGTATTTAAGTAGCTGCACAAATGCATGACTCTGGTTAGAAATGGGAAAGTTATGAAAGAGGGTTTAATAAACGGACTTTTTTCTGTTTGCTCTGTATTTTTAGAAGGTTCTAGGGCCTTAGTTGACCATCTTGTTTCTTGAGAGTTTGGCACTGATGGACAAAGTCTACTGAAGAGTAGACAGCTGTATGAGTCAGCATGTTAGAGCAGAATAAACTAAAATTACCTTTCCTGTAACTTGCTAATTATTGTCTGATCAAGTTTAGAAGATTCACACCGAAACTATTGAAAGATAGGTTTCTCGTCTTTTTGCATGATCTGACATAAAGTTGATCAAGGAGTGAGATACTTTTTTTCTTTTTTTAACATATGCATGTATATACATAATAGATGTAACTATGTTTTTCCCTCCCCAGAATAGGTAATTTTTTTTTTCAGAAAGCCATTGATGTGGAGTCTGTGTAGGGATATGTTTAGCGAAATAATGCTGTGGGAAGCCTGGACTTTCTGGTGAACACAAGGGAAAAACTGAGGGGCAGAAGGGAGAGAGAATTGATGGCTTTGGGGGGATATGTGTTTTTTAGCAGGAAGATGAAGATCCTTCAAACACAACTTTGATGGAGGGTTTTGAGGGAGCCAAAGACCCTGGCATTGTGGAATTTACAGAAGCTGAATATGGAGCATCCCTGGAAGATGAAGCCAGGCCTGGGGGCTACCACTGCAGCCAGTGTGACCGGGTTTTGATGTCTATGCAGGGTCTGCGATCTCACGAGAGGAGTCACTTGGCTCTGGCCATGTTTGCCCGGGAAGACAAGTACAGCTGCCAGTATTGCTCCTTTGTCTCTGCTTTCAGGCACAAGTAAGTTGTGGCTTTATCTATTTTTTTATTTTTTTTCCTGGTGTTGTTTCCTAAAGAATCACCAGCTAGTAATGCTGTTTTGTGGGCTGACACTGAAGAAGAGCTCGCTCAGTTTGATGTTGAGCCATGCTTTTCTCGTGGTGTTAACCTTATTTCCCATGTTGCAAAATCTTTGGCCATTATGACTGGCTGTTTGTAAAAGATTGCACCTTTATATCTTCTTGAATTTGTGTTAGCCCTCTTTTTGCATGTAGGGGAGAAGCATGCAAGCCAAAGAATAAGGATTATTTCAGTAGGCAAACAGTGCAGACCACCCCTTATGCACCTCTGTCAAATGCATGAGACTTAGCCAAGAAAAGAAAAGTTAATCTTCCATATTTAAGAAACTTCTGCTGCATGTAACTACCTTGTTTATAATTACTACAGCTCTTTGTGGCTGGAGTTTTCATTTCTAATGTTAAAACAATGTCATAAATTTACCTTAAATCAGATTTTTTTTCTCAGTTATGGCATGCAATTTCAGTCCACAAGCATTTGAAATTCCTACCAGTGTGCTGTATGGGTGACTCCCTCATCCTGCTTCCTTGTCTGATAAATGGTCATCATTAATAGTCACGTTTCTTATCATAGGTTTCTTTGAGATTCAACTTAGCTTTGTTAGTTTTAAAAATTATTTTAATTAAAAAAATATATGTGTCCCCCCAGAAATGGGGTTTGTGATATATTTTCCACTGGCACCCTGGACCTAATTCACAGGTCTTAGTTTCTGGGGAGAGAGCTGCTTGCTCCCTGTTTCAACAAAAGAGGACAGATCCAGGTGCCCATTTGATCCAGGCATTGGCAGCACTCTTAAATTGGGTGATGATGTCACTGTTTCACAATCAAATCCATGTGGAAGAGAAGACATTTTTTAGTTCCTTGTGTTAAAAAAAAAAAGCAAGGTTTCTGCTGGTGTCACAGCATTGCAGATTGATGCCACAGTTGGAAAGGTCCATGGGATTGAGCAGCCAAGGGTAGGAGAGGGACTTGGGGAAGGGATGTAAACTGCTGGGTGTATCCCACCCTGCTTTGGCAAGGCTGACAGCGAGGGGAGCCCCTGCAGGGCTTGCTGTTTGCCTGGTAAACTTGCTTCAACAATCAGGCTTTTGTTGAGTTTGGTGCCTAGTCACTCTGTTTCCTGCTGAGGATAAGTCACGTCCCAGAAGTTGCGAGATGGGTAAATCAAAAAGTGGCGGATGGCAGGGAAGAACTCACCACCTAACTTGATAATAGGTGTGGTCTCTGTTGTTGAAGTTGTTTGCTTCTTCTTTTATTTTTGTTTCTGATGCAATTATTCTCCTGGGAGATTAAGTCGGTGAAGGAAACCAAACCTAATGTTTAAACAGCCCACTATTCTCCCGAATCTGACCAAAACTTTAAAACCTCCTTTTGGAAGAGTGCAGCTGGCAAACTATGTGGTTGTGAACATAATTTTAATTATTGCCATGTTGAATACCTTAAGGTATATATATTTATAATAGCTTAATATGTATTACACACCTCTTTGGCAGTCTGCTTTAATTGTTAAGTAATCTCATTCCCTGGAGGCTATTTAAAACAAGTTTTGTTCTATGAAGTATTCACTGCAAGTGTTCAAAGCCTTACTCATTTAGGAGACATTTTCCCCCATTTCTCTAGAAAACCTGTGCATTTTGTCTTGTCCCAGACTCCATCCTGGATTTCTGCTAAGTTGTATTTGTATGAAGTGACCCTGAGAGGAGATACAAGTTAATTTTCTATTTTTCTGCTGTTATCAGATGTTTGAATACACAGGCTTCAGTGTTAGCTCTCGTAAACAGAGATTTTCTGGCTCAGGCTCTTGTCAGTGTGGGACTAAAGATCACGTGAAATCTTGTGTAGTGTGACAGGGCTGGAACAACTGCTATTTGAGCTACATGTTGGTACTCTGTAAAAGAGCAGGACAATTTCAGGACAAATAAAAAGAACTACGCCTGAAATACATCTAGAACCGAGCTGGGAGGGTGGATGGCAGTTTTGGCAAATTGTAACTCCTGCAGTGTCCCTGCCCCTTGGAATGACTCGAGCTAAGACCAGATCACAAAGCATAAATGTGTCCAAAGTAGAGGTTTATACTGGAAATGTTTACAGCTTGGGCTCAGACTACCTGCCTGCCACACAGAGACAGTGCATTCATGTCTGTCAGCTGCAGTGTCAGAACTGCAGAGCTCTGCAGGATTCACTCAGTTAGAATGAATTTGATCTTCTGTCAGAAAATGTGGGAAACGTCCTTTTTCCTCCTCCAAACTTTACTGAGCTGCTAGGACAAATTGTGTCGAGAGCAGTTTTTGATCACTTCACAGTATTCAGGCTGTTGGTACTTCCATTTTCCCTGAAGAAAGTAGAGGCTGGTCTTTGCCACCCCTTCTTTTCCTGCTGAGCTTCATGTAGAATCTCCTACACTGCTGCTTCTGAAACTCTGCTGCCTTTTAATCCTAGAACTCATCAACTGTAGCCTGCTGGCACCCTCCCCAGAGCAGGATCTCTAATCTGCTTTTGCTGCTGTAACCAAAAGAAGGCTTCCTCAGTAAAGCTGGTCAACAAAAAAAAATACTTCTCTTCTTTTTTTTTTTTTTTTTTTTTTTTTTTGACCCTTGATCAACAGGACAAGAGGAGGTATATATATTTTCACAAAAATGTTTGGCAGGAGAAAAATTGTGTAATGATAATTTAATAAGAAAATAATTTCTTGCCTGTTTCATGTTTCTTCATCTGGTCCTTTCAGTCTGGATCATGCATAACTTAATTTATACTAATCTTGCCCTATAAGTTTATTTAGATGGCTTGCTCTCTGTATAAACAGAGTTGGTGTTAGCTCTGCTCCTTTCCTTCACAATAGATTTAAGTTTATTACAGCAGACTTGTCGAATCTGTTCAGAGAGTGTGAGACAGGATTCTTGCTTGCTCTTCTGTTGCTTTTGGGTGCTTTGCTTTGCCTCTGGAGGGACGGCTGAAACAATTGACCCTTTTCTGTCTCCCTTCTCTGTCTCTCCTCAAGCCTGGACCGCCACATGCAGACCCACCACGGACACCACAAGCCATTCCGCTGCAAGCTCTGCCCCTTCAAGTCATCCTACAACAGCCGCCTGAAAACCCACATCCTCAAGGCTCATGCTGGTAAGTTTCCCCTTCTCAGTCTTGCAGCTGAAATGGCCCCGTGTGTTCTTGTGGCTGATCACAGATGCTGGGTTGAACCACGTGTTTTGTCTCCAGAGCTGGGTAAGACTCTTCCAAAAGGCCACAGTCGATGGAACCTGTTGAGATAAGTGGGATTTTGGGTAATGGGAAGGGCAAGGATTTAAAGTGTGGTTACTTCAAGAACTTCTTTCTTCTCTTCTCTTTTATATGAATGATACCTTTTCCTTATTTCTGTGCTTTTCTCCAAGTGGATTTCATCGCTTATACCATAGATGCCATGGCAAATTGGCAGTGAGCTTTGCTCTGCTCTTTGTATCTATGTTTGTGCTTTAGGTGACTCTGGAAAAAAGACACTGAACAGCACCTTGGGTTTTGGTAGAGTCTTATGCTGGCTTTCATGTTAAAACCAAACCCTGAGAACATTGGGAGTCAGGTCTGTGTGCAACAGACTGAGAATGTCAAAATTGCATTACCGAACATGGAAATTTGTCTTGCAAATCTCTGTATTTCAGTACAATCCATACAAGCAAGCCGTGCTTCTGAGGAACAAGAATTGGGAAGGTGATGTGTCACGCAGAGTAGGTCACCTGAAATTGTTGCACCTTTGATTATTAAAAAGTGAGACTCAGGATTTCTTCATCTTTATTCCTTGGCTGTAGGCTCTTGGCACCGTCACGCATCCTGCATTGAAAGGTTATCCTTTGGTTTTCAATCCAAACATGCACTCTGGTTCAAATAATAGAATAGTGATTAGTCTGAAAACCTGAAAGCCAGCCCAGTTGTTAAAAAAGTTGTGAGCAGAAACTCCTTGAACAGGAGTTTCTGATAAAAAGGGCCACAAGTAGGTTCCTTTGTCTGTTATTTGCTAACTCAAAGTCATATACTCTGGGGTGGAGGAGGAAGGTGGAAAAATTGAGAGAAAAAGCATAGAAATTTGTAGCTGTCTGCTGATACAAAAAAAAAGGAAATAAAATTATTGCTGCCATTGATCCAAAGGCATTTTTCATCTAGGGAAATATAGGAGGGATTGACTTTGTTTCCCGTTTGTTTGGGTTTTTTTTTTTTATTTCATAGAGCTTGTGCCCGTTTCTGTTTCTTGGATGGATAAAATAGATTAGCTTAACTTTTGCCACCTTCATTTTGTGTGGGAGGACCATGACATTCTGTCCCTTCTAGGAAATCCAACTGCATGCAGCAGTTCCAGCTCACAGAATCCCACATCCTGTATGGAGGAGCTATGGCTCTTTATTTTCACCAACCATAAAGTAATGTTTTCTTTATGCTATTACACAGCTGGGCTGCTTGCTTGAGCCTGCCAGATTTTTAGACCCAAAGTTACCGTGCAACTAATATTTACTTCACACTTCTCTTCATGTAATTCATTGATTGATTTATTAGGAATTCATGCTTCTGAATTTGGTTTAGTGGACAGACACCCCTCGAAGGGCCATGTTTTGCATTGTACAAGACCACAATTTCATGGTTGCCTAGATAGTGCCTGCACAGTGACTTGGGTAATAGGGTTTCCAAAGGCTTATAGATATGTTTCTGCCTCGGTCCCATTTCTACCAAATGAATGGTCACATCACAGAAAAGTTGCTTGTATGTTTTTCAGTCAGAGCTTTGCTTTGGTTTGTTTTGAGTCAGTCATTCAGAAATATGTGTTACTGAACAAAAATATCTGACTTCCTCAGACTTCCCAGTTTTTCAATAACTGGATTCTCTGAACTTCTCTTATGTTACGATTTTCTTTTTCAATTGTTAACCCTCTCATTAGCCGTTTATTTGTAATGTAAAACTGCAGTTCTCCTGAATTTTTCCTGAAGTCTCCTGGAGATCTTTAAAAGTCCGTAAAATCCTGATTCCTGAGGTGTTTTACTCAGTCTGCCTCTCTACCTCATTTTCTGAGTATGGATCAAAATTCAGTGAACTACAAAATCCATTCTTGTGTGACAGCTGGTACCAGTGTTTCTGGCGTTTGTTTTTCATCCAGTGTGTGCTATCTCTTTTGGCATGGAGCAAAACAGTTTACAGTTTCTCTAAACGGGCTCTCTGTTGTTTTCATCTGAACTTTTTGACCTGTTTTGGTTTTTTGTTTTAGTTTTTTGTTTGGTTTTTTTTGTTTGTTTGTTTGGTTTGGTTTGGGTTTTTTTTTGCTTGTGTTTTTGAGGAATCCTTGTTACCAATTTCTTAATCAGCAATTACTCTGGAAATGCAGAAATAGGTGATTCTAAGATAAGAGCATTGGGCCTGTTCAGTTTCTGTGTAATCTGGAACATAGTGCTTTGAGTACATATCAAGTGTTGAGACCCACTACATAAATGCTTACATTTATTTGTTTGTTTGTGTATTAATGTGATCACTCTGGGAGACGCAAAACTAGCAGTCAAAAAAAACCGCAGAAAACTTCTGTTGGGCCAAACTGTAGCTTTTCCTCTGCAATAAGATACATCCTTTCATGTTCTGATGTCCATTGGAAATGAATAGTGGGCATATTTATTAGTGTGTCTAGGCTGCTTGGTATGTAATCATCCTTAATTTGCTTTAATGTCCTGTGGTGCTTTTAAGTTAACAGTTGGTTGGTGCACGTTGTCATCCAGGAATCTCGTACACTGATAAAGTCATGAAGGTCTATATCTGTATCCCACTTGTATCTTGTAACCTTGGAATATCTTTTGTCCTTAAGTTATTGTGTCCCATTGAGCAACTCGTTGTGCGTGCTACTCAAGAAATGTTGTATTTCTGTTTGTAAAAAGGAAATATGTAACTCATGCAATGCACAGGTGAGGAATGTCACTTGAAAGAACACGCAGGGCAGTTTTTTGTTTAACCACTTCAGACTCTTTGAGTGATCTGTTCTTTTTCAGATACACCAAAAAAGGGTGTTTAAGAGTTTGTATTTTGTCCTGATGACTAGCATGGTTTTTCTGGAAGACAGGGGTGGGAGTTTTGTGGAGGATGGCTTTTAATCCTTTTGGGTGTGTTTGCTCTGAAAGACTGCAACACGTGTGTTTTGACATTCTCTTTTGGTTCACTTATTTCTGGTGTGGGAAGCAGTGCTGCTTGAGAACCTTCTTTGCTGGATTTGTCAAGAAGTGGAAAACATCTTCTGCTTCATCCATTACCAGAACTCTTGTTCTTCTGTTGCTATTCATGAATATTTCGTTCCTGTATTAGTTTTGGCACTTTATGTACGACTCATATGTGGCCAGTGTTACTCTTGTACATGGAAGTGGCACTTTCAAAACAATAACTTGGCACCTGTATATAATATCACATTGTTTGTGTTGGGACAGTTTCACTTTGTGTTCCAGTTGCCTTCATGCCTCCGTGCAAAACAAATCTTGTATCAGGATTTGTTTCCCCTTGTTTGCTGTCTCTATGGCTTGGAATGTGTTCAAAATTAAATCCACTACTGTGCATTACTTCTGTTCTTTCACTTCTTTTAGTGCTTTTTCATAACACACTTCCACACAGCCTGGTAGATACGCCCTTTTGTAATTGGCATTGCCATGTTCACCAGCCTTGACTTGGTTGCCACTTCTGTGAAGATTGATGCTGCCTAATGGCAGGTTTTACATGAGGAAAACTGTAACCCTTCCCAAATGCAGTTACACCACACGCATTTTTTTAAATTTTCTTTTCTTTCTTTTTTTGTTTGTGGAGGGCCCTTTGTTAGAGTTTTGTAGTGTCCTTCTTGCTTCATTAATAATGACGCTGGATGTGCTGCATGCAGAAACAAACAGCTTCACCATCTCTAGCTCCTGTGCTCCCAAACAAATTTGGAAGTGCTGTGGTAAAGTTACTCCATTTTCATCCCAGAGTCTGTTTTCTTTCCATACCATGCAACACAGGCATGCTGAAAGTCTGGTCTCTGTTTTTCTTGACATCAGCCGCTGTACAAGGATCTGCAGTTGCCAGAAAGTGACACTTTGGTCCAAAGCAGGTGTCTACACCCACAGGCTCCAGACTGCCCCAACAAGGAGACATGCACAGCTTGTTTCCTTTGGGATCAGTCTTTCGCTGAAGAGTCCATGGGAAATTTACTGCCAAGTTCAGTAAGAGAAGTGTGAAGGCCCCATTTTGTTTCTTTTGTGAGCTGATGACTTGCCTGTATTTCGCTCACCCAGGTGAACATGCCTACAAATGTTCCTCCTGCTCATTTTCCACCATGACAATCAGCCAGCTGAAAGAGCACTCCTTGAAAGTGCATGGGAAAGCACTGACACTACCAAGACCCCGCATTGTCAACCTTGCAGCCTCACACGCCCACCACACCTCCAAGAACCACACTCCTGCTGAAGAAGTGGAGGACTCTAATGGTAAGAGGTGCCTCAGAGCGAGAATTTAATTGTCTAAGGTGCCACTTAATATTTTTATCGCGAGCCAAATTGCAGCAGGCAGCTTTGCACCAAAAGCATCTTCATTTGGTCATAAAGAGGAAGCCAGAAGTTGCATCAAAACCAAGAGTAAAGGTGGTGTTGTAGGGAGTGATCTGCTTTAGGTCCTCACCAGTTCATACTACATTAATTTGTTCCCTCCCTGCTCCAGCTGACTTTGGAACATGCCAGTGCTGGCTTTGCTAGCAGAGATTTACATTCTAGAAAATATTTCAGACTCGTAACTTCTATTCATAGCCAGTGGGAAAGTGAAAGGATCTTCATATTCCATCCATGCCTCTGATTTTCCTTTATATCTATAGAATCATAGAGTGGTTTGGGTTGGAATGGGAACCTTGATGATCATCTCCTTTCACCTCTCTGCCATGGGCAGGGACAGCTCCCACTATCCCTGGTTGCTCCAAGCTCCATCCAACCTCACTTTGGACTCTTCCAGGGATGGGGCAGCTACAGCTTCTCTAGGAAACCTCTGCCAGGGCCTCACCATCCTCACAGGGAACGATTTTTTTCCTAATATCTAATCTCATGAGTAGACCACTTTGATGAAACCACATGATTAAACTTAAAATATGAACTTGTAATTGTAGGAAGAGTAAATATTGTTGTTGTTTTCTGTTGTACAGAGGGCACCAAAAGTAACTTCAGATATTTAGCTGCAGGAAGGAGAACCTGAGCACTGTTTCCTTTTCAATGCTTCTTTTGAAAGCTGTTAATCCCCTTGTGCCTGGGGGTGTGTAGAGGACGCTTGGAAAGCAGCAGAGGGAGGGACACTGTTTAAACAGAGAAATAGAAGAGGAGGTGTGGGGCATCACAGCAAGCTTAAAGGCTTTTTAAATAATAGCTTATGAGGCATCTTTTGGTGTCACTTCCTACCAGTTAGGAGAAGAGCTCTTCGTTGGGAAAAAGAAACCCCAAACTTAATTCCTGGATGAATTTCATTGACATGGAAGGAGAATATTTGCAGATGTTCAAAGAACTGGAATGTATGGAATCTGTGTTAGAAGAGGGGAAAATACTTTTTTTCCCCAGAAGCTTGAGTGGTTCTAGCTGCTAAACAGCAGGAATTTTGTTGTTTGCTGTTTTGCTTGGGATACTGGTGAACTAAGGATGAGAGGTAAATATTACCAGTAATCATTTTGTAGCATTTTTGGGTTTCTACTTTCCTTTTCTTTCTCACCAGAAAAAAAAACCACCAAAGAAACCAAACAAAAAACCCAAACAAACAAAAAACCCAACAAACAAACAAAAAAAACCCACCCAAAAGTGAAATGAGAAATAGTGAAAGTTCAGAAAATGGCTGAAAGGAATTGAAAGAAGTAAATAATCTGCATAGAAATACTTCACTGAAGGGGGAAAAAAAGGCAACAAAGTATTTTTGTGATTTAGCAAGTCACTTTTTGGGTCAGAATCAGAATTGTAACAAGAGATTTTGACCAGCTGCTCCCAGACAACCTTTTGTCTATGGGCTGTCTGGAACAGTGCAACTACTGAGTTTTTTTGGTAATGCTAGCTTAAGCTAATCCAACAAGCTGAGTGTATCTTGAGATGTGTTCTACTGCTCGTTTTTTTTCTGCTTTAAAAATAAAGTGTTCATTACTGACGTAAGAAGTGGAGGATAGTTTTCAGTGTCTGTCCTAGCCTTTCCTGTGTGTTAGCAGTCTTTTGTAAGTGGTGTGTGGAGAGATACAGAAGGACAATGCTCAGTTTTGGGAAGGATGGTTCAGTTGCTTTCTTTTAAAATTTTGCTTAACCCAGGAGCTCAAACTCTTGATTAGTGGAGTTAAAATTCAGGATGCCTGCTGTATCCTGTAGAGGATAATTTTGTAGCCTTTAAGAACTTTTCATCGAAATAGTTAAAAAGGATGACTCTGTTAGCAACAGCATTTCATTGGGTTGACTTTGTTACCTAGATCTGTAATACAGCCTGATACCAAGGCCAAATTTGTCCCAATTAGCTAGATCATCTTTAAATGGGGTTAATGGTTAAGTCACTTTGACAATAATAGAAGCCACCCACTGGGGAGCTGGTCGGACAAGTACAGGTGTTACAATAATAGTGTTAGCATTTTCTTGGGGAAGGAATAACCTGCTTTAAGTAATTTTTTCACGTTGTACAGTTGGCTGCAGGTCAGGTTAATGGTGGCTGCTCTTAGGGCATCGCATGTTTTTTTGATTTTTAGAAGGCAATAAATCATTGCCTCTGTGGCCCAGGCCTGTGAGTGCAAGACTAGGTGAAATACTGGTCCCAATAATAGGAAATTCAGGCACTGTTATGTCCAGCTGGAGTATTGGGAAGAGCTCACATGATGCAGAGTAGCTGGATTTTGACTGTTGCTGTATATGAATAACCTCCAGTGTGAACCTTGATAAAAGCTAATTCACCAGGGATGCAGCACTGAACCTGGGCTGGGGTGAAAGGCAGACAAAAGTCTGCATCACATCGTTGGGGAGCTTGTTTTGTAGGTTGGTAGGTGTGCAGCAGGCTTGTGTAAATTGAAATGGTTGCAGAAAGGAATTCTGCCTGTGAATGAATATTGTGTGTGGAGTAGGAAATACAGCAGGGTGACCTGGGGAGATCTGAGGAGCTGACAGAACTCATCTTGTCGGTTGTTGTGCTAAAAATGTGGAAGAGGGAGAAGGGGAGTGGGTTGTAATGGCAGAGTGCACGTCTGAATAGAGCTGCTCTGGGACAGCAGCCCAGTGGAACTTGTGCTATGCTTCTTTTCCCTGCAAAAATCGTTCCCTGACGGGCCTTTCTTAGAACATTTCTTTTGTTCTCTTAGATCCATCCATTCATTAAAAGAGGTGATTTTATTTGGATTTCTGTGACTCAGTTCTTTCAGCTCTGTGTTGGTAGCAGCAGACTTACCTGAAATACTCAGCTGCACATCTCAGAGGTGTTTTGGGGTGCCTCATAGACTTTTCATGGAACTGAAGCTAAAGTGGAGTAGGTGCTGAATATTTTGGGTACACTTATCCTTCCCAACTGTAATTCTGGAGACAGCTGTCTTTAGAAAGCATAACAGCCACTTCAGTCCAATTAATAACAATCATTCAGAGTCTGTGTGCTTCTCTCAGGGCAGTAGTGTAAGAAGGTGATGGTGTGACTCTTGATGAGCCATTAGAGAAGGCTTTTTTTGCAGATACATCAATCAAAGATCCTGTCTTTTTTATCATACCCCTCTTTGCCCGCTGGGCAATATTTTAATATATTAAGAACCTGTTTTCACTGTAACCTCTTCTCACCAGAAGTAACACACTCTATGGGTTTCTTTGGGGGGTGTGGAATGATGATATTTTGATTTGTGGGTGTTCTTACAAACAGGCACAAAAAATCCCCCAGGAAATATTGGTCATGAGTGCTATTTTTCTGGTTTTCATAGCATAGGGGCACTGAATGGTTTGTAGTGTCCAGCTCTTGTTGACACAATGAGGTTGCCATTGTGGTAAAATGTTCTTCTGCTCTCCTGATAGTTCAAAGGTATTTTTTTTCTTCCAAGAAGGAAATGGTGGGGATTTTCTATATATTTGCATGAGTGTTTTGCTTGTTTGTTTAAATTCACTTACTTTCCATTTACCCTAAAATGTCCTTAACAGTTTTGAGAACTTGAGCAGCAAAATCTAATTGTAAATTGAAATACTGCAAGCTGCTAGGAGGACTGGATGAGTCTTCTCACAAGATCTGCTTCCATGTTCTTTCAGCCTTTGTGAGAATAAGAGCTTGCATTTATGTTAAACTCTGGCCAGAACGGGTGGTTTTGGGTTTTTTTTTGTTGGTGGTGTCATCCTGTGGGGCTCTTTGTGTCCCAGGTAAGTGTTCCCAGCTCTGCTCCTGTTGAGGGCAAGGCAATGGAATTCCAAAATCTGCATTGCAAAGGCACCACGTTGCTCCCATCTCTTTCCATAAGAAATAGCTGCAGGCAAGGCAGAGACACAAAAATTGTGCGGCTGAATTGGAGAAAACACGAACAGCAGCAGGAGTGAATGGTGTTATAAATGTGTGTTTGTGTTCAGGGGCTGTGGAGGTGGTGATCTGCCCTCCTCTCACAAGCTGGAGAGACACACGAGCTCAGCCCCTTGTCATAAAGTCTGTAAAGCAGAGGGACTCAACAGATTTGATAAATGGTTTCACATTATGACTTCAGCCACAGCAAAGGCTTCTTGAGAGCATGTGAAATACCTGCCCTAAATTGCCCTGGCTGCTGTTACTGATTTTTGGAGTAGCCCTTTATTTTTTGAAAATAACCCCTGTGGCCTAATCATGTGGTAGAGCAAAGCACTGCACTTTATTCATATGGCTGGCAGATTTGGAGCCTCATAAATTTCCTTGTATCATGACTGCATGCAGTAATTCAAAATTACAGCTTTTTTAAATTTTAGTGTTTAAGAATATTGATTTGTCAAAATAAAACAGCAAAGTGCAAGGCTAAACAGACCTGGATGTGGTTTCTAATGTCTCCTTAGTCATGCTGCTGTGGTTTACGACCATTACTTTTTACTGGCCACCAGTTCTTGATCTACAGAAAGCACCACACTTTTTGTGTGCTCTCCAAGCTCAATAATTATGCTTTTCACTGTTGTGCAAACCAAATAGGATCTATCATTAATACCAGTACACATCACAAAACACATGTAAGGTCAGAACTAGAAAGATTTCTTGAGTCTCCCAGTACACGGTATGTCAACATCTTCATTAAATTTAATTACTTGCAGCAGCAAATGCATTGAAAACTGCTAAGTGAAACATCCAGTGCCCTGTTCCAGTTTTTTTTCCCTGAACTTTAGCCTTTGCCAGTGGAAAATAACTTTGCCTCATCTAGAGACTGATATATAAATACATCTGCTTGCTTTGCCAGAGCTAGGCTGGGCACAAAACTGCTTGATTAAGTCTTGTTTCTTGGACTGTTGTTCTAGAACTGTACATCCCTTCCCATTTCTGTACACTTTTTCAAGGTAGATAGTGCATAATCAGACTGTGTGTCTTCTTCTGTGCTGCCTCACAGATGAACTCCTGAAGGGTGAAGAGGGCCTTTGGCAGGTTTTGCTAAAGTAATTTCATGTACTGCCAGGATGAAGGGAGAAGTATGGGCAGCAAGGCACCATTTCAAGAAAATCCCCTAATTTGGTGCCAGTGAATCATGATTCTGCCTTCCACCCTTCAGAAGAGAGGGAGGCTTTCCATATGGTCTGACATACCACCTTGATTTTTGGGTTCTCCTGTTTTTTGTTGTTGTTGAGTCTTTTAAATCTATATCATGGATTGTGGCTGACTTGTTTACTTTTATTCATGTGCACTGTCACTCTTGATAAGGGATATTTTTCTAACCTTGCAGTCAAGGCAGAAAGTTCCTAAGATGATGTCTACCCATTTGGTGCTGTTTCTCTGTTATTGTTGCTTGTGTGTCTTTGTGTTTTGGTCAGTCCTCACAGCCAGAAAAATTGTATTACAGCAAGATGCGTTTAGTTCTAGGTTTGGGGTTTGTTTTGGGAGGAAGGGCTTGGACAAATACACCTTTGAAGTTTTAGACCATTTTGTTTAGCTGCAGTTTGACTGGAAGGGCAGAGAGCCAGTAGTGACTACAGGGCAAATTCAGGCAGAGCTTCAACACCTAATTGCTTTAATTGCCAGGTGAGTTGGAAGGATTGCATCCATGCTAAGGATGCAATATGGTGATCTACATACTGCAGAACAGGAGATGCCTCTGCTTTTGTAGTCACAGTTGGGCTGCAAAGAGCTGTCTGCTTGTTCTGCTTGTTTCCCTGCTCCTGCGCCCCACAGGAGTGATGCCTCATGCTCACTCTCAAGTGTCAGATTAACCTCTGTTACCTGCAGGCTGCTTTTTTTTTTTTATTTTCCACAGTCATGTTCCTTTTTTTCTCTAACCTAGAGCAATTTCCTGCTTTCCTCTCAGCCTTTGCCTGTCTCTTCTTCCCACAATGACCACACTGCCTTACAGTGCTTTTAAAACTCCGTGGTGATTGTCGGTGTGTCTTACTCCTCGTGGTCAGTGTTAAGCTAAATATCAGATGCTGGATCAGATAGGACTTTTCTCCTTCATCAGATTGGCAGGGACTGGTGGAACAAGCACAGGGCTTGTTCACCTCCACTTTCACTGAACAGACTCCTCACTGTTCTGAGCTCCTGAGGCACTGGGGGGATGACCTTGTTCTCTGTAGCTCTCTTCCACTGGGGTAGAGCTGTTTGGCTTCTGGCCTTTTCCTGCAGCATGTTGGGAACAGAGGGAGATGTCATTGGCTGTGCTGAGGGGAGTGTCAGCTCGCTGTTCATTGTGCTTTTTCTCTGGTGCTGCTTTTTGTGCTTGAACTGAATGGGCGAAGGCAAAGCCGAGATTGAACAGGGCACAGGCTGGAGCTCCTGCAGCTGGGAGAAGGTTGGTGTAAGCGTTCTATGGAGCTGGCCACCCTGTTGTGGTGGGATTGCTGTGAACTCAAAGGCTTGCCTAGGGTTGGGAGAAGACAAAATGTTTGAGCAGATCAGGAAATAAATTAAGAAACATCTCCTGGGTTCCTTCTGAGCAGGAAGAAGTTACCTGATAGACCTCACAGTGAAAAGAAAGAACCATATCCTGACTCCTGTTATGGTTCATTTCTTTATTTGTTTGTTTTCCTGAGGTTTTTGCTTTCCTTTGGCTCTGGTTTTTGTGTTCAGGATAAAGGACAAAGTGGTAGATGCTGATTTCTTGTGTGTTTGGGGAATTTGTGATCACTCAACACAAAGTTAAAAGGATGCTGTTGGCATGAAGGGGTACAGGGTGTGACTTGAGCAAGGGTGTACAAGAGGGCATTTCTGCAGACTATCATTCCCATATATTCACAGCCTTCTCTATCAGCCTCACTGATATTCTCCCTGTCACCTGAGACTCCAGTTTATCCCATTGATTTAAAACATGCTGGAGGGATTTGGTGCTTGGCAGAGAGGTAAAACTTCTTTGCTCATTTTAGCTCTGTTGAAATGGATGTGTGTTATCATCATAGTTGACAGCCCAAGATCTGACATTTAAGTAGCTGGTTTTATTTCTTCTTTAAGGAACATTGTTACTACAAGTGCTTGAAAACACTGCCTGGAGTGTTCTGGGCTCAGAGCTGGTGACAGAGATAAGAACTTTCTGTTGGCAATAAAAATAATGTCAAGGTGTGTGCTGGAGGTCTCCAGAACAAATTACACAAGTTCAGGTTCCTGAGCTCTGTGCTTAGAAAGAATCCTTGGTACCCACATACTGCCACTGCAATTTCAGGGCCAGTTCTAAAACAGAGTGCCAATATGTATTGCTTGATAAATTGATTTTTTTTTTCCTCTTCATTTCAAGCCTTAGAGGAGAGTGAGTGTTTAGGTGACAGAAGTGTGTGTTTGTATTAATGTTTGTAATGTGTTTGTATTAATACAAATATGTAAAGGATCATATAGAGAAGGAAATGCAAAAAATACCTGATGAAATGCCCTTAAAAATGAGAAGGAAATCATGGAACACAATAGCATGAGGATCATTTGGTTATTGATGAAAACGAAAAAAATTGATTATTGTCTCAAGTGAAGAATCAGTTGAAGTAGAACTTTGTACATTTGTAAATTCCAAAAAGAGCATGTTACCAGTAAGTTCTTTTAGCAGACTGGGTAAATCAGTGTCTTGCTAAAGATATTTCCAGTTCTGTTTGTGTTCTCCTCTTCTGTAAATGCACTTCCATCTATGAAGTTTGAATTTGGTTCAACAGAATAAGAAATAGCTAGACAAACTTTTTTTAATGTGTTTTATGGAAATAGGTAAGTTCATGGAGGTCCCAGTGTTTGCCAAGTAGAAAATCTTGGTTTTAAGTGCAATCCTTTATTTAGGCAATGGAATTTAATTCTCTTTATAATGAGAGGGTTGTGTGCAGCCTAAATGTGATCATTAAGCGGCCAAGTCACCTGAAGAACAGGAAAGTTAGTTTGAGTTAAGGCCAGGAAGGAAATATTGGTGTGGGGAGAAGAGATGAAAACAAGGGATGGGTAGAAGTTGTGGTGAAGCATTTCCTGAGCACAAAACTGATCCTTCCTAATCACAGCATCAGCCCAGCAGGGTTGTGCCTGCCTTGAAAGCTCATGCAAATAGGAATTCCTGGTGGTGTTGGATACTCTGAAACAGAGGGGCATGGGTATCTCCTGGACTGATCTTTTTCTTCTTATGGAAATATTGTGGTATAACTTACTTCATCAATTATGTTACCCCTCCATAAATCTTAATTAGTTCCTGCTGCTTTCAAATGCATTGTGTTTTACAGACTATTGTAGCCACTCTTGATCTCAACTATGAAACTCCAAAGTTCTTGTACAGGCAGCAGTGTGAGAGTCATTCTGTGGAAGAGATTCAGATGATAAAAATTATTTATTGTTTTCTTCATAATAGGTGAAATTTATGTCCCTTGGAAATTACTTTGGTATTAGCACAGGAAGCTGCATAGCCTCTATCCTGTCTCAGTCCCAATCAGAGTAATGGTATGCACACAACTTTAGAGGAAATTCAAAGTTATAAAGAAATACAGATATAGCTTCTCTCACCTCTTCTGAATAAACAAGATTGCATAGTTCATGTGCCTTTCTTGTTGCCTTCTGAGGCTTAGAAATATCTTTCTCACAAAAGCTGGTCTGGCATGATCCAAGAAGTGGCCTTTAGAGATAATGCTGAAATAAATTCCACCAACAAGATTTGCTTTTGTTTCGTTTGGGTTTTTTTTTTTAGTTGGTTGGTTGTTGTTTTTGTTGTTTTGATTTGGGCTTGTTGTTGTTGTTTTTGTGGGGTAGTAGTGGTGTATAAATCCCTTAAATGGCAATTTTATTCCAGAGCTTTATTTTCTTTACTTTGTGATTACTCTTTGCTTTTTTCTTTTGGAGTGTGCGAGTGAGGACACAAAGTTCGTTTCTGTTATCTCTCTCATAACATTCTGGCAATGTAAAGATTCTTAAGTAGAAATCAGAATTTAGGTAAAGGACTAGGCTCACAGTCTGTTTTTAAACATGCAGTGAACAAGACTTGGACTGTCTGGTTCCCTGAGCTTCTTCATGAACGTTTAGTTGCATCTCTCTGAGTCTTCCCCTCCCCTCAGCTTAATTTATTGCCAGAACATTTCACCCTCCCACATACTCTTCCTTCCAGGTCAGTGCTGCGTGGCATAAAGTGAACAAATGTGTGCAGTCTTCACAATCTTTGTGTGACACCCTGCTTCGCCACCTTCCCACTTTTCAAGCTGTTGCCATTCATGGCTATGTGCAATCCTGCCACTCAGTCAGCTGGTGATTTCGAGTCCTGTTGAATTTTGGAAGGGATTGTGCTCCTAAATCTCCTAAATTCCACCCTTACTCTTAACTTAAGCGTTTTAAAATAGCAATTGGCCTTGTGTTGTTTGTTGGTGTTCTTTGGTGCAGCACTGCATCTCTACTTGGTTTTACAAATTTGTTTCTCTCCAGAGGAAACTGCTGCTTTTCTTAAATCCTTGGATTTTTTTTTCTGTCGTTCTTCACAGAAATTTACTCTTTATAAACGAATTTGGATAAAATTAAGTAGCATTCCAAATATTTTCCTCTTAGTCTCTCTAGAACATTTCCTCACAGATCCAGAACATCCTTGGCCTAGGTATTAATATTTAATTTCCTTTGTTTCCCTCACAAGGCGTTACTAAGCACTTTCTGTTATTTATACATTCCCTTTGGGTTTTTTTCTCATCTGATGAGCCAGACATCTCTGTCCCCAGTTCCACTGTTCTTACACATGCTGGTCTCTTCTGACTGGTTGATCTTTCTCTGTGAATATACCAGGAGAGCATAGAGCCCCGTGGCTCCTCCTGGTCTTTGGGCTACCCAGCTATTAAAATTCTGTAAATTCAATGACCTCACTTTCCAGTGTACTCCAACAGCTGTTTTTCCTGAGCAATGTTCCTCCCTCCACCCCTATCCATCACTGTACAGGCACGAAAGTGTTTATATTCCATATGTCTGGTTCTGTCCGCCCTAAAAGGATGAAGCAGATTTAATTTCCTCTCTGTAATCGGTCCTTTTCCCCTCTTGTTTCTCAGCTGTTGCTCGGTGTCTCTTACTTACACATGTCTGGGTGAATTTCTGGCCTGTTGTAGTTGGGTTTTAGGAGTCTTGTGGAAGTGTTTTGCTGCTGCATGTGGTGTTCATTGATACCTCTGAAAATACCTACAAACAACTGAAACAACACTGAATTTCTGTGTAAATTTATGTTTTCAGTTCAGGATCTGAAACTGATTTTTTTTCTCCTGGATGGATCCCTAAATTTTGTTTCTGTGGAGGTATCTCAAACATGTTATGTGCTACACAGGATTCAATGAAACTTGGAATTTAATTTTGCTTCTGTGGTGGGTTTTCATGGTGTGTTTTCTTTGTACATTTTTTTCCCCAGTGTGTGACCTCAGGGTATGCAGGGGAATCAGGCTAAATTTTCATGACTGTGTTGCCTTGCTCTTTTGGCTGAGATAGTAACTCCCAGATTTGTTGGCAGACTCATTTATCCCAGTCTTTGAGACTGTAATCTGGATGAAGTTTTAGGGGTGACAACCCCTAAATCCCTGACCAGGCATTTTGGTGTTTCAGGTGCTCTGGAAATTCCCGTGGAGGGATACAGTGAGACTTGCTTGTGTGTTCCTACCAGAGTGCTGCAGTAATTTAGATACAACTGTGTTGATAAATCATTTATCCCGCTTTCCTTTCAACTTCTGGAATTCTGGGTGTAAAAACACTCTTCTGTACTAAGGAAAGATAATGCCTTTTAGATCCATAGGTGCTGACAAGGGTTGCACTATTTGTTGGCCTATTTATTTGTCCTGTGCAGGTAATTTTGTAGGTAGATGACATATGTGAAATCTTAAAATTGAGATTTGCAGCGTTGCTCTTTCCATTGTTATCTGTAGCAATCACTGTTAATTTTTGCCTCTTGGCATGACTGTAGGTGTCCTTCATTTTATCTCAGATCATCCTATGCTGTTATATTGTTTTTGGAGTTGCACAGTGAAGTCCTTCCATTTGTTTTGAATACAATTAGTTTTTAAAAAGGAATCTCAGTGTTTTGGGTGTGGGCTTTTTTTGTTTGTTTGATTGTTTCAAATGAGTCAGGGCTAAGTGTTCATTTTCTTCCCTTTCACTGCATATATGAATGTGCTTTATTTTCTTGTGCTGCCTCAAGGCTATTTAGTGAAAATAAAAAGCGCCTTTTTTCCTTAAAATGTGAATGGTACTTCCTGGTGTTTAATTTTTCTTAACTTCCCTTCCAATTGTGTTTATTCGCTGCTGTTGTGTTTTTACACATGCTTAATACAAATTTTCTTAAATCTTCCCTTTGCTAATTTAAAATGTTTTCTGCTTTCTGACTTTGTAGGCTTTTAGGGCCTTTTTTTTTTACTTTTTAGACATGGATGGCTAAACCCTCTTCTCGCTCTAGGCCAAGGCTGTTGACACTTTATCAGAGTGCTCCCAGCCCTTTGTGCTTGGGGGTGCAGGAAAAAGAAGAGGTGGAACTCGCATTGTGTAGGGCCATGACTCAGTTTTTGGGTCAGCTCTGAAGGAAAAACTCTGCTCCTTCATTCTCCAGCCCAGCATCCTGTTGTTGGGGCAGCACCTCCAAAATGTGTCTGGAACGTCAGCCCACTCTTCCAGCAGGAATAGAGCAAGGAAAAATGCAGTTTTTAAAGCAGTGCTGCTGCTCCGTGACTGTGGATTTGCCACCCCTGACCTTTCTCTAAGACACCTCTTTTGAAAAAGTAAATTTAAGAAAAAGAAAAAAATGCCCAAAAGCTCACCCCCATCCACTATTTGTCACTTTTTGCTGGCAGTTTGCTCTGTGCTATGTGCCAGAATGCATTTCTAGAGGCAAGCTGGGGCTGTTCCACTGCCTCTGCTGGTTTGGGAGTGGGCACGATGGGGGTGAGGCTCAGTGAACCCAGTGGAAAACTTCCCATGCCTTCAGTCAGCTTTGGGCTCAGCCCAGGGTGTTCCTGGCTGCACCTTCGTGCCAGGAGAGCTGTCTGGCAAAGCTGGTTCTCAGACACCAACAGAAGTTCTATGCACATGTGTTAATCCTGAGTGTTTTCCTTCAGGAAGTGCTAAATCTTGCACTTGCAGCAAGTGTAATGAAAGAATTTGGCAAGGGAAAATGCAAAGAGTACACTAGGCTGTGCATGCTACCATTGTTCAAGGGTACAACTCACTGGAGAAACTATTTGGATGGCTTTTTTGTATTCCTGTAAACACTATTACTCTTTTAAAAGTGCAATGGAGCAATATACTGGAAACTGCGAGGTGGCCAGTGTGAAAGGTACAATTTTCTTCTGCTATTCCTGATGACAAGGAAAGCTACTTGATGTGTTTTTCGTTTGTTTTGTTTTGGTTTTGTGTGTGGGAATTGACATGAAACTATCTACTTCTGCAGTTTTCACATACCAGATTCCACAGGGCTGTGTAAATAACTGATGGAAAGTTCTAAAGCTGGAATAATAGACACCAGATGATAGGAGGAGTAAAAACATCTGAAGTACAGTAGATCTTGCGGACAACAGCAGAACTTCCTTCTCCTGAAAAGAATAGTTTTTAAACCTGTAGCTTTCTTAGCCTCTGGGCTGTCTTAACTTCTGGGGCTTTGGTCAGGAACACTGGTGATGTGATGGAAATTTTTGATCCTTTCTTCCTGAGGAGGAGAACAAGTAAGCCACAAAGCGGACTTCAATACCCTAAAAGTAATTTGACTAGTACACATTAAAAAAAAAACCCACCAAGCACCCTTTTTGAAATGCTATGAACTTTCTTTTTGGGCTGTCTTACCCTTGCTGGGAGATCTGTCTGACTGTGTTTCGAGCTTTTAGAATCACTGAACGTGGTAGCTCAGAGAAGTGGGTCAGCAAATCCCCTCTCGAGCCCTCAAGGTTCTGTTCCAAAGGAGGGTGAGCACACAGTTGCTGCCTTTGAGAGAAAAGAGACTTCTGCAGAGGGTTTACAGTTCCTCAGACCTGTCCTGTGCCAAAGTAAAGGATGTGGGGAGCCTGCTTCAAACCCGAGGGAAGGAAAGCCTTGACATTTAAACAGGTGGAGCTCACTGTGATCCCTCCTGGTGAACAAACGTGCTGTAGAGGTGGTGGAAGCAAGAGGTGATAAATGCTGCGTTGTAATCCAGCCTCACTCCGCTCATGGGGCTTGGATGAGAAAAACAAAACCAAATTTCATTAATTTTACCAGAATTTTTAATGTCTCTGCCTTTCTCTTTGCTATGTACACCTGGTGGTGAAGCCAGGGGAGCCTGGAGACATTTACCTTCCGTGTCTGTTTTGTTTTGGGGTTTGGATTGGTTTTTTAAATTGTCCTTATTTGTTACTCATTGCTGGGGCATGTGTAACCCCCGCCTGTGTTAGTGGGAAAAGAAAGCAAGCATTTTGCTCTTTTGAAGACAGGTGGAGAAGTCCCCACACTCAGTGTTGTAAAGGCCTGTTTGCCTTTTGTTTCCCCGTACTAATTGGTTGGAATGGATGGTGTTGAGTTCCCACAGATGTGTGTCTCTTAGGGAATTCTTATATATCTAGCCTTAGGGAATTCAGCTTTGGAAAATGAAGTACACATCAAAGCAGGAGGTGGCTGGTACAGTTTGTGTCCTGACTTCCCTCCCACCTCCCCCTCTTTCCTTGCTTTTTCCCCCCCCTTCTAGAAAGCTTAGGAAAAGAGCCTTTTGTCTTCTATTCAGGAAAATTGCGCTGAAATTCATCTGTGCTTTATTCATCTGCTTTGATTTGTGCCATTCATGGGCAGCTGTGGGTTATGTAGAACAAAGCAGATGAATTCCTAACCTCCACATTCAAGCAGTGTGTTTGGAAAGGTTCAACACCACCCCCCCTCCCCCCACACTCCTTTTTTGGGGTATCCAACCAACATATTACAGCTTTCAGTTTCAGTACTGAGACGTCTCTGGACTCTGCTCCTCCTGCCATTAAAACTGTGTGGCAGAGGTCTGCTGGCTTGTAGAAGGGATGTGTCTTCAGAGATCTCTTTTCTCAGTGTAGCAAAAACAGTGGTTTGAAAGTTTGCTTTATTGGAATTTGTGATTAAACATCCTTTTTTTCCAATGATGATTTAATTTATAACATCATCGGCATGAGTAGGGAAGGATATCCATTTATTTTTCTTTTTTTTTCCCTTTTTTTTTCCATATAGCTAGATTATTTACATATATCCTGTGCCAGATCTTCACCTCATGTGAACTGGCATGAGATATTTGAGAGGATCTGGTCTGATTTATATGCCAAACACATAAAACATTTGGCAGCATGATTAATGGGTTTTGCCTTCACAAATTAAGTGTCTTAAAATCAGGCTTCTTTTCAAACTAGTTTAATTTAAATGTGTGTCACTCCTTTCCTCCCCGAATCAGATCTAAAAAAGCATAATTTATATTGCTCGCCTTATAAATTGTAGAATACACATTAAATTAGATTAAGAAGTGCTGCACCTCTTAATCCTTTCAGAAAGCAGGATTAGTTTCATAACCAACAGCTTGATCAACCCCCTCCAAAAGCCAGTAGGTTCTGGATCAGGCATCATCAAACCTTTTTTAGATCTGTTGATCCACCTGGAATAACAACTTCTCTCTGTTTCCCTGCAGACTCTTCGTACTCGGAGCCCCCTGATGTTCAGCAGCAGTTGAACCACTACCAGTCTGCAGCCTTGGCCAGGAACAACAACAACATCAGCCCAATCCCACTTTCTGGGAGTGCTGCAGGAGTGGAAAAAGCAGAAGCCATCCTTAACTGTGAATTTTGCGAATTCTCCTCGGGTTACATTCAGAGCATCCGGCGCCACTACCGCGACAAGCACGGAGGGAAAAAGCTCTTCAAGTGCAAAGATTGTTCCTTTTATACAGGCTTTAAGTAAGTACTGTGCAAAACAGATGAACTCAACTTGTAAGGGTTTTTGGTTGTTTTTTTTTAGCACTTGAAAAGATTCCTGAGGTCTTTGAGAGCTGGCTGTAGCTAACAGGAACATGGCTGCTGCTGACCCGGGAGAGGGGTATAGGAAATGCCATGCCAGCTCACAGCAGCATCCATGTAATCCATTTTCTTCTCTCCTGCAGCAGCCGGTACCATCTGCTGCAGACAGAAGCACAGTGAGTCCTTGCAGTAGGTTTCAGAGTCACAGAATTTTTCAGGATGGAAAAGACCCTTAAGATCATCGAGTTAACCATTAACCCAGCACTGCCAAGCCTCACATTAAACTTTAGTGACACATCTGCACGTCTTCTAAATCCCTCCAGGGGTGGTGACTCAACCACTTTTCTGGGCAGCCTGTTCCCATCCCTTTCTGGGAAGAAATTTTTCCTTACATCCAATCTAAATGGCCTCTGGTGCAGCTTGAGGCCAACAGGTTCACAACATCCCTGTTGTCCGCTTGGCACAATCCTTCTTGCAAAGGTCATAAACTCTCCTTTTTTCCCCAAGTTCCAGACAAATCTCTCTGTTCAGCCAGGCTAGTCTCATCTTTTGGCACATGGAGTCAATCTGTTCTTGCACTTTTAGGATTTTCTACTTGGAGAATATCCAGTGGATTTCTTTGTCCTTCAGGATGCTCTTCCAGGGGACTTTCTCAGTCCCTTAACCACATCTTGGAACTATAAGGTAGCAGTCCTGCTGCACCCCTCCTTACTTTTCTGAGATTCTCTGAGAATCAAAAACTATCATTTCATGATCCCTTTGTCCTTAAGTGTGAAAATTTTCTCTGCAGAAATAATGTAATTTCCACTTGCAACCAGCATGAAACGTGGGACAGTCAAGTGTCCCACGGTGACGGGGAAATTTATATCACCTTACTGAAGATTACACCTTCTTGTGTAATCTTATTTTCTCCCCAATCTTTCTAGCTTAAATGATAAAAAGATGCTATTCTCTAGCATATCTGATATCGTACAGAGACATTTCAGAAAATCCAATTATTTAAATGTAAAGGCTCAGTGGCCTGTATGTTTGTGTGTGTGTGTGTTTTAGCTGCTCTTCTGTAGGAAAAGAGAAGAAAGCACCTGTGCAATTCATCATTTCCTCCTGATGTGCTGGGCCCTTGAGTGTAACACCCCCAGCTGACATTTGAGGTCTTAAACTTGTTAAGAGTAACAGTAAACAGTAGGACTGGATCAAGGGGAGGAAATGTTGAAGGAAGTTTTGAGCACAAATCTGAAAGAACCCATATGGGAACAGACTCTAGTTACATGTCTCTACCCTTTCTTGATTCACCTTTGCTCTCCCCATGTTAAAATCGTGATTGCTCTCTCTCTTAAATACTACTAGAAATTTACAGGTCCAATCTGTGTCTTGCAAGTACCATTTTCTTTCATCTTGGTATTATGAAATAAGTCATTCAACAGTAATTTAAACACGTTCATGGCAGCGTATTTTCTGCCTTAAAAAAGGAGAGAAGGAGGCAAAAAAGAGCCCCAAAAGCATACCAATCCCCTCTTCAAGCCACCCTAGAAATGAAAAGTATGACAGCAGTGAGGAAAGTTCATAGAAATATATCTGCAGAATTCAGTGATTGCTGGATTGGATCCAAAGCCACTTTTTACTCTAGTTCAATGTGTCAAGCCCTTTAGGTTTTGCATTGCTTTAGGAAAATATTACCAAGTGCCCCAAGTTTAGAGACAGCTCTGATTTCAGTAGTTGGGCTTGTGGTTAGATGGATGTAGAGTTAATCTTCTGTTATGTGTATCTCTTGTAACTTCTGAGTATGCAGCCAGTGTAATGCCAGCATGAAATGTTTGGTTCAGAAGTACTGTGAAGTATTCATTCATTCTTCCACACTAATAAATACAGTATTCTAAGTCTTGGGGTTTCAGATCATTACAGCTGATGCTTTGCAAGTTAAACCACTCAGTGCCAAACTCACTATGAATACAAACCCCTTTTGTACCCACAATCTAAACAGTTTAGCTGGTTAAATCAAGATGGTTAAGGATGTTTTCTGCCTGAAATAAGTTTGTCCTCCCCTCTGGAAGTCCAGAACAGTTGATGGATTTTTTTTCAACTTGCTGAAAATTTAACCTTCACCGGAGAAAGCTCACTGGACGTTTCAGCCTGAAGACAGATAATGAGCATGAAGGATGGGAATTCTTCTGCTATCTGAACTATAGCAATGTGACCATATGGAGCAGCCCATGCAGCAGAATATCTTGTCACCATGAGTGTTTGTTGCTTTGAGGGGTAGGAGCCCTGCAGATTCCTCTGCTCATGTGTCGCTCATGTGAGCAGCCCCTCTGCAGGGCCGTGCGGACAGGGCTGAGTGGCATCTGCACCTTTTTACACCACACATCCCTTATGGAGCTGTGTGACACCTCCTGACTGCTCCCACTGTCTCCCTTCCTCTCTCACAGATCTGCTTTTACTATGCACGTGGAGGCTGGGCATTCGGCAGTCCCCGAGGAAGGACCCAAAGACCTTCGCTGCCCTCTCTGTCTCTACCACACCAAATACAAACGCAACATGATTGACCACATAGTTCTGCACAGAGGTAACAGCGTCCGTGTCCGTGTCTGTCCTGTCAGGGGAGTGCTGCACAGGGCCCTGGCCTGCTTTCATTCAATATTTCAGACGGGTTTCAATCAATTTTTCCTCTCTCTCTACACGAGGACCAGTATGTTGAAGGAGTCACAAGCCCTTGGTTATCTTCTTTGTTTCATTTCTATGAGATGCATCTGATTTGTTTCCTGTGAAATTCGAAGTTTGCCAGCGCTGAAATAGGGCATATTTGGGATAGTTTTTAAGCTTTTCCTCAAGAGAGGTGAGCAGCCATCAGACACCTGTTCAGCAAGAGTTGCCCTAATTCACAATATTGATCTAGGCCAGAGTTGTACCCTGCCCATGTCCTTGTTATATTAAAGGCCTTGTTACCATAAACTTACCCAAAAGGTTTATCAGCCAACCACAGAGGCCTCAAAATATCCCTTGATAAATTCCTTGAGTGTTTTCTCCTTGGTGTTCTTAGGAACAAAATAATTATCTAATTTGTTCCTTTACTGTAAAACTCCTTTTCTGTCTACATCTCTCAATTTTTAAATTTTTTTTTGAGCCTGCTAAAAGTGGGATTAGGGATTTCTATAATCTATTAACTGTGGGCTTGCTAGCTCAGAAGAGACAGCAGTTTGGGCTCTGTGGGCTGGGATTCCTGCCCACAGCTATCACACTTGATGCTTGTGGATGGTCTGTTGGCTGCCGAAATCCAAACCCATGTGTTGGGATGGCACTCTGCCTGTGTGCAGGTTGGGCAGAATTTCACAGTGGGGTACTGGTGGTGAGCAAACACAGGTTTTGCATGCCATCTTTTTCCTGGAGGAGATTCTGGTGTGACAAGTGCTGTCGTGATTCCTTGTAGCATACCACTTCTCAGTGCTGGTAGCTCCAAGTCCTTCCCATACCGGTGCAGTAAGCTTGGCAGAATTCAGATTTCTTTCTGCTAGCAGGGCTGGTCTGAGAGAACATCTGGGGAAATGACCTGTCAGTGATTCAGAAAGCACATTACATCCCTGCCATATTTACTTTTAAGGGTTTGGCCGATGCTTTAGCTTTTACTTCCTGACTTCGAAGGTGTTGCTGTGTCAGATTTTGCCCGGTTTGCTCCATCTTTTGGCCATGCCAGGGCTCCAGCAGACAGTGCCAGACCTTTAAAACAGGGGAAACTGGATGGGTTTCAGGGTGTTTTTCATCATGCATAGGTTTGGTATTGGGAATGTCCAGTTGCAGAGGTGAAAGAGTGCTTCATGAGCTCAAGCAGCTCCACGGCTTGTGCAGAGCTGTTGCTGCCCATTTGAAAGGAGGTTGTCACCTCCTGGGTGAGTGAAACCGTGGATCTTTTCTTCTGCAGAAGTTGCTTCAGTTGCACAAACCAACCTCAAAGAGTTTTTGCTGCTGAAACAAACGTTATGGCAAAAGGACATAATGGTCTACGCACCACAGTGCTGGCAGGCAAAAAAACAGAGTAAAAGAAGTTTTAATGCAAATAGGATTATAGATGCTAAAGAGTCTCAGAGACCACAAAAGAGGGTTTTTTGACATCATATATCCAGGGTTCGTAGAGTTATTTCTGGTGCATATATCCAGCTAAAAAACACCCCTCTCTTGTTGTGTTTAATTGTTTGGAAGCTGAAGCAGGCGGTTTTGACAAGATTTAACGTGCACTGAACGAAAGGCTGAGGGATAGTCAATGTTGTCTGAGATAGCCTTCCTGTTTTATGACCATTGCATTGGCAAAGCAAGGGCATAACCCTGAGCTGCGGCCCAAGAAAATTAGTTTTGAGGTAGATGGGGTGGTGCAGTACGTAAAATCAGGAGTGAAGGATTCGATCCACTCATAGTTAATGTTCCTTTTGTGCAAAAGGCATGTTTACAGATGCATGACTCTTACATTACTTCCAAGTTGCTGCACCCCTAATCCTTGGTGAAACAGCATGTGCTTGAAATGGAGAATATATTTGCCTCCTAATGAGTGGCTATGGAGGCTGAATTTCACAGGGTTAAAGCAATATCAGCTCGCAGCCTGAATGCCTAGGGAGAGAAAAAAAAATAAGGCAAGAAATTTGCTTTCCATGAAGAAGGAGAGGTTCCAAGAGCTTCTCTCATGTACCATCTGCCCCTGATCAGTGTCAGGGCAGTTCAACCTCCCTTCTGTGGGTACAGATGGAGCACAGACTCATTACAGGTGTCCTGTCCCAGGGGGCTGACACAGCCAGAGGCTGCTGCAGGGCAGCAAGGAGAAGTTTGGCTCTCTAGTTCTTCTGGTCTTTATGACAGGCAAGAAGAGACAGGGAATTTCTGATCCAGCAGCATGTTAGCCTTTAATCTACGCTGGACAATACAATTAGTGTGTCACAGAATCAATTAGGTTGGAAAAGAGCTCTGAGACCATCTGTGGTCTGAGTCCAACCTGTGACCAGTCCCCACCTTGTCCCCAATCCAGAGCACTGAATGCTACCTCCAGGTGTTCCTTGGATGCCTCCAAGGATGGAGACTCCCACACCTCCCTGGGCAGCCCCTTCCAATGCCTGGCCACCTTTTCTCCTGATATTATCCTTTCCAGTAGCATTCCCCTCATGCGTTTTGAAGTATATTGGTGTTTTTTCCAGGGCTGAATGCAACATACCAAGTTCACTGTTGGCCTTACTTTTAAATCCTTGGGCATTTTTCTTCCTTATCCTTCCGTTAGAGAACTAGTGATTTTCATAAGACCCATATGTTTTGAAAGTAACCTTTAAGATGAATTTTCAGATTTACCTACCTCCCCAAAGGCTTCCTTGCTATAGATCCTAATTCCTTGCACATGCTTTTTTCTGGCATTTTCCATTGTACATACAACTTCACTGATACACGGAGAACCCTTGTGCAATGCTTGCTTTTGGCTACTGGAATGCAAATGCTACTTGTTCTGTGAGTGTAGTTTGGATTTCCAGGCAAAAATGTATATTTTCAAAACCCAAGATGACCAAGTAATTGGTCTGTGTCTAGATAGTAGGACTGCTTTTTTTTTGGTTTACCTTTGAGAGAAGGAAGCGATTTTATATGCTTTGGTGTGTTGCTGAACAAAGATTTCTCCTTACAACTCAGGACTAATAAAGTCTTGAGCTCTCTCATGCCTTGAGCAAAAAAATGTATGTCTGCTTTGACTTATAGTACTGATAATAGCTAGTCATTAATATCCTTTCAATTAATTCCCTGATACAATTACCTTGAATATTCCAGTCTAGTGGAAGGATTCGATTTCTTAAACCAAGATGATGCTTTTGTTAGGTGTTTATTTTGATGTTAATTTTTTAATTACTGCTCTTGCAAAACTGTTCCACAAGTCAGGACATCTTTTTGTGAGGCGTCTGCAATAGTCTTTGGTTAGACATTGATGAGCTCTGAAGAAGTCTTAGGGGGTAAAGAAGTTTTTCAATTTTTGTACGGGGCTTCATGGTTTGCTGTAGTTTTGTTGGTTATCCAGACATGATAATTGCATTCTAAATGAGTAGTTAAATAATCAGGGCTTTGCAGGGGCAATCTGGAGGTGAGGGCATCACCTTAAGAAATTTAACATTCCAGGTCCAGGCAGCCCTGCAAGTTCTGAAATCATAGCTTGGAGGAATCTCACTGACAGGAATACATCATGCAAAAGCTGTAAATGATTTCCTGAAATTGAAATTTTTCAATCTAGAGTTGATATTTGTGTCGATTTTGCTCTTCTTTTACTGTGTTGCCTTTGATTTGGGAGCTCTGTGTATGGTTGTGAGGTGATAGGTTTTGTTCATGTGAAGAAGAGAATGCTGCCTTACTTCAGACCGGTAGATTTAAAGTTTTAAACCATTGCGTGTTTTAGCTTTTTAAATCTGTGCCAGGTGTTAGAAGAAAAGTGAATGTTAAAATATTTTAATTAGTATTTCTATTCTTGAAAACTTCACTTGGCTTTTCCACTTCTGAAGCTGGCTGTGTCACTTACTTCTGAGACTCCAAAAGCAAACAGCTGCAACAACCTTCTAAAAAGTTTTTCTAGTGATCTCAGCACCACGGCTTTAAATTCTGCAGTGACTAAAACCCCTATTCTCTCCTCCCCTGTTTTCATTCTGAATGGCCACTATTTGGTTTCTTTATAGTGAGAGAATCTGTTGTTGGTGTAGGAAAGAATCACAAGTCTTTGGGTGTTTTTTTTTGTTTGTTTGGGTTTTTTTGTTGGGTTTTTTTTGGGGCGTTTTTTGTTTGTTTGTTTGGGGGGGTTTTGTGGGGTTTTTTTTGTTTTGGTTTTTTGGTTAAGGCATAGCTTTGGGGAAAACTTCAAAAAGAGGAAGTTATGAGATAAGTTTTGTGCTCAGGGAGAAGCTGAGCAGGATGGAATATTTTGTTGAGCTGCAGAGAAAAAGTCTTACTGTAAAGGGAGTGTGTGTTTCTGTAGTTGTCTTTGGATGTAATTTTACCCTCCTCACTAGAAGAAAGGGCCCGTTGGCTCAGATCCATGTGTGCACTGCCACGTCTCACATTCCTTCAGCCTTCATGTCTACCATAAGAGATTCAGGCCTTTTTTTTTTTTTTTTTTTTGCTCCTGTCGTTGGGGATGAGCCTGGCTGAGGAGGATCAAAACTCTCCTTTAGTCTGCAGCCCATAAGGAGGAGCAGTGCTAAGTTTCAAGTGTTCAAGCTCAAAATGCCAGTTTGGGTAACAAAAGCCCTAATGAGGATCTGCTGGTGACCCTCAGCTGAACGGTCAGATTTGGGGTTTCTCTTGTGTGCACAGCGTGGAGGGAACCACAGTGGATGAGTGTTGAGGCACATCGGATTCTGGCTGTGTCAAATGACCGAAATTAATTGCTGCTCTGTTAAACATCACTGCTTTGTTAGAGGGAGTGCAGAGTTTAAAAACTCAGCAAGAGCATTTTCAGTACATCATGCATGCAGAGCTTTCTGAAAGCTCTGGGTAGGTCGGGAAGTTTTCTGCTGCTGGCTGAACTTGCACAGCTTTTTTCCAGGGAGAGGTGCTGCCTTGCTCACCTTCTCAGTCCCCAGAGGGCAGGTTTAGGGTGTGATGGTGAGGACACCAGCTCCAATTTATGCAGAACCAGCAGCGTGTGATGCTTGGGGAAGCACACCCTGCAGCTCCCCTGTTTATTACTTCCCTAGAAGCAGTTCCCAGCTGCTGTCAAGCTCTGAACAAAAACACACTTTTTGCCCTTGGCTGATTTATGGGCTGGTTTTGTGTTCCTAGGCTCTGCTCCTCTGACTCATAGATGGAGTCTCACTTATCCCAAAACCTTCCATTGCCATCCTCTTCACCCAGTCGCCAGGCACCTGCGTTTGTAGCTTTTGGAGATTAACCCTGCCCTGGCAGGGAGGATTGTTTTCCTGGTGTCGTTAAGTGAATGTTGTGCTGTCCCCACAGAGGAGAGGGTCGTTCCCATTGAGGTCTGCCGTTCCAAGCTGTCCAAGTACCTGCAGGGAGTCGTGTTCCGCTGTGACAAGTGTACCTTTACCTGCTCCAGTGACGAGAGCTTGCAGCAGCACATAGAGAAGCACAATGAACTGAAACCTTACAAATGCCAACTCTGCTACTATGAGACCAAACACACAGAGGAGCTGGATGCTCACCTTCGAGATGAGCACAAGGTAGGACCCAATTAGTTTTAATTTGTGGCAATCTAGTTTTTGCAAATACTGATTGGTTTATTTGCATGCCTGACTAGCCAACTTGACACCGGGGTTATTTTTTTCCTCTCCCTCCCCAAATCTGAAAACTAATCCCATGTTGCACTTCCCTTTCTCATTTTTCTTTTTTTTTTTTTTTTCTTCAGAAACGGAAAAATAGTTGTTTCTGAAGCATCTCAGATTGATCAGAATTGGCAAACTGCAGCATGCAGAGTGTGATTATTTGGAAAAGGCTCCTGTGTATGCTGAGTTTATTTAAAGGGGGTTGGGGTATGGGTCGTGGAACAATACCAAGGCAGTGTGATTCGGCCCCTGTAAAAGGCAGGAGATTCCAAGCACAGGATTGCTCTGGTAACTTCAGCAGCCTGACATGCCGCGCATATTTTAATAACAAAGAGATCCATACATCCCCGTTTACATTTAACAAGGGAAAGATAAACAGCAAGTCTAACCAGGTCCTCAGTTAGGACTGCTTTGGTTTTTGTGGATTACCTGAGTGCATACCAGGTCCAGCCTTTGAGAAGTCATTAAAGGCTTTCCACAGAGTGTTAGCTTTGAATTTCTGTCGCTGAGAAACGTTTAAGTTCTAGAACTGAGATGTGTTTTGGAATATTTCCTAGAGTGCTTCCTTGGCAGGTTTCCAGGGGAGGCAGCTATATGCCTTCACCTGTTGGAGCTTAGCTGCCCAAGGTCCTCACTAAAAGCTTCATTGACTGAATGACTTTTCCTTAAAGCCAAATATATATGCAAGGTATTAGCAGCAGAAGTCCTAGGGAAAAAAAAAAAAAAAAACCACAACACCAAAAAACAAAAAAACACACACAAAAAACAACTTTTCATGCTTGAAAAATATTTGGCCATCTTATAAAACCAAACTTGGTTAATTTAAGTTGGCATGCTAGGCTCCTCTGCCATCTTTATTACTCCTGGAGAGTCTTCTGCAATTCAAATGGTACAGAAGGAGTTCCACAGCTCCTGGTCATCACAGCAACGTGCCAGGTGTATCCAGGAGGAACTGTTGCTTGGGTTTTTTTGACACAGTGCATCAGGCTGGGAAGATTATTCCTTTCACTTAGCTCTCCCTTCTGATCTGGACCTGCAGTGGTGGTCCTGGTAGTTTAGGGCATCGCTTCCCCTTTGTTTGTGGGTAAATTATACCTCTCCAATTTATGTCTTAAGTTCTGGGCTCAGAAATACCCAGGTTATATATTGCACCCTAGGAAGAGTTCCTTTACATGATCTTAGTTGAACCAAGTGCCTTGCATGTGGTCGTTTGTGTAAACCTCTGTGGATGATGTGTTAAGTTAGAGAATCTCACCGCAACTGTCTGTAACCCGGCACTAAGAATCTTCACACCTCTACATTCAGGATACTTTGCTATTTGTATGTATCCCACGGCCTGCTTCGCATCCTTCTTGGGATCATTCGCATTTCCTTTCCCACAGAGGGGTAAAAAGCAGGCAGTGGGTGTTGATATTCCGTTCAGGAATGGAGTATCCTCTTTGCAGGACGCGTTGTGCTGCACTCGCTGCTCTGTCTCCATCCCCTCTGCCCGCGTGGCTCAGTGCCTGTGCTGCTGGAGGGCTGTCTCTCTGCATGAAAGATGAGTCCAAAACCCTTCCCAGCAGCGATCAATGAGCTCAGAGGGCGCTTGTCATCCAGCAAGTATTAGCCTCAGTGTCCTGGTCACGCTCCACGCTCCCCGCCTCCACTGTAAATCTGGGCTGCTGCTCCGCTGTTCCTGTTGGATGTGGAGCAGTTCCTGACTTCTGTGCCCTGAGCTGCTCCTTTCATACTGCTGCTGTGAGCTATTAAGTAGCTGGTGCATTTCACCCCAGGGTTAGCTGAATTTGACTGCTGGGTGAAGTGTTCCCATTATAGTCTGTGTATCAGTTTGCAAAGCACTTTGCAGCCCGGCGTAATGAAAATTAATCTGTTATTAATGAGTGAGAGTGTATATGCCACACAGCAGCCATGTGCTTAGTGGAAAAAAGAACCATCCTTTCATGAATAAAGCTGAATGAACCCGTCACAGAGAGTTTCCCTTCAGCGTGGATGTGTGGTAGCAGTGTTTGATCACAGCAGTTGAATAATGCCATAAAAATGAGGATACGACTCGATGTTTTACATTTCTTGGATGAAGAAGTGAAGGGGGTTTACCGAATCTCATTAATTTCCAAAAAACAGAAATGAGAAATGCAGAATGAACAGCAGTGGAAGAATCACTTCCACTGGAAATAAATGAGTGTTAATTTGATTATGGGGACTGCATGTCAGCTCGAGCTGGGCAGGCTTTGGGGCGTACTAGGTTTTATTTTGCATTTGTGGCCATTTTTCTGGCTGTTTGGTGATTGTGCTGAGTGCTAACAGAAGTGTTTCTTTCAAAGGTGAGTCGTAATTTTGAGCTGGTTGGACGGGTTAACTTGGACCAGCTGGAGCAAATGAAAGGGAAAACAGAGAGCTCTAGCAGTGATGAAGAAGAAAAAGAAGAAGAGTTAAGCCCCAAGGCTCAAGAGAGAGGTCAGTGCAGCTCTTTGATGTGTTGGGGGGTTTTTGTTGGGTTTTTTTGGCCACTGCAACCTGCCTCACCAGTACAACCATGCCAGGTCAGCTGCTGAGTGGGCAGCACAAACTCTGCAGTAACAGAATGTGGCTTCCCTGAAGACACAGCTTCTGTGGGAATCTTGTGTTTCTAATCTTCCTTACAAATTTTTGTCTGTTTAGAAAGAATACTTACTATGAGAAAGCACAGATAGCATCTGTGACTAATCTGCCTGTTCAGATAATATCTATAAGGGCTTGGAAAACTATATAAGTGTATTTTAGTGGCCTGTCAGATTTTCTGTTTTGGTAACCAGTTTCTAGCTTTCACTTGGCATTATCCAAGTGAGGGATGAAGGCTGCTTTATGGACTATTATTTATCTCTCTGCCCAGCATTCTTTGTCAGACCTGTTTGCACTTGCTGCAGTTGGCAGCTCCAGAGCCAGAGTACATCCGTGCCCACCTGTCTGTACTATTTTGTATTTAAATATGTGCCTAAGTTTGTAAGAATAATCCCCCCAACTTCCACAAGGCTATGAACTTTTGGTTTGGTTGAATTTAGATCAGCAGAGAAAAAGTAAGTTGTCTGTAAATTAAATAACGGGTTTCCTTTCCAACAACCTTGTCCCATTAAAGGCAAGTTATTTCAATATGTGGTGTAACTGTGTTTTGTCTGGTGCAACAATGCATCATTCAAATGCAACAGCTCTTTAATATCTTCAGTCTCTTCATGGTTTGAATGACAAGCCACCCAATCTTGATGCTGACAACTCCACTTAGCCAAGATCTGTGTACTTCAGCTAAAAGTACACCACCATGTTTGATGAACATTTTCCTCCTGATTTTTTAGCTTTCAAACTCACTCCAGAGCTCTTCAGAGGGAAAAAAAAAAAAAAGTGTCTCATGTACATATGTACATGTAGGCATTGAAAAATTCCCGTTTCTGGATTCACAGGTAGTTTACAGAGCTAGGGGGTTTCAGATCATGCTTCTTACCTTTAAATAGCAAGACCCCACCATCTTGTGTTTTATTTTGTGTCCCTGCAGTGTGAATTCGGATTGTGCTTATCAGCAGCACTCCAAGAGTGGTTAGTGATGGCTTTTAACTCAAATGAGAATGCAATCCAATTGGATAGGAGACCATCTGTGTTTTAATGTAAAATATCCTGCACAAGGTCTTTGGTAGAGCAGCAGAGAGATCAGAGGAGGGATGTCAGCTCCGTGTGGATTTGAGAGTTCAGCATCTCTGGAGGACAGCTCTGACCCTCTGGGCGGCGTGGCTGGAGCAATAATTGTGTCATGATTTGACTAAAGCACCAGCTCACCTCAGCTGCAGATGCAGCAGGCTGATTAATGCTGTGTGTAGACCCGCAGCTAGCAGGGGGTGAGGAGTCAAGCTGTCCTTGTGAGGATTACCTTAGCATTACACACAGGCACAGGTGCTGAGGTCACCTTGGAGGCCGTGGTGCCCAGACCAAGGAGAAGAAAGTGCTCTCTGCCAAGCCTCACAAATCCCTGTGAAGGTGCCACGAGCAGGGGGGCAGCCCAAGGTGAAGTTTATTGTTTAAATTGGCTTTAGTTTACGCCCTGGAAGTACAAAAAAACATCAGTTTCCATGCTGGTGTTTTACATGTGCAAGGTTTAATAAGTGTGTTATCCTCATGTTTCATAGTTAAACACGGCAGCATCTTGATGATTCTGTACTTTTTTTTTTCACCTTTAATTATGACTGGCTAAAATGATTTCTGCATGCTTGTCTGGATGACCAGCCGTAAGAAATCAGGCATATTTTCAGGTTTGCTTTGCAGCATTTCATTCTTCTCTGCCCTGTAGGGTTGGTGTTTCACCATTTTTTATTTGGAGTTTTTTTCTCCCTTTCAATCTCCTTAACCATTTGTAATAAATTATAGTAAAATAGGCAGAAAATGCAGAAAGCACTTACGCCTACTACAACAAGGATATTAGAAAAGATCCAGTTGTATTGATTGCATTTTCCTAGACAAGTTGTACGAATTACCACTCTTAAGGTGCAAGATTTTTGAAAAATGTCTCAGCGAGACAGGAACTGAAGGATGCTAATTTGCACGCTGGCATCTCCCTAGGCATTTTCAGAAGATCTTTCTGACATAGCAATGCTGTGCTTGCCCTGGTAGCAGAGAGCCAGACCTATGGTTTCAGACAGAGCCTGTCACAGTGGCTAACGCTGTCACAGCTTTCAAACCACACCAGACTATGCAGTCCTGGGTGCAGCTGGGGTGCCTCTGACAATTCTAGGCGTTGTGGTGTTAGCAGGAAGTGGGATTTGCTGAGAGGCCCTCTGTGTGCTCTGAGTATCTGTCTGAGGTCTGTGACTTTGGGGCAATCAAGATTTCTTCCCTAGACTCAGCACTCAGACTGGAGCTGCTCTGTGCAGAACTGAAGGTGCAAGTAAGAGCTTGTGGCTTCTTCTCTGGGCCACACAAAGGCCATTGTGTGAACATATGTCCACATATGTCCCTGTGCACAGGGAGAGCTGGGCAACAGAGCTGAACTGCACTCTTGGATGGGAAAGGAAGGGAGTAATTTGGTTGTGGTAAAGGATATAGCATAAAAGGGGATGTGTGGGGAAAAATGAAATGTCTGGCATAGACCATGCCAAGATCATCTCTCCCAGGTAGAACTCTGTCTCAGAGAGGATGTTACTGATCTTTATGTCTCGGTCTTAGCAGATCAAGAGGTTTTTTTCCATAATAGGCAAAAAATTAAATGTCCATGAGTGCTTGTATGTGTGGCAGAGCAAAACCACAGAGAGGTCAGGCGTGTGTGCAGTCTGTTACTTCTCCTCTGCAGCGCCCAGACAAGAGCAGCATCTGATAATCCTCCAGGGAAGTAGCCCAAATTTCACATCCCTAGAGGCAAAATTACTGGGGACTAGGATGAACAAGATAGTGTTGTCTGAAGAGGTGGTGGATTTACTAGAGTAACACTTGCTAAACTTATTGGGATTTGCAAGTATGAATTATGGACTGGCTTGGGTTGGAAAAGCCCTTTAAAGCTCATCCAGCCCCAGCCCCTGCCATGGGCAGGGTCACCTTTCTCTATCCTATGTTAATCCAGGCCCCATTTCTAGCTATATTCTTGTACAGAACATCAGCAGCATTTTCCTCTAAAATTATTACCCACCAAAAATATTTATCCCTGTGTCGTGGCTCGTCTGTGTTTTGCAGTGTGTTTATACATTTGTGCCATGCTTAATGTGTTAAAAATCCAGATGTAAACTGAGCTGATGGCATTTGCTTGCATTCTGGTGTTCCCCGACACAGCAGCTTTATCATATTTAACCACATAATAAATAAGCCCCCAACAATAAGAAATACAAAGTGGATATTTTTTCCTTTCATTGGAAGAGGTCAAAAAACTGTGTCAAGAACCATTCCATATGAAACTGACATAAAGGTTAACTAATGAGAAGTGTGTCACAAAAAAGCATTTGGAGGACTTAGGTATGGATAATAGGGAATGTGTGAGCAAATTTGAGTTCACAGAGTGATCCTGAACAGAGTAAGTCTGAGAGTGGAGAAATCAAGTGAGCAGAGATCAGAACCAAAATTAGGCAAAATCCCTTTTCTTTTATTACGTAGTTCAGGAGGAGTCAGAAAGACATTCTGTTGATTTCTTGTTTAAGATAATCCCTCCTAAGGAATTAATGCTCTGAGCAGATGGTGCTGTCTCATTTCCAGCAAAAGAATCAAGTGAGATAGTTCATGCAATTATTTTCAATGCTTTGTGTGGTGATCTTCTTAATTTGTGAGAAAATGTTTTGTCAGAGAGGGCTGTGTTCACATGGAGCTTGGCTTTCAGGAATGTCATTCCCTGAGCTGCCAGTGACTTCACTCATGTTACAAGTGCTTGACACTTCTGCAAATGAGGCCCCAAGCACTTTGTACAAAAGATTAGGACGGCATGAAACACCTATGCAGTTGAGATGCAGGACTTAATCCATGAGGCTTCATGATCTGTTAAAAGAATCACATGTTAAATGTACGAAATCCGTGTGTTTCCTAAAATTTGTCCTACCAGTTCCAAAATTGTAAATGGACTCGAAGTGGGGTCTTTTGATTTTGCATTCAAGCCATTTCAGTCCTAAGCTTTGCAGTTTTGGTTTAGAATTTCAGTTCCAGAGTCTCTTCATTTGTTGAAGAGGAGCAAGGACTAGTAACTTGTTACCCTTACTTGCAGAGATGCTTAAAGACCTAGGATGGGATTTGTCACTTGTGGCGTCGCTTTTCTTTTCAGGAGTGGCATTTTCCCAGTTACTTGACAAGAAAATACTTTTGCTTCTCTGAAACGAGAGGTGCAGCAGAAGGGACCAGAGTAGGATCACGATGGTCCCCTCTCGCCCTGGCATTTCTGAGCTCATGGGCTGTGCTGTGTTTTCCCAGATCCCATGATGTTTCCTGACAGCAGTGCTCCGGAGAAGCGCTTTCCGTGCGAGTTCTGCGGCCGATCCTTTACCGAGGGCTCTGAGTGGGAGCGGCACGTGCTGAGGCATGGCATGTAAGTTGGTTTGTGTTCCTTTGACAAACAGACAAAGGTGTCCATGGATCTCCATATATTCCCCCCCACCCCATCCCAAAAGGCTGCAGTAAATGGAAACACAGTTCTCTGAAGGCCAAATCTGTCTTTGGATACAGCCATAGGATGTATCTGCATCCTTTTAAATTCTGCTGCCCAGCGTGGCTGTAAACCGTAAGGTTTAACTGTGATTCTAAAACTCAAAGTTGTCCCTAGGTGAATGCCTCTGGGCCAGGATTAACTTCCCCTAAGTGCTGTTGATTTTTCAAAAAATTTTTCCTCTCTACAGCAGTTTTCACACTGCGGGATGATACACATCACAGATAGGAATCTGTGGAGCAATCTGTTTCCTTCTCTTGATGTAGATCTCATTGGTAGCAGAGATCTCTTTTCTAGCCAGTGTCTTCAAAGAGCAGGTTTCATTCAAGGCTACTGACATGTGGGAAGCATCTGAATACAATTCTGTGGGTTAACTGCAATGGGATGAGAAACAATAACTTCTCTTACACTTAAGAGAATGTAAGTGTGAAAATAAGTACTTGAAATGCTGCAACCTATGAAAAGTTTTATTGGATTTTACTAACTCTTTGGGAAAAATACTCCTTTCCTTTGTTTGGTGTGTGTTTACAAGGGGCCCGGGAGATGGGAATAATCTCCAAGTGTCATGATTTGAGTTCTTCCCTCTGATCTCAAATCCGTCCCAGCGCAGAACAAACAAAGATTCAGTTTCAGGGCCAGAATGTCCCATCAGCAGCTTCATTCCTCTGCCTCTCCTTTTGAGCCAGTGGCATGGTGTGGCTGCCTTTTTGGAAAGTGATCTGCTGCTGTCCCTCATGTGGCTGGCTGTAACAGTGGTGGGAGTTTTCCACCATTTAATTACTGGTTTGTCTCAATTTCTTTTGCCTTTACTCAGAGCCAGGATTAACAAATACACGATGGAAATGGTTTTTCTCATGTTCAGGCTTGGTTGCTTGTTAAATCTTTTCAAAAAGTACAGAACGTTCAACAGCTCTTCTAGCTACCTGCTAGAAGTGAGGAAAATGGAGGAAGATGCAGCTGTTACAAGGTCTCTTAAAGCCAAACAGTCCAATAGAGAATTAACACCTATATTGTTTATTATTTTATCCCAGTAACTAAATTCCCATGACCTTAGTGTGACACTGACTGACCAAACAGAAACTACTGCTTGAAACCATGAAGAAGAAGGAAGATGAACACTGAAAAAGACACCACCCCAAATCCTCCATCTTGTCCCATACTTATTTCTATACTATAAAAACCCCAAATTCAAAACCCATCACCGTGCGAAAGCACACGCTTCTATTTCACTACCCGCCCATGATTTTAACTCCATCACTCGCATTTAGAAGCCATCTCCGAGGCTTCAGGCCAAAAGCAGTGGTTCTGGCCGGTGCCAGAAAGCACAGAAATCTCAAAAACCCCGGGTTTGTGGGGTCCAGCAGCTGGCTTTGCTGCACCCCGTGCCCGACCGCTGCCGTTTTTCCGCAGGGCGCTGAACGAGAGCAAGCTGAGGAGCGGCGAGGACAGCCAGCCCAAGGAGGACGTGGAGGAAACAGCCAGCACGCTGCCAGAAGAGAAGGAAGGCATCGAGACCATGGTGGTGGACTACTCCCACGGCGGGGAAACAGCTGTCAGCATGGTGGCTGCCGACCAACCTCTCCTGGACACCCCGGAGGCCAAAAACGAATAAGAATTGGTGTGGTTCTAATCGACAGTACTTGAACAGTGATGAGCGGGGCGGGGCGGGCAGGGAGGGCAGAAGGAAGAAATAAAGCTGCTTTTAGGACTGAATGATCTATTTTCAAAGCACTGGTACCTGTGTGAGTGTGTGTATATTAAAGTTATTTAAGTGATGGAATAAGTGGCTCCATTACATCACTGCATCTTTGTTTTCCTCCTGGATCTGACGATGGGAAGTTACGTTCATCTTTGGACTAATGAAGCAACTCCCCATGTTTTTCCTACATTACACATCGTGCTTTGCAGTGGAGACTTCGATTGTTTTATGAGTGGAAGCGTCGTGAGAGTGGAAGAAGTGGTGGGGGGACAACTTTTGGACGCACAAGTTTGTGTGCGTTTTTCTAGTTTTAATACGTAATGCTTTTCCAGACTGAACGCAACTGCTTTAGAAAAGAAAACAAAAGAAAAAAAAAAAAAAAAAAGGAAAAAAAAAAAAACCACACAGGGAAAAAAAAAAAAAAGGAAAACAAACAAACAAACAAAAAAAAAACAAAACAGAAACTGCTTTGCTTAAAACAGTCACCTGTTTCCTAGTACCTCAGAATTAACCAAGGGAGATCTCTGCATTTGTCAGTACTACCTGTTGTTGTTGTGGTTAAATGTAGAGAGACTGCTGGGCAAGGTGGTGAATGGAGGAAGAAGAAAAAAAAAACTTTTAAAGAAAGGAAAAACAAATTGTGCTTAAAATCCCAGTGTGGGTTTTATTTCTTAAAATACTGTGATTTTTTTAATTATTTTAGTAAAAAAAAAAAACAAAAAAAAGAGAGAGATACTTTAATTCCTAGATAACTGTTTGTGAATTGTCATCCTTTATTCCAGGTAAGCTGTTTGTTAGTATTCAGTTATAATTTTAGTATTTGGTAGATTTCATGTGACTGATTGTGCGGTTTTGTTTGCCACACGTTTTATTTTCTATCAGCCTGAGGTGTTACAAATACAGCACAATTAAGTTGCTCATGTAAAAATGAGTATTTCTTTTTGAGTGGGGGACAGGGAAAGGAGACTAGATCTTGTGAATAGAACCTTTTTTTGTTGTTGCTGTCGTCGTTGTTGTCGTCCTCGTTAATTTTAAACATATGGAGATAACAAAGAAGTTTTAACTTTAAAAAAAAAAAAAACAAACTAAAGAACCAAACTTACAGCACAGCTATGCAGCTCATGGGCCAAACATGGGTCCTCATAACCGTTCTGTTGCTTGTCATATTAACATCAATCAGTCTCACACCAGTAACTTTTCGTTGAGATTGGCTGCCTTTTTTTTTCCTTTTTTTTTTTTTTTCAATTGTCTGTGGTTTGTGCGTGGGTTTTTTTGTTTTGTTTGATTGTTTTGTTGTTTGGTTTTTTTTGTTGGTTTTTTTTTTGCTTGTTTTGGTGTGGTGGGAGGGAGGGGTGTCTGTTAACACATCTTTTTGCAAGCGGAGGTGAGTTGGTTACACACGACATTGAGCCTGGAGAACTACTTTTAACTCGATTCAGTGGATGGAGTTGCTGAGTTTTTTTTTCCCCTCCTCCTTAGCTTTTTGGCATGAGGGGAGCAGTGTAGAATGGATAGGAACCTGCATACCTTAAGTGGCTGATCCTACAACTACTCTTTGGGTAGAAAGCCTATTTAAACTCAATTTGGGGATTTTGCCTGAGCGGCCAATACAGGATCTGGTGCCCATGGTATGTTCTGATTGTGAATAAAAAAAGAGAAAAAAATTTTAAAAAAAGTTATCAAAATGAAAAAGAAAAAAAAAAAAGAAAAATGAGAAAAAAAAGAAAAAAAAAAAAGAAAAAAAAAGTTTCTTTCCAAAAAGTAGAAAGTACTTGACTGAAACCTAGTTTTAGAAATGCATGTGTCTTCGTTTGTTTTTTTTGTTTTTTGGGGGGGATCTGGGGGAGGGGGAGGGGGGAAAATAGGAAGCTCTCCAGGAAATTGTGTCCTGGAGAGCTTCACTTAAAAGCGATGGCAAAAATGTTGCATTTGTGGAATAAGTGCTACTTGAGAAGCATGGTGTTTTGCTTTTGGGGATTCATCAATTGTGTGTTAGGGGGATTCTTTCAAATTTTGTGTTGGTTTTTTTTTTTGTTTGTTTGTTTTTCTTTTTTTTTTTCTTTTTTTTTTTTTTTTTAATAGGGAGGGAACATCATAGAAAAGACACATTGGAGGGACAAGTATAAATACACATTTTGTGTCTGTATTTGTTTTTTAATTGGCCTCATTTCAAATATATTTAAACAGTTCCATACCTGGATTGGGTGTTTGTAATGGTTACCAAAAAGGAAAAAGAAAAAAAAAAAAAAAAAAAAAAGAAACAATGATTGTGACATGCTTTTATCACTACTTAATTTTCAAATAACATGTAAATATTGTAATCCATTGGATTTTGTTTTGCTAACCTGTAATAAAAAAATATGGGACCATTATCCTTTTAACAAGCTTAGAATGTCATATTTTTTTCCTTTTTTTCTTTTCCCAAAAATGTATACCTGATATATTGTGGACACACATTTTAGGTGCATTATTATGATTCTGTTGACTGTAATGACATAGAATTGAAAATAACATTTTTTTCATTGTTTAATTTATACAGAGGACTTTTTCAGAGTTTGACAGAAGGAAATAATAGCAAAATGCTAACCCATTGGCTTCAGCACTCGGTATTTCCTGATTTTAAAATTACTGCTTACTGATGGGGGATAGGAAGGGGATACTGAACTGTTGCACTGACGGGTTTGTTTTTTTTAAAAAAAAAAAAACAATGAAAATTAATAAAAACTTTTTAAGAGTGCGTGCTTGTCTGTGTGTGGTTTTTATATTGGCTTGCTCTGGGCATGGGTCTCTACAAGTGACTGGTTCTACACTTGGCAGCTCTGGGGGGGAACAAAGTCCTTTTTTTTCCCCCTCCTGCACCATTTCCCCCAGTGTTTCACAGGGAATTTTTGATTTCCAGGTTATGGGGAGTGACTTGCCCTAGCTCACACAGGTCTAGGGTCCACAACATCCCCCAAAAACGCCTTGAACGTGCATTGCCAACTTCCATCAGAGGTCAGGGACACACTGCTAAGCTCTGCTGACTCCTCCTGAGCCCAAACATAGAAATCAGGAAATTTTGCAGGCTGTATGGGAAGATCAAAATAGATGGAGACGGGCACCACTTGGTAATTCGGATTACCTACTCAGCCCTATCATGAGCTGTCTCAAAATTGTATTTCCCAGTGTCTGATGGCCTGCTAGATCCTGCACTGAGCCTATGTTTGACTGAATATTCACCAAAAAATTTGAAGCTGGATGTATTTTCTCATTCCCCCCCAAAAACCTGAAGTGATGCTCGTGGTGTTGTCACAGAATCTTTCTTTACTAAATACAGGTATTTAAATGCATGTTTGTAAGATGTCAGAAGGTGGTGATGGTGTTTTTTATCTGGTTGTGTTTTTATCAGATCCTGTTCCCAGTTTAAGCAGCTTTTTGGTTGTACTGGAGTTGGATCTTAAAGTAATGTGTGAATGTGAAACAGCATGAAACTTTTGATTACCTGATAGCTTTACATGCTTATGCAGTTTTCCCTAGGAGTCAAAAAGTAGAGAAATATTATATTTCCCTGTTAAGATGCTTATTTCCTGAACCTGTATTTACAGGGAAAGGAGAGGAATGGTGCATTTTGGGCTGTCAGACTACCTTCCAGAGGATCTCTGGCAACATTTATTCAGAAAAACCTACAAGTAATCTGCACATTATGTATTCTGGACTAGAGCCTACCTACACTTTCACTAAATTAAAAGAGGAAAGGGCTGCTCAGTGATATATCATTAATAAGAATTACCTCACTGATGTAATAATGGAAGACCTTGGGATGAGTTCTAGATTCTTGCAGTTGCATTTTCCCATCCACCTTAGTGTCAGGATTGTATGAGTTTGAAACAAAGCATTTGATTTCCCCATGTTTAGGTATCAGGCGGGATGTGACTGGATTATAAAATCATAGAATGGTTTTGGTTGGAAGGAACCTTAAAGATTACCTTGTTCCGTGGGCAGGAACACTTCCCATTATCCCAGGCTGCTCCATGCCCTCCAAGTCCAACCTGGCCTTGAGGGATGGGGTAGCCACAGTTTCTCTGGGAAACCTATGTCTCACCACCCTCACAGCCAAGAATTTTTTTGCTAAAATCTAATCTAAACCCGTTCTCTGTGATTTGAACTCACTCCCCCTTGTCCTATCACTACAGTGACAGTCTTACCCTGTTTTTCCTTAAGTTTCCCTTCCTGTACTGGATCACCTGGATCATGAGGTCCAGGTCCCTGTGTTGAGGTCCCTGTGCTGAACTGAAATCGCAGGAGTGGGAGGGAAGAAGCAAAGGGGATGGTTACTGACAATGATCCTTTACTCACATTATTGCCCCTCTACCTCGATGGGCTCTCTCAGCTGAGAGCCCTGGGCTTCCCAGGGAGCGTTTGTGCCATGGGACAACTGGGATTTTGCACACACTGTGTTCCCAGGCCCATTGTCCTCCCTTTGCTTATGAAGCCTGGGTAAATGTTTGCCTCATTATTGCTATCTTGACTACTGGCATTTTCCTCCAGCCTGGAGGTGCAGTGGCTGAATGCTCCCCATGCAGAGCTCTTGCCTTTGTATCCACCCCGGAGCAAAAACTTTGCAGGAGTTGCTATGGGAATAGAGTATCAGGCTGGTATCTCCCTCCTTTCCAAACATCCAGCCTCCCTGGAGAAGAGTTCAGCCTTTGGGGCTGTCCTGTGACTCAGGGACAGCACTGAAACTTGGCAGAGTCACATACAAGTCTGGGTCTGTGGGGTTTCCAGAGGAAAATCTGCTCTTTGGGAAGTGGGTGTGAAATGTTGGTACTCCTGGCCCGTTTATCTTGGAAGGCTTCATGTGAACCTGCACAGCAAAAGTCAGTCTCCAGGCTTTGAGGAAATAACACAACTGCACACTGGGCTGTGCTCAGTTCAATGGAAGCTGGCCCAAACTCCTGCTCTCTTCCTCACCCTGAAGTCTTCCTTCAGTATTTTTCTGGGAACACCAGGCTTTTCCACCATGAGACCCAGCTGTCTGTCTCCAAAGCAGAGAGATCACAAACCACTGGCCTAGTGTCAGCAATAATACTCCTTTTGGCAAGAGGCTCAAATTTTTGATATCTAGATCTCCCTCATGAGCCTGTTCTCCCCAATTCCTGTTTCTCTGGTGTTCTGTAAACGCTTGACTTCTCCAGCTTGTCTCTTTTTGCAAGCCCTTGTTTTTGGTGAAGTATAAACTATTTTAAGGGTGTGCTCACTGACTCACAGCCCTTCTCTGGACAGCATTTCTGCCTGTCCTGTGTCTAATCATTTCTGACCAAAAGGCAAATCTAAAGGTATGAGCAAATAAACAGTCATCTAAATGTATGCTCAGTGGCATGTCAGGTAACCTAGACAGTGATTTCTTAGGAGAATCAAAGTGGATTTTGTCAGATTTTCTCTTTAGGTTTATAGGTATCACTGCCAGAGGACAGCACACAGGAGCCCTTAACATGTAGAAAATTACCATCACAGAGGAGAAGGTATCAATCTCTATTTTAATTCATTCCAGCTTGGATCCTACAATCCCTTCTCTCCAGCACTCACACAATATTCTGCAAATCGAGCAAAACACCCAAAATGGTCTCAGTGTGGGGAGATTTGGGGTTTGCATTGCTCTCATGGTTGAGCCAATGTTCTTGCTTTTTACAACTGGAGGAATCTAAAGCAAAGTTCTGTCAGCTTGCAAAAGCGTGGGACAAAAGGCTCAGAAAGTCAGCAAAATAAAATAAATTCTCGTGCAATGCAGTGCATTGTGTAGCAACAGACGGACTGTGCAGCTAAGACCTAGGTACCACTATTGACTTTCCTTTTGCTGCATTTGAGATCTGTTTTGTTCCAGCAGAATGTGGAAATTGATCAGATCAAGTGTGTTCCCTCTCTGGCTCAATGTCTTGATTCCTGAAGGAGAAAAAAGAAAATCGCACAGTGAGCAGGAAGGGAATAATCTGCCCCTAATGAAAGTCTCACCTTAATCCATTCTGACAAAAGCTTTATCCACAGAAGTCCTACCTCTTTAATATTCATTTTGTAATATAAGTTACAGTACTTTTTGCTACTAATTCAATTTTAGATATGGCTGAACACCTGGTTTTCTGATGAGAACTGATGAGAGGTAAAATAACTTTTGTGTTAAAAATTTTTGCTATTTTAATATCTTTAAAATAAATTCTTCCTAGAAGTTAGTTGTGTGAGCTCTGTCACTCTGACATTGTTCATAAAATGTATTTTTCATAAAATAATTCAGTCAAGAATTGAAATTAATTTCAGCTAGGATGCTTAGGGAAAAAATAAAGTCAGGTGCTGGAATGAGAAGAGACACGCTTTCCTCCTCAAATAATTTCTCTCTTCGAATATTTGGTGTAACAGCAAATACGCCTCAGCTTGATTCTTGAATTCTCTGTGGAGTTTACACTTCTATTAATGAAGAGCTTAGCTCAGTCTAGCCAACTGTACATGCATGACTTCCAAATCTAAGTGAAATGTGTCTCCCTGCAGCTGTTCTGTTGTGCTCTCAGAGCATTTAAAGAGGCGGGTACCCACCAGCAATGCCTCAAATTAATTCAGCTCGTGCTGAAAATGTTGGACTGAAATTTAAAAATTTCCTCTGCAACTGAAGAAAACCATATTTAGCTACTGTTCCAAGTATTCCTTCAAGCCTTTGTGGAATCATTTAGACTGGAGTCACTGCAGGCTTCTAGCAGAGTAGCTGCAGTTAAAGGAATTGTAAAATATTGCAGGTAGTTTATGTCTGTAAGAACCAGCAGATCATTAGCAGGCAAGCTCTGCAAAGCACTAGGTCTTTGATGTGTTTTATCCAGAAAAAAACCCATGTTTTCCTCTGCTTAGACTCTTCAGGACTTCAGGCATGTGATTGCTGAAACCATGTGATCTCAGTAAAAATAGTAATTCAGAAGTGGAAAGGGTTTGGTTCCTCATAGGTAAATAAATATCCAGCACTCAAAACATGCTGCCTGCAAAAAGGCATGAGGCCTCCGAGATGTTTTGCTGCAGCTGCAAATTATTTCTTGCAAATACTACAGGAATATCCTCCTGGAAAACAGGTTAGAAAATGATGTTTGTTGCCTCTGTTCCTCAGCTGCTCCTGTAAGCATCTCTTCCACCTTCCCTCGTGGGATTGCTCTGGAAGCTGGGGGACAAACACTGGCCAGCACGTGGCTGGTAGGAGTTGGGCTGTTTAAGGAGACAGTTTTATGGTTGTTGGCTGAGATGCTGCAAACAGGACTTGTGTTTCTTCAGTTCAGAGGCAGAAAATAGATTTTTTGGGGTCAAAAGCTTTAAATGTGACTGATCCCTCCCTGAGGAGCTGATTATGCTTCTGTGCTGTTAACCAAAAGCAGGAAGGACAGGTGATCAGATGTTGATATCATATCCCATGTAAATGACTCAATCAACAGCAGCAACAAGAGTATAATTATATTCTTACCATCAGATTAAATGTATGCTGTTATTTAACCCATTTAAAAGTTCATGTTTACCAATTAGGACCTCATTCTGCAGGGTTTCATGCTGTAGCCTAGATTTCTTTCCATGTAATTTAATTGGAAAGCTGACAAGGAGACTTTTTTTCCCCCTCCCATTAATTTATATCAAATGGATGTTGTTGCTGAGTCAGTGGGCTGTTCCTAGGGACACTCTATATTCTAGGAGAGCCTTAGATGGTAAGAATTCACCTGGTTTTTCCCCATTTAAAAAAAAAAAGGTAGACCTTCTCCTCAGTGTCATCCTTGAGATAAAACTTTGTGATTATACACTGTGAATTCAAATAGAAGCATGATCATGTCCCTTCACCAGCCAGTGGAAAAGTGCTGTGCTAACAGAAGGTTAAACTGCTCAGGGAAGAGGTGATCGCTTCATTTTCCATGCAAAATTGGAGCCTTGAACAAGACAAGTTTCCAAGATTTTCTCAGTTAAAAATCTTAAAATTAAATTTCAGAGAGCTCTCATCCTGAAACGAACACCAGCAGATGCTGTAAATGAAATATCAAGGGTGTGATGCAGCTGGGCTGTTCTCCAATACTCAGGTGAGTTTCTCCTCCTGTGTTCAGTCATATTTTCTGCAGATACCAGGAACTCCATTCCATAGCTGATTCTTATGCACACAAAGGTGGTTTGCCTTTTTATCAAGCTAAAGTATCTCAAACCTTGACATTATACTATTTTTTTAGATGTTTAATCTGAAAGCTAATGATGAAAAAGGGGGAAAAAAGGCAGAGAGTGATTATGTAAGCTTTCTTTGTAATTTCTTTCTGTCTTTGGAGTCATCTGTAGCTCCTGCCTATGTTGACACGGTGCTTTTCCACACAAACCTCAAAGCAGAGCATGAACTGAGCTCTTTTGGAGCTTGAGCTGGGTGTGAGTTTAATCCTCTCAGTCCAAATTGAGCAAGAATTTTGGAGACATCAAGGTGTGAGCACTGCCCCAGTCCCACAGTAGGTGGGACTACTCACCTGTACCCTGCCTGAATCCTAATCAAAACTTTGTGGCTCAGATCCATATCTAATTTGAAAATATAAATTGGTGGTTCCTAAACAACCTGTCTGTACAGCTGTTTCATTGCTGGACTTCTTTGGTCTGCACCAAGTTTTCCATGTTATCTTCAGCTGACTATGAGCAGTGGGGAATCTTGTTTTCTTCCTTTGTGCAGGTTTCCAGCACAGCTTTGGTTAGTCCAGGTTTTCTCCTATTTCAACTTTTCTTTTGAAGTTAGTGATAGTCCCCTCTTGATTAACTTCACTGTGTCAGGAACAACACTCACTAAACCTATAATATTTAACTTTGAGCCTCTCGAAGCAGGGAGAGTTGTACAAACTTGCATTCGAAACCCCTAAACTTTAATTCCTGTTTATAGTCCAGTGACAGACAAAGGATCAAAACTATGTATAAATATCTCCTATCACCATTTCAAGGTCCCTTTCATGAAGGATCAGTTCCACTAGAGAGGCTTTTGTTGCTCATGAAGTATTTCAGTTATTTTAAATCTAATGTTTCTTTTCACCAACAGTAGATAGAGTTTGAGCAGAAGTCTGTTAGTATTTCATCCTTTGCCACTAATGCTCTTTCAAAGAGAGTAATTAGAGGATGGAATGAGAAAAATGGAATAAGACAATAATCTATTTTGCATGACAATAGCATAAAGAAATCATGTCACACACAAATATTTCTGTAGTGTTTCCTGTAGTAGGAAGAGAGCAGAAGCCTTTCACAAAAAAGCTTACAATAGAAAGGAAAAACGAGTCATGTCTGGCTGTTGGGGCAGAAAAGGGGTTTAACATCACTTTTTGCCAGATGGAGAACCGGTATAAGAAGAAGAGAGAATGTTGTTTTGAGGAATTCTATCATAACCCAAATATAAATTCTGGTGAGTTGGGCCTTTGTCCATGGCCTTAGCCTGAAGACATTCAGAAGTGGAAAGGATTTAAGTTAAATATTTTCTTCAAGTTATACTTTTGTGCATGAAAGGCACACAATATTTTACTATTATTTTTAATTTTTAATGTTTATTTTTAAATTTCATTTTCTTTTTAATCTCTGAATCTGGTGGGGTACCATATATTAGGATTTACTGTCTAGATGGATAACAAGTTAAATGCCATCAAATATTGTCAAATAATTTAAGCAAATTTAGTGAGATCATGCCCTTGTTCTGAGGGGGGAAAAAATTTCCACACCTCCTTAGAGTCTGTTAAAAAACACTTCTGAGGAAAGGGAGGCTTTTCTACCCACTCTGAGGAGAAGCAACCATCCATCTGTGTGTCTGGGGCCAGGAGAAGACCCTCTCTTGTTGGACTTTGAGTTTGACCAACCCCTTCTGGACCTACCCCATGGAATCAGGGCCTGTTTGGGTGTCCCGTCCTCACCACCTCCTTGTGGAAGCAGAGAAAAATCCCTACAACTCTCTGGGCTGCACTTGGCAGGCTCAGGGCTGAGATGAGGATGCTATCCTGCTTGGAAAACTGAGTTTATGCTTCCAAAACTCGCTGTGATGGGGAAGATGGTAACATTACCTTGGGCAGCAGCAGATGGCTTTTTCAGGAAGATGTTCTGGGAACACGTTCAGGTTTTTCCTTTCATGTGGTGTGTGTGCACGCTGGCAGCTGACTTAGACTAAACAAAGAGTAATTCTGCGTTGTAGTTTCCTTCTGTCAACAAGTCTGTGTGCTTGGGTGATGTTCCCAGGGGCACATATCAGATATTATCTTCCTCCCTCTGGGATCTCTAGTGGGAACCCATCCTGGCTGCAGGTCCAGGTTGCAGCCCTACCCCCTGCTCCGCCATCCCTCACCGGTTTTTCCCTGCTTTTTCAGATTCCCACTGCAATATCTGGTCCCTCGCTTCTCTCCTGGGGATGGTGGGGGCCTCCAACCCTCCAGTTTTGGCTCCCCCCTCCCCTGGCCTCTGCCACAAGCCCTTCTGCTGGTGTCCTCCACCACTGATCTCCTCTTCCATCATCAGGACCTTCATGCAGGACCTTTTTCTCTGTCCTGATGTGCTGATAGCCCCTGATGGAGGTCAGCACAGTGTGAATTACTGTTCACACCTCATTTTCTGGGCAGATTTTTAAACACAGCCTCCCGGAGGTGAGGGCTGTAGACCTTGCTCAGGAGCATCTTTTCCCCCCTCTCTCAGGAATACCGTGTGTTGTGAGGCCATCCTGGAGTCAGGGAAAATGGGCAGTGTGTCATTGTCCCCCATCTAAAATCACTGAGCAGTAGCTGAAATCACCTCACTCCCAGGACAATACAAGCCCGAGCCCTGCAGGCTGAGGGGTGGTTTCACATGGCTAATGAAGTCAACAATATTTTAGTGACAATTTGGCACTTAACTTTTAGCCTGTTGTGTACGTACTAATTAAATGTTTTAACATGCTGTACGTGTTTTATGTATTAATAAGCAGTAAGTGTACAAGTTACACTTTTTATGTGATTTAGAACTAATTGCAGGGTGGTGAGATTTTCTCCTTTATATACCTATTAAACCCACATAACTGCTGTTTTTACAGTTGATAGGTGTTCAGTTAACATATAGTAATTGCTCTTTAAGGGCTTCAGCAAGTACATGTTTGAGACAATTTATAATGTTAGCAATTTCCTGGTACTGTTCCTCAGAGGTGCAGAGGAGTTAATCACACCCAGCTCTGCATTTCACTGGGAATCTGCCTGGAGTCCCTCGCTGTGCACCACGCAAGCTGCATCCAGCCATGAGGGATTTCACTTTCAAGGATGATAAACGCAGAAAGAAACACTTTTTTGGTTATCACACAACTGTTTAGGCGGAAAAAAAAAAAAAAAATCCAACCCTTTGATATCATCAAGTCCAACCATTAACCCAGGGCTGCCAGGTCCTAAGGTGTCACATCTACATGCCCTTCAAATCCCTCCAAGGATGGTGACTCCATCACTTCCCTGGACAGCCTGTTCCAATGCTTAGCAGCACTTTCAATTAAGAAATTCTTCCTAATATCCAAATTAAACCTCCCCTGGCACAGCTTTAGGCTGTTCCCTCTCATCCTGTCCCTGTTCCCTGGGAGCAGAGCCCAGTCCCCACCTGGCAGCACCCTCCTGTCAGGGAGTTGTGCAGAGCCACAAGGTTTCCCCTGAGCCTCCTTTTCTCCAGGCTGAGCCCCTTTCCAGCTCCTGATGAGATTTGTGCTCCAGCCCCTCACTGCACAGCGCTCTGCCAGCAGCTGGGATGTAGGGACATGCTGTTAGAAAAACAAATCAGGAGGGGCATCGCTCAGTGTTTCCTGGTTTATCCTGCAAAGCCACAGAGGAAAACAGCCATCTGTCCTCTTTTCTCCTGGTGGATCACGCAGTGCCTCCCTGTTTGCCTCCAGTCTGAAGCCAGGGAAGCTGTGAGCCCCGGTCCCTGCTCCCACACTCGGTGTCACCTCGGGCACATCTCTTTGTGCCTCTGTGCCCCTCCTGCCCCTCTGTGGGTGGGACACTCTGCCTGCCTTTACTCTGGGGGAATATTGTTCATTCCAGGCTGCAGGCTCGGGCACTAAGCTCTTCAAATGCTTATTTAAGGGAGATTTAAAACCAGACAAACAGCACCACCCTTCTGCCCCATTAATTTAGAAATTTTGTGGGCAGGAGGAAACTACTTCCTGAGGCAGCAAGGTGCTCTTGCCATTTAATTGACACAGTCATCTGAAATTCAATCTACCAGACAAAGCAAAGGAGGAATATCCTTTGAAAACTGTGTGCCAATGAGACAGAGAGTGTGTGAAAAAGAAAGCAAATTTTTTTTTTTTTTGTTCCACTTCATTCCTTTTGCATAATGTTGTATCCTTTTGACAAGGCAGCATAATAAAGCTTAACTCCCTCTCTGCTGTCCACCCTCCAAATGCTGACTTAAAAGAAAACAGCAAAGCTCTATCTTTAGTGTCAGATGAACAATGGGCTCTCTTCCAACAAGAAGAAATGAGCTGATTTTGAGAGAGTTCTGGAGAAAAGTGCAAAATGTTCTTACTTCTCATGAAATAAATATTTGAATGATAGTCACTTGGCTCATCCTGTAATGTATCAGTGCAGACTCTGCACTCCAGGTTTATATAAAATATTGGTTGGGGTAGAGAGAAGGGCCAGAAAGCCCATATTGCAGATAAGAAGAGACAGGGACACCATAACATCTAATACACTTCAGAAACAGTAACTAATTAATATTTCCACCACAAGATGGTATATTTCATCCTATCTCACTGACAAAACTTGGTCAAAGCTTTCAAACCAGGCTGTAGGTTTTGGTTTTCACCAGCCTGGGGGAGATCAGTGCCTCAGGCAGCACTGGGCTCGGGGCTACAGGGAGCTGCTCTCAGCACAAAAAACAGGAAAAGCGATTTATCCTACAGGGTGATGGAGACCAAACAGGGCACAAGGAACCTGCCTGACAAAGCTCAAGGCTTGAGCCACAGGTTTTGCCAAAGCTACAAGGCATGAGGAGTTTCTCCACACAGACAGGGATAGCCTTGATACTCCACTGCTTTTCTATCTCTTTCTTCCTCACTTCTATTCTTTATTAATCTGTTCAGCGTGGAAAAGACATTTTGTTTACAGTGTTTAGGCTGCTGTTGTTGCTGTTGAGAGCTTTGGAAAAGCTTATTTAAAATATATTCTGGCAGGGTAAGGAGTTGTAGATTTAGCATTTTTGAAGGAACGCCTTCATTTAACCCATTTCAAGGTGTTTGAGAGGGACACCACCAGTCTTCTCCTCCTTGCAGAAAACAGCCACTGGGTGAAATGGAGCTTCCAATACTTCCTTCACGTGATAATAATGAAAAAATCCCTTGTATGTTTGTGCTAGTTCCCATGCCCACAAGAAAATACATATCAAAGTGATAATTTACCTGGATGTGCATAATGTCAGACCCTAGATTTGCCCTCAGCAGCTGCCACAGACCTGACAGTTCTGCATTGTCTCAGTTACTCACACGTCTCCCAGTTATTTTCCTCCTCCAGTGCAGTTGCATATTTCCCACTGATGATGATATATCGAGACTTGGCACATGCAGCTGGGAGAGGGAAAACAGTCTTAAAGGTCAGGCTTGGGGATAAGGCTCGGATGAATCGTCCTCAGTTTTCTACACCGCGGAATGACCCCTGTTTCAGTCAGCTGTGACAATGTTGTGAATCCCACAGGAGGTTCGAGATAGGCAAAGGGGACGTGAAATGTTCCATGTAAACCTGGGGCACAACGTGGACTGATATTTTAGATGTTTTTTAGTTCTCACTACCTACCCTCTGATACAACAGTGGCTGTGGAAAGATGCCTGAAAGAGCAAAGAACAACAAAATATGTTTCCAAAGGAGGTTGCTTCCTTGAAACTTGGAGGCGTCTGATATTCTGGCTTTTTCACAAAGCTTAGAATTTAGGATTCCTGCTCGTTGAAGCAGAGTGATAGTTAAATGTAGCGACGTATCCTGTTTGCTTTTAGTGCTTCTGAAATTGCAGCCTGTGAGTAGCTAGCATCACCTTGAAGCTCCTGTAGTGGTGAGAGTGATAATGTTAATTTGGCAGAGAGCAGCAATGTAAACACTTCTAACAATGCTCATTGCCCTGGGAAGAACTGGAAGTGGAAAAAGGATTTTTTTGAATTAAGGGTGTGGTTAAAAAAAGCTTGTTCTGGAAACCCTGTAGGCTTCTATCTGCATCTGAGGTATGATTCAGTGTTGATGTGGCAGTGAGATTTGCCCGAAGCGCTGTTTCCAAAGCAGTGATGGCTGGAAACTTTCCACAGGCGAGGTTTTCTGCTGGGAGGTGCTGATTCCATGGATGCAAAACCTGCCGTGCAGGAGCTTTACCATGGCTGAAATCTCCTCGCAGATCAAAGCAGTGGGTGCCCCTTGCTCCGAGTTCTGACAGCCTTTGTTTAGGGACAAAGCTGCTAAGAGCTCGATTGGAGAGGGGAGGCTTTAGTTTTGACTGGAACATTCAGCATTCATTTGATTGGAACAGTCAGCATTCCTGTTCCACCAAGTCCCACAAACCCAGCCCTACCTGCCCAGAGGACACCTGGCCACTTAATTAAACACACACTCTGAGTCAGGAATCCACGCTCTCCAATTTCTCATAAAGATAATGCTGAAGGGGCATCAAACGGGGGGCACAGTGACCGAGAGGGATTAAAGTGGAGTTATCTCATCCCTGTGGACCTGGAACAGATGTGCAGAGGGACGGTGGCTTTAAAGATTGGTGACATCTCAGCCGAGCAGCAGGAGTGTCAGGGAGTCAATGCCTTTGCTGGCAGCTTCTCTGAAGTTTGGTAAAGAGGCAGGCAACTGAGATGAGAAGCTTCAGTTACCATCCCTGGATCCAAGCTGGACACCGGAGAAAAGGATGAGGTCAGGCTTACAGAAACAGCACAGGCTGAGGAAAGGCAGAGCATGTCAGGCAGCGCTTCCCTGGTGTTTTTCCATGACCTCACCAGGCTCTGTTTCTCACCTCCTGAAGCCCAGGAGGCATACCAGGGAGGCTCGCTAGCTGTGGTTCCTAAAGAAGGGCATGCACTTTGCACTGTCCTGATGAAAAATACCCCTGTGCCAGAGAACTGGATCATGCCTTCAGACTTGCAAGCATCCCACAGTAGCTGTCTTGTTTCCCTGTTGTATCCTACCACCAGCTGCTGCCTGAAAGCTGGAGTATTTTCCCCTCTCTGTGCCTTTCCAGAGACAACCACAGCAAAAAAGAGTTTTCAATTGTCAGTGGACTTGCACTGGTTCAATATTCTTTCTTGTTGCACAAAGGCTTGTTACAGGTTTTCTTAAACCTTAGTTTAGAAAAGGTTAAGGCTCACATGATGCCCAGAGCTGTAATGCTCCCTTTCTTACAAAAACACATTATTTGCTCAACTGCACATCCGTGGCTTGTTCCTTTTTTTTTCAAGAGGACTGCAAAAAACCCCAGAAGTTTTGTCAGCTCTCCTTCCTCACCCACTCTGGTCAACCCTTCTTTCCTCTAGCACTTCATGCAGCTGCAAAAAAAAGAAGAGCAATGTCAAATTACCTTTAGAAAGATTGAATAAATACAATAAGACCCTAAGTACTATGAAAAATACTTTTCACAAAGAGAAAAAAATAACACAATGGAAGGTCACCTCCTGAGTATTCCCCCATCTATGGCAGTGACAGCAAAGATGCTGATCCCTTATGGAGGAAGCTGTGGCACTAAATTTTGGTGCCATTGCAAGGACAAGGGCTGCCTGACAGAGTTAGGGTAGGTGGATGGTGCAGGACACAAAGTTATTGGGATGCACTGGGCATGGAGAAGTGGGAAAGGTGGGGCCCTGCAAGGACAGGCTTAGTCAGGACCATGAACATGGAAAGATGGGACCACCAGAACACGGAACTGGAAGGTGGGTGAAGTATAGTATTTCTGTATAGTTTCTGTACAGAAATACAGTATAGGTGTTTGGGTAACTGTCACACAGTCCATAAGGAACATGGATGAAGCTATTCCCACCCAGTTGCAGAGGAAAAAAAAAAAAGGGGAAATCTCATAGCTTCACACATGCACACACAGGCATCTTGCTGGAAAAATATCCTGATGAACTGGAATGTGTGACTAAAACATTTGTGAAGTGTCCCCTAAGGCAGCAGCTCTTCCACAGGCACAGATCACCACCCTTCCACTGACTGATGGATTTACTTCCCTTTGTGTCCCCCAAAAATTTGATCAGAGGCTCTGGCCACTGCTCCTCACTGCCCTGTTGGATATTCAGAGGTGCAGATTTACATGACCAGGTTCTTTGAAATCCCATCCTTTGGTTCCAGTGACAAAACAGCCTGGAGCATTTTCAGAGATTTGGAAGGTGTTCCTATGCCCCTCTATAAATAGCTTGCTGGATCTAGCCCCTTAATGTTTCTAACCATGGTTGCAGTGACATGAGCTGTGCCTCCTGAATTTGTGAAGCTCTGAGAGTTATTGCTGCTCTATCTGGAGAGAAAAAAAAACCAAAAACTGAGGAACCTCCAGGAGCTGAGTGCATACACAATTTCAAAAGTGTGGCTGACCACCTTTTTTCTTCAGCTTCTGCTAAACTGAGTGGCCTCACCTGGTGGGGTTGAGAGTCTGTGTGGAGCTGGATGAGCAGCCTGGGTTCAGCTCTGCCCCAGCTCTGCCTCCTGGGGTTGAGTGCTGCTTGGCCCAAAGGACTCAGCACATGGCAGGACAATGCAAGGTGTCCTCCTTTCGGTGGCATGCCAGGAAAAAATGTGCATTTCTTGACAAAGAGCTGTCCCTGACCGAGCTCAGCTCTGCTCTCAGAAGTGCCTGGAGAAGGGCAGGGTCATTTTGATCTCCCTTCCCTCTGTGCCTCAGCCTGCCATGACCTGCCCCTTCTTCCTCACCTGCCAGGCTCCTGAGCTCTGCTTCAAGTGCCAAAAACACGTGGGGTGTGCTCATCCTCCTTTGTGAGAAGCAGGAGTGGAAGGGTCTGAGAGGAAAGCTCTGCTTTTCATTCCGCTCACAGTAATCTTTACAGGGTGGTGACAGGAGCTCAGGAAACAATTTGGTGATGATCCACAGTCACAGACCAAACCCGTACCCTGCTGTCTCAGGGATGTCATCTCCACGGTGTCTAGGGAAGGGAAAAGCTATGAAGTACTGCTGTAATTACTCGGGTCACCAAAGTAGCTGTGCATATGCAGAGGATCCCTGCTCTGCAGCAGCTGTCTGGCAGATGGAGATTAAATGTAAACATCAGAACTGGTGAAATAATAACAACAACCACAATAATTACAGCAACAACCGTAATAATGGGGTTGTGGAGGTGGGGGGAAACTCTTCATAGGAATTTCTGATTTGGGTTTCTCACCAGATTTGTCTGTTTAGGCCATGCTCCAGCTTTGCCCATTCAGTGTGTGCATAACACCTCAAAAATAATTTTTTTTTCTACCAGCCCATGCACATAAACCCCTTGCAGGTTGCTGCTGCTGTCCCAAGATCACTGGTGACCAATGTCTCTGTTGTTTCTGTACACTCCCCCATGTATAAATGCCTCTCCTCTATTGCACTGATATTGATCCTTGCTGCAGGACAGGCTAATCTGCAATCCTGCCACAGAATCCTGGATCCTGGTTGGATCCAGGACCCTGAACCAGGTACCCAGCAATAAAACTCAGTACAATTTCCAGAGTTTAAGGATTTTAACAAAATTTTCTGGACCATTGACTCTGCCTTCTAGAAATGCAAGCTGTGTTACAGACCAAGGGAGTGAAAAGTCCAAAGGCAGTTTTTTGTGCCTGGGTATTTTGGTTTCTGCAGACTCAAGCTTCTATCATTATAACCTGGTGAGAAGTGGAGGTGGGCTTGGACAGATTTATAAAAAAATTAACTTTTAGATATGTATATACTTTTTTTCATTTTCTTTAATTAAAATACATCTCTGCTTTAAATATGGTCTTGAATGGCTCCTGACACCATTGCTGTTACATCCCACCTACATCTTCCTGTTGGTGGGCAGGCAGGGTGACATTTGGGAGTTTCACTCTCATTTTCTCAGAGTGGAAGAATATTCGTGGAGGCACAAGAAAAAGGGAGGAACACCATACATTCTACTTCCCAGGCTGCTGAGGTTGAAATCATTGTTCTCTGGATTGCATTGGCTTTAACCTGGATGCTGTTTAATCCCATCATCCAACTGACAGCATTGTGTTAGGATGTATGGGATGGCTCTCAGGAGATTACTTGGCAGGCTGGGAAGGATCTTTTGGTTTGAACTTGCTGTATTATATTACTCTGGGAAATAAGAAAAGCCCAAGATTTGCCCTGATTTCACAGAGGTGTTGAATGATTGTGGGTGCTTTTGATTTTTTGGAATTGTGTGCTTTTAGTAAAAAAAATGAGGTCGACCCAGAGTTTCTGTGAACTAGATTTCTTTTTCTTTTTCTTTTTCTTTCTTTTTCTTTTTCTTTTTCTTTTTCTTTTTCTTTTTCTTTTTCTTTTTCTTTTTCTTTTTCTTTTTCTTTTTCTTTTTCTTTTTCTTTTTCTTTTTCTTTTTCTTTTTCTTTTTCTTTTTCTTTTTCTTCTTTTTCTTTTTCTTTTTCTTTTTCTTTTTTTTTCCCATGGAAAAAGAAAATTTCCTTCCTTGCTGAAATTAATTTCTATGCAGACCTTATGACCCTCACCACCTTTCCACCTTGTTAACTTGCTCGTTGGAGCACTTTTTGCTGCACAGGTTGGTAAGCACACAAAGACCCCCCACAGAAAATTCTGCATTGCTTTTATAACCCTGGGACTGGATGGGAGAGAAAACACCAAGTTCACCTCCTAGGAACTGCCAATGTGTGGTTCCAGTGTTATTTCACTGGTGTTAGAAGGGGTTTTACCTGCACTCTAGCTGTGAGAATTTGGCTCCGTGTCACACTGTCTGATCACTTTGATACTCTGAAGGTGGGGACTCCTGAGATGGTGTCAGTCAAGTCCTTTATTTATGAAGTTTTCAGCTCCCTTGATTGTTTTAGCTCATTAAGACACAGGTGAGGTTGGGCTTTTTTTCCCTTCTTTTTAAAATGAGAAATACTTCCCACTCCTTTCACGAATAAAAGTGTTAAACTAAAGGCTGCAAAGGAGTCTACAGCTTTACATTGTCACCCTGCACAGCCTTGTTCCCTAAACCCAAATGTCTTCTCTACTCTGGCTCTGAAGGGCAAGAGCAGCAGCTCCTTGAGGCTTAGATAATTTCTTGTCCTTCATGTTTGCTGATATTGATGGTTACATTACAGAGAAAGAGTTGCCTGTTCTGGAGGAATGCAGTGTTTGGCCAGGATTCAATTTTAAAACTGAGCAGGCAGGAGAGCATCAAAACTAAGGACAATGATGAAACCAATAGCCTTGGAAAAATGTCCTCAGAATTTGGGAAGAAGTGGCAGAAGTCAGAAAAGCTCTCTTCCCTGAGAGTGAGACTGAAGGAATGGAGAAATGTTCATTGTGATGGAGCTAAACTCGGGGCAGATAGTTACTTACAATACAAGAGGAAAACTCGGGGGAAATGAAGGTTTCTAATGATTTTGTTGGTGAGGAAAAGGCTGAGGAAAAGCATCCATTGGTATGAATTCAAGACATAGGGATTTTGCGCATCTTTTTTCACCCACCCTGCACAAGGAGGAGCTGAATCTCAGCCCAATGTTTGTGCTTGGACATCTCTGCTGGCACACATGGGCTCCTTTTGAATGCGTGTATAGGTGAGAATTGGATCTCCTGGTACTGTTAAAAAACACACTGGCATGTGATAACTGCAGGCTCCTGGCAGGATGCTCCCTCTCCAAAGCACATTCCTGAAGGTTCAGTCAGTGCTGCTAGGGCAGCCTTTTGTGTGTGTGTGGAGGAACTGCTTGGTATTAACTACCTAAAGCCTTGGTGAGCTGCTTTGGGGTGGCATAAACAATGTCATCTGGAGATGACTGTTCTTCTCCTCCTTTCAGTCCAGAACAATTGGGGTAATAGATGAGGTTTCCTGGACAGATGAGTGTGACTCACCCAGCTTGATGGACAGAAGGGAGGGGAAATGAAGTAAGGGGCCAAAAATAGTCTTAGAGACATTGGCTTGGAAGGAAGGACAAAACAGGGCACAGATTAGGAAATAAAAGACCTACAGTGATGTGACATTAAGACCATCTGGACAATGTTTGGCAGCAGTTGAAAAGCAAACAAAGCCCTGAGAAGGGTTTCTAAAAGTGAGGGGAATATAAACGACATACTGATGGGCAAGTGCTCAGAAGGAGCTGAGCTCTCCTCATCTATCTGCCTTGGTGCCCCCAGTTTTGAAAAAGGGCAGCTCAGAGGCAAGGAAAAAGAAAAAAACAACAAAACAACTTTCTCTCAGGGCATATGACAGTTTGAAGAGAGAGATTCCACCAAGTCTTGGCCTGCTTACACTTAGAGAAGCTCTCTGAGAGATCTGGCTGAGACAAGGGTGTTTGAAAGGCAGGTAGCACAGGATCACTCACCAGCTATGCAAATAAGTCCCAGTAATAATAGGAGAGCTCAGGGTCTGACATGCAGAACAATGCAAATGGACCTATATGTTTGCATAACATCTGCCAAAACGATTGAGGTTGCTAGGTGCTACTGCCAGAGAAGTGAAGTAACAGTGATAGAATCAAAAGTGGTGTAAGGAGAACCTCAAAGCCTTGAAATCCTTAGGGGGAAAAGTAACACTTTTAGGGTTGTCCTCGGTAGCTGCTTTGGTCATGAGAAATGCTGCAGTTGAAGGAAAAACAGGAACTGTTGCCTGCTTTTCTGAACCGAGCAAGGTGGTTTTCTGCAAATCTTTTTTTCTTTTTTTTTTTTCTGAAGAAAATCCTAAAGCAGAAGGTTTGCTGTGCTTTCCAGGCTGGTGGTTTGGAGTCTTTTATCCCCTGCCTATCTTTTCCTTAAAAAATCCCAAACCATACCAAACCCAAAGATATTCTAACAGCAGCTTTTTTTCAGGCTGTGAGTCAGAGAGATAAGGAAAAAGAAAAAATGCTAGGGAAAAAACCTTGTTTAATTCCTTGTTCCACTCCCCCTGATAACATTGATTTTGATCCAAGTGCCACAGCAACATTGTTGGGAATGTTTCTCCTATCTCCAGTCCAAAATTAGAGTGAAGGAACTTTGCTGGCAGGCAGCTAAGCTTTGTTTTGGGGAAGCATATCTGTGTAGACAATCATGGTTTTGGACAGCAGCTGAGGATGTGGGCCCTTATCCACCCAGACTGATGGATGGAACAGAAGTTTTCCTACCCAACAATTCCAATGAAGTCCTTAAAAACACCACTGTTACTGAAGTGGACAGGTGTAATTCTGTTAACAGCAGTGTCTTTGGACAGGGTCACGGTTTGCCATCCTTCCATATAATGTGTCTGTGCCTCCTCCTGCTGCTCAAAGAGCAGGAAAAAGAATTATCAGCTTTGGGGTAAGATACATGGTTTTGTGGGTTTCACTGTTTTGTTTTGTGTGTGTAAAACAGGAAATTCCCCCTGCCCCCTCTTTCTTCTGGCTCTGTTCTTGTCTCCCCAGCCCTGGTTTCTGGATGCTTTTATCACAACTGCTGCAAAGTTCCTCCTTATCTAAATTGGCTTTTGTGGTCTTGCATCTGAACACCCAGCACAGAGGAAACAATTCATTGCAGGAAAGCAAACCACAGGGCTTCATACTGTTGATTTCACACTGATTTCCCTGCAATTGGCAAGCAAATCCCTGATTTCTGACTTGGGCACTCCAGTTACTAAATTCACAAGAACTGGGAGTAGGAGTTGAATTATATGAGGGTGTTTCGTGAGGGGGCTAAGGGCTCATTAATTAGAAATTACTATAAATGTAATTAAGTGTTCTGCTTCCAGGTAGACCTTCAACACCAAAGGATTGAGAGGAGTGTGATCTTTCCAAAACTGTATTTTCCCCAATGTTTTCAGGTCCTCTCTCAGTAAGCAGAGGTGGGGAGGATGGTTGGGGCTCAAGCACATGATCAGCCAAGGCTGGAATCACAGAATCACAGAATTCACAGAATCACAGGGTTGGAAGAGACCTTCAAGATCATCAAGTCCAACCGACATCCAAACACCTCAACTAAACCATGACACCGAGTGCTGCATCCAGGCTTTTTTATAACACATCCAGGGATGGTGACTCTACCACCTCCTCAGGCAAAGCATTCCAATACTTTATTATTCTTTCTGTAAAAAACTTTTTCCAAATATCCAACCTATATCTCCCCTGGCACAGCTCGAGCCTGTGTCCTCTGGTTCTCTGCATTGCTGCCTGGATTAGGAGACCAACCCCCACCTGACTGCAGCCACCTTTCAGGGAGCTGTAGACAGTGATAAGGTCACCCCTGAGTCTCCTTTTCTCCAGGCTGAACAACCCCAGCTCCCTCAGCCGTTCCTCACAGGGTTTGTGTTCCAAGCCCCTCCCCAGCCTCGTTGCCTCCTCTGGATGTGCTCAAGTGTCTCAATGTCCTTCCTGAACTGAGGGGACAGAACTGGACACAGCACTCGAGGTGTGGCCTCACCAGTGCCCAGTGCAGGGGAAGAGTGACCTCCCTGCTCCTGCTGGCCACGCTATTCCTGATACAGGCCAGGAGCCATTGGCCTTCTTGGCCACCAGGGCACACTGGTGGCTCATGTTCAGTCGGCTGTCGACCAGCACCCCCGGGTTCCTTTCTGCCTGGGCACTGTCCAGCCACACTGTCCCCAGCCTCTAATGCTGCAGGGGGTTATTGTGGCCAAAATGCAGGACTCCCTTGGATTTGGAGACACGTGGCTCCAGCTGAACTGGGCTAACTCAGGGACATATAAGGGGAAAATGGAGGCAATGAATTTGAGCATCAGCAACCCATTCAAACAACAGAGGAGTAAAACAATTCCTGATGAAGGTGTTTTATTTTAAAAGTCAGCTGGCAAACAGGAAACCAGAGAACAGTCCTGGAAGAGAAATCTGCTCCATGGCCATGCCCCAAGGCTGGTTGGAGTTACTCAAGATGGATGTTTGTCTAATCTCTTCTTCAGTCCCTCCAGAGGTGGAGGTGTGACACCGATGCCCGGGGGCTCAGCTGTTCCTGCTGCCTGCATGTTTTGTTTCCTGAAGCTGGAGTTAATGACCTTTTCCTGCAATTGACAACATAATTTTGTGTCCCATCTGCAATGGAAATGGGAGGCAGGTTATTCCATTCTTCCTCAGAGCAGCTGAGGAGCAGCTGAGGACATCTCTCAGCTCCCGGTCCTCTGAGCTGAACAACCACCAAGGTTTTCCAGTCTTTGTAGGTCAGGATTTCCAGTCTCTCAATCTCACTGTCACTCTCCTCTGCATTTGCTGCAGTAGACCCTCATTTTTCTTGGAATCTGGTGCCCACAAAATGACCAAATAGGTATATTACATGCAAAACCTATATGTGAAGAAGCAGAGGGTTGACTTCAGATGTTAGGCATAACTGTTGTATTCCTGCACCCAGACATAAATTGTCTGCATCACTCTTGGTTTACATGTAATTCGTGACCAGCTATAACCCCCAGATATTTTTATGCTACATTTATACAACTGATTATTCCTTCCAGATTGTCTTCAGGTTTTTTTTTCTTTGAGACAGTTAATTTGCTTTCTTAATCCTTTTCCCAGGTTAATTTCCTGCTCGAGATGAGATTGAATTCCTCTGACAGTATTTCAAAGCTCGCAGGTCCTCTCACTTAAAATCTACAAACTAATGAACAGACTTTCAGGTTTCTCGAATCAATAAAAATATTGGATAAAAAATGTTGAACACAGGCTTTATCTGAATATTGTTGCAAATTGACTTTTTATTATTCCCAGGTAATCTCTGCTTCACTGAGCAATGTCTCCCTAAAAGGAAGCACACACACAGAAGTCTCGTTTTTGTCTCATGCAGGAAAATTGAATTTGAGACATCAGAGATATGTGTAGGGAAAGGAGGCAGAATTTGGAGGCAGATCTGGTTTATGGTCGAGGTTTCATGCCGGCTTTGGGTCTCACCAAACTCGGGAACGAAATGAGGAATCTCTTCCTCACCAAGCAATATAACCAGGAATGTGACTTTCACAGGCTGCCAGACTACACTGACTCACTCCTCGGCATTGAAAAGGGACAAAACTTCTAAAAGTATTATTCCTTCACTTTCTTTTACTACTTGACAGCGGTCCAAAACTTCTTATAACACTCACCAGCAATTACATAGGCTGCCCAAAACTATCTGTTACCACGGGTATTTCATATGCAAAATGCAGGGCTCTGTGATCCCAGCAGCTCCTGTGAATTCCTCTGATTCTTGAATCCATTCTTGTTGCAACAGCCAGAGGTGGAAGGGCTCTTATAAAAAGAGAAAAGGTGATAATGGATGTGTCTGCATGTTCTACCAGCCAAAGATATGGGCTAAGACACCTATTTATTGCTGATTCTTTTAGCTGCTGCTTTGTTATATAAGAAAACTCCAACTTTTTCAGAGCTTGAAATGAGTTTACTCAGGTTCAGAACTTCTTTAGCTGTGGTATACCTATGTTTTATCTCACCTTTTTAACAGAATGCACCAAGCTATAAATACAGCTTGCCGTGCCAATCTGAAATTGTTTGGCTGAATCAGCTCCAAAGTATATATTTCATTTTAGAATTTTTTTCCTCATGCAACAGCAGTTAAGCCCTTTAAGCAGTTAAGTGATTTCCAACGGGTACTGACTTAATTAAGTGCACTTTGTGTGCATTCAGGTGTGTTTCAAGAGCCACAGTTTTGGTGTATGCTGGAATTTGTCTCCTCTGGGCTTGTAAATCACCCCCCTGGTAAAGCATGTAGGCAAGATTCCTGTCCTTTACAGCAATCCAGGCTGGAAAAACTGCACTGTGTTTTTTCTTGGGAATCTGTTTGATGCCAGCACAGCTAATTCTGCATAGCTTCCTTATGTCACACCCAGTGCAGCTGGAAGAAGTGGCTAGAGGTACAGGAAGGACAAATAAACCCTATCTGAAGTTTTCTTAAGGGCTGAGACAAGATGTGCTCTGGGATTCAGTGAGGAGAAGCTGACGTGCCCAACAGGAAAATGCAGCACTGCCCACACCTCTGGGCAGAGGAGTCAGGTGTCAGGACACACCAGGCAGCCAAAACCAGCACGGACTGAGGGAATTTTTGCCTCTTCCCAGTGGTTTCCAGCACAGAGCACCGCTGGCACAAACTGCCTGGGGCGGAGGCCACCACCCCACCACACCAGTGCGGATCAGGAGCTCATTATCCTGCTAGGAGAGGATGCCAAGGAGGAAGGGATTTCTTTGAACCCAGGTGTTTTCTGCCCACCATGGACAAGATGATTTCTCCAGCTCATCCTGGACTTCTCAGGGTGCTGCCTTTGCTGTTTGCTGTGGGGTTTGGGGTGCTGTTTGGTTCCTGCTCCTGCAAGGGCTCTTACAGTCTTGATGGTGTTGGATAAGCCCCAGGCTCAAAGAAAAGACTGTTCTTAACTCCAAGAGGTCCAAACACAGCTGGGAGGTTTTTAAGACCAGTACTTTTCACTCTACAGCCGTGTTTCAGCACTGCCTCTGCACCATGCCAGTCACCTCCCAGCACTGGAACTACAGGTGTTTTCATTGGACTTCCTTCCCATTCCTCCAGGATATATTCAGTCCTCAAACAAATTATTTCAGGCCTCTTGGAGACCTTGCTTACCCTATTCTTACTGCATTTTTATGGTGGAGTCTGTGCACATTATGAGCTTTCTCTCAGTTTTTATTATTATTTTTTTTGATCTCAGGAACTGATGGGAAGAAGGAAATGCTTTGCCTTCTGTTTCACAAATAAGAAAAACACGTTATAGACCTAGATGAGACAGGTATTAGCCCAGCCCTGGATTTCATGGCCATCTCACTTTACAGCCACCAGGCAGTGCAGAACACAGTCAGTGAACCCAGCCCTAAGCAGGAGGGATGTCTACAGCAGAGCAAAGGAGATGAAATGAGTTCTCCCCATGAAGAGCAGGCTAATCCCCAGGCTATTCTTCCTGTCAGCTTTTTGGAGACAACTTTTGGCCAGGCAGAGGGGAGGAAGGCTTAGTGTGTAATCTAGTAGCTGGCCGTCCCCCAGGCATCTTTTGTGTGATCTCCAACAGCTCTTGTGTGCTGCCAAACCCTGCCCCTGCCACCATGTGATGAGCTCTGACTTGTGCTAGCTTATTTCAGAGACAGGAGAACCCGATCCCACAGAAATAATTAAAAAAAAAAAGTCAAACAAAGCCACACGAAGAGAAAGGAGGCAGTGGTGGCATCCCTGCAAACAGCAAATGAAGGGCTGCTTTGCCATCTACTTGGGGGTGGCATCGTCTGACCACATAAGGAGTGGTGAAGGTGAAAATGAGGCTGTGAAATCATGCAATTAGGTGGTTTTCTTCCCGTGATGAAGACTAAATTAAATATAGACTAAATTAAATAGTTCAGTTAATTAGAGTGCCACAGTGTAGTCTCTTCTCATGCTCTAATCTGTGCCATGTTGAAAGTGGCTGCTTCTTCCACCTCTGCCTCCTTATAAATAAACCATATGTTTTCTGGATCAACTCATCCAATTATATCTTAATTGTTTTTAGGAGCACATCTCCCTACTACATTAATTGTCATACAAGGATTTGTACACAGAGGGTCAGATTCCCACTGGTGATATTTTAATTATTATCACAGTGCAAACATGGTCTTTAATAGCTTATTGACACACCAGAGGGTTTAGCAAACTTCTATCAGCAAACAGATACAAAACAGGATGTTTTCTGTCAGGATTTTGGTGACCTTTTTGATAAATTTCCTTATAACATGTCTGAAGAACGTGGGTAGAACATGGACAGGCCTGTTTCGGGTACTGGAATGCATCTGGTGATGTCTCTGGCACCACCACTCCCACAAGGATGTTTGTGAGTTACACAAATTGCACGGGGTGAAGAGGAGGGGTGATTGTCTCATTTTGTTACAGCTGCATTCCTGAAGCATGGAGGGCCACATAAGCCTTACAAATCACATTTAGCTAGGTAGTTGTGGATTTAAATGGAGTTAAAAAAACCCCAAAACAACACCGAAGAAGGTTTTGGTTTCTGAGCTGCCATTGGCATTCAATGGGGCTTATCCTCCTACATCACTTTGCTGCTGTTGGATCTGCATCTCTCCCGTGTGTATTTTAGCACCTTCCCATAAGGTGTGTGGTGAAAGACAGGAAGAGGACAAGGGATGCTGGAACTTGCAGTGTCTTACCTATGTTACAGATTATTACGCCTGGAACTTTGTGAAAAATAGGTTGTTACACTTATTTTAGTTCTACTGGTCATGTGACAATTTTTACAGCTGTCTTCTTTTTTTCTTTCTTTCTTTTTTTTTTTTTCTCTTTTTGATTGTTCCCTTATCAAACAAAAAGTAGTGGGAAAGAAATAACTCCTTTAGAGTCAAGCAAATATTTAGGCTTGAACAAAAACATTTATCTTCAGATGAGCCTTGAGTTTTAAAAGTACACAAATAAGAAGGAAGAGTTTGAAGAGTTTTGCTAAGAGACATCACAGTGAAACAAGAAATGACAATGTGATGTTTAGGCAGTAGTGAACCAAAAGTAGACTTCCTACTGCCTGAAGTCTCTCTCTTCATCCTAAAACATTTCTTTCCTAGTGAGTTACGTTTTAAGCTGCTCTGATTGAGTAGGTTTTGTGCTTTTTTTGGTGGGGTGGGAGAGATGAGGAAGAGGTGGAGCTCTGGCACACAGGAAGCCATGCTTTCTCCCACTCCTTCATGCTGTGCAAGCTGTGAAAAAGGGCCAAAAAAAGGGTCAAGCCACACCTAAGAGAGGAGCAGAATGTTGCTGGAGCTGAGCTGGGGCACCAGTTCTTTGGTGCTGCTCTCTCTGCCTCCAGAAAATTTGCTGGGAGAGGACATCACCAAGGAGTACATCATGTGTGAGCTGCAAGGACAACCTGCAATGAAAGTGTAGACTGATTCTCCGTGTCTACAGTCAGATAAAGTGAACAAAGAGCTCTTGGAGAGATGGACACTTGCCCACTGGACACTTCCAGTGCTGCTTCCCAAGCCAAGAGAGACCAATCTCAAGCACGTTGTCAGGCACGGACAGACACACCACCACCAAAACTCCATTCCTGTGACAGTGTCTGCAATTCAAGCATCCAAATAATGGCTCCAGAAGCCACTCACTGGCTGCAGGAACTGGTTGTGCAATCCTCCTGCCAGGGGAGATGGTGGCATTGCAGGTGGGTGACATGTGTCCGTGTCCTTCAGGGGTGAGTGATGGGCAGGACGGTGGCACTGGGGAAGCAGGGCAAAGCCAACACCTCAGCTCTTTGCTCCACCTCTGGGTGCTGCCCCTGAGCTTCTTTGGTTCCTTGGTTCAGCAGTTCCTCACTTCAAAAGAAAAGGAATATTTCCCCTGCCCCATCCCAGTGAAAATGAAAGGAGAAGGAAGCTGTGAGGAACTCGGATCCTGCTGTGGAGGCACAGCAGTGTTACACAGAACTGGGCTGCAACAGGAGCTCTCACAGCATCTCATTTGCTCAGCTGGGCCAATCCTTCTCTGGGATCACAGAGGAACCTTATTTCAGGTGGGGATCTGGTTTTTGAGGCCAATACCAGAAATGAAACCTCTGACAATCGAAGACTTTGTAGCCAAAGAGAAGAAGATGCCAGAAGCCCAGAGAGGTGCCTTGGGGAAGGGAATCTGGAGGAATAATGGTTCAAACCCTTCTGTTCTGCTGTCTGCACAGCCGTGAGGACCCGAGTACTTGTTCCATGCTGCTCCAGTGCCATGAACAAGCAAGGTGGGGGGACAGATTCAAGCCACCTGTGAAGACATCACCAAGCACCAAAAATCAAAAAACCCTGTACACAGGTTCTCATTGGTAATAGGTGTGAGGCAGTTTGTAACCTGACCCCAAAATGCAGTTTTTAAGCAGAACTGAAGTCTGTGATTGATATTGGTGATGGACAATGTGCCTTGGCCTATGATTAAATTGGCACTAATGGACACTTTTATTTAGAGTAAGTGTATGTGTATATATAGTTGTATTTATATTTCTATTAAGTTATCTTTCTCCATCTTTTCTTTGTATTTGCTTCTCATTCTTCCTTCCCTTCCTTGTTCCCAGAAGCCCTTGCTGCAGCAGTGTTATTTTACATTTATGTTTCTTCTACTCTTGCAAAATGGTAAATTCTGATGGTTGGAGGTTTGACCAGAAAATCTCAGTTGCCTCATTTTCAAATCCAACTTAACCTCTTGGAAACCTAATGATTTATTGAAAATTAACAGGATTTAGGATATTAAATTTCAGAATCTCTTTTGGATAGGACACATGAACTGCATATCTTTTAAATACCATGAATTCATGAGCCCATTCCTAATGAGAAGCACTTGGGTAACTGCAATAATAGGCAAGAAAACTATCTGGAGGAAAAAGTGTTTTAACCTATATTTTGTTCTCAACCTTTTCCCACTGCTTTCATCTGGGTTTGTAAAGCACACAATATCTTTCAACTGGGCAACTCTGCTGTCTCACTGATCTTCTGCACTGTTCCAGACTCTTTCATATTTCAAAGGTAAAAATTGAGCCTTCAAGAAAAAAAGCTAATCTCAATGCAACAGTAAAAAAACTCCAGAAACCAACCAAACAAAACCAGAAAAAAACCACAACCAAAACCCCCCACAAACAAACAAACAAGCAAACAAACAAACAAACCAAAACCCAAAAAACCAAACAAAAAAAACCCCAAAACAATCTAATGCATGATTTAGGTTAAAAGTAATTTAAAATAAATTGCAGCTATGAGGAGGAGTTTTTTATTGTTTTTCACAGCTAATTCACAAATAATCACTATTATTTGCTCTGGCAAAACCAAGAAAGATCACTGCACAGTTAACAGCACACAGAGATAATTATGGCCTTGCAATTCACAAGTTGAAATCTTGTATCTGACTTTTAAAGGTACCTGTTCTTTATTCTGAACTTTGTTCAGATGGTTTCTATTTACACCACATTCCCTTAACCAAAACTTATTTCTACTTGATCGGAGATTTTTGCTGTTGCCACTAGAGGTCCATTCACCACTACAAATATAGAAGAAAGAGGCAAGCAATGCATTTTTCTTCTCCAGAATTTATTTATTTAAATCACAGTTTGGTGTTAGTCTTGGGCTAATGATCTAAAGTGCGATGCTTGTGGGCGCCTTACAGCAATAGAGGTGAAGTCAGACAGTGCCACTATTGTTTCAGGGTGTGTACAATTTGTTTTTACTGATGCCATCCTTTTGGTTTGGTAATGGGCACTTCTTGGGTTTTATTTTCTGTTTCCTTATTTGCTGCACCCAGGTCTGTGTTGCCCAGGTTTGTACACCTGCTGTGTAAATACCTGCACCTCTAATCAACAAAAAAAAAAAAAAAAAAAAAGCAAGTGTTTCCATCCTCCCCCTGAGTTTCACTCTCAGTTATCACAAACTGCAGCAGCGTTTGTTTCAGCCTGGGTAAGAGCAGAGTCCTTCCCTTTGCTCCCCGAGCTTTCCTGCTCCCTCTTTCCCTCCTCCTGTCTTTGTCAGAGTCCATGTGAACGCTGCCTTTGCCCCCTTTATCTTTTCATCCCCTCAGCCTCCCGTTTCACTGTGACATCCCAGGGTGTCTGTGAGGTTTCTAACACTCTCCCCCCTTCGGCTGACATTAAATGCAGGCTTTTTCCTGATCATCAGAAACATGCCTCTGCTCAGCTCTGGAGGGAAGGAACAATGCTGCTCTGTAAAGGTGGGGTTTGCTCACTCCCGGCTTTATTCTCTTCTCGTTGGTAATCAGGAGTGAAATTCCTGCTGGCTGCAGTGAGACCAAAGCTGGGCTGAAACTCAGGGCTTTTGAAAATCTCCTCCTTGCATCCTTTGGATCAGTTTTTCTGAAGGACCAAAATTAGAAGGCACTTACTGAACTCCACCGGTTTTCCTCGGATGAGTTTAACAGCTGTCCTATCTGCCTGTCCTTTCCCCTTCAATCCGTGATCCGACTGAGCACAGGACAGGATCAAGTCCCACCTCAGGAGAAGTGGTAGGAGGAAATCTCATAGGGAAGAGAGGCTTTCCTGAAGCACTTTTCCTTGCCTCTCTCTGGAATCAAGGCATGTCAGCAGCACAGGGCTGGCTCTTATATTTGTCACCAGAGCCACTGTCTGGCACCCCCTCCCACCCCACACTGTCCCTATGCCTGGGCCTTTTCCTTCCCTGGACTCATCCCTTTATTTTTTGTCCTGTAGACCATAAAAGCCTGGAAAAACTCTTTGGAGAGACAACTCACTTTTACTGAAGCTGCCTACCAAGCCCATGGATCTCAGGAAGTTTAACTCTTCATGTAGTCTCCCAATAACTGGCCTGATTGAACAAAACATCATTTTGAATGAATCAGTCAATGACCAACCAACCTATGGGCATTTTACAACTGAATTTCCAAGTTTCTTCTTCCTCTGCCAGTGGAGATTGGTAATGAAGATGAGACCTGGTAGGGAGATCATCTCAGGATGAGTGTTGTCATAATTCATATTGTGTCCAAATTAGGAGAGGCCTGGTGCCATGCACAGAGACCTCTCACTTGACAGGCACAGAAGATGGTGCAGATGAAACATCCCTGGCAATGGGTGATCCCCAAGATAGAACTCAAGGTTCCTGGGCAGATGCTGGTGTCTTGCACCCTCTATGTGACTGTACACAGCCTTCCCTTCCCTTCCCTTCCCTTCCCTTCCCTTCCCTTCCCTTCCCTTCCCTTCCCTTCCCTTCCCTTCCCTTCCCTTCCCTTCCCTTCCCTTCCCTTCCCTTCCCTTCCCTTCCCTTCCCTTCCCTTCCCTTCCCTTCCCTTCCCTTCCCTTCCCTTCCCTTCCCTTCCCTTCCCTTCCCTTCCCTTTGTGCCTGACTGTGCAGTCACAGTCTGGTCATGGAACAGATGACTTATCACAGCATTATGGTGGACAGATATTTCTAAAATATCTAATTTTTTTTCCCCCAAGGTTTTTTGATTGTTTCTTTCCCCCCAATGTCCTGTTTGAACAGGACAGACCTAGAATGAAAACCACCTATTATTTTTATATCAGCCCTACCTGAAGGTCCAAAACAATGTCAGAGCACCACCAGGATAAGCCCTTTTACAGCCCTGATGAAAGAGAAATGTGCTGCTCTGAAGAGCTTTTAATCTAGAGGACTGTTTCTCAGTCCTGTTAACCCAGCCTGGGTTAGATTACAGTGATTTGCTGGTTTTACAGTTTTCATCATGGCTCAATCCTCCAAGGGTGGACAGAAAGATGTTTTCCAGCTCTGGGATATAGCAGAGACCTGGAGAAGTGTAAACCTGGACAGGTAATGCAGGTAAAGATTAGGGGATTTATCTACAATTGCCAGAAGACGAGGAAAAAGAATATAAAATTTATCCCACTCTCCTTCCATCTTCACTCTCTTCTAATGTGAGTTTGGATATTGCACAGTGTATAAAGACCTGAACATGGCAAAGACTCCACAGAGGTTCCTGGTTGTGCCCCTCAGTGGGAAGGAGAAACCCTATGCCAGAACTTCTTTTTCCTTTTTGGCACAGCTTGGAAGATTTTTGGCTTTGCTCTTCACCTGACCAAAAAGCCAGAAACGCAAACCAGGGCAGGCCTCGTGATGTTGGCCACGACCAATGCAAAAATGAGAGGTGTGCACGCCTTTGTGGCCCTGTGGGGACACCAAAAAACACCCACTGCCCTGCCTTGAGCCATGCCACTAATCTGTGACTTAAGGGCTATCTCAGTCGTGGAGGTAAAACCAGGCAATTTTCCTGATCTGGAATGATAATCTTCTTTGCATCCTTTGCTCCAAAAAAGCTTGGTAGGAATGAAATGGTGACAGGGTCACATCTTCTCTCCATGTGAATCATGAGGAAGGGGGGGTTACCCCAACAGGGAGCAGCCCAGTGAAAGGAAGCAGGACACTGTCCTGACACACTTTGCTTTGCATCCAGGGGTTTAGAAGGAATCCTGCTGGCCTCAATGCTGGAGCTGTTTACTGGTTTTAGTCTTGACAGCCTATTATTAACTGTAACAGCAGAGAACACCATCTGTCTGCTCCTGAGCTGTTCCATCAGTCTGTGAGCTGGGGGTTCTGCTTTTTTTGAGGGAAAAGGTGTAATTGTCCTGATTTAGTGGAAGATCTTGAATTATCATAACTAAAGCAGAAATTTGAACCCTCAAACATTTTTCTTTCCTTTATGGCCTCTTGATATCTGAGTCTGTTTTCTCTCGACTTTCCCTAATCATTTGCAGGCAATGTAGGAAATACAAGAAGAAGACAAATAGGATGAGGACAGAATGGGACTTCAAAGATTTTGAGGCAGGTCATTAGCCAACATGTCTAGCCTAATAGGTAGCACTGGTTGTTTCTTTCCATTATCACGTGAACTTTCATTTCCTAACTTTACTCTCTCCAAGTAATAGGACTAGATCTTTATTTTGTTTTTTTTCTTTTTGGGGGGAAGGATTTTTTTGGTTAAATGAACCGTTGTCTACAGTTGGCTAAATTTGGAGGACCTAGAACCTACCAGTAGACATCTGACAAAGGAATGCTAGACTGGATATCCTTGGATGAGCTTGCAGATAAATATCACAGGAAGTGGAAATATGAGCAGGTTTTTGGTTTAAGCAACGATGGAGCAGTTTGGTCCCTGTGGAAAGGACCCACGCTGGAGCAGTCCATGAAGAACTGAGGTACAGGAGAGGACTCAACTTGGAGAAGTTTGTCTCCCAAGGGATGAGCCTCAAGGTGGAGCAGGTAAGAGTGTGATGAGAAAGGAGTGGCAGAGGCAACGTGTGATGAAGTGAGCACCAGCCAGCCCCATTCCCATCCCTTCGTGCTGCCTGGGAGGGAGGAGGTAGAGAAAACCTGGAATGAAGCTGAAGGAAGAGAAGAGTACAAGGAAGGTGTTTTTAGGTTTGTTCTTATTCCTTATTATACTAATCTGTTTGATTGGCAATAAATTGAATTTATTCCCACAAGCCGAGTCTGTTTTGACTGTGATGGCAATTTGTGAGTAATCTCTCCCTGTCCTTAGCTCAACCCATGACCCTTTTGTCACTTCATTTTCCCCCTTCACTTGAGGAAGCAGAGTTACAGAGAATATTGGTGGGCTCCTGAGAGCCAGCCAAGCTCAGCCCACCACAGTAGGCTCAAATCTTTTAGTGGGCTCTTTTCTCAAAGTTAATGCAATCCTCATGAGCACTGAGGGCTCTCTTTTGCTCTACACCAGGATGAGATGAGATGAGGAGGGGGAACTGGTTTAGAGCTGAGAATTCAGGCTGGCTTTGAAAATTATTTGCTGGATTCCGGAAGAAAAACTCCCTGAAGGAAACTCCCTCCACCTTATCTGCAGGGAAGGTGCTGCCCCTTGGGCACATTTGCTCCCTGCTGTGTTTATCAGCACGCTGAACACTGTACACAGCTGCTGCACTGCCTCAGTGCAACCCCAGCCACCAGTGTGTGGTGATGTTGCTTTTGCAAAACAAGCCAAGAGAAACTTCCATCAGTAAGCGAGTGTGGGTTTTTATCCTTGCGAAATGCAGACCCAAGTAGCACAACGCTGATTTTTGCGCACACACACTACCCCCAGCCCTCCTTTTTTGCTGGCACTGATGCTGCTGGATTACTCCTCCAGATCTTTTATTACAGCTGAGGGTTTTCCAGCCTCTGCTCAGGCAGCAAGGGTGGATAGTGTCCACTCCCAGCCTCAAAATGGGAATAAGAATCCCTGAGGAAGTGGGGGAAGGAAAGCTTGGGGGCATCTGCCACCTCTTGCAGGTGACAGGGACACTGCCACTTGCTCCCTGGTGGCTCCTCCCGTGGGTTTGCACTGTGTGGACCTGAATCTAGCTTATCGTTAATTAACAGCAAGTTAATTATTTTATACTGCAATAATACTTCACTGTTCCCATAGGAGAGTCAGACTGCAATTCATTACCTTCTTAATGCAGTAAGCATGAAAATGAAAAGAGCCAGCTGATATTGTAATTATAGTGGGCCTGGATAGATGTCATGAAAATAGAGGTTTTTTATTTTCCTTGAAGAGTTGAAAAAAATTTAGAGTTGCTTTGTAATAGTTAAAGGAAACAAAAATAAGCCCTTCACACTCTGCATTGGTATGAATGAGAACGGAACACTGTGTGACTTTATATAGAAAATAAGATTTTTTCTTTTAAAATTGATATTTTGAGAATCAAAACCAGATTTGAGCCAGCAGGACTGAGTATTTTTTAAAGGGCTGTTCTTTTCCCTGAGTTGTTTTCCAGAAAACAAACAACAAAGAGAGAAACCAATCCTCCAAATTTTTACCTGTATTAGTTTCTCTCTCCATTAAGGCTCTTCATTGGCAGAGGTAAAGAATGGATTAGTGCTATCTTTTGGTGGGATTGTGATCTATAATGAATTAATAACAGCAAAGTAAAGTACACAAGCTGTGTGCTAAAAGAAAAAAAAAAAGGCAAGCTGCTCTAATGATTTAGGCAACTGAAGTCCTAATTTGCAAATGATCAGAGAGGGTGATACAACTTACATCACTATCACATCCTCTTGGGAAAGGTGCCCTTGAGGTGTTCAGGCACCCCTGCAAGGTGAGCTGTGAGACCTCAGAGGCAGCTCCGAGCCCAGCTGGATCCGTGGAGGAAGGGGTTGGTGGCTGCAGACTCTTTTGGGTGGAAGTGGTACCTCAGAAAGCTCCATCCGGGGCCTCAGAGACTTCCCAGGTGGTGGAGCAGCAGCCCCTTAGCAGCTGGATTTTTTCAGAGAGGTGATGCCACCAGGTTGCTCGGCTGCACAGTGTGGTTCCCTTCCCTTGGGAGAGACAGGTACTCATTGTTATTCTTGGCCTGGGCAAGCAGCTCCTGAAATGGCTTTTCAGGGCAAAAACCAGAGAGACACAAGTCTCCGTGCTCCAGGACTGGCTAGATGAGGTGTGATAGCTGGAATGAGCGAGGGCTGTGAGACAGAAAACACAACAGCAGCGCTGAGGACTTTCTGCACTTTGGCACTGAAGTGTTAGCCCTGCTTTTCAGTCAGGCCTGCCTTTCCATTTTTCCACTGGATAAGCCCTGCTGCTGCCTGCCTGGCTGCCTCCTTGCAGAGCTTGTGGAAATGAACCTTTAAAGAGGCTGCTCAGGCATTAAAGAGTTTTTGTGGAAGTCACCAATATTACTCCCATTTCATAGGGCACAGTGCATCACAGCAGTGTGTTTTTCTTTGCAGCAAAGACCTGCAATAAGGCAGCAGCTTCTCCGTAGAGAGCTCACATGTTCCAAACATTATTTTCAAGAACAACAACTGAAAAAAGTATTTGTGCTGTGTGAAGAAAGCCACAGGCATTAATGAAGCTGCCACCACTGTCATGCTGCTGGTGACTCACTGGTGAATATCACTGTAATGACATGGTGAGAAACTCCAGCATGGCCAGTTTGCTGAGTCCTTCCAGTGCTCTGGACACTGATGCATTTTACAAGAGCAGATCTCCACTCGAGGGCATAAAGGCCACTTCATCCCAGATTGTGTGAGTACAAAATAGTTTTTTTAGTTCTCCATGCCCAGTGCTCAGAGAAAGGGCAAATTCACCATCTTATGGGAAAAGCGTTTTCATTTGGGTCAAGGAGACCACCATGCATTTAAGTCCTACTCTGATTTTGTCATCCATTCAGAGCAGGAGGGTGGCCTCATCTTTGGCCCTGCTGGGGCACAAAGGAAACAAAGAGCACAAAGCTGTGGTGGTGTGAACTGTGAATTCATGGACTAACTCATGGATGAGCATCCATCTCCTGGAAACAAAAGAAAGCAGCCTCTGTGAGTACATAACCAGCAGTGTTCTGGTTTTCCAACACAAAGGGTAGGTGTGGAAGGGATATTTGACACTGACCTCAAAACTCAGCCTAGCAACTGGTCCTATCCCAATTTTCACACTTCCTGCCATCACTATTACTAAAGGCAGGCAAGTAGATCAGAACAGACCTCAGGAGATCATCAAGTTCACTTTCCAAGGGTCCAAGACAGGTTCAGCTGTGTCAAGGTTATTCCCAGTGAATGTTTTCTTAACCTGCCCTTAAATACATCCCCTGACAGGGGCCCCACCTTCTCTCCCAGTGCCTTATTGCTGCAGGATTGCCCAAGCTTCAACAGCACAGCTTCAGCTTATCACCCCTCCCGTTGTGGAGATTTCCATTCTTTTTCTGCCTCTCCTTCTTAAGTATTTGAAATTCGCTATCACGTTCATCTTGAATCATTTCACAATCTTTCTCCCAGTCTGGCACCTTCCAGGCTTCTCACTATTCCCACTATGGACTGGAAATGATTTCCAAAATGGGACACAGATGCCATGCAGATGAGGGAATTGCTCTGCGTGTGTTGTGCATAAAAACCCTGTTTTCACATCTTACAACTTTACTTTCTTTTCCTTGCTTTTCCCACAGCAGCAAGCCACTGCCACCTCCTCCCTGGTTCTGCTGGACCCTGATCAGTGGTGGCTCCCTGTTTCCCAGACCTTTCAGGTGCTGGAAAGCCATCTCCACAGTTTCCATCAGGTCTTCCTGAACTCAGCACTCTCCAGGTTGTGAAGTGCTGCAGGGCAGGGGTGAGTCCCAGCAGGTTGTAGCTGCCTGCCTGGTGTTGGGCTACACCCAGCCCCACCAAATAAGCACCTCCATCTCTGCTTCAGCATGCCTTGCAAAGCAGGCAAAGGTGTGAAACTCTGATTTTTATTTTATTTTTTTAAACCAGGTTAAAAATGGCATACATTCTGCTCAGCCTAGTCAGTGAGGAAGCTGGGAGCTGGATTGTGTTCATCAACAGCAACCAGAGCTGGTGTGGTGGGAGCTTCTTGATCTCCAGTACAACTTCCACTCAGCATAAACCATACCAATTTATCCAGCAGCTGTGACCAGAGAACAGCTCATGGTCTCCAAGAAGCTCACAGGTGGCTTGGAAAATAAAATGACCCTGATGTGCCTGAATCTTTTCTGTCTGCATTTTGGCATTTTTATGGGGCTTCCTGAGGGGTGGTTTGTCAATAGGGGCTGACCACAAGCCCAGGGGTGCCCAGGTGGCCAAGACGCCAATGGTCCCTGGGTTGTCCCAGTCATGGGGTGGCAGCATCCTTGGAGGGATTTAAAAGATGTACAGATGTGACACCTGGGGATAAGGTTTAGTGCTGGGCTTTGCAACCCTTGGCTGGGTTAATGGTTGGACTCACTGATCTTAAAGGCCTTTTCAAACTTAAATGATTCTATGATTCCCTGAATTGTCTCATGAATTCACCTAACTCCTGAATCTAGTGACTTTTATGTGAATCACCGAGACCTTGATACCCCAGGAGTTGCAATTAAATATAAAGAAGTTATCAAGACAGGAATTTCTGCCAGCTGTTGTGTGCATTGAAATATGCAATTTGGAAGATGTATGTTTCAGTGCACTAACATTACACACTTTGTTTCTCAGTTTGGACAAGCCTTTAGTATTTCCACCACACCACCAAAAATTCCACATTCTGAGGAGAGGAAAAGCCTGATAAAGCTCCTCACCATCTTGCAAAACACATGGCCCATGAAAGAGCATGCTTCCCCTTCATGGCTCACTCAGCAGAACTTTAATATCTACAGCAGAAGCAGCTGCTGAAGAGAGAATGAGAGATTTAGAAATGGGGGTTGCTGGTGCATGCCTGTCCAGTGACTTGGTTTTGTTGGGTTTTTCTTAACCACAGGCATAAGAATATGCATCACAAAGAAAAGAGCACAGAAGAGAGAGAAAGGAGAAGAAAGCAGATTCTTTATTCCTCCGGGGGTACAAAAGGGGCTATTTTTATTCTGCAACCTACTGCAGTGCAGTGTTTTCTTCATCTACGTGCAGTTGCTCCCGTGTTTCCATTGCACTCATGGTTTGCCAACCACTTTTTGGGGGTTTAAGTGGAGGGAAAGGTATGTTCTTATCCCATGCAGTCAGACACTATGGAAAATGTGATACCCTCTGCCAGTGGAAAGAAAAAGTACAACAGCATAAACCCCACATTTAATCATTGAAAAAAAAAAAATAAAATTACCCTTTAAAGTCCTGCTGCCCTGCTTCATGCTGGGCTAAGACTCCTCTCTCAAACCCACTTCGAAGCTCCCATTTTGATCACTTCTGCTAAAGTGACCCATTTTTCCCTAATACAGCTGAATTACCGTGATGCAAGAGGAGAGGATGCAAGCATGCTCTTCCTGTGCTGGGCCAGAAGATTTAAACACAAAGATTAAAATAAACAAAACCCAGTGACAGTTCTTCTGCCACAGTAACATCTCAAACCACAAGTCGGCTCAGGGCTCTGCAGTGCCAGGACTCCTGAGATGAAAAATAAAATTAAAGTCCGTGGTTTTTAGAGTCGAAAGAAGGGTTGTCAGACTGCAGCACACCTATCAAGTCTCAGCACTGAGTAATTAAAAAAACTCTCTAGCTAAGTAACTCGCCTGGTTTCACAGTGAAAAAAAACGAAAAAAAAAAAAAAAAAGGCAGGGGCAAGAGCTTATCTGTTCCAGATAAGTGCAAGATATCGTTCCAGTAGATTGTTGGTAGACTATCCCACCCACACAGCAATTAAATGGGACACATTTTAATGATGCTATATCCTTTCAGCCGTGCTTTCAAGAAGATTATGTTTTTTTTTTTCTCCCCTCCAGAGCAGAATGACCTATCTCATAGCTTCTGCCTTATGAAAGTTTAGCTGTTTTGTTAGTTGAATCCCTTTGCTCCCTGCCATGTGCTCACCAGGTCACCCTGACACCAGAGCACTTTGCTCCTGGGCACACGTTGCAGGACTGCTGTGACAGCTGAGCCCCTTTGGCAAATATCTACCCTAGGATCCCAAAACAAATAATTTTCTACTGCTCTTTGCCCTAAGCCAAGAATGCAACCCACTTTAAAACAACTAAATCAAACTCTTTCTCTGGAGTGCTGCACCTTCAATAATTTATTTCTGAATGCTCTAACAAATTCCCATCTGACCCAATCATTGACCCCAGGAAAGTCACCACTTCACTTATTGTTTAGTAAGAAAGTCCCTGGCACATCTGCTGGACAGAGCAGGATGGTGAAAATACAAACTGCACAGGCAAAGTAACAGATTTGTACTTTGTGGCCATGTCCTGGACCTGCCTGAATATTTTCATTTCTAGAGTCTCACTATTCGAAGGCAAGGTGGAGATCAGGTTTGGGCAACCACAGACCAAAGCACAACACCTGCTTTGCAGACCTTAGAGCAAAAAAAAATAGACAGGGTGGGTTAATACGGTTTAAGAGGGGATAAAGCAAGTGAAGTGACTTGCCAAATGCCACCCACCAGGGAAAGATCATCTCAATTACAAATAAAGAAGGTAACCCAGCGAAGTAAATTTTTACCACACCCCCAGTCACTCCACTGTACAGTTCAAAGACAAAGCCTGTGTTTTTTGTCTTGGTTTGGCCAGTGTCAATCAGCAATTGAAGAAGGAACCCTTGGACACGTCTAAAATAAACAAAACGTCCAACAGCTACAGAAGATAAACCAAAATCCTTGGAGGAACTTTGTTATAGACTTTAAAATGAGAACCATTCTGCTACAGACAGAAAGAAATTACTTTGATACATTAAAACAGGGAAACTGACGAGGTCCAGACCATTTCCACAGTAAGGTACCAAAGACAGGGGACCAAAGGGTAGACTGGCATAATCCTAGTCAGAGCTGCAGCAGCTGTCACTCATCATGTTGTGGCATGGGGCTTGCTGACTGATGTCCTCCCCTCTGGAGGTGCTGGACAGGTCTCCTGTGAGCTTTTGAGGTGCCAGACCTGGCTGTGCAGAGGCAGGGTGCTGTCTCAGACCCCCACAGTCCCCTTCCAGCACAGAGCTGCCCTGGCGGCTCAGGGAAGGACACCCAGCCCAGCCATCCTGCTTGCCAGGGCAAGCAGCCCTTTGCTTGCCAGAGGGGCTGGGGAGAGTCACCTGAGCTGCACAGGAGCTGGAGGCTCAGGATGAGATGGAGAGGGGATTGAGCTCTGCCAATGCTTTTCCCAATCAGCCTCAGCTGATGCTGTGCAAGAATTTTGGTGCTTGCCCCACGCTGACCTCTTCTCCCTGTGTGGTCTGTGTGACACATTGCCAGATGCAGCAGTGCTGTAGTCCTTAGAGCAGTTCAAGGTTATTAAAAGAAAAGAGAAAGAAAAACTAGCTCTCTCCTGAGAACGGGATGGTGCCCAACAGATACAATGAAAAAAAATTAAATGGTGCTAATTTGTTGATTGCTTACACTGCCATGAACACAGCAGATTAAATAGTAAATTTATAACCTGACTGCACTCCAGCTGAAAAATCACAGTGCTTGGAAGAGAAAAGCCCCATAAGAGTGCTGCTGTGCTACTTAACTGCTTTTTCAACTGTTAAGAACTAACTCCCTGCCTATTTTACAAGGCATACATTTCTTTTCCTTTTCTACTCCAGTTTAACGGGTGCCTGGTGCAGGAAAAGGAAATGAGCCAAACATGGAGGAGGACAGAGACAAAAAGGTGGGTGGAAGCAGAGCAAAGGGATACAGAGACATTATTTGAACAATGCTCAGACTTGACATTTGAAGGGTTTAACGTGAGACAAAGGCTCATTCTTGGGAACTAGGGTAGACCCGTGGGCCTCAGAAGGAAGGCAGTGTTGTTGTAGGAAGCAGAGAGGAAGAGGCCAGTGCTCTGACTCTTCTATTTGCTCATTAGGCTGGAGGAAATAAGATTTCCTTGTGTTGAAGGCCAGCAGCAGGGAAAATGCAGCAGAGAGGACTGGTTCCTCTAGTGTTTCTCTGGGCATCAGACTCAGGAGGCCAGGATGACTCTTTGAGGGCTGCAAGATAAACAGGCAAAGAGAAAGCCTGGAAACCACTGATGCTGTACTAACGAGAGCACAGCATCACTTTAAAGCTTCCCTTTTACTTTTAAAATATGATTATGGGCTCCTAACGTCACGGGGAATAAAACCAAAATGTGGAAGCACCTAAATACAACAAAGGGAATCTATTATGGGAACAGCCTCAAATATGGAGGGAAGCTTTTCAGTGAACATCCCAGTGGGAGAAGTGGTATGAGCACTACCCTTCCTTACCTGCATCAGCAGTTCCAGTGATCAAGTGGGAGGGTCAAGAGGAACTCGCAGCTTCTGCCAGTGAGGATTTGGTTTGCTTGTGGATGGGACAGGAGGACACCAAAATTAATAGCTCAATCAGTGTTAATTACATGCATGTGTAGGAAGGTGTTGATAATGGCCCATAGTAGGAAGCAGCTCTGAGTTACCCTGCCTAGAGCAAATTGTTAGAGTTGTGATTTTACTTTGCTTTTCCCCACCTTCACCCCAGGATAAAAAAAAACCTGAGCAGCTCTTGCCACTATTCTGGCTCTTGTTCTTTTGCTGCTTCCCCTGCAAGCTGACTCTGCTGAGCAACCTGCAGCACTGGTGATCCCAAAGCCACATTTGTCTGCCCTCTTCATCCTATTGCCTGCAGGAGTGCCAGTTCTGGCTGACAGGCTGCTCTGCCTGAGTACTTGTGAAACAGAGAGGCTGTGCCAAGGAACAGGCAGTATGTCTGAAAACTGAGCACACAGAGCAGTGTTTGGCCCTAAATAAAGACATAAAATATATTATGATGTGTGAGTGTTAGAACTGATCCAAACTTTCACATTCTGAAATCCTGAGGGGAATTACTAATCTAATTCCAAGGAGGAAGAAGGAGCAGGGGAAGGTGTCCTTCTAAAATATTAACAATTTTTATGCACCCTGATTAGCACCATCAGGTGAGGTGTGCTCTGCACAACTCATGCTGGGTCTTGATTAGGAGTAGGTGGTGATTCTGGAAGTGGACTGAGACCAGGGCAGCACCAGGGGCCATGTTCAGAGCCACTAGCACTGGGTTTTACAGGATGCTCTCAGAAGGAGCTGCTGGCAGGAAGGCTGTTTGATCTCCTAAGATTTTCCCTACCTGGTATGCTGGCAGTTCTGCAAGACAACATTTTGCTAACCTCTTGGAACACTTTCAGGAATTTCTACAGGAAGCAAACAGAAGGCCAAGCCCTGGAGCTGCTCTGCAGCAAAAATGACAGGAGGGAGTTTGGAGGATTCACATCTGGAATTCAGGGAGGTGTCCTGACAGTGGCAGCAGGGGTGAGCTGGCCCCAACTTTGTGGCCTTGAGCAAACTGCTTCTCCCATAAAGATCTGTGTGCCAGAGCTGTCTCTTAGCAGATTCTGGTGTGGCCACTGACCCCTGGTCTCAGGTGGTGGCCCTGTGGCCACTCTAACACGTACAGAAAGGCTCTGGTGCAGAGCCCAGTCCTTCCCAGTCAGTCACATTGGGTTCATGGGAAGGAAAGAATCCTTGGGCTTCTAAACACCCCATCTGAGCTGCAAGGAGAGTTATTGAGGAGTTTACTGCTATCCACTCAGGTTGCAATCCCCAAAAAAGGCAGATCTACAAGCATGCAAAGCTGAAGGCATCATTAAGGCAGTGAAGACATCATTACTGTAGCCTCACTTTAAAAAGCTTAATGGAACTCCACAACGAGACCTTTGTCCAAAACTGCTCCACTCAGTTGCTTCCTTTTTGCAGCCAAAATAGCATGGCTAGACCTCAGCAGGAGATGCAGGGTGAGGGGTGAGAATTAATTCTCTTGGAGCAAAGGACATCTTATGAATGAGTCTCCTACCAAAAATAAGCCGAGGACATCTAGTACATGTGAACATCTTGGACCTAGGGGTGTAAGTGAATCCCAGGACATTTTTTGCACCCACCAGTGCCTACAAAGATGCAAATGCATTAGAGAGAGCCTCTGCTTTACCATTCCAGTCGGAAACTCCAACTGATTGTTAGCAGCAAAGGCAAATGGAAGCCTGATTTAAGTGGGAGACGAGACAAAACAAGTGCAGTGTTTGGGGTTTTTTTAATGCTTTCCATGGTGTGGATTTTATCAGAAGGTTTTGAGCAGCCAAGCTGCAATGGCTGCAAGAACAAATGGAAGGTATCACTCCTGAGCTGGAAGCTGCCATCTCCCAACAAGCAGCAGTGACCAGTGCTCTGCTCCTCCTCTGCAGCAGAGTAAACTAAGAATAAAATTCCCACAAAATCTATAGCAGTTGAGTAAGACACATCCAGGCATTTCCACACTGAGTGTGGCTCTATCAGGCAGGGAAGACAATCAATTCTCATTTGAACTTAAGAACCAAATAGCTCTTGTGGAAAAAATAAACAAATAGAAATAGAAGTGGGGACGGTTAAATGATCCCATGCTGATTCATGAACACCCATACTTTCATGACTAAGGAGTCAAGACTCCAGAAATCTGAGGCCTGGAGGTTTCAGTTTTGACTCTAAGACATCACAGTTACCAGGGTGTAAAACACAGGTTCTCATGTGTGAGGTGGGCAAAGAGTGGAACTCTTGCTAACAGAAAAAGAGGACTGTGTACAGCACAGAAATTTATATTTCCATTCCTTATCACTCTCTTTCTAGAGAAAGATTTCTCCTTGTCTTCCAGGAAGAAAAGCATGCAGGAATCCCATGTGATAGCATGGGGCCAACTTGGATCATGAGCAATTCTCTTGTACTCCATCTTTATCCAGACCTTCAACTGTAGCATTCTAAAACAGGACATATCCTTCTTTATGGCAGGCCAATTGTACTGCATACCAAACTAAAGCCAGTGGCAGTTCTAAAAGCCACATTCCAGTCAAATCTGTCACAATCTCAAGCCCTTCATGCCCCACTTGGGGTGACAAGAAGGACTGCTAGTGAGTAATTACCACACAGCCACTCATTCACTCCCCCACCAGTGCAGTGGGGACAAATGTGGAAGAGCAAAAATGTAAAAAAACCTCATGGTTTGAGACAAAGACAGTCTAATACAAAAAGCAAAAGCTGCACGCCTTTTCCTTGTTGTGCAAACACTGAGGTCCCATAACCAACACATCTCTGATATCAACTCTGCTTAGAGCACACATCTAAATAAGGCCACAGTCCTGGTACTGTGAAGGAAATTAACTGTGTTCCAGCCCAAAGCAGCACAAAGGGATTGCCATACACGGGATATCACAGGCACACTCTTCTCCAGCTGTCCTTAAATGTGCTCTTTCCATGGCATTCTGTGGGAAGTGAAATTGCTCACGTTTTTTCCTGGCATAGGGCACTTTGTGCTACCTTGCATTTACTCCAGGTAAAAGCATCCAAACAGACCATCAACACAGAGCATGACAACTTGTGACCTTTTGGGAACTGGTAGCTTTGGGCTACTACATCACTGAGTAAATGGAAATTTATCTTGATGCCCTGTCTTGGGAGTTCTGGTAGATGAAGCAGGCATTGTTGTGTTGATTAACATGGCCTTTTGTGTCTCTGAGAATTTCTTCATGAATGAAAGGGCTAAAATCAGATTCCTCTGCAGGAGCCCACCACCCACATTATGGCAGGAGGAGATCAGAGCATGTCTCTGCACTTCTGCTGCTCTCTTCTGCTCAGGGTTTTATTTTTGTCTGTTCAGCTAATGTGCTGGGCAGCGAGACAAAGGCACTTGCCCCTTCTTGCTGCCCCTTTCCACAGAAGCAGAAAACCTTTGGTAGCAGGAGGATGAAAGTGAACAGCACCTTGACACCTGCCCAGCAAGAATGAAGGGGAGGCACCAGTCAGATCCAGACAAACAGTTTCTGAATAAGAGATGTGTCAGGCAAGAACAGTGCAGAGGACCAAAGACAAAATGGTTAGATTGCCCGGATACTGAAAGTTAAGCAGTGTAGTGATGCCCTGGAGACCCAGCTGACTTCCCTCACAGTTGTTTTTCACTTGTTGTACTTGTAAAAAACCAGCTGAATCTTCATCACTGTCTACTGCCGAAGAACCCTTTTGCTCTAAATAGACAATTTCTGATGCCTGTGCAAAGTTCTGCTGAATGTGTTACTTTGACAAGTATTGTGAAACGTAATTTCATTACCACTGATTTGTGGTTAGAAAGAAATACCCCACAATCTATCCAGCTTAATCTGCAGCCGCAATTTGTCAGACAGATGTAACTGCCAGATTTGCAGCTGCAGAAGTGAAACCAGAGCTCAGTCAGTCAGTCACTAACAGAGCTGTGCTGTGCAGTTAGACCTGCACTTGCTGTATGGTGAACCCAGAATTTCACTGCATTTCCAGCTGCTGCAAAGTATGAAAGCCAGCACAATCCAAATGAGGCAGGACAGAATCAAATATCAGAACATGCTTTCCCCACCCAGTGCTGTTTTGTTACAAATATTTCATTGTAGAAGAAGCTACATAGCAGTCAGAGAAGTCAGCAAGTTTGGGGTTAGAATTGCCATCAAAACAACCTACTTTCAATCTGAAGCCATTCCCCCTTGTCCTGTCACTCCAAGCCCTTGTAAGTAGTTTCTCTCCACCTTTCTTGTTGGCTCCTTCAGGCACTGGAAGGAGCAATTGGGTCAGCCTGAAGCCTCCTCTTCTCAAGGCTGAACCAGCCCAATTCTCTCAGTCATTCCTCACAGTGGAGCTGCTCCATCTCTCTGGTCATCCTGGTGGTCTCCTCTGGACTGGCTCCAACAGGTTGATGTCCTTCCTGTGCTGGGGAAGAGGAAACTGCAAAGGAAACCTGCACATACAGAGCAAATTAAGGACACTGTCAAGAATTCCAGGTGGGAATTCTGGGGCAATTCTTTCTTGGCTGTTCTTCACTGCACTGATAGCATAGTGCTCTCTGAAAGCACCACTTCCACAGCAGTGTCCCCTCACTGGTTCACCACCACAGGTGGTGTCATCCAGGACTGGGCTTACCTGCAAGGCTGTTGTGTGTCTCATCCTATTCCTCACCTTTGTGCAGCCTGCAGGCTTTGTTCCAGAGCCAGCTTGCTCTGTTCATTCTGAGTGGGATGTTGCTGGGGTCAGACTTCTTGTTACACATCCCTCTGCAATGCAGGCATCCCCCAGAGCAGTCCCCACCTCCTGCAACTTAGCACACACACATATCTGCTTCTCTGATCAGGAAAATGGAACAGCAGAATTACCCCATGGTGAGACCTCCATGACAGGTTTGGAATGCTGCAGTCAGCCAAGGTATGTGGAGGCATGAGCTGAGCCTCTGCTGTACCCTACAGACAGCCTTTGTTGTCATGTTGTAATTTACATCAGTCACCTCTGCCAGTTGCAGCTTTATTTTTTCATCTGCCCAAATGTCCTTCACCTGAACAAAAATTATGTCCCTAACAACAACATAGCAACATGCCAAAATGGGGGCCTCTTCTGTCTTATGAACCTCTTGATGAATTCCATCTCCATTGGTGAGGATGCACCAGCATGGATAACCATCACCCCTCAGTCAGAGATGCTGGTAGAAATGGTCATGGTTTATCTACCCAGCTTAGCCTTTCCTGTCTGAGTATTCAAATCTCCTAGACAAGGTCTCAGGCCCCATATGTTATCAGTCTCCATTTAAAAGGAGCACTGAATTTCGTTCTGCTGATTCTTGCCAACCACATCTAGTAGTGCACACCTTTCTCTTCCATGCTTTTAGTTAGAATTTGTTAAATTCTAGAGTTTTCAAATTTAACACTTGCTAGGCACTCTAGGTGTAAATCAGCTTTTCCACTGATTCTAGGACACCACAATATCTGAGGATCTGACCTTTTGATCACATTTGCCCTTCTAGGTCTGTCTGAATAAAAGCAGATAGTTTTTTCTTTCCATTTTGGGATTTCTGTCCTCTCTAAACTATTTCTGAAACCAGTCCTGGGATAAACAAGAGTATTTCAATGGGTGAGATATGACTTTTCTCCAACAGCCAAATTAAGCCATGTTATCTGATGAAATACAAGGCCTGATGCTTGCTACATGAGAACAATACTTATTTTAAATGCCAATACATAACATCTTTACTATAAATCACTTGGACAACTGCAATGTCTTGTTTTCATTCCCATACAAAGGTCAAAGTGTCGTAGTGAACAAAAGTTCTCTACAAATACTAGGAGCTAATACTCTGCATGACTAAATGCTTGACAGAGAAAACACATCACTCAGAGCAAACCTGGACAGAGCAGCAGACTTTATAAAATTCCTGGTCAGACTTCCTGATATGCCTGTCTGAGGACAGCATGCCTGAAGGGCAGCAGAGGTGACACAAATGGCTCTTTGCCATCATCTCACACTGTATCTTCCCCACAACTTTATCTCAGACCTCATCTTATCTAAAAGAGCATGAAGACTTATGACACTAAAAACATGTGTGCCTGTGTCTTAGTGCAGACCTGAACTCTTAAACATTTGCTTCTTTTTTAAAAAAAATGGTTATACAAATTACAAAAACAAAACAAACTGAAATAAAGGTTCAGTTCTGGTCTCACATGTATTTTAATCTTCACAAAATTCATGGCTCAGAAGAGATATAGGGGAAGCCTAACCAGGATAATTGGGGTGTTTGTTGTTTTATGGCACTATTTGGAACAGTTTTATCAGGAAGGCTGAACACCAAATTGTATTACAGACAGCTTCCAAGAGCAACTTTTTGTTTTAAGACCATAAAAGGCAAAAATAAACTGCCTTTTTCTGTGTGATCAAAGACCCAGCATAAAAAGTGTCAGGAGGAGAAAATGCCAGTTCCTGTACTCCCAATGTGTGTATCTTGGACTTCTTCCAGTGTGGGAGCAAGATGGACTTTTATTTTTATTTTCCTTTTAAATGGGAGAAAGCTGCCAAAATACATAAGGAGAAGGATTAGAGCCAGTTGCTTTTTGTTGGTTCTTTGGTGGGAACACTGCCAGGCAAAGCCGTATGCTGAATTCCCAGGGAATTTCACTCTCAAAAGCCAGCTTCTGGATTTCCCTCATTTGGGAAGCTCTCCCTGAAAGGGATATTCATATCTAGGAATCAGCTCAATGCAGAATTGTTGTACTAGCAAATTGGCTGCTGTCTATTCAAATGCTGCTCTGCATAGCAGTCTTTGCTGGGTTTTTTCTTTGCTTTGTTTTGTTTTTTGGTTTTTTTTTTATTTTTTGGTGGTGGTGTTGTGGTTGGTTTTTTTTTTCCCCCCTTTAGGTTGGGATGCCTGGTGAGCTGGGCATGTTTCAAAAGCAGGATTGCAGAGCACCCTGGGTAATCCAAAGTGTGCTCTTACAAAAGCAGGAAGAGACGATTGCTCCTGGTATCAATAGCTGCTAGCACTGACTCTCCAGGGTCACTTGCCAAGGCTGAACAATTGGCCACAAACATAATTCCTGTCTTCTCGGGGCCTGTGGTGGTGTTGCAGCTGTTATCCTACAAAGGGACAGAGGTATGTCTCTTATCCACCCCCTGCCAAACATCCTCCCTGTCCTGTGCCTCCCCTCTGCTCTGTTAGGTGTCACATCGTTGGGGAAGAAAGGAATATTTCTAAAGGAAGCTGCAACTTCCCAGAATCTTCTTGCTTGTCCACATAAGCGGAGGAAAAGGATGTGAAAATCAGACAAAAGATGCAATTCTGAGAACTATTTAGACATGGCAACGGTTTTGTCAACTCAAAAAAAAATCTTGGCAGGAATAACATTTCTTATTTTTCATGTGTCAAGGAGAGATTTCCTTGAAGTTTTTCAATAAAATACTATACTGCAGAAAGGCTAGACCCATGATTAAAGCATTAGACAGGGCATATGGATTTTTCTTCCTTGGAAGATAATTTTTACATGTCTATGTATCACTTCATGACCTTATATTTCACTCTGTAAAATGGGTACAGTAACATTTATATATTACAAATAAATTCTTGAGCTGTTTTGAGACATTCAGAGGCTGTAGTGATAAGAACAACAAAAAGTGCTAAGAAATAACAGATTATATTACAGATACTGCACAGAAAAACTAAGCAACTTGTCAGACATTTCAGTTGGCTTCAGCAGATAGCAGGGAAAGAAAGCAAGAGCATACATCATTGGCCAAGCATGAAAACCACATAATCCACTTTTAACCTACAAACTTCTGTGATTTTGAAATAGATTATTTCTCTGTTCATTAGTACACTAGTAGAGGCATTATTTATCTTCGCAATAAATTCCAAACATCCTTATTACTGCTGAACCCTGATGCTGAAATGTAGGTCTTTAAAGTTAGCAGTAATCATTTGCAATACAGTAAGCAGATGGAGACCCCATCAGAAATCAATGTCCCATTGTAATAGGTCCTGTGTGTCTAGACAGTCAGAGACAGTCCCAGCCTTTGAAAAGATTACAGGCTGAATAGACAAGAGAAACAAAAAAATGTGAAGAAGAAGCCAGCAGACCACAAATGAAGTGTTGTGCTCAGGTTCCCAGTGCTGGTCCCTGGTGAAACAGAGATGAGGATATGCCTGGGGGTGCTGTGGCTGAGTGCCTCACACTCCACCTCCCACTCTGGGCACAGAGCAAGGACTGTTGAAGGGCTCCTGTTGCCAGTGAGAATAACAATGAAAGAAAGATAACAGGATCATCCAGGGATTCAGCAGCGGAGGAGAGCTGACATGATATTTATCTGCTGTCTGCAGGAAAGAATCATATTTCTTTTGCACAGATGGATGTGCACACAATCAACTTCTGAAGATGCAAAACAAGGGTTTCTGATTTCCACCTAGGCTTACCTAGTGATTACAGTAAAGCCAGAGATAGCTGTACCTGTACCCGAATAATTTTAATTAGCAAAAATTAGTTAGTACTCGTACACAGCAGTACCTGCAGGTGTAGTGGACCTACTTAAGGTTAGTTAAGGTCTAGTTAGGATTTAGATTCTGTGAAAACAGTTTGTATGACCTCCAAAATAGTTTGTGATTTTCATCCAAACTTGGCAATTAGTTTCCCCACAAGAACTGTGAAAATCTGTGAAAATCTGTGGGTTGACAGTGAAGGCAGAAACAGTGATAGTATCTCTCCAGCTGCACAACCTTATCCCACTGGAAATTGGAGATTCTGTGTAGACAAACACACTAGGAATTGGAGTTTCTTTTGTTGATTGCATAACTTGTTTGTAAATGCACTTTCTGTGTCTCATTTTAACACTCCCTTAGATACCTCTCTTTAACAGCAGTAGGATTGAACAGTGGTTAAACAAATTTGGGGTTTTTTTAATATATGCTTTGATTGTGAGGAGTTTTTTTGATAGATGCTCTTTTTCTTCTTAGCATCTTATCCTGAAGCTTTGATAAAAGTCTGAAGTCCAGAAACAATCCTGTCAAAGTTACTTATGAACCAGCAAAAATAAGCGTTAATCTTGGGCTTACCTCGCTGGTCCAGGACTTTCACAGTGTAACTACATTGAATACACACTGAGAAATCTGTCCCTGCTGGGCTCCTGAGACTGGGTTTTGCTGCATCCCCAGATTTTGGCACGGCCAACTCAGACGGTTTTTGGGACAGGCCACGCCTCCTGTGTATCCTGCCTGTCCCTGCCTCTTCTTCCAACCTGTCCCAAGCCTCCAGACAGCCAGAACATTGTTCTGAATTCAAAGACCCAACATTCCTGTGGCTAAACTCCCCAGCCCCTAAGGAGCCCTGCCTGCAGGTGGCCAGGCATGCACCCCACTGCCAGTTCATGCCTGGCACCCAAAGCGTCTCCCACTGCTCCTTGTGCTCAGGGGCTCTTTCCCCGTGGTGATAAGAGCAGAGATGGGACACAGCCCAGGCAGATGCTCCTGGCAGAAGTGCCAGCTTCTCCCCCAGGGCTGGAATCAGGCTGGCTGGACAGGAAGATGTGGCCTCTTCCCTCACTGAACCAATGCGGGCCACCAGACTGTGCCAGCTCGCCATGTCCAGGTCAGAGAGGCACTCAGCATTTTATCCTGGCTAGAAAAGAGGACCTGAAGAAGAGGGGCTCGGGGGAAAGTCAGCCAAAGGTCCCCTGGGGATGCACAGCTGCCAGCTCACTGTGTGTGATGGGGGTGGTGGTGCAGAGCAGCAGGAACATTTCAGGGCAAGGAAAAGACTATTGTGTTTGGGGCAGTACCTGCTTATTGCAGTTGCCAGAAGAATGTGAATGAATGGCAATATCTTTTTCTTCATTGATCTGAACACAGAAGGCCCTCAATGATTCAGTTTTCTCATCAAGAGGACGCTGGTCTGATGAATCATTGCTTGGCTGTTTGCAATATCGAGGGATGTGGGAGGCACTGCTTTGCATGTACGTGATCAAATTAATAGATCAGATCTACACATCCACATCCAACTACAAAAATCACATCAGTGCGTTTGCTGATCACCCACAAATCCACATTTGCTGAAAACTTTGCTTAACAGATTGTACCGTGGGGACATTGTGATTTCTTTTCTGAGAGAGACACAGAACTATCAGCATCTTTTTGCTGATGTGCTCAAATGTGCTGGTGCAGACTGTAGATTAATTTCCCACAATGTTTCAGTCCAAGACTCAAACAAACTTCTTTCATTTTAATAAATTTACAGTTTCAACAGCTAAGTTACGTAATATTAATCAAAACTTGGCATAGGCACATTAAAAACAGACGATGCCTTTTTTTAGTAAGGTGGCAATTTACAACTAGAGAACAAATGTCTACATTCTGGGAGATGAATTTGGGGAAACAAACACTAATTTATTGCAAGAATCTTAGTCATAGAGGAAGAATCCATTTTCTTGAGCATATAACTTTCTATTTAAAATATGCTTTGATCCATCTGGGTTGCATACTAAAGAAGAGAGTTTTCTTAATTAGAAAAGAAGATATAGCTCTTATAAGTAAGTCCATTTTGCACTTTTCTTATTTGTGTCTGTCTCTGTGCGCATGCAAAACAACCTGTTAACCATCTTGCTTATAAACTCTCTCAGATACTCTATGTTATTCTATTCTACATTGCAAATTCCGTTCTCATTGTTGTGCATGCCTGTGACCTTTTGCCTTCAGATTCAGCTGAAGGTCCTCTGGGAGGTGACAGAAAGAAAAAAAAAACAACAAAACTTTAACTTGGCTAGATATAACAGTGGAGAGTCATTAAATCTTGGTGACCAGCTATTCAGTTACAGTCCATTTAATCATACAGCAGCAAAATAATTGGCAATGGCTCAAGGCAAACTAATTATTCCAATCTGAAACTCGGCAGGGTAACAAGTAAACTGTGGATGAGGTGGTGATAGATTCTGCACATCTGACAGGCCTGATCTGTGAGGCTCCTGACAAGGAGACTAATGACAACCCAGGAAGTGTTCTCTCTTCATTCATGTCAAAAAATGAGGAAAGACTGGGAGCAGAAAAACATCTGGTTGACAAAGAGGAAAAGACCACTTTCAGGAGGAAAAAGGGACATGAAGAAGGGTGGGCTCTTCACAACCCTCAAATCTAAACTTTAAGGTTGCATGGCCACCGAGGCGCAGAGGCAGACTGATGAGTACAGTTTGCTCTTTCTTTTTTTTGATGATATTTTTCTCCCCTATGTATTGTCTTGCATCAGCCAAAAAGTAATTAGGCTTGCTGGCAATCATACATGTCTTGGGAAAACCACGCAGCAAGATCAGAGAGCTCTTGGACTTGCAGCTTGGGGAAGGAATCATCTGGAACACACTGGGTGTCAGCACCAGGGCTGGGAGACTGGCCTGTGAAATCCCTGTGGAGTGTCCAGGAGGCAGAGCCTGAAGTCACAGCCACGTTGGCTCAGCCCATTGGAACTCAAAAGGAAATATTTGGGTGAGTATTTGCAGGTTTGCGACAGGACAGCCTCCTCCTTTGTGAGAGATAATCACACCACTGCTGTCTGGTGAGGCCTTAAAAGGCTCCAGGGCACCTTAGGGAAGTAAACATTATCCACTCATGGAAAAACATAGTAGTCAGCTGGATATTGTTCTGGTGCAGGGTGGAAATTCAGATGTTCCTCACTAAGACCTCAAAAATCAGGAGATCTGCCAAAATGTTTGAGGGATAGTTTAGAGGACAGAATTTCCTGGAATAGAGGCACAAAAACGTGCCTCCTTTTGTCTGTGTGGTAGCACAAAAGCTTTCCAGAAAGCAGAGAGGGGTGTACCAAAACAACAGAGCAACAAAGTGGAAATTATTCAAGTGGGAGCTGTGAAGAAGTTATTACATCTTGCTCTAAGGCATAACCTGGTGAATAGCTGCAAATACCAGAAATTACAACAAAATTTTATCATTAGAAAAAGTGTTTTTCCACTGACCCTTAAACAGAAGTTAAGAGCTAATGACAGAAGCCAAAGCTCAAATATTATGAGCAAATAATTCTGAATAAAAATTTCAGTGTTTTGGGGAAAAAGCCTGTCTCTCTGCAGCTATTTCTGTGATCTTCAGTGCAGGGGGACAGGACTATCAGACATGCAAGAAAAAGAGAAATTAAGTTTAAACTGAAGGGATGAGCTATGTACAAGTGTTTATTTAAGTCACCAGTAGAAATGCGCAACAGGTTTGTAATCAGATTACTTGTTTTTCATTCATTGCAATTCTTCTGCAGAAACCAGAGGTGATCATAAAAATAAACATAAAGGTCTAGATTTGAACAGGACTTCAAACTTCCATGGAAAGCAGTGACTTAGATTAAGTTCTCCATTCTCTATCGAATCGTCTCTTGAATACTTCCATCAAGAAAAGTCCACTTCTTTCCTGGCTCCTATGGCTAATTACTCTCATGGTGAATTTTTTCCCCTCTGAAACCAGGGAAGGTATCTATAGATGTCCAATTTGTGGAGATGGTCCTTAAATGAACTCTCTGACACATTTGTCATTGCTTCTCAGCACAGATCTGAGGGCTGATCTCACCCATGATGACTGATGTGAAGAGGGCACAGAGTACTTCTGTCTTTTCTGTGGGCATTTTTAATTAACCCTCCATCCCCATTCAGCAGCACACCTGCAGCTTGGCCGTGCTTCCACTCTGTAACAGAACAATAATTTGCTGTGTTTGACATCATCTGCCAATTTGAGCTCTGGCTGAATTTTCCCTTTGCTAACCACATTACTGGATGCAGGAGCACTATTTCTATATTTCTCTGTGATATGCTCGCCTTCTCCATCTCTCTCGTATCTCTCTTTTGCATTAGAGCTCCTTCAGTAACTCACTGTTTACAGGATGTTATCCTGTTATGACTGTGCCTTTTTCTGATGAAGAGTGTAGGCAACTTTTATGCCTTGAAACTGAAAATATTCCAGTACTCCTGAGTTCCTTTGCCCTCCAAGGGGCACAGAAAGATTGGTGGCTGGTGCAGCACTGTGCAGTTTTTCCAGCAAATACTGAGTTAGCTGGAGGAGGGACAGCAGCTCGCATGTGCCATATGATAATCAGATGAAGCCACTTCTGACAAAGGGGAGATTTTCTTGCACAAAGGCAAGAGAAGAGAGCCTGTCCTGCCCCTGCAGGATTTGCTGTGAGTCTGTTTTCGAACAAGCTGTGACTGAGAACCAAAGAATCAGAGAGGTACTTCTGAGAGCTGGTCATTCATACCTAAGACAGGCCTAAGGCGAATTTATGGCTTTAGGTGAGCACCTGAGGCTTCAAAACACGCAGGAGAAAAAGATCCTTTTCACAGACAATTAGAGAGGAATAGAATTATGAACCTGAGCTACCTGCTGAAGGAACAGAGAAGGCCTTTTAATCGTCATTTACTCTGTGCAGTGGGCATAGAGACAATGACAGCTGACTGCACCTTCCTTCCTAAGCACAGTTATAGTCCTGCTGCACGGCCTCCACCACAAAGAAAGAAGCTGAGGACACAAGTGATCCTCACCTCTGTTTGACCCTCCCTACCGTTTCAATGACTTTGGTGATGGCAGAGACAGAGCCCGCAGATAAAATGTGCTCACAAACCCATTTTTTTCTCCTGCCAGCAGAACTGGCAATCTGAGTATTACTATCCTGAATTTCCTAAAAATTGAAGCTCTGGGGATATTCACTGGAGCAGGAATTCTGCTGGAGCAATACCAGCTCTTTGTTGTTTGTACTGCAGCAGCACTGGGGGTTCTGATGGAGCTCTCTGACCATTCTCAGCTGGCGAAACCCATGTCCTGGAAAAGCAGCGAGTGGGAGGGTGAGTGCCTGTCCAGCCAGGGTCACATAGCACTTGGAGCTCTAAGGTTTCACACAGTTCACTGGCCACTGGCAGTGAATCCAAGTAGAGAGACCTTTCCCAGCAGCCTGAATCAAAACCTGGTTCGGACATATTCCCCTCACCTGCCATTCTTTCTTTTTCACACCAGCATTTTGTTCTGAGAGCAAACTTTGGCTTCTGGTGGCAGAACACTGAGTCAGTCACATGATCACTTAACTTGGCAGTCCTCAGCACTTATTCAATATTTAACAAGCAGCATTTCATATTATGTTTTCTACAGTTGTTACTTTTGTTTACCTCAATGATGTAGTATCAATTAAATTATTATATCTGTTAAGTTAATAATTAAATAAAATTAAATATTTTGAAGCTTCATTCAAGGAGTATTATTTGTCTTCTTGGGAATGTTATGCAAGTACGCAACCATGCAGATATGCATTAAATTAATCTTATTAACAACCAACATATTATTTATTTACTTAGAATGTGATAAATTCTGTCATCTTATATATCTGAAAATTATTAAGTTATTATTATAATTATTAAGTTAACTATTTTTAACCAGCATGGATAACCTCAGTGAAACAGAATTAAGAATAGAGAATTAGAATAGTTTATAAGAGTAAAGTCAATAACAAAAGAATTAGAATTAATATGATTTTTAATTTTTAATGATATGGAAAACAATTACAGAGGCAGACACTTGAATGTCCTGTGTAACCTAAAAAATCTAGTACCCAAAACCTAAGTAAGACTTCAAGAACTCCTTAATAAATACCTTTATCACAGAATCCATGCCACTGAGGGATGTAAAAAGTCATTGATCCAGATGTTGCAGTTTTCCCAACATCAGTAACTGAATTTATAATGGATAAACTGGGAAAAATTGCTCATCCAATGTCTACATACATCTTGAGCAACCCATGATTATGATAGCCCAGAGAAATCCCTTTGTCAGAAAATGTTAGTTTCCTATCTTATTTAAGGTCAAAGAGACTTCATTTTTTAAACTTCTCTTATCTATTTTATTGTTCATATCAGGGAGACACAAAAAGATATTTCACTACCACAAATTATGAGGGATGAGCTACAATAATTTCATCCACAGGTATTTTAATCAGATAAATGGCTCAATACATTTTTTTTCCCTAAAAGGAAAAAATAAGGACTGTTTTCTGAATTTCTGAAGAAAAATATTCTACCATATGTTAGTTCTGTTCAACTAAGAGAATTATTTGGACTCCCCCCATGTGTAATTTAATAGTCCTGTTGTTGGCAGTGTTTAAATGGTTTTGGTAAAAACAAGAACAACAGTAAAAAATGCTGCTAATTTAATACTTTTTCTTGTTCTGTTTGCACCTATAAAAAGTGCTTTCTAGGAAAGAAACTGGCACAAGACACTTTCTACGAAGACTACTGTGTGTGGGATTAGACACAGACAATCTGCTGTCTCTTTCCATCCTGGAAATGAAAGAGCAAATGGGTTATACTTTACTTTTCATAAGAACTGAAATGATAATTACAATTTCCTTTCTTTTAGCAAAGTATAGAAATCAGAGTCAACTTTGCAAGTGATTTCATTAGATCTTATATATTCACAACGGGCTTTTTGTATTAGTTTTTTTTAAGGCATGTAAGCAGCAGTTTTACACTGAGCATTCATAAGTTATTGAATGTTATACATAAACTGTGAAGTCTAACATCAGGAAGCAATACGATTTAGAAATAATATTACTTTAATACATTTGATTAACCTCTGCTCTTTTATCCAAATCAGCATTCATAATAACCAAACTTCCGGAGAACAGATATTATTCTAAAAAACTAACTTGAGAAATCAGACCTAAAGTGAGGAATAAAATGAATCCTCACTCAAAAGCATTACAAGAGAAATTTTTAAATTTCCTGTAAGTGTCCTGAAGGAGAAAAGTAAATTAAGCTTCAGGAGAAAGACCACCAAATTTTAAAAATGTGTGCATATACTACTATTAAAAGGTTTGTTTTAAGTTAACAGCAGGCCAAATGGGAGCCTACTAAAATAATCTTGCACCAAGTCGTCAAAGAACCAAAAGAACCCGGTCGGGGTCCGAGAGAGCGGTGACGTTTCTGGAACTTCGATGCCATCTGCTGTCCGGGTAAAAAGAGTGCAGTGATCCCGGCATCCACGCAGCAATTCTCCACTTCCACATGGAAAACTAGCCAGGGGCTGGGCCCGCAGCTGCCGGCTCCTTACAAAATTACAGCAGAATTAGAAAAAAAAGACACCCCCAAAAGCCTCTTGGGACTGGGCAGCTCTCCAGGGAATGGAAAAAAAAGAGGGATAAAAGAAGGATGTACAAGAGTAAACTGACACCTCAATTCCATGCAAAGAGGGAATAACTATTTCAAGAAACAGGGAAGTGGGCTCCAATTTCACAGCTTTTGAAGAAGTTTCTCCAGCCAGATTCCTTTCAAGACAGTAATCTCTCTGCTTGGGTCCTAAAGTTAGGATAGCAGTCTATCTTTAAACAAGAGTGCTTACACTTCAAAGATGAGAGACATGAGAAGAACCTACAACAAAACTGCAAGTACAGATGGTCTAAGATTTACATCTTAGCTGTAAATGGCAGGAAACTGACAAATAAAACTCCAGGGATAAAAGATTCCAAAGGACTTTATGTCCTTTGAAGGCCTACAAAAGTTAGATTTCTAGCCTGTTTTACCTGACTCCAGATTTCTGCTGTGCAAGTTTGGACTTTCACACTGACAAATTCTGTGACATCCACAAAGCACTAAGGTTTCTGTGACGCTCCCACTTCAGAGAGCAAATGGTAATGTCACTTGGCAGAGAAAAATGAGGCAGTGCAGTAAGTGAGCAGTAAGATTTGGGAAACTTCCAGCTGAAGAAGCAATCAGATACTTGAGAAATGCATGTTAGCACAAGCTAACTATTCCCAACCCAATACAGTCAATATGTGCATATTGGAAAAACCAATACTTATCATATTACAATTAAATTTTTACTGTAGGGGTGAAACACAGTGGCTTTTATAACTGTTTTCCTTGGGAAATGCAAACATGAACCTTCATGCTAAGCCAAATAATCTCCACTACAGTCTTGGCTGTGGAGCTTTCTGCTCTTTCAGAGGGTCCTTTGCCCTGTCGTTTTTCTCCAGCAGGGTATCGAGAGTGTCTTCTGCAAAGCTGGAAGTTTCCAGTGAGATCCCAGAACAGCCTGAACCATGGCAACCAGCTGCAGCAATTGTGCATGGCCGCTGTGCTGAATAGCTGGGGCTAATATCACTTGGGCTTCCATATAAAGGATGCATCCTCTGCCCTGTTCTCAGCAGGTAGAAGATGTTTAATGCGTCCTGAGTGCATTGTGTGGCATGTGGACATGGATTAGCATGTAATTCACATGAGCTGACTGTCACTTGTGCTTCAGCTGGAAACATGAAAGCCCCGTATAAGAAGCAGCACACTGCTGAGGGTTGTGGTTATTTGGGTCTTTTGTCTCTCAATGTGAAGTGCTGTTGAACATTTGCTAGTATTGTTCCACTGCCAGGTTCTTTCTATTTTCCCCATTACTTCTCTTCTCCTTTTTGTAAGCGTTCACATCTATGGAAGCCGGGTCCTTTCAGTCTTTTCTCTTACAGCAACCATGCAGCAGCAATGATCAGAGGAACGAACAATTTATAACTCCTGATAACTCCTTTAATTTCTCTACTCAGTGCCAGTTAACTTGGACATGACCTCTCCATTGGGTCTCACTGAAGCTTGGTTGAAGTCTACCTGCTTTGCCTGATCTAATGTTTTCCCTTTATGCTCAACTTGAATGACTTTATGCTTAGTTTTTTTAAAGTTCTTACTTCAAGCAAATTATCCCTTTTGGGCCTCTTGTGCTTTTAATAATCTTATTTGTATGTGACAATGGTAGCAGAAATGAAGTGCCACTGTAACTACCAGTATTTGTAACCTGACATGCAAGTGAACTCTGCATAAATCCTGAAACAGAATTGCTCTTGTTTGGTCCTCTCCCTGATGTCAGAAAACACCATTTAGCCAAGAAAGTATGTAGACAAATCCAGCAATACCGATCAAATTTGATTTTCCCCTTCACTGAACCTGTTTTCTGACAAACAATTAGTGAATGACTGTTACTACTTGTTCTGCTGGAGGTAATCTAATTTCTTCTTTCATTTTAATAAAAAAAAATATTGTGAAGCTAATTTTCAAGTCATTGTGCTTTGCAGAGTCTGCCCTGATGGGATAGGATTGAGCCCCATACAGCTAAAATCAAAACCATTATCTGCTCATTTACTTAAGGCAGGATTAGCAGGCAGACCTCTTTGCCCCCAGTCAGGCATCCTACCCACTCCTCTGAACCACTTCTTAAACTTGCAGTTGGAAACTACAGAAGAAGAAAAGAAGAAAATATTACAGTCAGTTGGGACTAAAGAGGAAAACACGTGCTACTAAATCCCTAGGAAATCAGCCCTCTGCTTTATTCATATTTGATTTCACTGGTAACCACGGGAAACCAGAGCCAAACCTGGTACTCTATTGTGTACTGCAATCCCTCACTACAGTGCAGACAGAGACAGAAGAGCTGTAATGAAAAAGGGCATATCAATTAAAGGTGGCTCAGTTACCACTAGAAAAGGCTTTACCTGAGAGGTTCAGTAGGGATCCAGCCCTAAATATAAAATGGCCAGGTGGACTTGAGAGACTTTGCAGCACTGCTTGGTAACAGCATCCTTGGACATGATATTTTGCAGGGACCTGGTGTGTGTAGCCTGAGTACACAAGTCCTGGTGAAAAGCTGTCTGTCAGAAACGCATGAGGTACTAAATGCAGTGTGCAATGCAGCCTGGAGCATGATTCAGGACTTTGGGAGAGAGGGAAGGCCCCTCCGAATTAAGAGACTACCACTATCTAGAAGCTAAACTTTTTTTCCCACCAAGGCTGACAGGTAGAGGGAACAATCTGTTCATCTGTTTTACATTTCAGCCTTTCACAACTCTGTAATTATTCTGTCTGCCCTAGCTCAATTGTTTGCTGAACCTTGAAATTTGGCTGGTAAGTAGTGCTCGATTGGAATGTGTACTACAGCCAACTAAGAATCTATGGAGATCTCTCTTAAAGATAGCACCCAGAACGCTTCTCAGCCACCTAATGAAGCAAGGCAGTGCTTCCCTGTGAGGCTGCTGCCTCATTAGCATTCAAGCACGTGCTGTGGCAGTTGTGTGCAGATATCTGGGGATGCCTTCCTCAAAAATGACATTGACAACATAAAAGGGAATTGCAGAACAGAGATCTGTGTGTGTGTGTGTCTCTTTGTGTACGTGTGTATCCATTTGGGTGTTAGGAGTGTCTAGGCACAACAGCAGTATTTAGTCCAAGTCGTCTGAAGCAATTAAAAAAATAAAAATAGTCTTGACTTCCAAGAGCCATCAAAAAAATACTGGATATTCTGATGATGCCCTTTGCACAGATAAAACATTATCCACATAATTCAAGGCCATCTGAGAAATAATTAGCATTACTGGCATGAATGGCGATTAGTGCCATCAAGGCACAGCAGGTAAGGAGCTGACTCCAGGAAGGGTAGGAAGAGCAGGTGCAGAGAGAGGATCTCAGCTCAGGAGTAAAATCTTTGAGAAATTCTCTGAGGACTCGCTGTGGGTATCCCTTTAATGACAGTGTTGCAAAATGTGGAAACACCTTGCAGAAACTTAAATGTATTAGCTCAAAGTCTACAGGCGCTGTCCAGGTGGAAAACAATGTGCCTCTGAGAACTGTAACAAAATATAAATGTAAACAGTATAGACTCCAAACCGTTTGGCAACAATAGTAAAAATTTCTGTGAGATCAATGGTTGAAAATTGCTGAAAGAGACAGGAAAGGGTGTGTAACTGTGTCTTAAATGTATTGACACATCACTAAGAACAGAGATGTGAGAAAGTCAAGTGGTTCCACAAAGCAAATACAAAGCAAGATCCAGAAGTGTAAGTTACACTAGTTTGATGCTGTGTAGGCTCCAGCTCAAGTTCAAGAAAGATTGAATCAATTCAGAACAATTGCAAAGAATGACAACCAAATAATTGCGAGAAAGAAGGTAAAACTACAGAAGTTTCGCATATTTAGTCTCACAAAATGCAAGCCAAGAATATAAATGAATATAAATGTACATGAATATAAATGAATGCTAAAAACCTTAGTGGTCGTGCTGGCCCAAGGTTTACACTGATCACAAACACATTATACAGGAGACAGAAAGACATTTAGTTTCAGGAGAAGCATTCCTGACTCATCATAAGTAATTGCAAGGGTCATATGGAGTAAAATACCCTGAACAAAACAACAACACAAAACCAACAACTAAATCCTCAATTTTATTATGTCTTAAGATATTTCTAGGAAATACAGATTCATATTTGATATGCTGGCCCTGTCTCATATTCTTGCATTCTACATTTGAGATAGAGCATAGTCTGGGGGACAGAACTAGTGTTTCTGCCACTCTTGGTCGAGTTTCTGGTCCTTAGAATTGGTTCTCCTGGGGGAATTCATCCTCCCTGGCTCCTGCAGCAAGGGAAAGGCCATTAGGGAGATTTCTGGAGGATGTCAGGGATAACAAGGATGTTAGATGTACCAACTGTGATTATGCTGGTCTGGATGTGCTACTTAAAAATAAGGAAGAACTAGTCAGGGCATAGCTGTAATGATCTAGACACAGAGGAATTCAAGATCCTGGCCAGGGTGCGGAGTAGGAAGGCAAGAGCCCTGAACCTCACTGGCTTGGCTAAAAAGAGAATTCATGGCAGAGCAATGCAATGCAATGCAATGCAAAAAAAAAAACCAAAAAACAACCCACCCCACCCCCCAACAAAACAAAACAAAACAAAACAAACAAAACAAAACCAAAACAAACCAAAACAAACAAAAACAAACCAAACCAAACAAAAAAAAAAAAAAAAAAAAAAAAACAAAAAAAAAAAACAAAACCAAAAACCAAAATTGTAAGCACAGTGGGAGTTAGGAGAGGTTATGACATTATGACAGAGATTATATTATTATATTATTATTTCTGCTGAGGTGTGCAGAGGCGCTACCAGGGTTGAAGGAGTGCTTCTGCTGCTATGTATGAAGCAAATCAGGTAAAGAAATCATTGATATTGGCAGCAAATGTAGGCAAAAATTACGTACTTGGTGCCTTCTTCCTCTCAGTTTCCACTGACATTATTCCCAGGCGTTTAAGCTCAAAGGCAGAGATTAAGAAGCAGAGGAATTCCAGGAGTAGAGGACATTTAGCTCAAGGGTCTCCTAGAAAATTTTATCTTATATAATTCCACTGACCTGTGTGGGATTTGTCTGAAGCGGGTTGAGTGAGGTGGCTGATGACAGTGTGAGGCCATTCTCTGCCATTTTCGAAAAGCTGTGGAGCTGGGGAAGACCTTGGTGATTTTATGTGCATCTAGAAGGCACCTAATGATTCTATGATTCCCAGGGCTTCATCAGGTCACTGGCTAAAACAGATAATTCCAGGCACATGAGGTAAGGGTTCATTGGGTGATACCTCGTGTCTCCCTGGGAAGCTGCAGTGCAAAGTCCCACAGGCTTTCCCCACATCTCAGCACTTCTAGCCAGCCCTCTGGGCTCCCCTGATTCCTCCCATTAGGAGATTTTCATAGAATCTTGGAAAGGCTTGTGTTGGAAGAGACCTCTAAGATAATCTAATTCCATCCCTCCCCTCCATCTGCAAAAGCAAGGATGCCATCCCCTAAATCACGTAACTCTGGGCCCATATAGCCTGGCCTGGAACACTTCCAGGTAGATCACTCACAGCTTCTATAGTCAAGTCTGTGTCAGAGCCTCATTACCACCTGAACTAAGATTTTCTTCCAAATATCTGCTCTCTTTCAGCTTAAAGCTATTTCCCCTTGTTTTATCACTACATGCCTTTGTAAAAAGTCTCTCTCTAGGTCTCTCATAGCCCCTTTAGGAACTGGAAAGTGGTCTAAGATTTCCCTCCACTTCTACAGGCTGAACAACCTCAGCTCTCTCAGCCTGTCTCTCCTTAGCCCAGGTGCTCCAGCCTTCTGAGCATCTTTGCAGATCTGGACCAGTTCTAAGAGGTCCACATCCTTGTTATGCTGGGGAATCCAGAGCTGGGTGCAGCTCTCCAGGTGGAGTCTCATGAGGGCAGGGTAGAAGGGAAGAATCACTTCCCTTGACATGTTGCTCCCATTGCTTTTGGTGCCGCCCAGAGTGTTGTTGGCCTTCTGGGCTGCCAGCCCACACCACACCACTGTACCTTTATATCCACCAGAAGAACTCTGAAGTCCTTCTCCACAGGGTTTCTCTCAATTCTTCTTCCAGTCTGTGCTCATGTCGGGGATTGCCCCAGGTGCAGCATCTGTCATTTGGACTTGTTGTACCTCATTGTGTTCTTTGGGCCCCATTCTCGAGTTTGTCCAGGTACCCCTGGCTTTCCCCATCCTTCAGGTATGTCATAGCCCCCTCATCTTGGTGTCAGCTGCTAACCTGAGGGTGGCCCTGCTCTCCCTGTCTGTGTCACTTATGAAGGTATTGAAGACCCTAGCCCCAGGACAGAGCCCTGAGGGAGACCACTCATCACCAGCCTCCAGCTGGACATGGAACCACTGACCACAACGCTCTGGCTGCATCCATCCAGACAACTCCTCCTCCACAGAATTCTACACCCTTCAAACCCAGGTCTCTCCAAAGGCCTGGCAGAAAACCAGGTGGTTGACATCGGTCAGTCTTCCCTTGCTGACCATTGCAGTTACTCCATCATAGAGGGCCATAAGATGGGGACAATGTTCTCTTAGTGAAGCCATGCTGGATATCTTTAGAACACCCCCTTGTTTTCCATGTGCCCTGACATTGCTTCCATAAGGATCATTCCATGATCTTCCCAGGCACAGAGGTGAGGCTCACTGGTCTGCAGCTCCCTGTGTCTTCTTTTCTCCTGGTTTTAAAAACAGGAGTGATACTTCCTTTTTTCTAGGCACCCGGGAATTCCTCTGACTGCCATGACTTTTCAAGTATGATGGAGACTGGCTTGGCAACATCAGCCAATTCCCTCAGGACTCTTATCTCATTAGGCTCCACAGACTTGTGCCTATTTTCTCTCCTATCCAGGGTGCAGGGAGGTGGGCAAAGGTGATCCCCTCTGAAAGGGAATCTGAAGGGTGGTCCCTCAGCACCTACCAGGCTTCATTGGGACACTGTCCTGTTTGGGGTCCCAGGCAGAACTGACAAACCAGAAGGGCTCAGGTGAGGCCGCTGGAACTGAAATAAATGTGGTTACTGCCCTAGAGAGAGAGAGAGAGAGAGCAAGAACAGCAACACACATGGACTTCTTTAGGGAAAAAAGGCCAACTTTATTGAACAGAGAGTCCATATTTAAAGCATATTCCATGGAGCTAGGACAGGACAGTAGCTCATTGGAATATTGGGAAAAACATCCATGAGTCCATACCTCATGATGTGCCCACGGGAAGAACATCAGGTATTAATCCTTTTTATGAATTCCATTTGTTTTTCACCAGATTCCATTCTGTTTTGACCATACAATCATCCTAGGAGAATTCCTCCCTAACTGAAGCCACAATTAGTTTATCAGTCTGGGAATGGACCTGAGAGGCAGGAGAAATTCAGGCTTGAGAAAAATTCTCAAGCTGTAATTTCCTAGCTCTCTAAATGTGTGTGTCCACAAATAATCACCCTGAGAGGAGGGTCTGTGGGGCTGGGGCTGGTTCAGCATGGAGCAGATAACGATTTGGGGCAGCTCACAGCAAACCCTTGTGCCTGTGGGGATGAGATCAAGTGGATGGGGCCAGGGTCTTCCCAGTGAAGCATACTCCCTGGCAAGAGGGCAAGAGACAGTGACATCAGCAGAAACTAGAGTAATTCAGCATAAGGTTAGAAGGGGGAAAAGTAGAATAATTATGCACTATAGCAGGAAGCAGAGGAGATGGTGGTATCTTCAGAGGTTTTCAAAGTCTGGCTGGACAAAGCTCTGAGCATCAGGGTCTGAATTCATCCCAGAATCCATTCTTCTCCTCCAAGTAAAAGTTCAGGGTAGAAGCTACCCATATGTGTGCCAACTACAATGCTTTTGTGTTCTGTGACCTAGGAGTTGGTATTGTTTTACACAAGGTTTTATGTAGACTAACAGAGTAACTACACATCCAAGTGAATTCCTGTTGAATCCAGAGGGCTCACACTCCCCAGCTGTCAGGTTACACATATGCTAGGAAAGCAATGTACTGTAGCAGCTACATTACTCCACAGCAGATGGCCTGTACAAGTTATGAACACCGTGACAAAAAGCTTCAGAGCACAGTGTATTGTTGTCTTTTATCTGGCAGTCAGTACTGAAAGCAAAGTGTTGGAAAGTGCACGCTCAAAATCTAGTAATGCAAAAATCCATAGTCAGGTCTCTGTAGAAAAATTTGTTTTGGTGTTTAGTTCCTCACACCACACTGGAAAAGTTTGGTCTGTGTGTGTGGCTGTTCAGCTTAGGCCAAATTTGTTTATACGAGCTTTAACTGCATTTTGATTAAATTAAAATACTTTCAGATAACCACAGTGATGACTGCAATATGATTAATGACTCATGCAAAAATTAATGGATCTAATGTACTCATAGTAGACCCAGCTAGACCTGTAGGATTTGATTCACTATTTTTCAGATAAATATTATTCTTGGAATCAATGTTCCAGATTAATTGCTGATGATTCCTGACGTCATTTTCCTAGAACCTTTTTATAGAGCACTCAGCAATCCATTCTGCAACTGCTCAGTCCTGTGCTGAAGACGGGAAGACTCACTCTGTAACAATTTTCAATAGCAATGGTCTGCCCTGGCTGGCTGCATATTTGCCATTCTAATGGCTCATGAAATTATTGGCCTTGTTTTGGAACATTCACATGTCTGGCCCTTCCACAGCAGCTCTGCACAACCACAGGAGGACAATGTACAGCTTCCGGCTCCTGTTTGTCCCTGTTATTACAGGACAGGGACACAGACAGGACAGAAGCTCAAACAAAGCCTAAATATTAGAATAGTTGGCAAACTGAAAAGCTGTAAAACCCCCCTAGAGCCACGGCAGCCCCCCTGCTAACAGACATTAGATAACAGTCTTCAGAGGCATATGTCAAATCCCAGTCATTTTTATTCCCTTGCCTTTCAGATGTCTGGCACTCCAAAGAAACCAGTGATTAAATAAGGAAACTTTTCATGGGTAAAAATATTTTTTCATTTCCAGATAAACTCTCTTGAAGCATACAGAATTCAATACCTCCCTCTCTTAGGTGACAAGTCGTTTCTGCACACACAGATTTAAAGACTTTGATTCCAATGCAAATCAATAGTATGTCCAAGGCACTGACATCGCTGGGATAAACTTTCAGAGTCACTAGCTGTGGCTGTTAATGGCTAAGCCATTCCAAAGCCCGGAAGATGACCTCTTCTCTGAAATGCTTGGGGCAAAGAAGCACTATGCAGCCTGGTACTCAGCTTCAAGTCCCATTCGGCTTTCTCAGCAAACCTCATTTCCCGCAGTTGCAAAATGACACTGACATGACAGCAAGAGAACCTATAAACAAACAAACAAACAAACAGACAAACAAACAAATACATGAAGGGCTTGCAACTCCAAACCCAGTGCTGCTGTGAAGCTGGACTATGCTCTAGGAATAGCTCCTGGAGGCAGCATGCCTTGCAGACACGCCCTGGACTGAGATTCCCCTCCCATCCCTTGTCCCTTACTTCCTTAATAAGTGGTATAAAAATAAATTAACAGTGATTTCAAATTAAGAAGTTCATGTACTTACTACAGTTACTGCTCCTAAATCTCTATATAAAGGAAATAAATTAAAGTAATAGGCTTTGCAACAGAATGAGAACATTTAATATATGTTTAAGAAAAATTTGCAGATTAGAGTCAGCTGAGAAATCTTTCGTGGGTTTCCCCATACTTGGTACTGCTTTTACTAATGGAAAATATCTAGATATTCCTAACACAATTACTACACCCACATAATTAGCATAATAAATATATAAGCCTGTCAAGATGATAGTCTAATGCACTTGCCATTGCTGTTATTTTATAGTGAATTCCAAGTATTCTTGGCAGCTGTTTGAGTGTCAATCAGGCCAAAACATTGACAACAGAAAAGCAATTGCTCTCAAAATAAAAGGCCTCAAGTGTGAACCCTGTGTAAAAGAAATTTTAGCCCCTTTTATCAATAAAGACTGGGTTTCATTTTGATCTCATACTACCTTTCTATCAGTGTGTGCAATAAAACTGAACTGTAGGTGCGTCTCTGCAGACTCCAGTGCTAATATCCATGGTGTCCAAGAGCTGATAGGAACTCTAATGGGAATTTCCATGCTTCTGAGCTTCCTGCTAAAAATGCGCCCAATGATTTCTCTCATCCAAGGCAGTACCACTGCTTCAGAGTGTGATGTCTCCAACTCTGAAGGATCCAGTCCCTTTTGATGACCTTTTCTTTTTCAGATCATGAGGCATGCAGACATGAGAGATTACAGACAAATCCAAAGAAAAGCAAGATCCAGACCTTCTTGTTCCTGCAGCTGGTAGTGGCTGAAGTGGTTACAACCACTTACTTGCTGCATGTAACCACTGCCTCCATGATCACTGCCTAATACCTCACTGTCTAATTAGCTGATTAACCTGCACAGCTGCTCTTTACTATCCTAACAAACTGTGTGAAGTTGCTTCAATGTTAGTGCTGCACAATAAATGAGGATGATTGAGGAAGTGTGGTAGCAGTTCCACAGCACAAATAAACACCCAAATTATTTCTGTTCCAAAAGAAACAATGCTGCCAACAGGAGGCAGATAAAGCTCCAGAGTGCATGTGGAATAAGATTAAGGGTGAATTAATGAGTTACTGCAAACTGGAATCTAAGTAGAGGTTCACCTGCTCCAGAGACATGCTTGCAGTTGGTTTAGCCTTCACAAAAGGTCCGCTGGTGTTCTCAACTAATTTGTGATACAGGGAAAGCCAGTGCGAGATCTGCATGGAGACGGGTGGAACGGCAGAGACTAGTCAACTCAATGGAAAATATCACTCTAATGGCAATAAACACTACAGCCTAGGAAATCTCACATTAATTCACTTCTATTTCATGTCCACAGCCAGTGGGAAAAGCCTGATTTTGAAGCATTTTTCAGGGATAGGTAATTCATTGTGAAGTAAGTGTGAAACACTGCCTTTCATTAAGGGTAAGGTCACGTCACTGCCTGTCAGTGACAGTGCTAACTTCCCTCAACTCTCTATTTGATCCCAAGCCCTTCCAGACTGTGCTGCCCTTCTGGAGCTCTTCTACACATCTACCCATGTAACAATTCCTAACCACCATCAGCAGCTCAAAAGCTCGCCTCTTCCTTCCATTACCTCTATTATCCAGACTGACAAGTATCTGGCTGGAGTACTGCCCTCTGCATGCCTCCTTCCAGTTCAACTCAGCCAAAACAAGTTGCTTCCTACACCTTCAAGGCCTTGTTCAGGCCCTTTCTGTCACTGCTCTCTTGTTTTTGAAAAGCCTGCACCCACCTCAAAAGGTCTGAAACAGAATGTGCTGCTTTCTTGCAGGCGCTATTTCACCCCTTGCCTCCCTAAACCGTTCTTTGGGCTGCGAGTCACCTTCATATCCTTTATCTGCCATCAGTCCTAGAATCTGGGTAGGACTTGTAAAAATTATGGCAATGATAATAATGATGGGCAGCCTTAATTGCATACAGGCATATAAGAGTGGGATGACCCAGGTAACAAAGAGGGTGTATGTATTTACTGCATGCTAGTGCAGAGGTTGAATTGACTTAGCAAGAGCACTGACTTGAGTCTTTGCCTCAGTGTTTGCTACTGAAAACCACAGAAACTTTTCTGAAGAGAAGCAGACAAACTGCAGTATCATGCAACAGGGACTTGTCTGGAGAGGTGACACACACATATCCCGAGGTGGCAACATGTGCACACTGACACTGTAACAATTGGGTTCTGTAACAATCAGGGTCCTTGACCCCAGGAGGGTGCTCACAGCTGTGAACTGGCATGGACAAAATACTGTTCCTGGGGAATCATGGGCAACCAAAAAGAGCTGGGGATGGCAAAGCCATGGCAGCACAAAGCTGGAGTAAGCGCTCCAGAGAGATCAAGTTACTTGGAAGCAAGAATCCAAAAGTAATCATCGTATGTATTTCCCACTAGAATATCTAAGTCTTTGGCTTCATTTCACACCTCTCTCAAATCAATCCAAGTTTTTTTCTCTGTGCATAGGAGAGGGTTGTATGCTCACTGAGTCAGCATATAAACTGTTGTAAATTAAGTTAGCTAACTGTGATGCTCCAGCCCGAACGCAGGGCGATTACCCAAAATATTTCAGACACAGAATTAAAAAAAAAAAACAACAAAAAACCCACCAAGCACTGGCTGTCAAGGAGAAGCACTATGAAACTAAATGATGAAAGTACTCTGGGGGAGAAATTCCAAACCTCAATTCTGCAACTGCAAGAAAGAATTGGAGAGCCAAGCCCTGCCAGATTTTATGGAGCTGAATGGGGCTGAGCTAGAGGAAATACCAAGAATCTGTTAATTTATCATATTCCCCATACAGTGAGTTGTCATAAGTTCTTGAACCACTCAGAGGAAAAAAAAATTCACAGCTTCATTTTTTTTCCTCATTCTACTTCAAAATTCAAATAAATGGTCAGGAAAAAACAGCATCCTTAGCCATTCATAGCCTATGAAGTTGTTTCCCAGTTATTCTGGGGCTTTTACAAGCAGACATAAACAGCCACTGTACAAATGAACCCTTAGCCCTGGGCACAACTGCTTCACACACTAACCAGCAAACACAGAAGTCAGAAGGAGTAGTTTAACACAATCTGAGCAGAAAAGAGTAGTGAAACTGACACAGCCCCTTAGCATGAGGTACTTTAGTTTGCAAGTGAAGCTCAGCACTTACATATTTGGACTACTGAATGAAAAGTATATTAAAAAAAATCCCTTTTATCTTCAAAGTATAGACTTAGGTATCAGGCAATAGTGAAAGTGAACAAGCAGCATATTTTAAGTTTTAACTACCCAAGCAAAAAATTGCAAGTGATATTTTCTCTCTCTCTCCTTTTTTTTTTTTTTTTTTTTTTTTTTTTTTTAAATGGCTCTCCACACAGAGCAAGCACGTTATTCTGTGCTGTCAAGAATGCTGGATTCCTGCTAGCAACAGTCAGCGGTTTCTTTTTAGTTGCGAAAGCTGCAGGAGGCTCTGGCTGTCTGGCAGCTGTGTGTCAGAGCATGAGCAGGACGCTGGCAGAAGCAGAACCTCCAGCCCTCTGTGTACGTGTAGCGTGTCCCCATTCCCTCACTCCTGCAGGGAAAGGGGTCTCCCACTTTCCCTCTGCCCGTCAATGCCGTCTGCTGGCCGTGCTGCTGGGAGGAAATGGTGAGGAAGCCAAGTCTACTGCAAAAAATGAGTTAGAAGATGGTTCTTATTACAAACATTAAGCTGACAATGTGGCAGGCTAGAAATTCTCCAGCCATTACACAATACTAGGAAATTTGGAGTTTAACTGCAATTAAGTCAGCCTGACATCAGCAGAAAGACAGCCTTTATGCAAAGAAAAATCCCTGGGAGATCCCACACCTGCAGATGGAAGAGGATACAAGGAGATTCCACACTTGATGACACAAGAGGTTACAAGGGGAAAGGGTTTCTTTTACCAACACAGCTGGCTCAACTTTAAAGTTTATTTGTAGCAGCTTTCCTCCTATATTACCAAGGAGCACGAGGGCAAACACAGGTTAATAACCCATCAAATGTATGCATCAACTACTCAAACACTAAACTGCAAACTACTAAACTAAAACCAAATGAGCCAGTAGTGTGTGCTCACAGTCCAGAAAGCCAAATGAATCCTGGGCTGCATCCAAAGCAGCAAGAGCAGCAGGTCAAAGGAGGCAATTCTGCCTCTCTTCTCTTGTGAGACCCTCACCTGCAGTGCTGCATCCAGCTCTGGGGTCATCAACGTGACAAGGACATGGAACTGCTGGAACAAGACCAGAGGAGGCCACCAAGTTCATCGGGAGCACCTTCCCTGTGAAGTCAGACTGAGAAAGTTGGGGCTGTTCACCCTGGAGAAGGTGAGGTTCCAGTATCTGAAGGAGCCCACAGAGAAGTCACAGAGGGACACTTTGTCGGGAACTGTAGTGATAGGATGAGGAGGGATGGGGACAAACTGAAAGAGGGGATATTTAGGTTGGATATAGGGAAGAAATTCTTTACTGTGAGAATGGTGAGACACTGGAACAGGTTTCCTGGAGAGGTTGTGGATGCCCCAACCCTGGTAGTATTCAAGGACATGTTGGATAAAGTAACCTTGAGCAACCTGGTTTAGTGGAAAGTGTCTCTACCCGTGGCAGAAGGCTTGGGACTAGATAGCCTTTTATATTCTATGAAATAGTCTATGAAATTCTATGAAATCTGGCAGAACTTAGGTGCTATAAACCCGTGAGCATGTATTAATAAACTTGTGTAACAACTCATAAGTGGTATATCTGTGCCACTCATTTCAAGAAGCACATTGAGAGGCTGGAGCGTGTCCAGAGAAGGGAACGGAGCTGGGGAAGGGTCTGGAGCCCCAGGAGGGGCTGAGGGAGCTGGAAAGGGGCTCAGCCTGGAGAAAAGGAGGCTCAGGGGGGCCTTGTGGCTCTGCCTGACAGGAGGGGACAGCTGGGGGGGATTTGGGATCTGCTCCAGGGAACAGGGACAGGAGGAGAGGGAACGGCCTCAGCCTGCGCCAGGGGAGGGTTAGATCGGATATTAGGGAAAAATCTCTTCACGGAAGGGGTGACTGGACATTGGAATGGGATACCCAGGGAGGCTGCGGAGTCACCGCCCCTGGAGGTGTCCAAGCGTCATTCAGTGCCACAGCCTCGCTGACACGGCGCTGTCCGGTCACAGGCCGGACTCGATGACTCCGCAATCGCATCGTTTCCCCTCACTCTCTGTATCTCTCTCTCGCTCTATATATATATATATATATATATATATATGTGTGTGTGTATATACTTCTATTTCTGCGTCTCAGCCCGCGCCCCTCCTCCCGCTCTCCCCGCCCTCAGGCGCGCTCGCGTCTGCGCCGTGCCGCGCGCCCCGGGCCGCGCATGCGCGCTTCCCCCTTTCCCCCCCCCCCCGGTCCTGCCCAGCCCAGCCCGGCACCGCCTCCCTCCTCCTCCTCCTCCTCCCTTTCCCGGCCTCTTCCCCGCCACCTCTTCCCGGGGAAGGGCCGAGGGCGGCCGGAGCGGGGCACATACTCGCCGCCATGCAGATCACGCTGAAGACCCTGCAGCAGCAAACCTTCCGCATCGACATCGACCCCGAAGAGACGGTGCGGCCATTCCCGGACTCCCCCCACTCCCCCCCCCCCCCCCCACCCCGCTCCGCCACCCCCGGGACGCGGCCGTGGAGAGGGATGCGGGGATCTGTGCCCTCGCCCCCCGGGGAAAAGGGAGGGACGGAGCGCTCTGGAGACAGAATCCGGAGATTCAGTGAGGGGTTGGGGCAGCGGGGGTGATGCGGTGTCCGCCCGTGACGATTTTGGGGGATTTGGGGCCGGGGGGAGGGGGTGAGCTGAGCCGGGGGTGATGAGGGACCCCTCTTCCTCGGGATGCTGGTGGGTAACAGTGACTTCCCATCACCGAAGGAAGGGGGCTGCCGTGGCCAAACCTCCGGCGGAAGGACTTTTCCCCCCTTGTTTTTGAGGAGAACGCCCCGGAGGTGGGAGGGGGAATAGCTCTGAGGTGGAAAGGGGAATAGCTCGGGGAAATAGCCCAGGAATGGGAAAGGGGAAATAACCCGGGAGCTAGGAGGGGGTGTAAATATCTCACGTAGTCTGGGGGAGGAGGGGACCGCTATAGGAAACGAAAGCTTTTCCTTTCGGGGAGCGGGGTGCCGTGGATTAGCAGTCAGTGGGGCACAGATCGCTGCTGGTTTATAATGGGAGCACTGGGAGAGGGGATATAGCCAAAACATTTTTGTCCCGGGGTGGGGCTGGGGGTGCAGCCGAAGGAAAACATGGTGGTCCTTCCTATCCTCCCATGGCCTCCCAGACGGGAAGCGGTGGGAGAGTTGTGGGCTTTTCTGCTGGGGCAGTAGAATGATCTGGGGAGGGCTGGTGTTTGCCCCCAGGTGCATCGCAGTGTGCCCAGGTGTGTGCTGTGGAGGTGGCAGAGTGCGGGGAGGGTTCATTGTTCGGCCTCACGGGCCGAGCTGCAGTGATTAATCAGCCTGCACTTAGGAGGGGAGGGAGTGCAGGAGAGGCTCTGCTGACCTCGGAGGAGCTGGTGTTGTGGTGTGTGATGGGGTTCACGGCAGCCGCATTCCCCTTCCCCGGTGCCTTTGGATGTGTCTGATGATGCTGTGAGTGAGGAGGAGACATGTTTTGCTTCCAGGTGAATGTTTTCTTCTGGCACACGGGAAAATCCTCGGGGAAATGCAGCATACTGAGATTGACAGCAAGGGCCTTAAGTGAGTTGGCAGGGTTGGAAGATGCCTTGTCACTTGCCTGAGTAGGGATGGTCGCTCTGATAGCCAGGTCCAGACACGCTTGTGGCCTTGGTTTCAAAGATCTGGAGAGGCTGGCAGCTTTCTTTTCCAGCAGCCTTTCCTGTGACAGGTGGGCAGTGAAGCTCTAGAAACTATGGAACATTGTATCTGTTTTTGTGGAGTCAGTTGGTTTACCCTCTTCCTTCTTAAGGAAAATCAAGGATGACAGTTGAAAGTTGGAATAAGAGCTCATTTGGGTTACCATTGTGACTGAGGGGCATGGCAAATGCCTAGGAGAAGCATGGGTCAGAAACCTTCAAATATTTAAAGCATAAATCTTTGCTTTGCTGATACTGAGAAAACTTTTTTTTTGTTTTTTCCTCTTGCTCTTTGCATTCAGTAAGGTCCTGGGAAGTAAATTCAAGGAGAGGACTGAAGGAATGCCAGTCAAAGCCCTCACCAGTTTATGAGACAGCAGAATGCAATGACTACAAATTGGATTGTAGGAAATGAGACTGCACCTTCTGTTTATGAATGTAGCTGCTACACTAGCTCAAAATAAAAATTCCTCATGAGCATAACTTCAGTTTTTGGCCAGGAATGGGTGGTAAGACATAGGAAATCTGTTAAAATTTGAGGAGAACTTTATTTTAAACAGAGCAGGATAAAGATTTGATCTTAGTATTAGCTGTAGAGGTGAAAAACGTGTTTAAATTTCCATGGCATGCTTTTTAGAAAATTGCAAAGAAATTGCTGTTGAAAGTGTTAAAAATCATAGAACTTAGTAAAGAGAAGTTCGGCTTTGAGCCCTCAGTTACAAACTGAGTCTTAACATCAAAAAATGCTTTGAAATATGCTATGTTGAGGAAGTGCCTCAGAGGTGTGCGCTTTGAAGTTCTGGGTCAGATTTTTTGGAATACACGAATTTTAGCTAAGTTTACTGATTTCTTAGATTAATTTCCTGAGACCTTGAAATGTGTTTCATGGACTTGGGGATATATTACTTTTAGTCTTTGGACCATGTGTGTGTTTCTCAGGGGTAGGCTTGTTTACTTGGATTTCTGCCCCATGCTGTGACAAGGCCAAAAATCCTGTAGTTGCAATAGGCACATGAAACCTGTTGCTCCACAGTTGAGTTCTGGTTCTGTAAAATTGCTTTTGTGTTCCTAGCAATTTCTCCCCTTACTCTCAGTACCAGATTAATCTGGAGAGACTTAATGTTACTGTGCAAGGTAGCATTCTGGCAAGATTTAATGCTTGTAACTGAGAGCTCTTGTTGATAGGAATATTTAAGCCAACCTCCAGTGAGAATTTGAAGCAACATACTTCCTAATAACTAATTAGCTTTGCTAATTAGCTTTTTGCACAAGTAACTGGTCTTTTTTTTTTTTTTTCACTATTAAATCACAAGGTTGAGTTTTAAACTTGCCTTTAATAGTGTGACTCTAGTTTTGTTTTGGTTGTGTTTTAAAACACTGACCAACTGAATATTTATAGTAAAAACTATACTTGACGCTGTCTTGCTTGGCAAAGCACTGGGTGAAGACTGTCAGGTACTCTGACATAAAAGGTTGAAAAGATTTGGCCTCAGGCCCTATTATTGGGGAAAGCATGTTATCAATTGAAATTTTTGCGAGCCTGGCTGTTTTTCCTTAAGTTTTGTGATTCACCCATCGAGTTCCACGCAGGGGTGGATTTACCCCTTGTGGTCATTCTGGGGGCCACTCAGGGCTTGAGCCTTCAGACTTAACAGGGTAAATGAAAGCATGTGTCCATCTGCACAAGGTGCCGCTTCTTTTTGTTGGCTCTTTGTGAGAAAGTAACTAAGTTAAACATTGTGTTAGGAGCAAATAATAAGTGCTGTCTGACACTGATGCAGACCTGTGTAGCCACATCTCTTGTCTGGGGGGGGGGTGACAGTGCTGACCCTGTAGCCTTCTAAATGTAGCACTTCTGTTGTGGTTATCACTATGTAGACACGAAGTAGGGTTCTAAAAACCTTCAACAAACATTCTTAACTTTGAAAGTGAAACGCCAGGCAAAAGTTAAATCTGTCCTGTTTTGTTTTCGGCTCCCCCTGTGCTGTTAACCTAAAAACCTGGTTGTCAAAACGCAGAGAAGTGCGAGGAATATTCAGGATGTCAGCAGTCTTTCGGCCGCAGTCTCTGTGTCACATAATATGGGCTTTCACATTTCACTATCCACCACAGCACTTGAACACCCAGGAAAAGCCAGCTTGTTTAACACCATGTCAGCAGAACACTTAGCTGTGGAAGTTTGAGCTTCTGCTGTGTTCTGGTGTGTCCTTAGTATGTGCCTGCTTTATTGTCAAATGTGTTTGTGGAGCTTTCTGGATGCTAACGTTACTGTGTCAGAAGAATTAACTTTGTTACAGTTCTGGAAGAATGAGAGACTATTGCTGAGTGAAATGGTGAAAGCTGACTCCAGGGCTTGTAACTTGTGAATGAGGATGAAGGTACTCTTGACAGCCTCCTCCCTACACGTGTTTCAGTGCAGGTTAACCCTACAGAAGTTGTGGGTAAGAAGATTTTTTTTATTTTCCTGGGAGTTTTTAATTTTAGTGGTTAGAGGAAAAGTGCTCAGTTTAAAATCCAGAAGTACCCTTCTAAGTCAAAGATGTTTTTCTGTTTAAAGGTCTTGGTATTTTTCTCAAATTGCTCTTTGAGTTGTGAAGTAGGTATCTTTCTTCTCTTTTGGAGGATTGTTTTGTTGTTCTAGCCTCCCTTTAGGATTTTATTGTTACCGGGGGTGTGTGTGTGTGCTTGCACAGGCAGAGGAGGTGTGAATTTGAAGGGCTTGTACTTGCTGCTTATGGTTTGATACATGACTCTGCAAAATTGTAACTTCAGAGATCGCTAGAATAAGAGTAGCTGCATTTTTTTTTTCATTGTTTTCATACTTTCTTCACAGACTGTAGCATTTTGGAGTTACGGTCTGTTACAATTAATATTTTTTAAACTAACTCACTAGGGACTTTTTGCTTCTGCTTTTCTTTGGTGGATAGCCCTTTTTTGTTCCCTGGTTAGAGTTAGGATTTTCAGGGAAGTTCTGTTTTTTGGCTGAAGAAGGTTAGGCTTTCACATGTTCAGGAATATTTTCCTGAAATTCTAGTGAGTGGGTTTTTTTTAATATTTTTTAATACAATTTCCAAAGAAGTTTGGGCAGGATGACACTTTCTTATTTTTCTTTTCTTTTCTTTTCTTTTTTTTTTTTTTTTTTTTTTTTTTTTTTTTAGCTTAATAAAGGAAAGGATAAGATAGCATAAATTACTTGATACAGATAAAATTATTTTATTCATATTGGAACATGTTTTTACATGTTACCTATTTTTCAAATGCTGTGGCTCTGCCCATAGTTTTTCAACTATTTTATTGAGAATGTTCTCACACTGTTTAGCTGTCAGCAAAGAAAATTTAGCTTTGTACTTTTAATAATTTGGCACTATTATGTGCTGTATTTCTCAAAAGCTAAATGTTCTTGGGCCACCATTCTTAAGATGGCCAATATCCTGAGGAGTTAAATATAGAGATTGTACACACTTAAGGATGGTTCTCTACATATATTTAAGGTCTGTTTTTCAGATATGGCTAGAAAGCAAGGGTTTCTGTCTCTGATATGGATAGCAACAGGCTGGAATATGTTTCCTTTGAAAGCTGGGGAAAGTGGAGAGTACATTTTAATTAAAAAGAATATGAGCAGATGATTCTGCTACTGTCTGGAGTCCCATTGCTGCCCTTGTGCATAAATGACTGTGTTTACTGACAAACCTTTCAAAAATATTTTCTTTGAATTCTTGAAACACGGGAAAGGGTATCTGCAGGTGTGAGATAGATAGATACAGCACTGAAGGATATGGCTGGCAATATTTTCTCCCACCAAGGTTTGTGTCATGGCTCCTGTGGGAGGAGTGGACTCAGTGAAACAAATCTCTCTTTATTTCACAGGACATGGTGATGTGCAGCATGGCTTATCTAGAGCCTGTAAGGATTGCTGTCCTCTGCGTGCTGCCCTGCAGGGAGCACCAAAGCAACTGGAAAAGGAGAGGGAAGGGCTTGCCGTGGCTGTGAGCACACAGTGTTGTCTACACACTGGCTCTGGTTCTCCCTCTCTTTGTCTTTCCCTGTGTGTTTGTGTCAAAGGCACCCTTCCAACTGGCTGATCAGCACTCAGTGTTTGGGAAAGGGTTTTTTAAGTGTCTTTTTAGAATTGATAGAAATGGCTTGTCAGTTTTCTTCATACTCAAACAACTGTGTCACTCTTATACTTGTAAATTGGTTTGTGAGGAATATGCCTGTTGTAAAAATTGTCTGCCTAAAGCTACGGGAGGATTTTTTGAGCTGATCAACAAGACCATGCAAGAGCCGCCACTCAGAATGTAAGCTTTCTTCCTAAAATAAGCCTTTGTGGCTTCAGAGGCAGGACTGTCCATCTTGCTGCCTTTATTCAAACTGCAGATAGCTGAAAGCTCTGCTTTAGCTTGAAATTTGTGTTCCTCTGTTAGCACAAAGCTGCATCAATGCAGCTCTTTTAGTCACCTTTTTGCATCAGAAAACTGGCCCCAGTGTCTCCTCTTTGAGGCAGAGCTTAGATCAATTTTGAAATGCCAGGCAGAAGTGTCTAGAGGCCTGGAGGCTAGCTTTGAGATAAAAAATTATTTCTGTTGATCTCTGGTCAGTGCATAACAACTGCTAGGCTTATAAATTTCACTTGTGTGGAGATGAGCTTGATTTTGTAGAGGTAATTGCAGAGAAAGTAAATGTCAGGGCTAAATTTGGATTTTTACCTTGACAATTCGAGACTATTTTTCCTCAGAAGTGTGCTGCTTCTTTCTTTGTATGTAAACTTCAGCAACAGTAAATACAGGAAGTAAATAAAAGGGCTTATGAATGCTTTATCCTGGCTGTTTTTGAATGCTGGAGTAATTCTAGATGCCTTGTTTATTTGAGTACAACTGTGTTTTTTTCCAGGCTCTTACTAAGCTCATAAACCTGCCTGGATTCACAAGGCTCTTCCTCTCCTCTGGTTCTTCCCAATTACTGTATCTGTTATGCCTTTGAGGCCTGAAGTAGGGCAGTGATCTGTTCATGTAACCACTATGATTGCCTTCTGACTAAATATGAGTGTCCTGCTTAGAAAGAAAATACAAGAGAACACTGTAAATGGAGTTTTGTGCCAGAAAAACCTGCTTTTATAATTTGTAGAAAGAAGTAATATGAACCAAATGCATTCTTACCAGTAAAAGTGTTGTAAAGCATTGACTTATGAGCATGGTGTTTTCTTATCCTCTGCGTGTTTTTAGTAGTAGGCACAGTATTTGTCATTAATCAGTTGCTGATCATGGAGTTTGATTAAGGGTAGTAAAACCTGTTGCACTGGTCAGCTTGTTGCTTCATTAGCAGGTTTTTGTCTGTTTTATTGTCTGATACAGCTGCATTGTCCTTGCTTTACTTTGAGCAGTATAACATGTGGTAAATATTTTTGCAAGGGCAGTGGGAGGAGAAAACTCAGGAATATTAAGCCTAAATTCTAAACAAGACTTCAGACTCTGATGCCCTCCCTCAGGGAGGAGAAAAAAATCAGAGCCCTTTGTAATAAAAGCTTTTGTCCTTGTCTAACTATGACTTTTCCTAAAGTCTAGGAGAAACCTGTTAGCCTACTACAGAAAGAGCTGAAGAGTGGTAGAGAATTATAAGGTAGATTAAAGGAAAAAACCCTCTGTGCAGCATTTATTCTCAAAGAGAAGCAGTTCAGCAGCAGTGAAGGTCTTTCAGAGTTGCTCTTGGGAACTATCTCTTCACAGTCCTTTAATTCATTTGATAAGAATTTGAGTACAAAGCAACAGAAGCACGATGACATGGACAAAGTTTAACATTAGTACCTGGCTGCCTAATCGAGGGTCAGACTTTGGTAAACTACTCTCAGACGAGCAGCATGGATTAATTAGAATCAGGTGCATTAAAAGGTGAAGTTCTGAAGATCATAGATTGTGAAATGTCTAGGGAGAGTAGTGATGCTATTCTTTTTCACGTGTGCTGGCCACCTTTTCCCAAGGGCAATGAATTTCTACCTTCGGAAGGAGGTGCCTGGAGCCGGTGGAAAACCGTGACTCTCACAAGAGAAGAAACGAAAGAAACATGCTTAGCTTAGCTCACAAGTTCTGGTGAGATTGTAAATGTTTTACACGGGCAAGGGACATGGGAAGGCTACTCATGCTTGAATTGTAACATCAGCATAAGACAAATCAGTATTAATAGTGAGCAAATTAACTGGGGCTGGAAACTAGGAAAAGTCTTCCAATAATCAGAGTAAACTTTGTAGCAGTCTCGTGGTAGAAGTAGCAAACAACCTTGTCTGTTGGTGCATCAGCTTCCTGATGAAGATTATAGTGTGGAAGATGAGTTTGTGGCTTGATGCCAGAAGAGATCCTTTCCAGTTTTGTATTCAGTTTCTCCCAACATCTCAAGAAATTCAGCAATTTGTCTTGCCTGTGTAATTATACATTAAAACCAATGAAAGCACACTGTTCACTTTTTCTTTAGGATTTATAGAGTCTCTGAATAAACTGATGATATTTGCCTCTTCTGTGTTAGCATTTATATGAGGTAGGAGAAATGAAAATTGGTGTGTGAGAGGGAAGAGGAAGGGTGTGTGATCAATGGAAGCTGCTTGCCTGGATGGAACCCAGCATACCCTGCTTGCTTAGCTGGCAAAAAGTGACTGCAAAGAACAACTGGGAAACTCGGCACTGGTGATTTCATGAAACCCATTTTTAGATACTGGTCTGGGATGCAATTGATGACAGGTATTTCTTTGGAATACGTTGATTTTTCAGTTAGGAGTTGATCAGCTCTAGCTCTTTATTAAACAGATTGCATGGCATATATTCTCGAGGACATTGCATTCAGTTTCTACGTTGTAGGGAGAGTTTCATGTCTAAATTCATAGGGGACAGAACAAAATCATCTTCACTTGTAAGTGTGCTGTTTCTGAATCTTTAGGGTAACGTGTTGGTAGATGAATTGATGCTCATTCCTAAAGGTATTGCCATAAAGTACAGGCTCTGTTTATTGTGCTCTGAAATTTTATAATAGCAGAAGAAAAACGGGATTTGGTGAAGTCTGAAATATGTTGTGAATCCTAATCAGATTGAATAAAGCTAGGAAGCCTGAAGGTTTGGTTTATGGATCTGTATTTATGAGAAAAATAAATCATAATCTATGGGTGGTTTCTCATTTTGACAGATCAATGTGCTGAGTGTGCTTCCCCAAAATTAATTTTCACTTAATAACCAATGGCAGTGCTGAAGTCTAGGTTCTCAGCAACCTAATTTGCTAGAGGCAAAGTTGAGGTTGTTGCTTTTTTCAGCAGTTCATTGCACCAGCAGCTGGAAGATGCAGCTGTCTTTTCTGAAAAGCATTGAGAAGGCTTCTTTGTATTTTTAATTCCTCCTTGAAAATGGAACATCTATGGTTTAAATCTAAATGAAGGTGGATCAGACTACTATCTGACATACAGGTTGTTGCACTGTCATGCATTTTGTCCTCTTAGTAGAATTAATGGCACAGTTATTTCTTGCTATGCCTTCAGTCACTCCAGTTAGAACTACAAGAGGAAATTCTGTGCCACTGGAATGTCACTGCTAAAATTAATGTATCTGATCTTATCTATTCAATTTTTTTATTCTGAGAATTAGTATTGTATCCTCTGCAGATGATGTGTTTCTGGCCTCCTAGACTAGGCAAGGATGAAAGTCAGAGAAACAGGCAAGTGCTTTTTATTTTAGCCTGAGTGTTTTTTGAACTTCTTTCTCTGATAGGAGAATGATGAAGTCTGCAGCTGACTGCATTTTCTTGCAGGTTCAAGCTCTAGTAGTTAAGAGTTGGTTTAAATCCTTTTGTTTGTTCCTTTGAATAGGTGTAATGCAATCAGTTCATTGTATTTATTTGAGATATGACAGATTCCCTTATCTAAATCACTATTCTTTATAAAGCAGTTAAGCAATGCTCTGAAATGTTCTCGAATGTAATCTGGAAATTGCTTGACTATTTGGTCTATTTTCAGTTTTAAAGGAGCAACTTGAATGACATTACAGAACTTTTAATTTGTAATTTGGAGCCCATGGTGTGTTACTGTCAGTTACAATAACATATCAATATCTTTGGATGGCGAAAGTTCACGGTGGAGTGAATGTCCATTTAAAAGAGAGACCTGTGTAAATGATCTTCCCCTTTGCAAATGACATAGTGTCCCTGGGCATAGATAGCAAAATACTGTAAATTGGCTCAGTTATGTTAAGGTTAAATTTCTTTTAGATTTTTGTAAGCTGTCAGCCGGAGAACTAAAGTAATTTGTGTTCCACTTTAGGATATAATCTGTTCTTAAACTGATTGATGTACGTGGCAAGAATACGTGGAGAAAATAAAAACAGCACTGGAAACTAACGACCTTTTCTCTTCAGGATTTCCAGTCCTTTCAAGAATTAAGAAGTTAATGGTGGCCCCTGTATTGGCAAACTTTAGCTGAAGGTTGTCTCTGTTCTTCAGGAGAAAACCTGTAGTTTGCTTTTATGTTCAGAACCACCATGGTTCTGTAACCTCATGGTGTTATTTGCATTGATAACTACTTGACGCAATAAATATCAAATTCCTTCATATGGATCCTGTTACTGCATATTAATTAGTATGTGTCTTTAGTCTGTCCTGACCTAGACCACCACAATAATAAAAATTATGTCAGTATTAGTATGCGGAGAGAGTTTTTGGATTGTGGAAGGGGACCGTACAGCTGAAGCAGTCACTTTAATGTCCCACAAGGCTGAAACTGCTCTTGGCTGCTGAACTAGTTTTCCTGGATGTAATCCTGTGGAACATTTGGCTGCATGCTCTTGGTGGTCCTCAGCACGTGGAAGATGTGGACCTGTTGGAGCTGGTCCAGAGGAGGCCATGAAGATGTTCAGAGTGTGGAGCACCTCTCCTATGGAGACAAGCTGAGAGAGCTGGGATTATTCAGGCTAGAGAAGAGAAGGCTCTGGGGAAACCTTGAACAGCCTTCCAGTGCCAAATGGAGGCTAATAAGAAGGATGGAGACACACTTTTTAGCAGGCCTGTTAAGAGTAGATGTAAAGAAGGGATTTTGTACAGTGAGGATGGTGAAACACTGGAACGGATTCCCAGAATAGGTTTTCTTCTCATTTCCCTTGGCCCCGTGGTGTAAATAGAAGTTTGGCTACGTCTGGAAATGAATGCCACCTGCCAAAGGGAAGAAAACACAGTCCTGTTTGTTGCAGACTTATGGAAGGGGAAACATTTTGGGAGGTTTTGGAAGAAGGCAGTGCCTCAGGTCACTTGCAGTACATCAATCACAGCACAGTAATAATAAGGGGAAATGCTACACACAGGTCGTTAGCAAAGGCAAATGAATCGTTGGATCCTCCTACACTAAATATCCTAACTGCTTTTCATGGATCCAATTATTGTGTAGTAAATCAACATGTGTGTTCAGTGTGTCCTGACCTAGACTTCTAGCTGTTCAAAGATTATGTTTGAGAGAACAGATCTTGGTTTCGTTCCTTGTAGGAAAAAGTCTAGAATAAAACAATAGAAAATGAAGAAGACAAAGTAGACATTTGAAGCCAGTACCTTGATTGATGCAGTGGACATGAAATAAACTGTGATTTTTCTCCCTCCAAATAGATTATACACCTTAGTAAAATTGCCATATTTGTTACAAATCTATGACAATCATGGTAACAGGATTAGCCTCGAGTCATTATCTTTGAGTGATTTGTTACAAGTATATAAGTATAAGAGTACATAAAGAGACTGTTAAGAAATAGACATTTGGGAACATAACAAGCTTTTAACATTATTCAAGGGATTAATTTGCCCTAGTGCATGCAGGACTTAAACTGAAGTTGTGTGAAATATTAGAAATTATTATTATTAAACTTAAGGAAAAAAATCCTTGATGACTTATCTGGTAAAAGAGATTGTTCAGTTGCAACGTGAGTGACTTCCATCCTTAAAATTGGGGGAGGAATTAATGAGTTATATTTTTAATTTTCAAGAAAGTATGCTTTAGAAATAAATTTAAATCCAAGGATAGGACAGATTGTTGTAAAGTAAGTGCATGAGAATGATGATGCTTTCAGCAAGTTACTGTCAAATTTGACTGTCCTTGGGACTTTGGGGTGGCAGTGAGCTGCTCTTAGTTTTGCTATGGGGAAAGAACTGGTTGGAGACTAATTCCACAGCATTTGGCAGGTGCTGGGATGGCATGTATGATACAAAATACCAAAAACATCCTTCCTTCATCTGCTGGGGAAAAAGCTGTCTCCCTATTTTAATTTAGTTCCACAAAGGGAAGCAATATGTTGCATTCTGTATACTTGCGGTTTTATGAAAAAGATTTTTTTAATATTCAGGAAAAAAAACAAACAAAAACCTTTAAAAGGTGGTGTTAGCTTGTAGTAATAAGCTCATAACAGATTGGTTGCCTTTGTTTTCTGTATAGTGGGATTGTCTGCAGGAAAGCAAGAAGAATTGACTGTGTGTGCAGGCAGTTTGTCTTAAAATATGACTGCAGATGTGTCAGTACAGGAATGCTTTTACAGGAGCTTGCTTTACCTCCTCAGGGGAGCATTATGGAGTCTTTCTGGGGAACTGAGAGCATTCTTTAACATGACAACTAACAGTGGCACTTGAGCTATTGGAGCTGTGAAAGTGTGGATGATGCATCAGTGGTCCATGCAAGCAAGTAAATGTGTAGGCTCAGAAATGCTATGTGAAGCTCCAGAAATTGTGGTGGAGGGGGGCGGAGTTGAAAACAATTTATGTAAGAAAGGCATCTGAACATTTTGCACAAGGCTTTGCATATGGAGACTTCAAGGTTGAATGTCATGGTGATCTTACAAAAAATAGGCATTCCCTGAAAAGTGGTTGTGATGATGAAAACCTTCAGCTGTGTTTATAGCAGATGTACCCTCTGCATTCAGGGAAAGAACAGGGCAAATGGGTCAAGAGATGAAAACATTTCTGCTCCACAGGTTTCTTAATTTACTTTTTCACTGTGTTGTACATTTATACTAATAACTTCTCATGGAAAAAATAATTACCTAATTTGATTCAACATAGGAGACTATTTGGGAAAGGGACATGTTGCTCTGCAAAGTGGTTACAGTGACATATTCAGAAGACTGATAAACTTGACATAATCAAGGCATGATTGAAACTACTCTCCAGTATATAAAACTTAAAGTATACTTAATTAGGTTTGTGCTGTGAACTTTGTTTTCATTAAGACTGTTTTTGTGCTTTAGGTGAAGGCACTGAAAGAGAAGATTGAGTCAGAAAGGGGGAAAGATGCCTTTCCAGTTGCTGGCCAAAAACTAATTTATGCAGGTAATGAATATTCTGAAGATAACTTATCTGAACCTGTCTTATTTTATGTTGTTGTTTGACTTGGATGTGAATGTTATATCTTCTAAGAATTCTAAGAACTGAAGTACAGACAGGATAAAAACCCCCACTAATACAAGAACTCAGTGTCAAAGGGAGCTCTTAATTTTTGTTTTAATATATGTGTGTCTGTCATCTTTGCTCTTGTAACATGGTGTCTTGGGGATATGCTGGGTGAAGAAGAAATAGATTTTGTTGCAAGAATTCAGGATTTAAGCAGGACAAAGCTGCCGATCTGGCTTAATTCTTTTCTTGTTCAATTTATGTTGTGTATAGTTGAAGCATTGCTGTATATACCTCAGAGAATTAAAAAACAGATTTTTTTTTTTTTTTAATTAACAAAAGAAACCCACCACCAAATCCTTGCTTTCAGTACTTTTAAGCTCCATCACTAGAAACATGTCTTACATACTAGCAAAAAGCAGGCTAATGTCAGTTAAAAACATGAAATTAACTTTATTTGAGCTTTATTTTACTTGCCTTGTTCATTCTGGCACTAATACAGAAACCCATTTTTTTGTTCTCACTTCATGTCAGAAATTTGGTGCTATTCCAGTACTCCCTCTAGTGTTTTTTTTCCCTCTAAAACTGAGCTTGAAGGAAACTTTGGTGGACTTTTCACTTTTGTGATGTACTGTTTTGTAACTTATAATAAGCTAAAACCACTGTTAACAGTGGAGAGATTCTAATGGTAGAGAAGTTGTGAGTTTCTGTGTTTGTACAGCTCCTCTGGACTACTTCTCATATCAAGTTTTGTGTCCCTGGTGCTTCAGTGGAGCGAGTGAATGTCAAGAGCATGAAAGTTGAAGTCTCATGCATAATCAAGAAATGTGAACCAGGCAGAAGGCTTTGTGCAATATGTGTAACTGCATGGCACTCTTAATATTGTGTTTCTGTGATTGCAAAAATCAAAGATTACATAAGATTCTGTGACACCGCTTGAGTGTTTTCTGAAGCCAGAATGTATCTGCAGTATTGAGTAATCCTCACAAGCAGTTGCAAATATAAGAAATAAGATTGAGAATGCAATATTATCCTAAGATGGATTCTCTTTTTTTTTTCTTTTTCTTGGACAAGAGATACAGCAGTATATTGATGACATTTTTACTTTTAATAAAATGAGCCATAGAATTTTTGTTGTTTGGTAAAGCAAAGTGATACCCCTAGCTGACTTTGATTAGAGAGGCTGATCCGTTGTGGTGACATCTGCATTAGGGTGAGGTCTAGAAACCCTGAGAATGGTGTTTTCTGAGAAGACAGGATATTTGTATATGTACTTCCATAAAGTATATATATTACATACACATTCATTTAAGCTGTCCCCGAAGTCCCTGTAAAAAATTTTAAGTAAACCCTTGTGGGTTCTGAGTCAGATACTACAGGTATTGCTGTTACTGCACTACATGTAATACTCCCTTGAATGTTTGACCTGTAAGACTGGTGGAACCAGTCTTTTGTGTTCTGAATGCCATAAAGTGTATGTGTTGCTATATTTCCTTGCAGCCATTAGGATAAGGATGTGTCTTTCTAGTTGCAGTCCACTAGAAAGGTCGTGAAATGGAAGCAGTCTGTAGTACGTCTTCAGAAAATTCACCTGTTTAAATTGTAAAATATTCCCTGAAAATTCTGTTGTAGAAATAGACTTGATTTTCTGATTTGTGGTGCTACCTCTAATTCAATTTATTCTAAGAAAAGGCAAAGTGTGTGACTTACTGTGGTCCTAAGTTCTTGTAGAAGTGATGCAAATCTATTTTGTCATAGTACTACCTCTGCTTATGAAACATCAAAAGTCATAGGATAGCAAATGTTTCTAGGTTTGCCTGATAGCTTTTTCATCCTTCTGTCAAGGTGGCAAGTTATGGAATGGTTTCAGCTTTTTCAGCCTTGCGAATTGTTAAAGTTGCAAGGTCACACACTTGTTATTGAACATAATGCTCTTGTCTGAAGAGCAAATGGACGATTAGTAGAAAGGAATTTCCCTTACTGTATAAGCAGACATAAGTTACCTGGTTAAGCTTTTTGTGTGTTAACGTCTTTCCTCTGTATTACATGTATCTTTATTAATGATCCAGTGACTCTTTCCAGATTTAATGCTTTTATTTTATATGGTTTTAAAGCATCTTCAACACTTAGGGCACCAGCCTTCAAACTACTGCTCTGTACATAAATGAGGAAAATTGTAGTTCTACTGCCAAAGCTTAATGATCAAATTGCTTTTTGTTGGGTTCTTTAACGTTTATAAATCTGCATAAAATATGTTTTCATGAGGAAATATCAAGATCACCTATTGATTTGCTAAACAACTTCTTAATTTCTGCCTGTTTAATTTCTCAGGTAAAATCCTTAATGATGAAACTGCTCTTAAAGAATACAACATAGATGAGAAGAACTTTGTGGTGGTTATGGTGACAAAAGTGAGTAATTGTTTCTTTTGAATAGGAAGCTTCATTAATATAATTCTGTTTTTTCTTGTGATGAGTAATTGTATGTCCCCATCCTTAAAATCAGTGGAATTTCATCATATGCAAGTTCAGGTCAACAGTAAAAAGCTGGTGTGAATAAATAAAAAAATATTGCTTCACAGTCTTGGTTTGCTTAGGCTGGTTTTTGCTGCTGCTCTGTGCTGAATATTTGTATCAAAGAAAAAAAATTGCTAATGGCTGATTTTACTGTTTATTCTTTCTTGTCTCTGTTTTTTTTCCCCCTTGTATTATTAAAAGGATGAAGGCAACCTAGGTAGTTTGTTGTTAAATCCTCTGTATGGAACTCTTCTAGCCTTGCCATGTTGCTTTTCATAGTTCATGGCTTTTTCTTCTGTCAGGCTCAACAGTGTAAACCAGTAGAGACAGGATACATCTGGCAGTAAACAAACCTGTGGGTTTTGAAAGACTGCAAGTGTAATTTATAGGGAATGACTGTGACACGTGTTTGAAGTATTTCTTCTCTGAACCACTTGTCAGGCTGCTTCCAGGAATCAAGCCACTGATTTTCCAGGCATTCCAGACCATTGAAATCTGAATAAAACTGGCTTCATCTGTGTTTTGAAATATGAAATTAATTTTGAAGCTAGAGTTCCTCCTCCTGACAAAGAAAACATACATTCTATTGCCCTTTATTTCTATCTGACAATATTAAACATAATTAAACATGTGGGCTTGTTAAAGATAACTGTTGTTGCTGTCTTCCTGAATGAACAGCTTTCTACTCTGTGGTTTGCCACAGAGGCATTTATCAGTACAAGAAAACAGATGCAGATGAGATGTCAGAGTCCAGTTTTTCATTTTCTTGAGAGTAGACGACTCCAGAGAAGTTGTGTAATTGCCACTCCTGGAAGTGTTCAAGAAATGTGTGGCTGTGGCGCTTAGGGACAGTGTTTAGTGCTGGATGTGGCAGAGATGGGTTAGATTCAGTAATTTTAAAGGTCTCCTCAACAATTCTATGATTCTAAACACAGATCTCTATGAAGAACTGCTAAATTCAGTATATTCTGATAATAAAGGACCTGTAGTTTGGGCATTTCTTCAGTCTTACAATATTTCTGCTGGTCTCAGAGCTCAATTGCCCTTTCCTGATTCTCTTGTGGGTAAGACATGCCCAGTCATGTAGGCACAGACTGCTAACTTTGTCTGATGCTCAGGCATTGTTGCATTAAGGGTTTAGGAATCCAGCTGAAAATAACCCCCTTGCATTCCAGCTGTGTCAATGTTTTTCCCTGAGTGCTGATTAAAATAATGTTTGCTGTGCCCATCATGTTATAATCTATTCATTCTTAACCTTACCTCTCCTTGCAGACAAAAAGAGGAAGTAAATGTTTTCTTCTTCAAGCAGGGAATGTCTGAAAGTGGTGCACCTTGAATAAGTAGTTTTGTTAAAGTTCAGCTATTTCTCTTAGGCAAAGATTGGGGTCAGCTTTGTCAGTCCATGGGGCTATTTCTGTATAATGGGATTAATACTGCACCCAAGAGAAATTCAAGTTTCTGTTAGAGATGTGAAGATGATTTCACAAATGCATACAAGTATTATTCACTCTAAATATTCTGCTGTAAATTTGGTAGCCCTTCATTCTGCTGTATCCTTGGTGCTTACTTCAGAACTGAAGTATTTGAGATGTTATTCTAGTGCTCTGAATGCAAAGATTGCATAACTAAAACATGTTGCAGGTGAAACTTAATTTTTTTTCGCATCTAGTTTTCCAGCAAACAGCATTCATAATGAAATGTGATTTCTGTCTCAATCACTTTTGCCCACATCTGAGTGGTGAGAAAAGCTTACACTTGTTCTGCAGATGTTTTTTTGGCAGCTCACTTGGTTTCTTCTGGAAAATGTGCTTTTGTAAAACATAGGATTGTTTTCACAAAATATTTTGGTCTATTTACTGTTTTAGAATATTGTGGTCTGTAAATATTTAGATCTTGGCATTTCACTTTATCCTCAGAGTGTGAGCTCTCAGGTGTGTAAGTACTTCAGTGACGCTCTCAGTTGCTTATTTAAACACAGTGGAGGACGTTAGAGATTTCATGTCTTGCAACGTTTTAGTGTTGTGCTTGATGTTGAGGCAGCAATATCAAACACAAATGGTCTTAACAGAACTTAGTAGGTTTCCTGTAGAGAGCCATGGATTTATGGGCTTTGTTCTGTGCCTGAACTCTGTTGTCCTCCCGTAGCCCAAAGCAGCAGCTGGAGCGACTCAGCCGTCAAATGCCACTTCCACTGTTGGCTCAACAACTGCAGCTCCCACAGCAGTTGCTGCACCAATCCCTGTTCCTGCCCCTGTGCCAGCTCCTGTCCCTCCACCACCAGCACCAGATGCAGTGGCTTGTGAACCTGCACCTGTGAGTGCTCCGAAAGAGGAGAAGCCAGAAGAAAAACCACCTGAGGCACCAGCTGCTGTCAGTCCATCATCAATTGACAGGTATGAGTAAGCCTCCAAAAATGGGTTCCCATTTCTGTTGCTTCTAGTTTTGATTTTTAGTCTCTCCATTCTATATAATTTTTCTTCTTTCTTAACTGTAATTTCAATCTCTGACTCAAGTAAACATTAGTGATTGTAAGAAACACCTCTCCTTTTTTGTGCCTTCTCCCATGGGAAGTGTGATCTTGGGAACAAACCTGTGGAGAGGGGAGTTAAATGACACAACATTTCTTAGGCATTTTGGAGTTGCTATCCTTCAAGTTTCTTTTCAGACTGAGCATAGTCACCTGCAGTGGTGATCTACTGCTCACAAAGCTCTTGAAGTCTTAAGAGTAATGTGTCCTGTCCTGCTCATAGCCCTCTGATTGTGCTTTGGATCATGTTGGTCAGATTCAAACCATAAATTCCTTATTGCTATATGAGTCCCTTAATATCTGGAAAGAGCTTTTTCTTCCAAAATATAGAATATGGTATTGCTCTTAATCATGTAAAGCCTCAAAGCTACAAGGTTGGGGTTTTTTTTCTGAATGTTCCTCAGCCCATCTGTAGGTATGGGATGTGGGATCTGGGAAAACTTTTCACCTCAATTTTCTACAATTGAGAAAATTAGGTAGAAGTTAGAGGTTTCATCCTTGTTGTATGCTGTTGCCATTTTTTGCTTTAGTTGCTTAAGTACTGCATGGGATTAAAATGTTGTTAACTGGAATTTAATGGCCCCTGAAGTTCTGCAGAACATCAAATCTTCATTTTTCATACTCTGGGTTTTAATTACTTGTGTGTTATTTCTGGGAATACTGGTGCACAAGACAGTATTTTTTAAGTGATTGTATTTAAACACCATCAAATACTGATTTGATGATAACGAAGCAAAACTTGCAATTTCTTAATGTCTTGAAAAACTCATCACAAATTTCTTGCACTAAATACACAATCTGATGCTTTAATTTTGCAATTCTGAGAAGTTAGTATCTCTTAGAAATGAGATGCAAATGAAGTTTCATTTATCAATCAAATTAACTTAGTTGTTAAAAAATACTAATGAGTGGGGCTTTTTTTCTTTTTCCCCTGCTCAGTTTGTCCAGTAGGTTCGAAGATTAGTCTTCCCTGCTGAAATAGTGATTTTCATGTACAGCTTGTAGTTTTGTAAAACTGCAGTAAGAGAGCCTCAGTGTACACATTTAACAGGGAGGAACAAAATAATTTAAAATAATTTGACATATACATTAAAGTTTGCACCTGCCTTGATTTCAGTGAGTACTATTTGCTTCTGATTTGCTTCAGAAGTTAAATTACTAAGGCAAGATTTATTGACCCAAGGCCAGGCCAGCTGGTGTCCTGCTTTGCCTTTGATCTTTTTCTGATTGTAAATCTTAACTACTGACAGATACTAATGAAGCATTCTTGTTGGAACAAATTATTTCTTGCATAGATCTTACGGACATCTCTGTAAGTGCCTTGTTGGAGTTTTAGTGGCAACTTCTGAAAACATTCAGATCAATCTGATAATCTTTTGCTTGCTGGTAGGAGTTGCCAATTCTGATAGCCTGATAAATGTGAGGCTCCTGCAGCTTCATGTCCTCAAGTCTGTCACATTATCAAGACTGAATATGTATGCCCAAAATATGCACACAATATGTATATGCCTATAAATACATGTCTCTCTGCTTAGGTCAGCTCAGGCAGAGAAAATCCCAGCAGTCATGCAAGACATCAGCCACATGCTGTTCCCCTCTGGCTAGGTCAAAGCCCACTACTGCAAAATGAGTATGTACAAAACACAGATGAAAAATATGAATTTCTATTTTGATAACTGACCCCTTAGAGTTTGGCAAGTATTTGGTACAAGGGCATGGGGATTGCCTGAGCCCTGCAACCCTGTTCCAGTCCCTGATACTCAGATTCCCATTGCCTGCACACACACACAAACACACAGAGGGCTCACCCAGGAGCTGGCTACAGTCCTTGGCATTCAGATTTCCACAGTGTCTGGTCTCAGCAGTTGCTGTTCCACAGGTGTCTGGATCCCCTTAACTCCCTGTCCCTGCAAACACTTGGATTTCCACATACACACGTGCATGTAGAATAGAGACACACACGCATCCTGCATTATGAAAAAACTTTTAGAAGTAGAATTTAATAAAAAGACAGGATGCAGAGCACGGCCAGGCAAGTTTCTTATGTATGACTGGCCCTTCTTCTCCTCTTTTCGCTCTCTTGACCCGTGCTTTTCTTCTGCATGGTGCCTTAAGCATTCCTTTCCCTGCCTTTGGTTCTTCCTCTGGATTTCCCCCCAGCACTTTTTCCTGGCACCCCACAGTGAGTTGCACTACCTGTAGGCTGTCCTTGAAGGAGGTCTGTTGACCTACCCTGGGTGTCACCCTGAGAACAAGGGGCTGATGCTTTAATTTTGCAGCCCTTGGCTGTGGCTGATTAAAACTGATATTCCTCTGCCTAGTGCTGTACCTCTGTGTTTCTTGCTGTTCATAGAGGTGAGCCTTTAATCCTATAATTTAACAACTTTGATAACTCGAGATGGAGTAATTGCAAATTTTAGCAGTTTATATTCCTGGGAAAGTAGTGTACTAAGATTTTAATAAGTGCTTGCCACTGACCTCCTTGGGTCCTCATTGAGGTCAAACTGGTAACTGTGGGGAAGCAGTTAGTGAGACTGCTGTGTACTTTTGAAAATCCACCTTATTCTCCCACCCTTTAAAGCATTCAGGCAAGCAGATGGCTAATCCCTGAGCAGATGGGCAAGAGCCAAACTTCTGGGGGGTATAGCGGGGGAAGGTTGGCCTTGTTTTAAAAATGCTAGCATTGTAAGTTTGTAAAATCTATTCTCACTATAGGACCAAAAGGGAGCTCTTTGGAAAGCTTTGTTGGTTTTTTAGAAACAAAAGGGGCTATTAGAGTTACAGCTGCTGCTCTGGTTTTTTTCTCTTTTTTTTTTTTTTTTTTTTTTTTAATAGGAAGTTTTCCAAAGTTTTGTAATTACCATTGCACTTGTCTTCATCTTACAGTACAACAGGTGATACATCTCGATCAAATCTTTTTGAGGATGCTATAAGTGCACTTGGTAAGTGGAGAGTTTTTTTAATGTAGACATTATTTTGATGCAGCAGAAACATGACGGATTAGCAGATGACATTTTCTTCTGTAACTGTCATTGTTAAAGTTATAATCATAGTGCTCTTCTCTATGACCTGAAGTTGATAGCTTGCAACCAGCTTTAAGAACTACTTTACTGAAGAATATTTCCCTTTATATATTTTTATTGAGTAAAATACATTTTTGTTGAAGATCCTTGCACTTCTGCTTTTTCCCACCATTTGATTTAATTTCTCTTTTAACTATTCGCTTTGAAGTAGCTTGGATGGAAGAGTCGATTTAAATATGTGTGTACTTTTCACTTTTGCACCCCAGAGTGCAGGGCTGATAAAATGGCTGCCTTTATTATTCACTTGTTCCAGCTTTGAAAGTACTTTGCTTTTTGACACGTTGAGATTAGATAAATTCACCAGATCTGCTGCTGTCTGGGCTGAAAAATGAATGCCTCCATGTATATACAGTCAATTTACTTTTATTTTGACAGTTTAAATAATCTTTGTTTCTCAGTAGAATAGACAGAATAAAGACAACAGGAAGGTCTGCCCCTCATTTATGCTGATTTGGGTAGCTTGGAAATTATTAGACAAACCCACAACTCCTTACCAGTCTGAAATTTTTGGATTGTTTTGGAGAGTAACAAATTCAGGCACAGAAATAAGGAGGAGGTGGGTTTTTGCAATTTGGTACAAAGAAGTAAAGCAAGTAAGAAGTTTCAGTTACATTTTGGTGTGGAGACAAGTGCTGTGATTAGGCAGCCCAGGGAGATTTAGAAGGAGCAGTAACATTTTACATTAATTGGTGGTAGCTACCAGATTTAGTCTGTCCAGCTGCAGCTTAGATCTCAGGTGTGACATACTGTTTTAAATTGTATGATCCAAAATAGCTGCTAGATACTGCTAGCAGGAGACAAAAATGTTACAGAACTAAACTGGCTGAAGTGATTGCTGCTACCAAAGGTGCTTCCTTAGCTGTTCATAATATCTTAGTGGCCAAGATGAGGTCATCACCAACACTCGTGTGTACTGACAGTGTTGATCAGCAAGTTAAATGAAGCAGGTGGTCTTGACTCAAACCTCTTAAAAACTGAGGGGAAAAACCCAAAAAATTTCAAGACCATCAGCTCACTATCCATTTTATGCGGGAGTTCTTTGGTTGGTGTCTGATGGAGTAAACCCATGTGTCCCTAACGTGTTTGGAAATAAGAGGTATTGAGTGTGGTTTTCTGGGTAAGCATACAGTAAGTGTTGTCAGGCAAAAAAAATCCAAGGGCAATAAACATGAACTCAGTGGTTCTTTTTCTTTCAAAACTGTCTTGAAGGGGATTTGTTCACACAAATTGGTGGAGTATGTTTTCATATCTTTAGTTGGATCTGATACTATTCTATGACTTCTCAACTACATTGTCTAAAATTAATTGACTTGGCTTTAAAAACAGTGTTTCTATGATTTGCTGTTGTTTTCAGTTAAATGCTGAAAAGTGATATGGTTTTGTGTGCTATGTGAAGATCTGCATGTCTTGCAGTCCTTGTGCAACCACATCTTCCACGGGACCTGCTTAAGATTTCTTTAGGGCATAGGACAAGAATTATTGTGGGGAGTGTGATGAACTGGATTTGAGAGTTAATCCGGCTTTAAAATGTTACCTGAAAGACAAAAACAAAGAGCAGAATCAATTCAGCATTGAACTTCAAACATTTCCACTAGCACTAGGGACAGATGGGCCTGACTCTGTATCATGACATTGCTGCTGTGCAACTTCTGAATTATTATTCTTGATCTCACTCTTGTGAAGTAGGCTGTATGGGGTACATGCACCTACACTTTCTGTAATTGTTTTCCTCCTTCGTCTTTTAATTATGCCTTAGGTAGCAGCCTGTGTGGAGCAAGCCAGCCTTTTTACATCTTTCTCCTGTATCAAATTTCTCATACTGTTCTAGTCTCTACCTTACTTATATTGAAAAAGCAATACAGAAGTGTTGAGGTAGTAACTAATTACTAATTAATTCTGTCTGCTTGATGAGTTTTTTAGGAGTAGTAAGGGTAAACTAGTGCTGTGTAAGGAAGAACGTGAGCAGAAGTAGCAAAATCATTGTATTGGGACAACTATTGGCTTGGCTTTTTTGCTTCCCTAAAGATATGTATAAAGTATGTATCTTTAGAGCAAAGTTTAGGTGATTTTTTTTAATTTCACGTCTGAAAAAATGCAGGTAGATATGAAATAAAGGATCCTGTAATACTGTATGAAGACATGAAGAATTTACCATGCCTTAAACTCAGGTTGGTGCTATTACTTTGAAGCCCAAATAATAAATACTCAAATTAGTCAAGGCTTTTAAATCCTTTATTTATGGATAATGCACAAGTACCCTTGGGCTAGGGCTGTTTTATTGTTTGTTCTTTATACTGCCCAAAGTCATACACCCACTGATTATTTAGAAGCACATGTTAAGAAGCAGGCAGTGGGATTGTATTAATGCTGGCTTGAGTTAAACACCTTCTCCCTAAGGGAATAAAACATCTTGTTTTCTTTGGTTCTTTTAACTATAATTTACTTGCCTTAACAGAATAGCTTTTGTATTTGTTTCCTCTGGGTTTTTAAAAATATTATTATTATTAATCAGTTATTTTTTATGACAGCTGTTAATTATTTAGCTTTCCTGTCACTGCTAGTTGCAGAGTCAGTCAGTATTAGGATTTCACTGAGGTGAGGAATACCTTTATCCAAGGAAGGAGATATTTTAATGCCTGTGTTTGTTTGTATTTCTCTCCACCTCCCCCCTCAGGAAGATAACCTTGAAGATTTGCCTGACTATAATGTATAATAGAATAGTTACCTCTTTTTAAAGTGTTATACTTGCTGTCTGCTTTTGAGGCAGGAAAATTAAATGAATTATATGAAAAAGATAATAATCTTCTTTACAGTGACATTAGTGTAGTCAACAGTTGCCCTTAAATTGTTCCATATATAGTGTGTGTAGCTTTTGTCTTGTTTGCTGCAGGTGTGGGACAGTTTTCATCTATTTTTGCTGTAAGAGGTGGGGGGTTTGCAATGGATGTCTAGTCAAATGTTAAATTGAGTGAGATGAGAATTAAATGAGATAACTTGGTTTCCTGAACCCCCACTGAAGTCTTGAGTGACTTTCCTAGATCCAACTTAGAGGTCTGCATGATTTGAGTTGGTCCAAGTTATTAAATTACTTTGATCATCACCAGCACGTAGCATTATGTGGCAATATAATGGTCATCACTAATTGTCATCTATCTAGCAACAGCATAGCAGAAAGTTTTATTTGGAAAACCCTCAATGGCTAACAATTTGACAGGCAGATTTCAAATTAATACCTTTCCAAATGTAAGCTGCAGGAGACTTCTCTTGATTACATCAGGAATTGAATATTAGCTGTGAGGATGTCCTTGACCTTAAATGAAAACTTGAAGAGAGAACATTATTTCAATTACAAGTACAGAAGTATCACAAGTACTGCTTTTGTCAGTATAAGTTTACATTTTCTTCATTCCCTCCACTATTTCCAATCAAATTCATAATGAAACTACTGAATATATTTGGAATTAAAGCCACAGGGCATGTTTAATATGAAGTATTAGTATGAAGTATTTTCAATGAACAACTGAAATCCGGGTAAAAACTACACTTACCCATTGAAACATTCGTGTGTATGTGATTGTTTTCATCTTATTCCCTTAACATGGTGGTCCTGTGACTTCTAGTGACCGGTCAGTCCTATGAGAACATGGTGACTGAGATCATGTCCATGGGCTATGAGCGGGAGCAGGTGATTGCAGCACTGAGGGCCAGCTTCAACAATCCTGACAGAGCAGTGGAATACCTTCTGATGGTGAGCACTTACCTTACCTGCACCTTGTTCTTCGGGTTTCTGCTCTCCACACAATACCTTTCACTTTGATTTTTTGGTGTTGTTTTGAACGTTACTCAGTCACTGAGAGTGGCGTTTGCTGCCTGGAAAGATGGGATTGAAATTTTGACAGGCATGGTGTGTTACAGAGAACACTGAAATAATCCCAAACACCTCTGCCACTTCTTTGCTTTAGTTTTTTGATATGATTGATATGGGAATGTCTGTATAGTATGTCCAGTTACAGTGGTAGCTTTAACTGCCAATGGTTGGCTCAGTGGCATTGTGTCACCTCTTAGTGACAGCATTAGTTGATTAGTTGTACTTTTGTATCTGTATCATCACCATTCCTTATGTTCCAGTTCACTGTTTTTGCTAATAATGCACAGTGTTCTTAATATACTTTGCAAACAGAAAGGTTTGAGAGGGTTTTTTTTTTTGAACAGTGCTTAATTTATCTTCATTCTTCATTTTTCATTTCAGCAGTGTTTTAGATAAGAAACAATTTTCCTTTGATAAATAAAGCTTGAAGGTTTGAATGAACTTCATTGACATGAGTGGAAATGAAGAGTAATTTCACTGTAATGAAAACCCTGTGAGTTGTTTTAGGGGCTTTTTTGGATTATTTCTTGTTGTATACCTTATTCTGACAGGTGAATTGTAGCCGCCATAGAATCTGTCTTATTGTTGCTTAATCAGTATTTCCAGTACATTTAATTTTTGCTCTGGCATACAGTTTTTTCTCTGATGAGGTTTTTCCTTTCAAAAGATCTGAACCTTATTAAAATCTGGCAGCCAGATATCTTGACCTAATCATTGCAAAATACATGTGGATTGAATTTCTGATTGATTGATAAGAAATCTGGCATATTTACCCTCCAGTTATAAAACTTTAATTTTGTTAATGAAGTTTCCCCTCAGTAGTTACAACTACAAGTACCTGGCATGCTTCCTACATTACATTAATGTTCCCAAGACTTTTTAATCTTCAGATTTTAAACTGACAATAAATGTTTGGAGTGCAAGAATGTGAAAAGTTCAATTCCCAACTAGCATTAGGCTAGGCAAGGGTGAATGCAGTATCTCCCAACTCTCTGTCATAAGTCTACAAGTTCTACCATTGTTTTTCATGTTGCAAAAATGTTGAGTTTACTGTTCATCTACAGTCTGTAAATACACCATGAATTCAGTGCCTCCCCTAAGTGTTGGGCCTGCTGTATGTGTGGCAGTCCTATGCAGTGTGCAATACTTGTGCATTAGGTTTCTGGAATTTCATTCCTCTAGTTTATTTCTGTTCAGGAACTCCAGAATAGAGATAGGATATCTCTGTGATGGAGCTACGTGTCATGTCTGCCAAATGCATTGACTGCTGTGAGCAGTTAATTTCTAGTCCTTTCGTAGGTCCTGTATATAAAATGGGTCCGTCTATTAATATAAGATGTCCTTTTATGTTTCATGTTATCCTTCACTGGAAATACCTTTTCTTTTTTCTTCCTCCTGCTGGAAAAGGGAGTAGGGAGGAATGGTCTTGCTCTTGCAGACCATATTATATGGAAGACTTTTTGTCCTTCTAGAAGAATCCTTTTGCTGTAAATGGTCTTTATAACTGTTCTAGACGTGCTGGGAGGTCTGAAGATGTTCTTTAGTGTCCTACTGCAGAAGAAAAAGTTTATTTTTAGTTACTATTGATCTGATCTATTGATGACACTGTTCTTTGACTCTCTCTCTACGTTACTTGCCTGAAAACTATCATCAGCACTATCTTTTATATAATCTGGAGAGTAGGATTAATACACTGAGATCTGTAAGTGTAACAACACTTTCCAGGTTGAAAGAACCCGGGTACAGCAAGGGTAAGGTATTGGAAAGGACTTAAACTGTAATTAAAACACAGCTGTTCCTCAGATGAGCCCTGAAGATTCTACTTCTCCCTAGTTCAGATGGCAAGCTCTTCAGTTTTTGTGGCTTGATCATTGAGGATTACAGATGTAATCCTGTGTCTGTGACCTGTAGTTGTAGAAGGAGTTGCAAAAGATGATCTTTATTCTTTTATGCCCCAGACTCGTCTTTGGAGGCATTTACATTCAGATCTCTTTCAGCCAAGGATTTCCTAACCTCTGATTAGGAAGGAGTTTTGTCATCTCTTCATTAACCAGCCTCTTAGTCTGGATATTTTTTGGGAACATTTCTTTAGTGTGAGTACAGTCAAATACTGAACATAATTCCTAGAGAAGTGGTCAATGTCCTGTGTCTGTCATTGATTCAGAGGCATTTGGACAATGCCCTTTACAGGCTTTAACTTTTGGTCAGCCATGAATTGGTCAGTCAGTGGGACTAGATGATCATTGTAAGTACCTCTCAACTGGAACTATTTTGTTCTCTGTTCTGTCCAGAAGCTGGACCTGATGTGATTATTGCCCTGCAGAGAGCAATGTCAGCTAAAAACTGCTGTACTACTCAGTTAAACAGTAAACAATTGTTTCATCCACTATAAGGCAACAGTTGCCTTTTTTGCTGTGCAAGCAGTGTTTGCATTCAGAGTGGCTTGTGTGTGGTTTAATACCATGCTTTATTCTGTTGTGTAGCTGTGTGAGCAAGGTCCATACGCCTCACTGGCATTGTCTGATTACAACTGTACACAGTCCCTGTTATTTGGAGAGAGATACTTCAAGCTTGTGTTCAAGAATTAAGATGATGTTCAAGGTGATAAATAATTTTTAAGTAAATTTATTTGAACTAGTTTACACAGTCCTTCCTTTCAAGAGCAAACTTAAAAGTTTAAACAAGCACATGCTGTTTGATCTGGACACAGATTGCAGTGATGACGTATGCCTGTGAATAGGTGAAATCAACTAGTAATTTCATAAGATTCACCAAGTTGTTACATTACACTTGGATTGCCAGAAATGACTGATTTGATGGAAAAGGTATTTAATCAGTGCTCTATAAGCCGCTGATAAGGGATAGTTACCTCAGAATTACACCATGAATGGAGCCTTCCTCCCCCTCAGTGGAGGGAGGGATGTGTAGCAAGCTTGCTGAGCCATGTGCAGGTAATGAAGTGTATGACAGGAAAATCTTGCATTTATTCTTCTGAGTGGCTTAAATGTGCACTTGATGATCAGGTGATTTATACCTTGATGTGCTTCTTAATAAACAGGTAAGGCAAAGAGCATTTCTCAGAGCCCTGTCCAGTTGTCCCTTTTGAGATCTGCCCTGTATACAATAGCTGTATATTTGTCCTTTTTGTTCAGGTATAATGATGAACATACCATGTGAAGATCATATTATAGCAGGACTTTTAACCTGCATTGATTTTTATGGTAGGCTTGACAAACCTCTTCATTGTCTGGTTACCCTGTAGTGCTGTAGTATTTCCACTCACTCAGTTCTTTACATTTTGTGGTTCCCCAACTCAAGGGTGACCCTCATTTGGGTAACTTCTCTGGGCTGTTCCACCAGGTTTTGTTATAATATTCTTTGTGTCTCTCCCACGAGTAAGTTTCCAGGCTTCAGAAAGGTTGGTTGAAAGGACAGACTTAGTGCAGGAGTTCAGTGACAATGAGGAAGGCAGGGTTAGTGTAGGAAGCTTGAAGGATTTCCATGCAGGAGAAAAATAGTGAAGTATCATGGTTGTATAACCTACATTCAGGTTTTATTATAAATTGTGTTTTAGCTTTGTCCATTTCAGCCCTCTGAGCAGTCAGTTCCTAAATAAAGTTGCTTCCATGTAGTAGATAAAGGCAAGTTAACTTTTTTTTGGTTTTTTTTTAACTGCTAAAGCTGGGCGACATACTAACCTTTTCTCCTTTAAGATACAGTAAATGACAACTTTTCATTGAGGAAAGAGGTCCCAAGAGCTGTGTTCTTGTATCTCTTCTCAGTTCTTTGCCAGTTGTATGGAATTCTTAATCTAAGTTAGGATTTTGTACTGCAATTTGTTGCTGTAATGTCACTTTTGCTCAACAGTATAACATAGTGTAACTTTTTTTTTAGTTTAACTTTTTCACTCATATCAAATATCTTTAAACAGGATTCAAAGCAAGTACTTTTTATCAGACAAAGTCTGTTTTGAAGTGATGCAGGGCATGCTTTATTGCCTTTTTATACATATTTTTCCTGCCAAAAAAGAGAATTAATCTTTTCACAGTGTTCTTTGTCAGTTATAAACGCATAACTCACAGGATCTTGCCTTGTATTTGCAGTGAAAGCATTAAGTTTGGGTTTTTTTCCCCCTTCATTCTGAAACCCAAATACTGCATGCAGTTGAAAAATATCTGTTAGCATTCTGTGGGTAATGATATGAACTGTGACTTTAGGGGATACCTGGAGATAATCAGGCTGTGGCTGACCCCCCTCAACCACCAAGCACTGGTGCATCTCAGTCTTCAGCAGTGGCAGCAGCAGTAGCAACCATACCCACGACTACTAGCTCACTAGGAGGTAAGAAAGGCTGTTACTTGAGAGGATGTGATAAACAATGTGCACTTAATCAATCTCTTTTTCAGTCAGTTTTGAGTTCCAGGTGCTCGTGAGCTGTTCAGAGGGAATTGAATAAGAGCTGTTAGCATGGATATTCCAGGTGTGGCACTTTCTTGGGACAAGTGGCTTGTTGTATGTCACGCGCAAAGTTTTCAAAAAAATGTAGTGAACTTGCACAATTTCTTTAATCCGGTATTCTGGATTCTTAAGTGCAAGACCACAGATGTGGGGGGGGTTGTGTTTTCTCTCACTTAAATTCTGCATTTCTACACTGTGACTGACTAGGCACTGTCCACTATGACTCTATTAATATATTTACCACACAGAAGCTGGGAGAAACCTGAAATTAGGTCATGAAGCATAGCATTGGAGAGACCTTTAAATGACCTAGGACTCCTCACTCAGCAGTGCAGCACTTTGACAGTAGTTGGTGCCTGCTGAAGAGAAGGGTATTTATCATGCATTTATCTCCCTCTTAAAGGGAGATAGATAAATACATTAAAAAAGCCTAATGAAGGGGTAGGAAAGGTCTGTCTTAGGCTGTGGTAGAAATGGTGCTTGAGATACAAGGGAGTGGGTAGATGTGTCTGATTGAGATTAACCAGAGATGAGGCATCCAGAGGAAAGTGTTGGAGATAAGGACAAGGCTGTTGGATCTTAAGAGAAGACTGGGTGAAAAGGAAATGCATTGTTTAACCTTAGATAAAGAAGTTTTGCTTAAAGCTAGAGTGAGAAAGGAAATTCTTTTACTCTTCAGTGAGTGGTGTATTATCCACTTTCATGTCCTATCTACAGTTACAGTGTAGGTATGTATTTAATTAAGATTCTCAGTAACTTTAAAAAACATATCATTTCGCTGATCTTTTTTTCAGGACATCCACTTGAGTTTTTACGAAATCAGCCTCAGTTCCAACAGATGAGACAAATTATCCAGCAAAATCCTTCTCTGTTGCCAGCATTGCTACAGCAAATTGGACGGGAAAACCCCCAGCTACTGCAGGTGGATCTTAAAGCGAGAAAATAATGCTTTCCAGTTCTGATTTAGCTTTACAATATCATATGTTGATGTTGTCTGGGATATATATTAATATGTATCCCATAATGATGTTATGGATATGTGTTATAGTATGCTAATAACAGTTGCAACATTCTATTGCTGGCTTTTCAGCAGTTGTTGCTGCACAGAATGTGTTTTCTATGATACTGGATACAAATTTGAGACTTCATATGAGGTGCAGAGGGGATGAGGAAGAGGGGAAGGATCACTGCAGTTGAATTCCAGTCGAATTGAAACATTAAAATTGCATTTGTTATGGTTAGATTTAACACTTTTTTTTCTGTGCACGTTTTACACATCCCTTTGACTTCTTAATTATCTGAAAATAGTTATTTTTACTTGTCTGTTGGCATGCTTAAATGTAAATTATTTAAATATATGTGTTTCTTTTACTGCTCTGTGCAACACAGCAAATAAGCCAGCACCAGGAACATTTTATTCATATGTTGAATGAGCCAGTTCTAGAGTCTCGCCAAGGTTTAAGTGGCAGTGACGATGGTGCCAGCACTGGAGGAATAGGAGATGCTGGGAATGCTCATATGAACTACATTCAAGTAACACCTCAGGAAAAAGAAGCTATAGAAAGGGTGAGCCTTTTTTCTTTGAAATTCTTGTTGCTGTAGGGTGTTGATTCCAGTGCATGCTTAAGACATGCTTTAAACTTTGTTTAACTTAATAGTTCTGTATTTGGTATTTTCATACTTGGCATTTCATAGCTGTTGTAGCCTTGTTTCAAATTCTATCTCCTCTTGCTTTATAGCAGTTGAGTCTAAAATATCTTAAATCAGTCCCACTGAGAAGAGGCAGAGCATTTTAAGTGATCAGAGACCATCCTGTCATAATTGATGATGGAATGAGTTTCCCCCAGGAATTATTCAGGAAGTAATTGCTCTTGCAGAAGCCTCAGCCAGTATTGTTCTAGATCATGCCATGACAGGTTTCCAGGTACAAAGATCTGGCTGCTTGAGCATTGTGGCAAAGTAATTGAAAAGCAAGAACACTCATTAAGTTAAGTAGATTAGTTGAAGTCAAAACTTTACCCAGTTACTTGTCTGTCCATGACAGTTAGTTAATTATAGTTTTCTAAAATACTGCTAAGCATGAAAATATACTCTGGGATGGTAATATTGCATTGATAAATACTGTGTAACTGACTAAATATGGATTTGCATAGATAGCAACGCCTCTGAGATTTTTCTCAGGACAAATTGCAAGAATTTTGTCATACTGTGCTAGTGGTTTGGTACTCCAAAGACAATCTGGTATTTTTTCATCTGGCAAAACAAAAATTTTTGTAAGGATCATGAGAAGATACCTTTTTGAAAATAGATGTCAGTTCTCTAGATCTTGAGGAAATTGACAATAAAATTATTTGTCCATGTACTTCTTCAGAGGTCATCTTCTCTAGTCTGCTGCATTTCCTTTTAAAGCCATTTTATGCAGTAGAGCTTTATTACCTCTACAACCTGTTCTAAAACCCAGCAGACATCCATATGTTTCTTTCTCTTTCCATGAAAGACAAACCTCAAAATTGAAATGTCTTAGTATTGCAGCTGATGCCTTCATGGTGTTTGTGGATCTGAAATAAAATCTAAGAATGGCTGGTGAGGAATAATAGGACACAGTTTTTCTCACAGTTATTTGATCTGCCCCATACATGAAATGCCTTGCAGGTGCTGTGAGGATTTTAAGAAAATCTCCAAATAGTCGAGTGTACTTGCGTTTGGCTAAAGCAAGAATTCATTTGCTGAATGGCCCTTAGTGTTGGCTAAACCCTTGGCACAGTAATAAGTTCTTCTCTTCTCATGCCCTGTTGTCACTATGTTCCAGACATTAATTAATTCCTTGACTTCTGAAAACCAGATTGATCTCAGCTTACTTGTCTTGGCTGCAGCCAAGTAGTTAATTTTTTAAGATAAACAATTGAAAATATGGCTTAATGTGATGTGCTGGACAGCCTACTAGAGATCACAGTCTGGGAGCTTTCGTTCCAGGCAATTTATTGTTAAAAATGCTTTGGAACTTTGTATAATTGTTTAAAATTATCATGATTTGAAGTTGGGTTTTTTTTCTACAGCAGTGCAATGTGCTATTACTTCATGACAATACTGTGACCCAGGTCTGTTTTAGACTTACTGTGTCATTAAAGAAGTAACAAGTTTTTTAATCCAATCACTCTTCCAAGTGAGGATCCTTTTTACTAAAGAGGCAGCACCTTAATTTTTACTCACTAAAGTCTGCATTGAGCTAGGCAGCAATGTTATTTTAAAAAAGGCAGTAATTGCTTAAGTGTCATCTCAAGACACTAGACTTACAAAGAAGCCTAAAATGCAAAATGTACTTCCTAAATATGTTTCTTTTCTTCAGTTAAAGGCATTAGGATTTCCTGAAGGACTTGTGATACAGGCATATTTCGCTTGTGAGAAGAATGAAAACCTGGCTGCCAACTTTCTTCTACAGCAGAACTTCGATGAAGACTGAGAGAATTCTTTTTCTATTTCACACCTCACACCAGTGCATTACACTAACTCTGTTCACTGGATTGTCTAGGATATTTGGGCTTATATTCATAATGCTTGGTGTATGGCATATAGGGGGTGGGTTGAAGGGAGAACATAAGAAACAAAGCAAAGAAAGCAACAAGTTTTAATTGTCTGTTTTAAATTAGCAGATGCAGAAAATCGCACAGTGTAAAAAAAAATATATATATATACAACCAAAAATTCAGCTTCTGCAGATAATTAGTTCCTTCTATAAACTGTAGGTTAACTTTTTCTAGGTTTTCACTCTTACTGTACTAGTTCCAGAAATGTAGTGTAATGCACTGCTTCATGTTCCTTCCCACTTAGTATTGACGTTGGAAGTAGCCTGTGCTACATAGATTTTGCAGTCTGTATTTCATGGCAACACTGGATAGCAGCTTTGTGAAATCTAAAAGATCTGAGCAAATGTAATCCTGAATGCCAAAATAGAGGTATTCGGGTTTTTTTCTTCAGCTGTGTTAAAGTAGTGCAAGAAACACAGTATTTTTGTCTAATGCTGAAGTAGACAGTGTTGGCTTTTTTCTTTTTTTCCAATGAAAACATATTACATTTAAAAGTGTCCTGATTATTGAAAAACACCACCCCCTCCTTTGTCCCCCTGAAATGATCTGAGAAACTATATACATACAGAAAAAAATTATTATTCTGTTTACATATTTTCTCTTTGGGAAAAAAAAATATAAATATCTAATTACTGTTCTCTTAATGTTATCTTGCAGTAAAAGTTTTGAAAGCAATAGATTGCATGTTTGGTTTTGTTATATGCACTCTAGTGAATTGAATATTCTTTTTCTGCCAGCAAACAAAATGCAAGCTTCATTTTTTGTCTGCTGCAATGGGATTTTATCAAATCAAATTTCACCTTCCCAACTTTGTTGAACCAGCTTTTAGAGTACAGCTGTAAGTGTTCTGTTGCTCTTGAGTATATTGTAGTGTTCAAGCTATTTCTGTTAAGTAAGGACTTTTGGGGATTTATTCACTTTATAAGGAAGAGAAGTTCAAAACTTGAGATATCAAGCTAACTATCAATTTATTTCAATGTAAAAAAATTGACACTCAAAACTTTCTATTGAAAAATAAACTCTAGTTACAGAGTTTGGAATCTTACTTTTCCATATGTACTTATCATTTTATTTTGTTTAGTCATCATAAAATGTTAACAATCCTTTTTTTTTTGTAATACATGTTTACTTCTAGAGGTAATTTTGCCCATCATTGTAATACTAGGAATAAAGACAAATGTAAATTTAATCTAAAGCTGTTCTGTGCAACGTTACCTGAATGCAACATGGGGATAGTTTGATTTTTTTCTACTGTTGTAGTCCAATTACCTGGATTACAAATTTACCTCTACAGTAACCAGGAAAAAATATTATTAGTGGTACAGCACTGAACTCCTGTACAACTAATGATACTAATGATTTTAATGATTTAGTGGTACAACTGAAAAATTATTTTCTGCTGAGTATGTTTATCAGTGGATTAACTACTTAACTACTACTTAAGCTCAAAGTACAAGTCAAGTGTCTTGAAAAAAAGAGCTAAAAAGACTGAAACATTTGTATTTTGTTTCTTCATTGATTGGCCATAGTCTGTAAAGATATTATCTGCACAATACAATGAAATGTACTAAAGCCTTTTACTTTTTTTCCTATTCTTATACATCTGTGATATTTTTCCAGATAGTGTGTATTTTAATTATTCAGATTTTATTCTTTCAAAATTTCTTAGTTGTATGTTGTCTAAGTGAACAGTAGCACAACCCAAATCTATCAGTAGGAGATGTGATACTGCTAAATAGGAAATAAGTATTTCATAATGTTTTCATTTTAGAGAAGTTAACATTAATACCTGAGTCAGCTAGTAGACTTCATCTAAATAGGATTCTCAGTTTATCTGTGAACTGGGAGAGATGGATTTTGATTTACCACTGCACGCCAAAAGAGGCTGTTTGTTATCTGTAAAAGGACCAGCTGTCAGGTACTTGAAAAACACCAAATTGATACAAGGACTTCTTGAATGTACTTTTACTACATAGCTAGTACCTAACTAAGACAAAAGCTTTTAGTTTGTGGGAGTCTTCTGTACTGATCAAACTGCTATGAGAAATAACCATTCCTTCTCTAGGAGGGTGGAGAGTAAAGCAAGAATGTCTGGGTGTTTCAGTCCACTCCCTCCAATTTTGATTTTGAAATGTTTACTTATTATAAATGTATTTGAATTAAAGTCTGTTGAGCTTGTTCTTTGTAAAAAAGAAAAAAAAAAAAAAGCTAGTAGCTTTGTTCATTTGTAACTTTGTATGCTGAGTGACTGAGGGATTTATGGCTGCTGTGTTTGAAGCCTTACTAGTCATGCTGTTCCCGTTTTCTCCAGCAGTGAAACAGTGTTTTTGTGACTTCTGATGAACAACAGGTGTCTGACCTTACATGCTAGCAAAAACTGTTACCTGTCCAATAGCGGGATACTTGCCAGGGAGAATCATGTCTCTCTTTGTAGTAGCTGCCAAAAGGGAAGAATACATGGAATTCATGTGGTGTTGAGGAGGTGTGACCTGAGCAAGCTGCCTAGGTATGTTGTGCCTCGTTTTCTACCAAGTACTACCGGGAGTTGTCTGCACAGAGTGCTTCTCAGCTTCTCTGCTGCACATCTCTTAGGGATTTGGGGATCAGTTTCCTCAGGGCTTTCTGAACAGTAGCTGAGAAAATAAAGTATTTCTTCCTAAGTTTTGGTACTGTAGTCCTTACCTTTGTTGTAAAACTTCTGAATATCTGCTTAGACAAAAGCTATTTATGATGCACTTTTAATTGGGATTAAAAAGTTACTCTGAAGTCATATTAATTCTGTAGTTGTCTGTTCTTAAGTCCTTTCTACAGCTGCATTTTAATGCTGTGGTTCATTTTCCTCATCCAGAGTTGCCTGATGAATCCAGCTAAAACCCAAGCAATTAAAGTCCCTGTTCTTACCCCACACTAACAGAACTTTTAAGGAATGTGAGATAATCACTCCTGAAGTCAGATTGTGACTGATTTTGGAGTGCTGGGTTGAGCTTCACTTCAAGAACATGCATGAATGAACCAAGCAGGGACACAAAGTCAAGTCCTCAAATAATGTATGCGGATCTGTCACCCATGGTTTCATTGCATGTTTCATTTGGTTTTATAGAGTTTTGGAGGCAGCCACATCTTTCTTTTTTTCCTGATTTCTCATAAATCCATCTCTGTGCACAAAAATAACCTAGAATTTCTGCACTTGAAAATACTCTCTAGTTCAATGGAAAAAATAAGGTAGGAGTGGGGAGAACATCTTTGTCAGTAACTTTTTTGGTTCTTCTTCCCTGCCTGGTTTGAGATGCCAAGAATATTCAACACACCGTCCTTTGAAAACATTATTTTGACACAGCTATAACCACAAGTATGTGGTTATGAAGCCACAATTTACAAAATTTTGTCTTCACTAAACCATCCAGAAGAGCAGATTTATTCCACCTGTGCTTAAAGGATGTATGGGGAAAATTTAAGTATTCAGTTACCAGAGAATACAAAGCTGATCAATGCTGTTGATGCCTATGTCTGCAGACTGTAGCTGATGATGCTGACTTCTAATTGTCAAGTGCCAGTTCTGTATGGTCATATTTCTTCGCAGAATATATGGCCTATGAGGGAGGGGAAAAAACAGTCATGAAACTTCTTGGTTTCCTCCTGTGCAAGAGAAATAAATGTTAAACACACACAGTTTAACTCCAGTTCTAGACAAAGCACATTTTCATGAAGACACCAGCATCTCTGGCATTTCCTGTCCAAACTACAGTGAAACTAATAAAGATAAATACATGCTCTTCAATAATGGTAGTAGTCTGGAATAATTAATAGTGGTAGAGGCTGAAGATCTTCCCTCTGCTTCATCCCTTTGCTTTGGCATTTTCCTTTGTGAGCTGTTAGAAAGCATTACCTTCTGTGTGCTTCCATTTGCTTGAAGGTCTGGTACTGAAAACAGCCCTTAAGGTTTTGTGTCATGCAGCTGTGCCTCAGAGACCTGGAGTGCAAAGTGTCTTTCAAAATTGGTATCTCTCTATTTTTATATGGCTCCACACATAAATGTGACTACTCTGTGGTGCTGGGGGCAAGGAGCAACATCCTTGAAATTCTTGCTGCCTGAGATAAGAGATTTCAGATGTGATAGATGAGGAGTAACCAGATACACCAGCAGGCAGCTGTTTGCCATCCCAGGGGAAGGGTTGGTTGCTGTCCTTGTAATGTGAAGCATTTGACTTCAAATGTGCAGCAGCCACAGATGAAAAAATAAGGCAAGGTCTCCCACGTGTCTGTGTGGCAGTAGCTGTAGAATTGTTCAAAGTCTTGCCAAAGTCAGACACGTATTTTTAATTATATCTTTGAATTAAGCTTGTTTCTTCCCACCCCTGCACCCTTGTCTTTACTCTAAATCCCTTTTTTTTCTCCCCCCTTTCTTTTCATTATTGAAAAAAGAATGCCAGCTGCAAAGGGAGCACTACCAGCTTCTGCTAGAGGATGGAAGAACAGGATTTCAGAATAGGAAAAGGGGCAGAAAATAGTCTTCAGGGTGGGATATGAAACAGGGCAATAAAAGTGATGAACACCTGGGATAGAGATCTCCATAGATAGAGGTGAGGAGTTTGGACCTGGAATTGGCAGTGTGTGTGAAAGGAAATGCCTGAGAGAGTTACAAGTGTGATGAAGGAATGGTTTGGCAGGGCCAAATGGGAAGTGAGAATAAGCAAACCTTTGGTGGGATCCTGGATGTATAAATAAGAGATGGATGGAGTATTTGGGAACAGAACTAATATTTATGTATAAGGGCACTTCAAAGACAAAGAAATTACTTGTTTCTTTTAGCTTGTCCAGTAGCTTTTTGTGTGGTGCTTTGGTTCTAAAACCAGTTCTGAGGGAGGTGATGTAGAGGTTACAAAACAAAAGGGCAGTAAAAAGAAGCAAAGCAGTTTGTACCTTGGCATACATCTCACAGATGTGATAGAGTACTCTTGGGTACTCTGACTGCACTGAGGTCCTCCTGCTTAAAGGTGGAGAGGAAAAAAAAGTAATTTGATTTTTATTTCTATGAGTCTCAGTGTTGCTTGAAGTGAGAGAAATGATCTGCCTAAAAGCATATATTTCATATTAACATACATGCTGCTTGCTTCCCCTGTCTCCATGTTAAAATATCAAATTCCCCTTTGGCGAAGGGCAGGATTGTGCAGGAATCTCTTGGTGCAATGCTGCAGTCCATTTGGACAACTGTTCCTGATGGCACTGTGCTTTATGACCATGCATGTAATTTGTGATCCATGATTGTCCTAAAATATAAATTGTGACCTGTGGAAAGCTGAAAAAACCTGGGAACATTCAATCTTGGAAGAGCAGTAGGGTTAAGATGAGAAGCTACTGGAATATATTAAATATGACTGTTAGTCAAGAAAGCTGTAATTTTTTTTCAGCTGCAGTAAGAAATCGTTGCTAAATGCGTACATAGCCTTATTTTTCACATTTCACAGAATTTGCAGTAAGTGACTCTGGTGTACAAACAGAAAGGAGGCAGAATACACAAAAAGTAATTTTCTAAATCTAGTTGAAGTGTGCCTAATTCCCCTTCAAAACCTGTGGCAAATGGTCATTCCTGAACCTCAGTTTGCCATGAACAAGGGTGATTTTGCTCCCAGGCAGGGGCAGCAGGATGGAGAGCTGTTACTGCTGAAATTACCTCTATGCTGTGGCCACCTGTGGGAAATAGGCTTGTAGGCTTGTAAATCCATCCACTGCTCTTGGCAAGAAGGAGCCTTGTCATCCCAGCTCGGAATTCCGTTTGCTCCAGGGTCGTTTGGAAATGACCTGTTGCTTTCTAGATTTATCAAAGTGCGGCCTTTGCCACTTGTGAGTCCTGCCCTGCTTAAAGGGGAGGGTAGCTGGGAGCTAAGAGTGCAGGTGAGAAGAACAGGGAGGATCCCTGATGAAGGGATAAGCCAGTTTTTGGGAAGAGTCACGTTATTTAAGCATTCTGATGCAAAATGTGGCTGGGAGTTGAAGCCATGCATTTGATTCACACGGTGTTCATGCTTTCAGGTGGCAGAGACAAACTGGTGCTTTTAGAGGAGAGAAACACCTTGTTGGAAGGTAGGGTGGCAAGAAAAATAGGTTTACCTAATGGAGCTGCTTTTAGTGCAGAATTCTGCTGTTTTATGTCTGGATTTTGAAAGTGAAACCACTGATGCTGCAATTTTGTTTCCTTGCAGCACAGCTGAAGGTTGTGGTGTCTTTAGAATGTGGTGTTTTTCCCTAATAAGCCTTATCCTGCCCTAATAATACATTCTAAATGGCTCAGATGTAAGTGATTAGGCCCGTGCTTACATAAATAGGTGTCTCAGTGGTAAGATGTTATTTGCATGATTGTGGTTTGTAGGTGGAGAAGCTGCAAGCCTGTCATCAAATTACTCGTTCCAGCTGAAAAAAAACTCACTCTGTGTGGCTGTCACATCATCATCATCATCATAGCTTGCATGGAACAATTAGTGTTAATATACAAGGGACTGGATTTTTGTCCCTTTCTTATCCCTGGGAATTTTGCTCCATGGTGAGTGTGCTGGTTTTGTCTGGGATGGAGATAATTTTGCTCACTGTAAGAAAATTACAGCAGGAGGATGTAGTTTGGATGTGCACAGTGTTGCTCACAAAGGGATGTTTTAGTGATTGCTGAGCAGTGTTTGCACAACGAGGCCTTTCTCTGCTCCTCTCACCACCCTGGCAGTGAGGGGCTGAGAGTGCTCAAGAATTTCAGAGGGGACACAGCCAGGAGGGTATTCCAGACTGTGTGATTCAGCTTAGGAAATGGTGGGGATACGAAGGAAGGGCAAGGGACACACACATTCAAGGGATTTATCTTCCCAAGTGATGGAGCCCAGCTTTCTTGAGGATGTACACCTGCCTGCCCATGGGAGGTGGTGAATGGATGGATTATTTGATTTGGTTTGGTTGTGTGTGTGTGTATTTTGCTGTCTTTATCCCACCCCAGGAATTCTGCAGCTTTTTTACCCTTCTGATTCTGACCCCCATTCCACTGCTCAGGGGAGAGAGCAAGTAGCTGTGTGGGGATAAGTTGCTGACTGGAGTTGAGCTGTGGAAGTGAGAAGACAAGCCATTTAGAACACTGGGACAAATTTAAGTTTCCTGTATACTTACCTTTTCCTGGATTCTTCTAATATCCAGCCCTGTGTGTTTGTGGACACCCCTATGCTTTGGAAAAGCCAGATATTTTTTATTTGCTAGGAACAGAAGCAGGTTCATCATTATACACTGGCCTTATTCAGATGGAAATACAGGTTGCTTGGTTTTAATCCTGCTCTCCCTTCACCTCTGACCCCAGCCACAGTGTTGGTCGTCCTGTTTAACACTCAGATTTTGCAATCAGAAATTGAGCTGCGCTGGGGAGATGGAGAATGAGCAGCTCAGTTGTCAAATTAAATTAGCATTTAGAGAAGCGTAGGCAGAGTTCACACAGAGCTGACCAGGCATCTTGCATGGCTGGATGGGAAAGTAAGTGGGGGAGAGAGGGAGAAAAGGGGGGAAAATGATGCATTCTACCCTTGGGGAGGAGAAGGGGAAATCCTTGCCAGTCTGGGGAGTTCTGTGGGGGCTGTAGTGATGAAATCCCAGGTTTGAGAGTCTTAACAACACACCAGTCTGGGAAAGGAGATACCAGAAGAAACCCTGAGGGGTTTATATTTACACAAAAATATATGTAGCTGGCAATATTAGGGTTGAGTTTAAGTAATTTCAGCTCAAAGCTGTGTCACTTCTGCCATGCAAACTTGGAGTGTGCCAGAATCTCCATGCAGGCTGCTATCCCAAATCTGAATATGTAAATCTGAGCTGGGTGTAGAGGTGAGAAAGGCAGTCATGTAAGTTTGGTCACTAGTCTGCTCATCAGATATGAGCAGTTTAAACAGTGTTAAGGACTAGTAATTTCACTTGGAAAAAGTCATGGTTGTGAAGGTGGTAGGATGAAGGTTTTGGAAAGATTTCCCATTCTGGTATTTTGTAGAATTAAACATAACCTTATTTACATCCTCTGTTCTAAGATTTTTGAGCTGTTCTTTCTAAGTTTGTAGCTTTAAATGAACTGGAATGAAGTTTTCCATTCTTGGTGTATGCTGTGATTTTGTTTAGGTTTGAGGGGTCTTTGGTTTTTTGGGGGATTTTGTTTTTGTTTGGGCTTTTTGGTCGTGGTTTATTTGTTTGGTTTTTTGGTTGGGGGTTGATTGTTTGTAATATTTCAGATAATAACTGATTTTACTGTTTTGAAAAGTAGAATTGGGGGCAAGAATACATTGTTTTTTCAAATTTCAATTTCCTTTCACTGAGCAGAGGCACTAGTATCTAGATGTTATTGGATGTGGTTTCTATTCTTCACCACATATGTGCATAGGGTCAGGAAGAGGAAAAATTATGAGGGTTGATTTTTTTTTTTTCTCTTTAGTTTCCAGTGCTAAGTGCCCAGGCAGAATTTCTGTGATGCTGAAAAGCCTGAAAGTCTTGGCTGTATCCCTTGTGCCCATGCCAACAAATCTGAAAGCTTGCATGCAGCAAGTTAATGCTTCTGGTCTGGTGCATAAACATTTATCTGACCTGTTCTGAATATCCTAATTTTGTTGCTCATGCACAGGACCCCTGTCACAGCTGGTGACTCCTGTGACAGCTCAGAGCATGTGGAATCTGTGGGCCTGGAGGCTGGACCACTGCAAAGGGAGAGAGCAGAGTGAATCAGACTTTGGTTAAAAAAGGCAGATTTGAGCCACTTGGGGCATGTTAGTAAAACTTGAGCTCTCCATCAGTACCATTGTTAATAACTTCATTTTTTCCTCACTTTTTGCTGATTTTTTTTTTTTTTTTTTTTTTTTTTTTTTTTTTTTTTTGAGATGTCCCAATTCAGTTTGTCTCATCTCGTGGTCCTGCCTGCAGGTCCTGTGCAGATCACAGGGTATGAATCACCAAGCTGTGGCACACTGAACTCTGGAAACAGGTCCTCAGAATCTGGAGCATTGTGTCCTCTGCTGTCAGCAACTATTTGTGAAGGCTCCTAACAGAGTTTGTGTCATCTTGTCCCTATTCTGCTTGAAGGACAATATCCTTCAATAATAATAGAGTTATTAGCTGCTGCTTTAGATGGAGTGGAAAGGTTGTGTGGCTTTGTCCATCATCTGTGAACCACAAAGGGGTGAAATCTGATTAGGTTTTTTCCATGGGTGGCCTTGACTTCATGGTCAGCTTGGCAGGGGGATGCACTGTGCACACAGAATTTTTTCAGGTTTCAGTGATGCCTAAGCTTTTCTGAGTAATGGAAGACTTCATTATTAATAGAATGAAATAAGATTTGAGTCACATATTGGAGCAGGTTGTATTGTCTCCACCTTTGGAGGTTTCCAAGTTCAGCCTGGTTGAAGCCCTGAGTGTTCTGGTACAATCCTGTGGCTCATCCAGGATGACTGAAGATCTCCAGAGGTCCCTGGCTGATCCAGGTCCTCAAAATTAATTATTTTTGTCATGCAGCCTTACCATTCCAGTGAGGATTTATCTTCTGTGAAAGCTTAGCCTCAATTTCCATATCCTGCCCTTCCTTTTGTTTTTTTTTTCTTTTTTTGAAGTGTAGAAGCTGCCTAAACACCATTAGAATACTGAATTCTGTCACCTTGTCTTCATATTTTAAGCAGACTTATAGAAATTAACAAAGCGAGCTTGTCTGGCATTGTTAGCTTTTTAAAAATCCATCAGTGGTGTCATGACAAATTAAATTAAGCCTAAATTTATTTGTCTCTTAGGTTCTGGTAGGCAAAGAAAAGAATTTGCCGAATCAGGGAGAGTTATCTGACTTATCCAATGATAAATTGGAAAGAAGGATTTTCTGAACCAGCATATAAAATAAATGCCCTGGATTATTTACTGTGAAATTTTCTGACATCCTTTATTGTTATGGAAGCAGCTCCCATTTGTTTATTTCAAAAACACTGGTTCCACAGTGGGCTTACTTCTTCCCTCAGCCCTTCCAGCTGAAAGCATCACTAGTGTTTGTGAAAAATTTTCAAGAGGCAAAATTCCTCCCGAAAAAGCCTCTTAATTGCATGCCTTTTTTTTTTTTTTTTTTTTTTTTTTCCCCCAACATTATCCAGATGAATAAGAAGATGGGTTTTTAAAAGTGTAAACAGAATAGAAAATGTGACTGGGAAGCCCTTGTTTTTTTCATGTCAACCATACAGCTCAGGGATCCTGTTCAGTCTTCCAGGGTTAGGAAGAAGTGAGTAGAATAAATCATAAATACCATACAGATTTCAGTGACCTGGTGTCCCAGGCTCGCCTTGTTTTCCTGCTACCTGCTATCCCCTGTCACCCTGGGGCTGCTGTGGTGGATCAGTAGGATGGGTTAGTTTACTTTGTTGGGATAAATTGGTTGGGGTGCATAAGTTAGGGTATTAACATTAGTGATTAACGGGGATTTCTAAACAGAACTGATTCTCTTTGTTTTGAAGTTTTATCTTTGGGTGGAAGTTAGCAAGAGGTGGAAATCTCTCCTACTGCTTTTAGCAGCTGGTACTGAAAATTTAGCAACAAAATTGGACTTTCACCACTAGCAAATGTGCAGCGACTATTTTTGTTGCATCTTCTCGGGTTTTGTGCTTCAGAGCTTGCACATTCCAGGTGTCTGAAAAGAAAAATGTGGTTCTTGTTACCCTGAACCAGTCTGTCATACCACAAGGTGTAAAGCAGTCGTGTTGGTCAAGACCTTTAGGAGCCAGAAGGTCAAAGCTGCCTTTCATCCATTAAAATAATGCATTTAGCTTCTTGGGACATGCTTGCTTAAAATATCCCCCTGATCCTTCAAGGCAGAGCTGTTTTGGTCTCCATGCCACTGAAGCACTTTGTTCACTGATAAATGACAACGTGGAAGCTTCTCTGAGGATTTGTCACCTGGTAATATCCAAAGAGTTAAGAGCAGGTTGGGGGTGGGAGGAGGAATTCCTGTTCTGGAGTGACAGGGGAGGCCACAGCACCAAATGAGGCACCCATAACTCTGTTCCACTTCCAAGCACCCCCTCACCATCAGCCCTGGAGTTACCAATTCTCCTTTTCAGCTGGGAGGAAACTGGGGGGCAGAAAGGAGCATGTGCTTCCCAATCCTGTCTCCTTTCCAATGGCACAGGCTGGGCTGTCCCAAACCTGCACAGCCCTGAGCTCATTTCTGAGAGCTAAAAGGGTCTTGATAAACCCGTGAACAGTGCTTACTGCAGGGGATGTGGAAAGGAATATCCTGGCCACAGAGCAAAGAGGGAACTTTGCTCCTGAGTGGAGGCCTGCATTTCGAGTGCCTGCTTGCCCACTCTGTCCAAATCTGAGCCTGAGCAGGCTGAAAACAATCCTTTTGATGCCCGAAAATAACCTGAGAGGCTGAAAATTAACTTGCCTGCTTTTTAGACTTTTGTAGACTATAATGTAGTGGCTTGTTTCCATGGTGCCTGTTTTCTGCACGGCTCTCTGGTTGTGTTAGCAAATTAAAAACCTTGGATCTGCTTTCTTTCCTTCCATCCTGGACCCAGTAATGAAGATCCTCTTTGAAGCACTCACTCTGATGATAAATGGAGTCTCCATGGTGACTTGCAGGTGTAAGTGATGTAATGAGGCAAGAAGGATGTTTTTCTCAAACTCCCTGCTCAAAATAACCCAGGTGCCCCCCAAATCACCTCTCTGTTTCATTGTGGCCTCGTGAAAGAGAAAGTGGTGCCTACCTAAAAATGGAGGTATGAATCACATCAGCTGGTCTAAGATGGTGTAAAAGGACATTTTTAGGCTGGGCCTCCTCTGGCCCCTGCGAGTCTCCTGTGATCATAATTGGAATCTTGTTCACACAATGAACGATCTGTTCTTCCACCCAAAAGAGGAACCATTACCTGGGTGACAGTGGCCAAAGTGGGGCTTTTTGTGAGACACCTCAGCTTGAAAATAGGTTTGAGCACTGTGTTTCACATAAAGCCAGAGGGCTTTCATTGCCCAAATGACAGCAGAGTCTTCATGTGGATCTTGGTGAGGGTTTGATTTCTTCAGGAACTTTTCAGTTCTCTGGAAAACTTATTTTATAGTAAGATGCTCAAACTGAATTTTTTGGCAGCTGGTCATTTGTCATTGGCTCAGCACTGGTGGTTTTAGTCCCTCATGGCAAGACAAAATATAGAAAAAAATGTAGGTAGGAATTGGCTGTATGGGAGTTGTGACTGACAACGCCTGCCAGGAAGTGCCTTGAGTGACAGAAATAATAAAACCTGGTTTACACGTGGTTTTGAGCTCTTGGTGCACACTGAGCCCTCAGAACGTTTCCCTATGTTGAGATGCTTATAAAACTTTTCTTCCCCATGTGAATTTTCTTGATTTGGAGGAGATTGCAGGACAGTTTTCTTCTCTTCAGCATGACAACTCTGTCTTTGGCTGCTTAACCCCCTCGGGGTGCTAAACCTCTGTCCCAGTTGATTCTGTTGAGCAGGTTTGGGGAGGGAGTGGAGGTGGCTGCAGAGATCTGTGTGACCACCACATTCCTCAATCTATCAGTGCCATTGAGACAACCTCTGAGGAAACGAGGTTCTCTTCAAAAACCTGATGGAAAACTTCAAACCCTTGGAACTGAGCTCTAAATCCTCAGTGGCATCTGTTTCCCTGTGTGTTGTTTTGGACACTTTCTTCCACACTGAATGCCCATCCAAAATTCAGATTAATAGCCATTACTGAACTGTTCTTTTATTTGCTGATGGATATCTCAGCTGCTATAGCTTTCCCAAGTGCCTTTCCAAGCAGGCCTTTCCTAAGAGCCCTTTATTATTTTTAAAGTTTTCAAGACACAGTGACCTTCATGCCAGAGCTGGAAATGATTTGTACTGAAAAAGTACATTTCAGATTTTTAAAATTTGTAATTTAAAAAAAAAAAATAAAATTTCAGATTTCCCTAAAGGGGTCTTAAAGGAAAGGCTGGAAAGGGACTTTTCCTCCAGGACATGGAGGGCCAGGAGAAGGAGGAATGTCTTTAAGGTGAGGGAGGGCAGGTTCAAGAGGAACTGAAACAGTGAGCCTTGGAAATTCCACTTTTCTTGGACACCTCTTTCCAAAGCCAGAGCCCTGTAACGAAGGCTCAGAGTAAATAAGATTCAATTACTGCTCAGAGTGCTGACAAAAGGAGCTACTAATTTTCCTTTTGTAGTAGAAAACCAAAGAATATTGTGAGGGCCAGAGCATCTGCTGATGTAAATCGCCAGAGTTTTTACTGGTCATGGGTTCACATCCCATTAACCCAGCTGGGAATTTGTCCCTGGGAGATAGTTTAATGATTTACACCATCGACATGGAGGCAGTTTGAAAAAGCAACATTAAAAAAACAATATGCTTAGGTTGATACGTGGGGCATTAAAGGCCTATATTAAAAAAAAAAAAGTTAGAAGAAGCTTTTACTTTGTTGCAGGTTTGGAAATGGGTTTCTAGCAGTGTGATAGTCAGGTGGCCTTTTAAAATCTGAGGCTTTATGTTTGTAATTACTGGCTTTACAGATGAAATAAAGATAAAAATAGCACAAACTAGTGCCCTGCTCCTGCAAATGCTCAAGTGTTCTTGTAAGTAGGACCTTAGAGTTCAAAGGGGTCTAAGGTCCTTACGTGAGCAATGTGAAATGAAGAATTTATGTGTTTTAATTCTGTGTTTTCCTGAGTTGTTTTCTCCTGGTGCAACTTGGGGTGCTTCCTTTTGAAAACCAGACCAAGGGCATCTGGAAATTCCTAGGGTAATCTAATTACCTGCTAATAAACAATTTTATTTATTTTTTTCTCCCCACCTTCCCATTCCCCTCCCTCCTTTACTCCATTAAGTAGATTTCTTTCTTTTTCTTTTTTCTTTTTTCTTTTTTCTTTTTTCTTTTTTCTTTTTTCTTTTTTCTTTTTTCTTTTTTCTTTTTTCTTTTTTCTTTTTTCTTTTTTCTTTTTTCTTTTTTCTTTTTTCTTTTTTCTTTTTTCTTTTTTCTTTTTTCTTTTTTCTTTTTTCTTTTTTCTTTTTTCTTTTTTCTTTTTTCTTTTTTCTTTTTTCTTTTTCTTCTCCTGAGTGTTTGTGAAAGGCTGAAATTAACTTCTGGCCAGGTGACAGGCAGCCTGGTCAGGCATCAAGTCACAGATATGACAGGCGTGTTGCTCATCTCCTCCTAGGTGTGTCACCGAAAACGTGGGGGTTAGTGAAACTCCCCAACGCTATTTTTTTGGGAGCTGGCATTCCTGTATCCCAGGCTGGGGCAGCATGAGGGAATAGCTCCACCTAGGTGCACACGGCTTTCAAAGCTTCCCACTTATTCATGCACTTTATTGGCTCTAAATTACACATTCTCTTCCTTAATCTGTGCTCTCTCTTCTGTTGGTTATTGTTTTCTTGTTCCTCATGCTACCTTTATCCACATTTTTCTGTGTCTTTTCACTATCTTTCTTTCGCAGGCAGGGAGTTTCCAGCATATGTTGAATTGCCTTTGATTGTCTTTTCTTTATCTTCTGGTCACTCCAGCATGTCCTTGGAGGGCTATAAATTCTGGATTCCAGGTGTCCAGGGTTTAGCTCCCCTAGGCTTTTTTTCACTGAAGCTTATCAGGGTTAGTTTAGCAAAACTTTAAAAAGTTTTGGTGATCTCATGAACCCACTCTAAAAATAACAATCGGCGAAAGAAAGCTAAAGTGGAAAATTACACTGCTTAACCACTTGTGGATAAAACACACTGCTTGTGATTAAGTGCAACAATTAATTAAAATTAATTAAAAACCATTAATGAGAAAAAAATTAATTAGGGGACGGAATGTCATTCCCAAACAGGTGCAGGGTTGGACAGGGACCTCCCTCTCTCTGCTGGCTTTTCTCACTGACGCTCCAGCCCAGCTCTTGGGGTGCAGGGAATTGTGGACCGTGGAATTGTGCCCTGGGCTGGCAGCTGACCAAACCTGTCCGAGCCAGGGCTGTTTGTACAGCTTTGGTCGCTGCTGTGTTTTGTATTCAGAAAACCAACGGGGCTCTCTGAGGGTAGGTTCGTGTGACCCAGCCAAGGCACTTTACAGCTTGGCTGATTCAGCCCAATTAGCCCTGGATGTCAAAAGCACCAGATTCCAGCGAGGCTGTTGTGAGAGGGGAATTGCTTCCACTGCTTCCCACTGAAGTTTTGTGTGTGGCATTGTGTGCCGTGCTGGGCGGGGGGGAGGCAGCTTTTTTCTTTCTAAACCAGATTAGAAATCCTGTTCTTGCCCCTTCCATCTGCAGTGGGCCACTCTTTCTGTCTGGTTCTGACACTTCCCAGGCCTCCCTGCAGGTTTGCATCCATGCCTCCTGCCTCACAGAGGTACACAGCAAACAAGTCCTTCATCTGACTCCCATTTAGGTTAATGAGAATCTCTGCTCTCACTTCAATGGCAGCTGGAGCGAGTCTTTCATCTTTCCTTCTCAGAAACTGGTTGGTCCAGGTCTCTTTTTGTTCCTCTTGTGCTGGCCTTTGTCCCCATCCTCTCGGAGCACTTCAGTCAGCAGTAGTTTGCTCTGTCTTGTTCTGGCACTCTTACTCTCCTTTGGGGAATAATAGTGTCTAGAGTGTTCTGCATGTCCCCATCTTTAACCGAGGCTAAGTGGCAAAGATGAAAGGACAGATTTTCAAGATGTGGATGAGAGTCTGCTGTGGGTTTTTTTAAGGGTATGTAGAAGCTTCAGAAACCACCACTTTGTTCCTGTTCCTTTAAGCCCCGTAAGTGTCCTGAGAAGACCCAGCATTAAATAGGTCAGAAAAGGTCACAGGGGAGATCTGCTGCACAGGGGGCTGGAGAAGCATCAGCTCCCACATCTGCCTCTGAATGTTCCCTCTTCTAAAGCCTGCACACCTCCCAGCCTGGGGCTTCACCACACAGTGGCTCTACAGGCAGAATGCCACAGAGGAGGATCCTACCTGGAAAAGCCTCTCTCCTGAAGCACCTGACAGTGGGTGTGGGCTGATTTCAGCCTTCAAAGGCTTCCCTGTCTTTCCTTCATTACCATTTTTCATGATTTAAAGGTCCATGAGCTAGGGAGATCTAAATAGAATAATATTTCCAAGGCCCAAAACATCCTGGGGTGGCCATCGTGCGAATCTGACTTAAGGTTTCAGAGGCAAAGATCAGCCCAGGGACTTGTTCCTTTGATGCAGGCATGTGACAGAGGCAAAAAAACCCAGAACAAACCAGACCACAACACATCTGCAAACTACTGCCTTGTTGACACAACATAGCTCTGTTTCAACCCAGAAAATTGTCTGCTTTTCTGGCTGCTCTGAGGCGCTCAGATATGCACACTACAGCAATTAGTTGTGCCAGCAATTAGTTGTGCGTCCAAAAAACAGAGTCCTTCATTAAGATCTGGCCCGAGTTGTCAGAACCCAGCAGTTCACCTGGAATCTTTGAAGTCTTTGAATGTTGAAAGTCTAACAGCAATAATGTATAAACACATAAATGCTTCCCTAGGATGTCACAACCACATGAAGGGCAGACTGAAGCATGTTGGTGAGAGTGCAAGAAGCAGCAGGACAAAAGTTTCAAGATTCTGACTGCCCACCTTTATAATAAGCATCATTATTTCAATAGAAAATGTGTCCCTTCGACCAATTTTTTTTTTTCCCCAGTTACACTGGTGCACATTCATGGCACTTGTTAGAGTGACTGAGTTGCTCAGATTACAGAGCAGGACTGGTATTCCCTGGGGTGGGCATGTATGGACTGGTCATTTAATGACATCCTCTGTATTAAAGTGTTGCTGAATGCTTGCTTGAAAGGCTCATGAAATTATATCCTTACCACCTTGGCTGACAGGTAGGAAAAGTTCCTTAAAATAATCTCTGCAGTATGGCAATGACCAGGCTTGGCTCCACAAACTGCTCTATTAGGGAAGAGACTGAAATTTAAACAAAAAAAAAAAACAAAAAAAAAGAGTTTGTGGCTCATAAAGCTAAGGACAAACACGGTATAAATAGGAATGCTGCAGTTTTGGAGATCTTTTCCAGCTGATGGCAGACAATTAATTATTGCTGAGCCTTAACAAAGCCATCTGAAGGAAGGCATTATGCCCTTTGTCAAATGATACTGCTGTGCCATTGACACAAGAAAAAAAGTAAAGTTTTGAGCCTTCCCAGAGGAAACACTTGGAAGCTACCAGTCAGACACCCAAAAGTTCTGCTAGCTGGCAAATTTATAGCTCTAGCAGCCCTACAAGATGGGGACAATAAGGTTGTTATACAGAACTGAGACCAAAATGATGCTTAATGGCCTGTGGCAGGCAGCTGTGGTGTGATCGCCTTTCCATGTGCTCCTTGTTTGCTGACTGTGATGGACAGGGGAGCACGGGAAGTGGCAAAAGAGAGTGGGATCTCAATGCACTCTTTTCAGGACAAAAGTCGAGAGGAGAAAAAGGTTTGGATCCGGAAAGGTTATTTTTTAATTTTTTCCCTTTGAGACCTCAGAGACAGAGGGAACAAAGCACGGACATGAACGTGGTCTTGTCTGCTCTCTGCTATGCCTTGTGCAGCACCACACAGATGCTCCAGGCTGAAGCAGCTCTGCTCTGGACACAGGCTGAGAGGTGGGGCTGTTCAGATTTGAGCCCCTTCCAGGGCCTAAATGAGAGCTCCAAGAGAGCTGGAGAGGGATTTTTTTGGGTCAGATATACGGAGATAGTTCTTCCCTGTGAGGGTGGTGAGGTAGTGGTGGCACAGTTTTCCCAGAAAAGCTGTGGCTGCCCCATTGCTGGCAGTGTCCAAGACCAGGCTGGATGGAGCTTGGAGCAATCTGGGATAGTGGAAGGTGTCCCTGCCCATGGCAGGGGTGGAATCTTCAAGGTCTCTTCCAACCCACACCAATCCACGATTCACACATACTCCAGGTGCAGAAGTTGGGTGATATCAGTGCTCACCTTCACCACTCGTTTCCTGTGTATTTTGGGGTAAGCCCTTTGCCTTTCTAGAGCAAGGACTGATGTTGTTGTGTTTCTGAGCCTGGGGTGAAATCCTTTTGAGTGGAAAGCTGTGCTATTTTAAGTTTGTTGTGTGGGTGAGATATAATCCTCAGAAGAATGAACAGTCCTGTGCTTACTACCCAATGGCCATTAAGGTCTCCGAATAATTACAAAGCCAGGTGGTGCTGAATAAAAAATGAAATCTGTGAGGTGTTTCCAGAGCTGAGCCAGTGAAACATTTCCAGGCAGTCCGAGATTTTTTTTCCTGTGCAGCACTGGGGGTTGGACTTTATTGCACAGTGAAATTACTCTGACTACAGACACCCAAACTTCTGTGACCTGTTGGCTGGGGAGAGATTTTTGGGAAAATTGAGCTTCCTATGGAAGTCAGAAAGCTTTTTTTTTTTTTTTTTTTTTTTCTCCCCCAGGGAAAGAGATTTCCTAAATGCATTAATTTTCAATTTGTAGCTGGGGTTACAGTTTAGAACACATGAAGGGAAAGCAGACAGCATTTTGCATGACAGGGTAAAGTCTCTAAGTAAGAATTTAGTGGGCCATACTTTCACTATGGAGCAGAAATTTAGATAATTGCTTGGATGGAGTTTACCAGGAGGCACCAGAAACATACTTCTGGAAAATCTGAAGCTTACATATAGGCAGCTTCCTGAAAAGCATGTATCACTTTTGGAAATGTAGGATTAAGGCTTCTGGGCTGTTCAGAATCCCCAGGCCCACACACCAGTCCTGCAACATACAGAACTGGAAATCAGAGAAACTGATCAGCACTACAATAACAGATTTTCTGCTCTGCTGGCAAGGATGTAAGGGCTGAGTAAAAGTATTGTCCTTTTCAAGGAGATAAATTATGGCACATACCACGTTTGAAGACCCAGGTACTTGATTTCTGAGATTTAGACATGGGATCCTTGCTGGCAATCCATGTAATTTATTGGAGGAGTCAAACATCCCATTTACTATGTCCATGCCAACCTGACCTGCCATAGGGAGGTAATTTCTTCCTTTTCATATGTGTAAGTAGTCCGTGGAGTTTTTTGACTTCTCAAAGTATAATGATGGCATATTTCTTCTCAGCACCAAGTCCTGGTTTGGTGTCAATTTTGTCTGTGCTTATCTGAACTCAAGCACTAAATGCTTGTTAAAGAATTGGAAAGCATAAATGGAAAGAAAAGAAATGTATGTTGTTTATTCAGGATTCGGGGGCGAAACAGGCCGGTATCTTTAGATGACAACATGCAAATCATACAAATTGCCCAGTTTTGCCTGCTAGCCACCCCAGCAGCTGTCCCTGCTGGCAGGCATGAGCTGTTTTATGGCATCTGGTGCCTCTTTCATGTGCTAGTGTCTGGGCTGAGCTGTCTCAGCCACAGAGGCTCCTGTTCTCCCTCTGCACCCTGTTCCCACAGCTTTCCTGCAATTCCCAAGCCCTCGTTGCTCACCTTCCTTTGTCTCCTGAGCTCCGTGTGGTGTGGATTAGCTGTAAGGAGGCACCAGGCAGCATCCCACTCTCTGCCCAGGGATTCTTCCCGTTTTCCAGCTTTACAAAGACGAGCTTTTGTCATCTTGTGACCATTAACCCCTTTTTTTTTTCAGCTCACCCCCTGAAGGTGACCCATCCTCCTCAGGTTTTCCTGCCCCCACAGCCTGTGAGTCATGCCCTGAGTTTGCCTGTGGAGCTCTGATGTCCTTGTCGAGATAGCGGGCAGTCAAACAAAACAGCATTGCAGCAAGGATCCCGTCCGGGGGCGGTGGCAGAGCAGACCCACACGTTTCTCATGATCTCATCATCATCAGCAGCAGAACCTGGAAGACCTGACACCTCCAGGGGAGAGTGTTTATTCACACCACATCTCCCCCCCCACCACCACCCCGAAAATTACATAATGCGAGGTCTTACAACAGGCTGTGGGGCAAAAACACGTCGGAAAATTCGAGCTCATCAAGAGGGAGAGTGGCAGCCTTATTGAAATAAAATGTTTGCTTCATCAGGTGTGCTGACTGGATTTTATTTTATCAGTTTAGACCCTGCCAGCTTGTCCCAGGCACCACTGTTCCTTTGCTCCCTGAAGGAGGCACTGCTGCGGAGAATTCCAGGATGGAGTTTTGCAGATCCTTACGGAATTAGACCACGTTTGTAACTCCTTTCAAGCACAATCATCCCCACGCCAGGCACTCTCCTTCTGCAAACGCCCCTGGATCAGCGACAGGCGACTGGGGCAGGACATCCCAGTGTTCATCCACCCTCCTAGGCTGGCAGTCACTCATGCCAGCGCTGTCCCTGCAACAGAAGGGTCCTGGCAGTCCCAAAAGGTGCCTCTGGAATGTGTAGGATTACCAGTGGCAGGCTCCTGGGGACAATCCCCATCGTGTCTGGCTGCTTTTGTGTGTGTGTGTGTGTGTGTGTGTGCAGGGTCACAGGAGATGCTAAACCCTGCTTAATTCTGCCAGTGTTGCCACATTTGAAATTCGCCTAGCAAACAGACTCTGCTGCATACCTTGTGATGCTTTTTGTGCTGCTTTATTTTCCAGTTTTCTCCAACTGTAATTTTCTCTTGTCAGATCCACTGTAGGGCAAAAAAAACCCCAAAAAAGCTGAAATGTGATTCATAGCTAATGCTTAGTGAACTCTTTCACAGCCCTGTGAGATACCTGCACATAACACACACATCAACTAGCCAAACTACAGAGAAAGAAGCATGCATAACATAAACGAGCACTTTTTGCAGGCGTGCTTTAACTCATAATAACCCTGCATCAAGGAGCAGGTGATGTAAAACACATAATTAGGGCCAAAGTTTGGTGGTGATACCCAAAGGACTTCCAGTATCCTCTGTGTGACTGCTCGCAGGGATCAACACCTGGCAGTACCTTGGGCCAGGACCTCAGCAGTTTGGAAAAGCAAAGCACTGATTTAGATGCAAAGTTGCTTTGGAGCTGTTTTCAAAGGAAATCAGGGGCCAGGCAGTCCCTCTCTGACTGTCTCTGTCCTTGAGAGCTCACCCCTGGCTAACTCCTGAATCCATTTGCTACCCACAGGTGACCCAGCAGCAAAGAGTGTGAACTCTGCATGGCAGCTGACTTTTCACACAGCAAGGTGGAAGGGCTGGTGAAACAGTCCCTTAACCACTGGAGAGTGAATCAACACTCCTGCTGTGAATCAGCTTCTGTTTGCTCAACCCCAGGGGTGAAGGAGTGTGAAGAAGGGGGTGATGTCACTGATGCCTTATTTTGATGCCTGATTTAGGTAGCTTATTGGGGCTACCTAAAAGCAGAGGCCAGACAAAATTAAGCTAAATATAAATATAAATATAGATATAGATATAGATATAAATATAAATATAAATATAAATATAAATATAAATATAAATATAAATATAAATATAAAATGTTATATTTATTGAAGGGCTTTCAGGTACATTTTGGGCAGATGAAGCCTTCCCAAAGGGCTACACCCAAAGTTATCACGGGTTTTCACACTTTTATAAGTTTGGTCCAATAGGCATATTGGGGGTTAATCTTCCAATTACAGCTTCAGGTAATGAAGTCATTTACCTCAGGTTTGCTCCCCCCAACCCACTTTTGGTTCCATCTCTGGGTCCCTGAGACAGTGAGGTGTCCTTGATTCCCAGCCTGGAGAGGAATTGTGTCTGACCAGAATGGGAAAGCAGTATCCAACAATTTATATGGAATTTAGAGTTATAGGCTAAAAAATTGCAGGATTACAAATGTATGAAAAATATAAAAGCTAAAATCCTAAACCATCATCACAGCAAAAGAGAGCAGGAGGCAGAGAAGGAATCATTCAGGTCAGCTCAGCCCCTGGTCTGATCTGTGCACCAAGGCTTTAACACCCTCAGTGGTGAGGAGATTCTAAATAAAACAGCAGCCCAAAAGGGCAAAGGGATGTCTGTGGCACCTTTACATCTTCTCCTATAAAATTAGATGTGGATACTCATAAAAAAGTAAAATGAGCTGTATCATTAGGGAGTACTGTAACTAGAAAAATCCAATCTTTTAAGTTAATAAATAACAATTTTCAGTTTTTGGGGATCATTCCTGGATTAGGAATTTTGGGTTGTTGTGCATTCACTGTGGTCATTGCTGAGTTGATAGTTTTTAGATTTTGTAAAAGTTTTTATTTGCTAGGGGGTTTTTTAGAATCATAAATACTGAGATGTTTTATGGGTTAGTACAAGGAATTATATTTTTTTAGATTTAATTGTTTTTAAAATTTTTTTATTTGTTATAGTTTGGGGGATTTTTTGGTTGTTTTTTTGGTTTTTTGAGTTTTTTGGGTTTTTTTTTTTTTTTTAGTTAGTTTGTTTTGGTTGTTGGTTTTTTTTTTGTTGTTTTTTTTGGGTTTTTTTGTTTGTTTTGGGTTTTTTTTTTGAGGGGCCACTGTGGGACTCATACAGGAGTATTTGTGTTTCATGCAAGTTTAAGTTTTGCTTGTACATCAGTGGCCCCCTTTAAAAATTTTGCTGTCAAAATCAGTTTTTATTGCAGCAACAGATGTGGACACTCGTGCTGTCACACTGGAGCATGGTCTGCAATGGGAGGAGCATGAGAGACTGTATGGCGTGGGTCAAACTTCTCCCAGGTCCTGCTCCCTTCAGTGAATTCCTGTTCTCATGTTTCACTGAGCACATGTTTGGCTAGAGGATATCTTTTAAGCAGAACACGTTTGATCCCATATCTTTGTTACAGAAAGCAAGAATTTGGCTGAAGCTGTAAAAATGCAAATTAAACTTTTTTATTTGTTTTCTCCTCCTTGGAATATCCCAAAGATGAAAGTGAACAAGAGACCTGGGTTCTGGCACTCATGTGGATTTTTGCTGGTAAAGTGTCTGGCAATCCCCAATGAGGGTCTTGCTGTAATAAATACAGTAAAAATAGAATTGTCCTACACATTTTGCCATAAAAGAGCATTTCTCAGCCTTATATTTCTACCTGCTCTCACAAATCCTGTCCTTCCACACCCATGCCAGCTTGAGCACCCTGCAGCTGATATTTCTTCCTGGTTGTGGAATGTGTGATAAATGGTAACAGAAAGGTTGCCTTCCTTGGTGTCCTTGACAAAACCCCAAATGCTGCAAGTGGTCCCCTCATCCCAAGGACTCATGCCGTGTGTGAGGCAGGAATAAATGGCAATGCAGTGCCACAGCAGCCAGCTGTGTGTTTGCATGGTTGTGACACCTGGGAGCACAGTCCAGGAGCTGGGTGCTGGTGGCAGCTGTGCCACTGCTGTGAGGGACCTGAATCCCTTTCCTCTGTGCACGTGTGGCAGGCAAAAGTCTTCCCAGAGAAAGAATGGTGAAATAATTCTGTTTTTTCAATGCCAACCGAAAAAATTCTGCTTCGGATGAGCTTCATATACTCGGATCACTTGAAGAATGCGTGCTCAGGGGGAAGTCTGATTGTGGAGGGTGTGGGGAGTGTAAAGAATCTGGAGAAAAGGAGGCTCAGGGGGGCCCTTGTGGCTCTGCACAACTCCCTGACAGGAGGAAACAGCTGGGGGATTTGGGATCTTATCCCAGGGAACAGAGGCTGGCCAGGGGAGGCTCAGGCTGGACATCAGCAGGAATTTCCCCATGGAAAGGATTGTTAAACAGTGAAAAGGTGGTGTCTCCACCCCTGGAGGTGTCCAAGGACGGTCTGGACGTGGCAGCCAGTGCTCTGGGCTGGTGACAGGGTGGTGACAGTCACAGGTTGTGGGCTGGATGATCTCGGAGTCCTTTTCCACTCTGCGTGACTCTGTGGTGCTCTGCTCAGCTGTGCCACCAAAGGCAGCGATGGGGCACAAAGCCAGAGAACAATTCTCACTGCCTGCTTCACCAGTGAGGTGGCAGCACCATCAACGCGTTGGGACCATCCAGCTTTCCCCCGTGTGCCAGCCTGCCACATGGAGCCTCTGAAACTCTGGGCAGGCATGGGAATCACGCTGGGCTGCCACAGAGGCTCTCTGAACCTTTCAGCACTCCTCATGCTTGGCACAGAAGGGAAATAAAACTCAAAAAGTCTGTGATGAGAATCTTGATGAGAGTGGAACTCAGCAACCCTGAGGGCAGAGCTCCTCCTGAGCCTTCCTTGAAGGGACAGTGTCCAGCTCCAGCCAGGGGCGTGTGACACTGAAGCCATGCCAGCCTCCTTCTCCTAAAGTACAGCAACAACAAAAAACACATTACACAGACTGGAGGTCCAGCTAAAAGGTAAACTTAAAAAATGAGGCAAGAAATAGGATGTGCTTTGAATGCAGATCACCTTTCCACAGAATTTAGAACAGAGGACCAACAGATCTTCTGGCCCTGGCTGTTTTGCAGCTGCTGCTGTGCTGGGATCAATAACCCACTTTTAAAATGTGCTCTGGTTTCTTCCTGACGCCGTGTCCAGGGATGGTGACTCCGTGCTTCCCTCTGCTGTTGGTAACAGGGTCACTGCCCATCCCTTCGAATGGCAGCCCTCAGCCCCAGTTTGAAAGTGTCTTCTCCCAGCTTTCAGCTCCTGTTAGCTCCTCCTAAGTCTTGCTTTGCTAGGTGCTAGACACTGCAGCACGAGCTTCTCTTTAAAATGGATTCTTTCTGCATTGTGCTCCAGTGCAGATACCAAAAGACTCTAAATGAGCAAATCTGGGTTCCAGAGAAGTCTCAATATAGCAGCATATGCCTTTTTTTTGAAGCAGATGGTGTTGGTCACAGTGGAAGAAAGCACATGGGGAATGACATGCGCTTTTGAGCTGATTTATTCTTGTGTGATGGGCTGTTTTTTCCCAATCACTGCCTTGCAATGCAATTAATTAGTACTTTTCTCTGTCTTGGCATTCTGGATGTAGAACTGGATTTAGTGGTTTTGTCTCAAAACACAGAATGCTGGGACTTTTCAGTGACATCCTTGAGTGTCAAGTGAGGATGTCACTTAAGGGTGACATCCTTCATCCTTTCTTCTCCCTCTTTCCAAAAGCATAACATAAAATGCTGTGGACTGCCAAACCAGCAGCAAGAGCCCTGAAGTGTTTTGCTGCCCTCCCTTTAAATGGCCATTATGCAGAATGTGGAATACCTGGCTTGTCTTTCCTCAGGTTTGCTTGTTTTTTTTTCCTCAGGCTGACTGTGCGAGTCCTGAGCTGCTGGAGCACCATGGAGCTTGTGTTGGACACTTGGAGAATGAGCTTGGTTTCTGTCTGGCCCTCTAGGAAAGTGCTGTCCATGAGAATGTCTCTCCATCTTTGTCCCTGCACGGCAGAGAACCAGCCTGGACTGCTCCTTAAGAAACCTTAGGCTTATCTGGCTGTTGCATTTGTGTTGGTCCATGCCCTGCTGTCTCTTTGTGGTTTCCTAGCTCATCCCCAGGGAGTATTTTGGTGGCTGTTTCCTCTTGAAAACGTCCCACCCTTTCCAGTCATTAGATGGGTCCAATTTCTGTAGGTAGCTCATGTAAATCTGTGTGAAATTGTGTCTTCCAATGGTCAGCACACAAACAGGCACTCAAACATCTCCCAGTGGGCTTGGGAAAACCAGCTTGGGCCATTTTGTTCTGCCATAGTGGGGTGTCATAAACATGCTCATCCCTGCAGCCCAGAGAAGATTTAGTCACCACCTCTGTTCCAGTTCTGGCCATGGCAAGGGCTGATGGCTTTACATGAGCTCTTTAGAGAATTCTCTTCTAAAGAATCCTCTTCTTAGGCCACAGCTGCTCTCTAAATGACCTGAGAGATGTGAGTTTGAAGAAAAAAAGATACAGGCCCTGTGCTGAATCTCTGTTGGGCCAGGAGAGGAATAGGAAATTAAACAGCCCTGCTGGCTGAGCATCCTTTCTCAGGGCTTGTCCTGAGGCATGGTCTAGACACCCAGGGAGGATGGAGGGCATGACCCTGGTGCAGAGATTTCTCTAAGCTCCCACTGCAGCCCACAGGCTGGAGGGGTGGGTGCTCCAAGCCTTGGAAACTCAAGAGTTGATCCTAAATAAATAGAAATGGTTGTTTAAGAAGGCAAATAAGAAACAGGTCCTTCTCCCCTTCCACACACATTTTAGAAGACAGATCAGAAGCAAAGTGTGGCATGCCACTAGGAAGATTAAAAGCAGTGAACATAATTTTGATGCATTTCCATATAGGCTTCTTTGACTGGGGACTGATATGTGTGAGGATTTCACCAGCACAGGAATAACAACAGGACTGTGACAAAGAACAGCAGGCCATCGGGGCTCTGTGCTCACTGCTAGATTTTTATTTGTGTTTTCATCCGTGCTCACACACTGTGCACTGCTGAGCCTCAGAGCACATCAGCTCTGCTGCTCCTGCTGGTCTAACCCATCTGCCAGCCCTTCCATGAGGGCAGCACCTGCAGCCCAAGCTCACATTTGCTGTGAAACACTCAGCTTTTTTTTTTTTTTTTTTTTTTTTTTAATAGGTCCTGCATACAGATTTCAGATACTTCTGGTGAAACAGTGAGATCTGTTTTGTTTTGTTGTGCCTTCTTCATATGCTAAACAACACTCTGAAACCTGCTCAAACCCTGAGTAAAAAGGAGCCATCTGGGAGGGACTCATTTTCACAGCTGAAGGTGGACCTTGGCTGAATCAAATTCTAGGATGCAGAACCTTCAGGGTCAAACCTGGAACCAAAAGGGTTACAGCTGTCTTTAAAAACCCTCCAAGCTCACATAAGGTGGGACACAAACCTCCTGGCACATGCGGACATTCAAAAGCAAATGTTCTAAGCAGGGCCCACACACTTACAACTTTTGTTTTTGATTTGGCTGTAAAAAATCAAAAGAGAGAAAAGTTTCTCTTTTGGCTCTGAGGTGGCTTGCACATTTCCAAGGGAGGACTATGAAGTGTTTTGGTTGTTTAGATAAAGAGGGGGCAAGAATGCTCGTGCTCGGGGTTTGCCTGGCTGGTATAAACAAAGAGAATTGCGTAAAAGCAGAGACTTCTGCTGGCAACAGGAACCTGTAATTACATTTTTCATTCTCACGAAGTGTAAATCTCCTCAGCCTTTGAAGCAAAGTGATAAGAACAACCAGCTGACCCTTAAGAGAGAAATGACCAGGGCGAGTCACTGCTGCACAGCTGTTTCTTGCCTTTCTAAGGAAAGCAGGGGTCAGAAGCTGGGAGGCAATGCATTCTTAGATGTCTCTCTCCTGGATGTCTAGTCATCAGCTAGTCATGACTGTAATGAGAAATACCAGGCTCTCTTGTCCAGGAGCTGAGAAGCTGATGCCATCTTTCTGCACCTAAAATTACCTCTCGGTTGATGGTGAGTTATTCTTTGCACCAATACAGAGAAGCTGTTGATTCAAATGGCATAGGATTCAGGAATTTTGTTTGCTTTATCTTCCAGAAGCACCTCTCAAGAAGCAAATGTAAGATTTGCTGACCTTTGCCACCCACTGCCCTCTGACTCAGGGGGTTATTTCACACTTCAGAGAAGGATTTCCAAGAAGAGGTGAAATTTCCAGGGCATTTAGGCTCAGCAGCTCCTCCTGGCACACTTTTTGCCAAATGCATTTGCAGTTCTCACCAGGGTCTTGGCAAGCCTGTCTGGATCAAGCGTGTCCAAATTACACAGTACAGCATCCAAAACGGGCCACCTCTCCTGGAATGGGGCTCTGGGCCACTGACACCACACTGGGACCATTCCACTGGAGCCAGGCTGGCACTGATTTTCCCTGATTAACAGCCCTGCTGCGGTTTTCCCACAGAAATCCCTGCTGCAGCAGGCGTGAGGCAGTTTGCTCCAGGGCACACTGTGCATTAGCCTGACAGCTCTTTTCTAGAAGTGCTATTGGATCACAGGATGGTGCTTACATAAGAAAGCTCATCCCTTCCTGGCTGGCAGGTCCATGTTCTTGAAATAGCACCTGGAACAGCCACATCTCCAGCTGGGCTGCTGCTCTGAGGCCAGCTATGGGCTGACCATGGCATCCTTGCTTTTTGCAGCTTCTGGAACCCCATCCACGGGTTATCACACTCTGGTGGTAAGGTGCACTTTGCCTCCAAGCCAGAGAGGAGGTCCCCAAGCAGGGGTTGAGGTGATCCACCCTGACCCTGGCTGCCTCCAGAGCAGACTTAACAGCCCTCTTGTCACCGAGTCTGTGTTTTAGCTGAGCCAGCAGGAGAAAAATTTGGATGCTTTCTCCTCATTAATCCTGTGTAATTGTGACAGGCAGTGGCTGAGGCTAAGGCTGCACAAGGAGATTTTAGTGGTACCTCCCCTTCAGGCTGTGCAGGCATCCCTGAGCTGTGGGGCAGCCCCCTGTGAGGGGGCAAGGAAATCCCATCCTGTGCCAGAATCACAACTCCCCATGGCCTTGCCTTTAGCTAAAAGTGCTGCAAGGAGGTCTCATTGGAACATTACCTTTGTTTGACAGTGATGAGCAGGGTTGATAGCCTGTGAGAAGCTTCTGTGATGTCGGGACCAAAATTGGACGATCCCAGATGCAGACGGGCTGGATCACTGGATGCTGCAGAGCCCAGGGCTGTCAGCATCTGAAGGGGTGTAACATGATCTGTAATCGTCTCTCTACAGCTTCAGCTCTAATAAAAACCATGTAAAACAACACTCGACCAAGTCAGTGCCCTGCTCAGAGGAAATGTGATGGACCAGCACCTCCTGGTGCAAAAGCACTGCTGTGCAGGAAAGAGCAAACAAGTGGCTGGACTGAACACGAAATTTCACCTTGGAAACCAAGTTCTGCAAAGAGGAATCTGATTTTCGTAAGGCTGTTGCTGGACTACTTTATCTTACATTTTTTCCACGGCTGGTTCTAATATTCTGTGGAAAGCCCAGGCTCCTCAAACTCAATTTGTGCATTTACAGTTCAGAAATTAAACCAAACCAAAACAAAACAAAAGAAAACAACAACAACCCAACAGGATATTTTTAAAAAATCCCTGGATTGTATATCTGGTAGTGCACTTGAACATAGAGATCAGGTGCAGTTGGTACGGGGAGCAGATAAAGTCCCCCAGGAGCAGAAGAATAAGCAGCAAATGTAAATGTTTCGATCACAGCTCTTGCAGTCAGGCTTGGACACAGCCCATGTGCACTTCCAGCTGCTCTTCCACCAGCCCTCTGAAGGTGGTAGTGTTCCCTTCTCCAAGCTTGCAGCTCCAAATGAGAAAGTTTAAATGCCTTCTTGCTGTAGGGACCGGGAAGAGATGAGCAGGTGGGAGAAAAGAAAATCAACAGAGGGCAGGAAATAACCAAACAGAAAATCAACAGCCCTTGCAGAAGCCACTCCATGCTGTGCTGGAAAATGCCCTGCTCATGCCAGTGGAGGAGGATCTCCATTGTGCAGTGCTGAGGGCTCCTTCTCCCAGGGTTTTCACTTAATTGTCACTTTTTGGAGCAAAGTGAGGGAGAGGCACAAAGATGCACAGGACACTCGCTGTTGCTCCAAGGAGTGGTGCAGAAGAGAAGATCCTTCTGCTTCTGTCCGTGTCCCAGGGAGGGGAAACCGAAAAATAAAGATGTAGTACAAATTGTTTAGACCATCTGCACTCATTCTCATTATGGTGATGCACGTAGGGAGCAAAACACTATGTTTTGTGGAGGGAATTGGAAATGCATTCTGCTTCATTCAGCAGTTGTAAATGACAGGTTTTGTTCAGAATAATCTCTGCTGGATCCTGCAGTATCCCACCAGCCCAAGGCACAAACCTGCAGTTAGGGGTTCTGCAAGCTGCCTTATCAATTTAGCATAATGGATGTGAATTGCTTAAAAAAAGAAGAAGAAGAAAAAAAAGAAGACTCTACTGGCAAACCTTTAGTTAGGCAAGGGGTCAAAGGAATTAGGGAATCAAAGGTCCAAGTTCATAGCAGGGCAGTACATAAACTTAGTTTCTGAGCATCTCAGTTTTGTGCATATCCCTCCTCAGACAGGAGGAAACATTTCTTGAGTTGGTGAAAGCCCGTGTTCAGTATTTTGTTAAAAAACCAAAACCTTCGAAGGCCATTTCCCACGTTATGGAAGCCAGTCTGTGATGTGCATGGCAGGAAGGACCACATCCAGCATCTGGGGTAACTTCCTGTAAAATAGTGAGACACAGGAACAGCTGAAATTCTTAAATTCCTGTGTGGTGGTTTGTGTGCAGGACCAGGACAAAAAAAGGACCAGACCTCTGATGTGGCAGGAGCCTCCGTGGCTGGGGAATGTCTGTATACTGGTGTTTTATGCTAATATTTGCAGAAAAGTTGCATAGCAGAAGGAGGCTTCTTCAGACCCGAATTCTTCACGTGCACAGAACTTTCTTTAAACCTTTCCCTGGGTTGTGCAGAACATGAAGTCACTCCTGGTGCTTCAGGAGCAAGCCTGAACATTACCAGCAGCTGGTCAGAGATGTGGTGACAGCACCATCCCTTCAATCACACAGTTCTCTGGACGCTGAGATGGAAAATAAAGCTGTGCTGGATCCTTTTGTTTTGGAAGAAGCATCACGGCAGGGTAAAACCCCCAAATATCTCAATGCTAAAGGGCTTCAGGCTGCTGCAGACAGGATAAAAGTGACCAGAGACCCTTGGGAAAGCCCTGTCCTTGCAATGAGATGTGAGCTGAGAGTTTTCTGGCTGGGGTGATGTTTCCACTTCTAATTTTCTTCCGCTGAAGGATGTCAGTCTGTGAAAGGACAGCAAACATTGCAAGGATACGCTTTATTAGCAATTACTCACTTGTCGTCTTCATTAAAAGAAGACAAAACAGGAAATTTAGCTGGAACTAGGTTGTTGGGGTAAGTCTAAGACAATGCTAAGTACAAAGCAAGTTTTCAGTTTTCTTTGCTCAGCAGCTCAGCCATCGATCTGAAAGCAATCAAAAACAAACAAAGCTGTGTGATGCTGGCCTCTGAGTGTCTCTCCAGGAAGCAGCTTGAGATGGAGACACAAATTTAACTTAATCACATGCAGAAAACAAAGCAGAAATTACAGCATCACTGGAGTCACTGAGGTATTTTGAGCTGCCTTCTTAAAGTCTTAATAAAAGACGGATAAACAGGTTCCAAAAATATGTGAAACCACCACACCTAAACCCTGGCCCATTCCTAGCATTAAAATGTTAAATTAAACGAAATGTTTTCAAAGGCTTTGAAATGTTTGGTGGTTATTTATATGATGGCCATGCCTTTAAGCCTAGACAAAAATTGAGGTCCCACTGACCAGGCACAGCTCTTGACACTGAAACAGTCAGGGCTGTGCTTCCAAAAATGCCAGCTTGGTGCATGTTTTAAAGCTGGGCTGCTGGCTGCACTGACATGAGAGGGCTTCTGGGACATTGATGGACTTCTTCCCCCAAATCTTTCTTCCTTTCCCCCCTCACCCGCACCAACAATTTATTCTTAAAAAAAAAAAAAAAAAAATTCCCTGAACACTCTTCCAGGCCTGTGGGGGAGCAGAAGGAGAGGAGCAGCGCCAGGTCCCAATTTTCGATTTTTTGTTCTGCTGTAGTTGTGGCACTGCTTTAACTCAAATGGACAGTCTGGGTTCTCAGGAGCACCGCTGGTCATGGACAAAGATGGGTAATTAATTCCTCCAGTGGCTGCAAGACCTCTGCTCTGTTCACAAAATTCAGGGTACCACCACATCCCCAACTCCTGCAAACCAGGGCTGAAACTTTTTCCGTGCTCCTCAGAGCACACTGAAACAGGAGTTTGTCACCAAGTACTGTCCAAGTTTTCAGTTCATGTGGCTCTGACATCTGCTAGGTGTGGGGTGCCTGTGAACTGCCAGGCTTTTCACCTACAAGGGGCTTCCATCAGCGGGGGCAGGAGCAGCAGGGGATGGAATTCCAGGCTGTGCCCCTCTGTGAGGCAGCTCAGCAGTGATCAGTGGAGCACAAAAGGCTGTTTGCTGTTTCCTCTCCCTGGTCACAGCTGGCAGAGTTTGGCAGCTGCAGGAGCAGGAGCCTGGCCCTGGCATCTCTGTCACCCCACAGCCAACAAACTCTGAGTTTTCTGAGCCCTCACACACCACCTACCTACCTGGCTCCCCATGAAGATAACCCTCAAACCACATTAAACAACTAGCACAGGGAAAGGGAAATTTTGTGCCAGATCCCAGAAGTTTTGTAGATGAAACAAGGCTAAAATAAAATGACTGATTAGATTCTCTTTATCCACTTGAGTTTGGGGGCAAAGGTTACTTTGCCACAAGTGTTTATCTTGCTGGTTATGATTCAGCTTGCCAACTGTTGCTGTAAATTTACCCTCACAACTAGAGAAGCATTAAGCACCGTTTTATCAGTCAGATGTCTAAAATTCATGTTTGCTGTTCTAATGCACATCTCCAGCATGGAGGGCTGCTGAACTGATTGGCCTGTTTGCTTTCTGCTTCCCCCATGGGCTTTTCAACTTCCCCTTTAGGAGAGCTAAACAAACTACTTGACACATTTGAGGCTGAAATCAAGAGCCCTGTGTGGAGGGCGAGCAGTTGGATAAATGTCCTGGAGGGCCTCGGTTGTGCTCGCTGTCTGTGACCGTCAGGCTGGAGCCGTGCAAATGTACCTGAGGTTTAAATAACCCAGATCTCACCGAGGCTGTCTTTGGTTACTGCTTTGCATATTCAGGCTGTAAGCGAAGGCAGCTCAGGAGTCACTGGTGTGTGCCTGATCGAGCCAAACCATCACTGGCACATCCCTTGTCCGGGTAAGAGGAGGACCTGGAGCTGAAGGAGGGACTGCACATGCCTTTCCATCCATCCCTGCTCACAGCAGGCTCTGCCCTGGCCAACATCAGCCCCTGGCACAGGCAGCCTGACGTGCCAGCAGGAGCCACGGTCTATTTTCATTTCAAACAGTCCCTGGAAATAAATAAATAAAACTTTAAAAAGAAAATGTCATCAGAAAGCATCCCGAAACAGATAGTGAAAATTTTTCTTCCTGATGCATGCAAAGTCAATTAGCGTGTTACTAAATACATGCTGGGAGACATCATCATAATAGGAACAATCGAGGCCATTTGAATAGCCAAATATGCTTTTATGCCATATTTGTTTACCTTGTAGAGCGCATCCGTGATATGCATGTAAATGCCTGAGCCTATTTCTTGCTAAGCACAGTAATCCCTCCTGCCCTCAGACCTCGCTGTGGTTCCTTGTTTGTACCTGTCAAGGGCTGCTGGGACTCACAACTGTTGGTTTAAGCAAATGCTCAGCCCTTCGCCAACAGGAATATCCTGTTCAGGGCAGCGCTCCGAGGAGCCAGTTATATAAACTTAGCTGTATGCTGCCACAGCAGGCTGTTCTGTGGAAAAAACAGAGAGACAGGAGCCCCTCACTAGGAACTCACCACTAGGCTAGGCAGAAACACTGATTTTTCCTCAACAGCATGGGCTGTGAATGGTTTATTCCCAGTTAAGAGTGGAAAAAGCACCACTCAGTGCAGAGAGGCTGGTAAGGTATGAAAATATCTGAGTGCCAGTGAAGTCTGACAAACACAAGGCCTCCAACAAGTCTGGTTCTTGCTTGAGCTGCAGTTTATCAGGGGAACAGGTCAGCATGGCCCCATAATTACACTCAGTCCTACAACAAACAGACTTCAGCCATGGCATGCAAAGTGAGTGGGAATAGGGAAGTGATCTTTGTTCCTCTTCTAGGTGTAGGAAGCTGAAATGCAGGTAAGTTCTGGCACTACTTCAGCAAGGTGCTTAAGCCTGCATTTAATTTTTAAGCTCTGAAATGCGTGGGTGGGAGCTGGCTCCACCAAGTCAAAGGCAAAACTCACATGAAGTGGGATTTTGCCTTCTCTGACTGCGAAAGTGTTTTGGGAGGGAAATAGCTTGCCTCAGGTCACACTGGGAGTCTGTGGCAGAGCTGGGAATTGACGCCAGCTCTCTGGAGCCCCAAACTAGTGCCTTAACCTGTCTTTAACTTACTGCACGCTTCCTCCCAAAACATCATTGAGCATTCTTAGATGCACCAGATATCCCAGCACGACTGTAAGCCCGTCACTTGTTTTGGCCAGCTCTGGAGGGTGAGATGGAACAGGGAGCTTTCATTTGATCTTCTGAGTGATGTTTGAATGTGACACAAACAAACAAACAAACAAACAAACAAACAAACAAACAAACAAACAAACAAACCGAGCCGGGTGCACGCTCACGGAGGGCTGCCGTGTGTGATGGACATCACTGCAGAACCACCGTGCTGCCGTATCAGTGAGCCACACAGCTTATAAGACAAGGTTTATTTAGGCAATCTGATGCTGCATGGAGCCTCTTTCCTGCGTTTCCAAAGCTGGCAGGCACGGCTGTGCCGGGATGGTTCAGAAATTTCCTTCAGCACCCGAGGCTCCAGGCAGCCGGCTCCGCGCATCGATTTGCTTAATCGGCTTGATCCTGATTTAAACCGATGCTGCCAGCCTAAACCCCCCTCAAATCTGCCCCTGTATAAACCATCAGCGCTGCCCTGGCCAATATTCCGTATTCGCCGAACATTTTGGCACTGGCAGAGCAGCTCCCTCCGTGCGGCTGCCGGCGCTCGGGCTGGACGGGAGCTCTCGCCTCACCAGGAAAGCCATGGATCAGCAGTCCCTTCCTCACGGTGGCACTAGAAAACAATTAATCGCGGCTCCACGGGACCGTCTGCTGCCGCTGGAGCAGCCCAGCGAGCTCCTGGTGCGCGCTCAGGTCGCGCCGCCTTCCTTGGTCCGAGGCTGGAGCCTTTTAGGGTGAAGCCCTGCAGCCACTCCACCACCCGCTTAATGCTTCTGCTATACCCCCAGTATTTGTCATCTGGACAGATATGAATGCTGCCTGATCTGTTAACGCTCCCCAAAAGATTTTTCACCCCTCCTCCAAGCACCAGCGAGAGGTACCCCAGTGTTAACGCCTCCTTTCACATTCCAGCAGCAATACCTCGCCTTGTTTGCCTTCTATAAAACGCTAGAAATAAAAGGTAAGGGGAAAAAAATCCCAACAAGGCGCAGCCCAACAACGCGAACATCTGGAAACGTGATTATTCTCTGCATTCAAATTAGTATTGGGGCTTGTCGCTCCTGAAAATCAGCATACAGGTTTTCCCACCTAAGAAAAAAGGCAATAACCTTTCCTTATTTGTTGCTAGAGACTCAGACAAGTCAAATTCTGCTCATATGGCCTTGATAATCCAGGGACAACTGTGTCTCTGTAAGGTCTGATCCAGCCAGGTCATAAAATACGTGAGTAATGCCTGAGAGGTAATGAGCAAACCTCTGTGAGGTGCGTGCCTGCCAAGACAGAATGTGAGGAGGAACACAAACACAGCCAGAGGTTTTCACAAGTGACTGAGGATGCAACAAGGTATGTGCAGGTGTGAGGACAGCTGGTTACTCTGCCTCTGAGAACCAAGGCTCTCTACAAGATGATCCTCAAGCAATAAATCAGTGCAGCTGTCACTTTTTTGGTGGTTTTTTTGTTTGGTTGGTTTTTTTTTTTTTTTTTTGTTTGTTTGTTTGTTTGGTTTTTTGTTTTGTTTTGGGGTTTTTTTTTTGTTTGTTTGGTTTGGCTTTTTTTTTTTTTCTGAAATGGGTGAAATAAACTGCTGTCAAAGAGGGGAAGGGACAGATTAATTTCCTCCAAGGTGCTCATGTTGTCACCGCCATGGGACCCAGACCACCAGACATCTTACAAATACCTAAGAGGTGAATCAGTGTCAGTCAGGCAGTCCTGGGTGGGCAGTTGACTCTTCTGCTGGAGGCAGGCAGCCTCTGAGAGTAAATTCTTGTTTTTAAACATTATCCCCTGTTCCTCTGAGTGTGAATATAGCTCACCAAGTAAGGCATCACTGCGTGGTCGCCCACCTGAGCCAGGGAGCATCTGCAGGGCCATCACCAGGGCTGGTGCACAGGTGCACAGCCAGCTCAGACCTGCTTGTGTTTCCATAAAAAAGCAGAGTTTTCCCTCCCCAGGTGCTGTGGAAGGCTATCTATGCTGGCCTGTTGAATTCAGACGGAACCAACTGTTCTCAGGCAGACCTTTGCTCCATCTTCCCCTGCAGAACTGTCCTTGAGACATTGTCAGCTTGTCCTCACAGCCCTCCGGACCAGCCCTGCAGGACACCCATGACTGTTGCATCAGACACCAGAAGGACCTTTCACCCTGAAATACTCCACAGAAGAGAAGGTTAAAGTCAAATTCCTTTAGAGGATGGGGCACAAGCCACTGAGGGGAGGTGATCAGTGCCAGCTCGTGCTGCTGCTGGCTCCTCAGAAAGATTCAGCCTTTCCCAGCACCTGCTGCTTCTCCTTCTGCAAACCTTAGGCTGAAGGGATGAGCTGACCTTTCCAGGAGCCCCTTCCATGCAGTTGCAATAAAAACAGCAAAAAGAATTTTTAGAAGGATTTTGTATTTCCCCATTTAAGGTCAGTGTGTGCGTGTTAGTGCCCTTTCAGCCCAAATGGTTCCTGGAATAGTGAGGAATGCCTCGGGCATCCTCAGAAAGGGGTGCCAAATCCAAAGATCCCAAAAGAGCCACTGGAGTGCAATGACCCCACACTCCGGGGCAGCAGGTGTGTGAGGGTACAGCCTTAACAGGACCCTATTTTCTCACACACATATACATGGAAACATAACAGCATTGTAAAAGCAGTGTTTAATTGCAAGGCAAAAATCCCTTCCAAAAGCAGAGTTTAACTTCCCCGCCAAGAACATATGTATTTTGTATAGATTTAATTACATGGTACAAGAAAGGAAAGATTTGCCCAGATACTATGGTGATGAGTGCCATAGAAATGCCTATAAATAAATAAAAACACAGAGCGAACCCAGACACCTTCAACAGAGTTTGAGGGAGAACCTTCTCCCCTAAAAAAAAAGCCCCAAACAAACCTAGAGAATCAAAAAAGCTGTCATTTTCTACTCACTCCCTCATTTTAAAGGAAGAAGAGATCACCATCACCTCTTTTTGACACAGGACCCAGTGTTCATTTGGGCTCACCCAAGTCAAAAGTCACAAGGTGGGCACGTCTTTATTTGCATTCCCCAGTGTCTCCTTCCTGCTGCCTCTCATCACCTGCTCATCACCTGAGAACATATTTGTGCATACTAAATAATGAGCATCTCTGGGAACCTCGTGAACTGCTATGCCATTTGAATTCAGAGAAAAAAAAAAATAAAATTTGAGCTTTCACACACCTCCCAGGTTGAAAACCCTGACCACGTTATACATTTTCTTCATTATAATAAAGGAAACAAGATGAGGCCCTACAGGGCCCTGAATGGTGATGTGTGGGTTGCTTTTTCATGGCAAGTGAAGAGCACTTGCCAAGCTGCTGAGCAAGCTCCCCTTGTCTCTTGGTTTGTGTTTTTATGGTGTTTTTGAGCCTTTCATCTAAATTTCTCTGTTAATTCACAAAGTGTTTTTTGTTATTTTGCTCCCTCCACAGGGCTCCAAGGACTGGATCTTTACGAACAGCACCCAGATGTAAAGTGAGAGTCCCATCTCCCAAACGAAATTACCAGCTTGGCTCCACAGAAAAATTGCAAATTCCCTTGCAATAAACTGGCAATGTTAAATAGTGTCATTGCAGTCACAGTGTGGGGGAGAGAGAGGGAAAGAGAAGAAGGGAGGGCAAGGTGGGACTCAGGGATCTCAGAGGTCTTTTCCAGCCTTAATGAGTCTGTGAAAGAGGGAAAGAAAAGGAAAGAAAGGGAAAGAAAAGGAGGAAGGAAGGAAGGAAGGAAGGAAGGAAGGAAGGAAGGAAGGAAGGAAGGAAGGAAGGAAGGAAGGAAGGAAGGAAGGAAGGAAGGAAGGAAGGAAGGAAGGAAGGAAGGAAGGAAGGAAGGAAGGAAGGAAGGAAGGAAGGAAGGAAGGAAGGAAGGAAGGAAGGAAGGAAGGAAGGAAGGAAGGAAGGAAGGAAGGAAGGAAGGAAGGAAGGAAGGAAGGAAGGAAGGAAGGAAGGAAGGAAGGAAGGAAGGAAGGAAGGAAGGAAGGAAGGAAGGAAGGAAGGAAGGAAGGAAGGAAGGAAGGAAGGAAGGAAGGGACCTGCCATATTTACAAAGAAGTATCATCTGCTGTTGCCCGAAAGAGCTCTGGGTTTGAGACATTTGTATGTGATGGAGGAGGAAATCAGAGCAGCTGTTACTCCATCGAGCACTGCAGAGCCATTTTGGCTTCCTGTAAATTTTCCTCCTATCAATCCTCTCTCTTCTTTTCACATCCCTGTCTCGGGAGCTGCACAGGCAGTGACAGTGGACTCTGTGTGCCTCCAAGTGCTGGCTGTCAGTCTTGCCTGGGAAAAGAGAGTCACAGCATTTATCCTGGGAGTTTGTCTGTCTGCTGTCACCTTGCTCCCTGCAGCCAGGCAGTGCAAAGCTACAGACAAGGAAAGACTGAAAAAATCTGCTGAGTGACTTGCCTGTGCTTCCTTCCCTGAGGAAATTCATGCACCAAGTTTTATATATGATATACATCTGCAGAGGAAGAGATTCCTGTCTTGTGCTTCTGTGCTGCCTAGTGGGATGTTGTTCATGGACAGTCAGTATTTATTTCAATTACTGACTTGGACAGAGTTATTAAATGTAAACTGTGGCACCTTATGTTTAGCACAAAACAAAATGCTGGGAGAAGCCAGTCAGGGAAAACCTCTGACTTAACACAGTGGTTTGGCCAATGTTTAAATCATTCCTTTGCTCTGTATTCTCCCATACCTCCCTTCCCCCTTCCCTTGCCTTGTTCACACACAGCTTCCAGTGCTGGACCCCGAAGATTCAGATCTTAAACTTTTTCAAAGTGCTACCTATTTATATATAATGCTTTGGATTTGCTTATGCAGTCAATTTGCCTAGCCCCAAATCAGCATAAACCCTAACCTCATCTCACCAAGGGGATTTACCTGCAACCAAACAAATTTGGCTTGTTAATGAAGCAGTCGGATTCCCAGACAGCCCTGATACACCTCGATCACTTCTTAGAAAGAGATTTTTCTCATCTGGAATGAATTTCAGTACCCTGTACAAAAGGACACTGCATTTTTGACACTTGCTGTTCAAGACCTAGGACACAACAACAGGGAAAGACGTGCAGAAACAGGGTTTTGAAAGCATAATCAAAGAGAAAAACCTGGAATTAGATTTGAGCCAATAAACATTGCTGTGGTCAGTTTCCCTCTCCACCTAACAGTAAACATAACAGTAGCAAATGCACAAACCCCACAATTATTAATAATGCCTCCATAATAAAGGTGCACAAATAAATAATGAGGTGTTCTAGCCTGTGTGGATGTTTAGGTACATGAGCTGGAAAGCACTTTGGCAGTGTACTCATGAAACTTTGGAAGGTGTAACAAAGAAAATCCTGAAAAGTATTTTTTTTTTTCTGTTTTGAATAAAATTTGAAGAAACACTTGTCCTTAAAAAAACAAAGGGATTGCTAGATTGCTGGGTAGGGGCTTCTCAGATGTCCTGGAAATTAAAAAAAAAAAAAAAAAAGGAAACCAGTAAACCAAAACATCATGTAAATATTGACTGAAATATCATATTATCATATTTTGCTAAATATCCTGGCATTCTTCCAGTCTACAGTAGACTAGATTAACTCATCCATATGTAAAAATCTCATATTTACTTTCTCTTCAGAAATTCATTTAAAAACACAAACCAAAGTAAAATCTTTCCAGCCTTTGGTAGTACCCAAGGAATTCAAGGCTGAGTTAGAGCTCAGGTTAGATCCTTCTCTGCAGCATGTAGGAAAGGGAAAACAGCAGGAATCTGGAAGGCAGCAGCCCCGGAGACTACAGAAAATAAATACTTTTTTTTTTCCTTCTCCTCCCTGCCACCTATATTTTTAGTCTAGTTCATATTTAATCACGGAACTCCTTGCCACAAGGTCCCTCAGAAGCCAGAAGCTCAGGAAGGCACCAAAGAGGATCAAATATTTATTGAGTAAGTGGAATCTGCAGAGCTACAACATAAAATAAACACAGTTTGGAAAGGCATCTGTGCTTGTCAGGCTCCTGAGCTTGAACAAAGCTGTAATCATCAGGGCTCCCTGGAAGGGAGATTTCCAGGCAGCACAAAGTGGGATCACCCCTGAGGCAGCCATCACAGGGACACTTGTGCCTTTCAGGCCCATTTCTGGCCAGGGACAGAACACCCATGGCCAGACAAAAGTGACCACTGCCCTGCCCTCTGCTCCCCTGCTCCACAGCTACAAGCTGTTCTCTTTGCATAGGAAGCTTCAGCAGTGAGTTTTAAATTGTGAACATGAGAACCTTAACAAAGCAAATGCTGGTTAAAAGGTGTTTGCAGAAGAAAGGTAGTCAAACACCTTGTGCAGGTGACAATTATTATAATTTATTATTATTACTATTATTATTATTATTATTATTATTATTATTATTATTATTATTATTATTATGATGCAACGCAGCAGCATTGTGATAGTCTCTGAAGCTGCAGAGAGCACGAACAGTTGCTGGCTAGGCAGAAAGCAGCGAAGTTGTTTTGTTTTCCACTGGAAAGCATTTTGATATTTTGAAACACAAATAATCATCTGCTGCACAGCCAACAAATTCAGCCATCCCTCATCAGCCAGGGGAGCCTGTTGGTGAAACAGTGTGATGTGGGAACTGAGAGTGGACAGCCAAGCCTTGTACATCCCAGTGCAAAGACAAATGCATCCCTTTGGGCAGTCCCCTTAAGCTGCCAACAGCATTATTGGATCAGTATGTTTTGAGTCTAAACACAGGACAAAACCTCATCCAGAGCTTGGAGAGTAAATTCCAACATGCTTCAGTAATTGCCATCAGTGTTGCCCCTAGTACTTTATCAACATACTAATTCGCAATATTAATTTCTACCAGAAAAGAAGAACATAGCAACGTAACAGGTGCTAACCCCCGGGAGGTACCTCAAGGAGGAAGACTCTAGATTAAATTCAGACACTGAACGGTGCTGATGTCTTGCCAGCCTCCCTGAGCCCTGATGTGTGAAATCAAACTCATGCAGGAACCTCAAGAAGCAGTTTTCCACACGTAAGAAAAACCCTCTCTGCAGAATTTCTACAGGGCAGGAAGCGCAGGGGGGACTCAGTGGCTAAAGGAGTCAGGTTTTCACATGTGGCAAGTGCAGGTCTGGTTCCTCAGGCCAGCAAAATCAGAGAGCCTACCCACGGAAGGGCAAAGCACACCCAGGACTCTGCTCCTGCCATCCCTGCAGGGTTCCACAGGGCTCCATCCTCGGCCCTGTGCTCTTCAACATCTCCATAAATGACCTGGGCACAGGGCTGGAAGGGCCACTGGGGAAATTCACTGATTATGCAAAATTGAGAGGAGCTGTTGAGTCCTTGGAGGGCAGGGAGGCCCTGCAGAGAGTCCTTGACAAATAAGAGGGATGGACAATCAGCAACTGTATGGAATTTAAGCATGGAAAGAGCCAGATTCTGCACAGGCACTGATCTCTGCTCTGTGGTGACCAGGGACAGGACCCGAGGAAATGGCCTCAAGTTGTGCCAGGAAAGGTTTAGGTTGGATATTAGGAGAAGGATCATCCCCCAGAGGGTGTTTGGCCACTGGAACAGGCTCCCCAGGGAATGTCACAGACCCAAGCCTGACAGAGTTAAAGAAGTGTTTGGACAACACTTTTAGGCACATGGTGGGACTCAGGGATGGTTCTGTGAAGGGCCAGGAGTTGGACTTGATGTTTCTTGAGGATCTCTTTCAACTCAGCTTATTTTGTCATTCTGTCATTCTGTAGTTCTGTGATTCCGTAATTCTGTGGTTCTGTGACACTGGGACATGCACAGACTCTGAGCACCCTCGAGGAGGCTCCCAGAAAATGAATCCCGGCGTGCTGGTGGTGTGGCATTCCCTGTCAGATCTTTCCTAACTGCTGTGGCAGTAGTGGGGTAAATCATTCTGGTTAACTGCAGGATATCTGCTATTAAAATTAAAGGCCTTAAACCAAATAACACATGGAAGCTGGATTATTTTGTTGAATAAAGCCTGAAAGTTTAACAGTGGAGAACTTGAATGGCAAGATTTAAGCAAGCCTTAGCTTGTGCTTGATAAACAAGCACGCTGTACCCAAAGCAAAACCATGCAAAACTTTTCAGGGTTGCAGCAAGATGGCTGCAGTGATAGCAGCACATGATTACCCTTCTGCTCACCCAGGTTTCACAGTGAAAGCAGCTTGGCGTGTTCCATGTTCCCTAAAATTTCTTCTTCTTAATTAGCAAGTCATGAGGTTGACCCCAAAGCTAGCCAGGTCTGTGTGAAAATCACCATCTCGGTTACAAAAGAAGTCACAGCTCCCAGAGTGCAGAAAACATTACTGAAGGGAAAAGGTGCAGCTGCCTAATGCCTCTTGTGAGTAGCTATTAGGGACGCCAGTCTCCTGTAAAGCTCTGGGAACGCATGCTCTAAATATAGAATAAACATTAATAAAGCACAAGCCACTTTTTCCCCTCCCGTCTTTCACACCATTAAGGTTCTAGCCTAGAGGGCTCGCAGGTATGCATCCAAAGGTGAAAAAGAGACTAACAGATACCTATATGCATCCAGGGTGGAGAACAAGGCTGCAGGAACACCACCACCGCCCACTTCCACGCCGCAGAGACAATTTCTGCGCTCGGTGGCAGTGCCTTCAGCAGTAATGAAAATGTTCCCCCGGTAAAGTCACGGCAAGAGCGAAGGGCAGACGAAACGTGAGTCATCCAGGTGTACGGCAGACAGGGGAATGTGGGAGTGTTCCCCTGTGGCTCCAAGCCAATGTGACCTCAATTAAATTTCGGTGAATGATGGGCCTTCCCCTCTTTTAAGTGCACACTCATCTTTTTTTGGTGTCCAGAGATACATCCACCGAGTTGATCTGGGGAGCTCTCCTGGCAAGCCTGAGTCAACACGTGGCGGCGCCGGTGGTGATGGTGGTGGTTTTCCTCTTCCTCCCCATATCAGTTTTGCTCTCCATACCTTGAGTTTACTTCCTCCTACCAGCTCTTCTACCACATCCAGATCCCTGCCTGAGTCCTACAATGTGACCACTGCTCTGTCTGTCCCCAGCTTGCCAACCAGTCCTACTCTCATGCTGCCTTAGAGCACGTGACCCAGTCACACTCAGGGGAGGAAAGCCCAGGGACAGACACAGGTTAATTTGGAATTTCTTGCACTCAAGTGCTGTTAAAAGTGCCTGCCAGGGAATCCAGTGAAAGCAGGCTAGCTCCAAGATCCAGCACACTCCCATAGGAAACCTGTGTAAACTAATTCTGTCGAACCGTTAGCACTCGGGGTGATTAACCGCAGCAGCCTCTGATCTTCCCTTATTAAAGAGAAGCAGAATGAAATTCACTGATTCATATCAGCTTAATATAAATCCCTGTGAGACTCGCAGTTGAGTTCAGATGTGGCAGGATCTGGTAACCACCACGAGGGAAAATCCCTCTGTGTGACAGGGGGTGGCTGAAGCCACTTGTGCTCAGTCACAGTCAAACCCAGACTCCCAGGCCAATGTGTGCAGCAGACAAGTGCACAGCAGTTGAGGAGATTTTTTACTCTGGTGCCACTTTTGAATACTTGGCACTCGGCAGGCAGGCATGTGCCATCTTGTTTTAAGCAGCTCCATCCATACATGCTAAGCGTGCTCCAGAGAGATTTGGGCTAGGGGTGAGCAGGATTAAGGACGGCTGTAGTTTGACTGCAGAGATAACTCCCTGCCACAAGAGATTTTGCCTTCAGTAGCTGAAATAGTGCTCTGGGGCAGCTCTGGAGGTGCTCACCCCATGTCAGAGAGGCCACCCCTAATAACCTCAAACCCTGACTTTTAGATGCCCCAGCAAAGTGGCACATGAGTACAGCTTTAGCAACGCTAAACAAATCTTGTTTTTCAGGACATACTTACAAGACTTCTCGGTGTTTTACATATGTTTTTACGAGATACGCTTTTTGATACATGTGTTGTTTCACTGCATCCATGTGCAATCCTGCACCTAAGTGCAACTCCAGGATCTCAGATACAACGAAACAGGTGGCAAACACAATGTGCTGTTTCCAGCTCTACTTACCAGAGCTTATTTCTGCTTATTTCAGAATTTCCCCCTGAGACCTCCTTAAGAGTAAGGACTGCCTCTCATGGGTTGCATGCTGTATGGCAAAAAGTGAGCACTTGGCTCCTGTCCCAAAAAAAAGTATAGGAGTAGCAATTTGGAAATGGTTAAAGACATAGCAGCATTTCCTTTTGAATTCAAAGTTACAGTCCTGTCCCTTTCAGTCTGGAAATTCATACATGAGGACAGCTTGGCTATGATCAGGGGAAAAAAAGGAATTAAAAAAAAAATCAAGTGGAATAGGGAACAATGCCCTGTTTCAAGAATGCCATTGTTCATGCAACTAGAAACCTAGGATCCATAAAAACATCAAGCAGAAAATGAAGCTGGCTGAGGAAGATAATACCTTACCAAGTGCTACAGTGTCTTACAAAATTCTTAAGGGTGCATAAAGAACAGGATGCAAAAGAAACCAGTTCCTCAGCTGAAATCTTCAGATTTCAGTACTAACAGATGTGCTAGAACATAGACCTTGCACGTATGTAAGAAGTTTTGACTGGCAGCCGTACAAAGAAGATCCTACACTAACAAGCATTATCGGGTGAGACAACAACATTTCAGGCCCTCAGCACACACCAGCTTCAATGCTGACCTTGGATCTCTCATCCAGAATTCACAGGCAGAGCAACAGAGGAGGTAAAAAAAATGCCTGGTTTAATTGTAAAAAAGTTTTCACATGGAAAAAGCTTCAGATAAAGGATGACTCACAACTTTAATTTAGTTTTAAATACTTGCTATTTGCAAACCAAACAAGACATTCTGTACTCCCTGTGTTACCTATAAACCAAATCAACAAAGATAGCTTTCAGTTCAACAAAGTAAGCCTAGGTGATAAGGGGTGAGAAATACTTTCTGCATCATTATATTACTTGCACAAACCGAGGGAGAAATGGCACTGGTCCCCACATCGAAATGTGAACTTTAGTAGCATTCCAAAGGCTCACTCGGACATAGAAATTTGATATGGCCACTTTTGTTTCAACTGGTACAACGATACAGAAGTCTCGTGCGTGCTGGTTTTTTTCTCAGCTTTATTGGACACCACACACACTCAAATTCCTGGCTGACAGACATTACAAATCAGCTGAGGGGGAATCGCTTCTTCCCTTTTAGTGAAGAGTAGCGAGAAAAACAGGTCCCATTCACCCGACATTAACGTGGGAATCATCTGTTTGCTGCACACTCTGTGAGGCAGCTGGAACAACGAGGTTCCCAAAGGAGAAGTGCCACGGGATGGGGTGGCACCTGCCGCTGGAGGGACGCCGGGGACCTCGCAGCAACACATCCTCAATCCCTTCATGGTCGGCCTTCCCTGGCTACGTGTGCATTCCTGCAGGAATCCTGGCTCCTCGTTGAGTGACTGGGTTCGCAGGGCAGAGAGAGCAGGTTTCAAAGGAGAGCTCCGTGCGGGCGATGGTTAAAGCGGCGTTCTGTGTGTGCGCCCTTTATTCTCCAAGCCAGGTTTAATTCTTTGCCCGACATTACTCAGTGGGTTTTCCTTTGCTCGCACTGAAGTGGTTACACCAGCTTGCCTAAGAAAGCTGAGGCAATGAAGATGGGAATCCTTCATTGCTGAAAAGACTGCTAAGGAAAAAAAAAAAAATCACATGCACAAGGTCTTGCCGTGTCCTCAACAGAAGTATTCCTCTAGAAAATCAGGTAAACCGAGTCACTTTAAAAATGGTAAACTACGATTTCACCCACACAGGTAAGATAAGTGGCAACTCGACAACCACAGAAAAAACTTTCCATTTATCTTTTTCCCTAAAAAGAGATGTTACATCAGCAGTGCACTTATACAATCCTGTCATTCAGAGTCCTGAGACTACAAGCGTTTGCCATCACCCACTCCTTGCCTTGGTAGACTCAACCACCAACAAATACCTAGCAAACTTTCTTTGGCCATGTCCAAACACAGAAAAAAACTAGAGCAACCACTCAGATAAAATATTATAGGTTTATTTAAAACTTATTTTCACCTTGAATATGCAAAATACAAATTCCAACAAACATGTTCATTATTACTTCGTAGTTTACAAATATACAAAATAGAAGTTTGCTTAAATTTATATTACATATTTATTATGTAAAGAACTATATAGAAAACATTTGTTCTGCTTAAGGCATATTTGGGAATAAACCATTGTACAAACTATTGCACATCGAAACCACAGTGCATTACAGACTGTCTGCATAAAGTTATTTTCTTAACAAAAAAGATAAACCAGGGTTATTCACCTGATTTAGGTCATAATTGGCAATCGGAAGATAAAAAATAGTTCCTTGTCAGATATGCAGCAGTTTGAGAACTTTGGCTTCCTGTTTTTGGTACCTCTAGAACCAACAGTCACTAAGCACCATGAAATAGGCTTTTAAAATATAATTCTGTACCTGAATTTTTCCTCCTCTTTTAACATTGTAATGGCTTTTAGAAGGAAAAAAAAAAAGAATAAAGTACAAGATGACATGTACATCTAATATTGCATTGAAAGGAAATTAAGGGAATGTCATTTCCCTGTGTAATATCCCCACCCTCCGAACTACATACAGTCTGTTTAACCCTGATATCCGTGACTTCCAGTCACTCCTTGGCATTCTGTAGTCCAGAAATAATTCAAGTTGGATTTACAAATGGAATGATAGAAGATCCAGTCATTGACCCCAACGTCTTTGGTTCTCTTAAGTGTATAACTATAAAAAAAAAGAAAGTTGCAATGTCCATATGCAGTTATCCCTCTTTTCCACTCTTTGGAAGACTTCACCTCGATTATCTGTAGTGCTTAAAATGAGTTCTCCCCGCCTTGTGGAAGACAGTCCTTGTGCTGTAAATACTGAATCTCTGCGGCAGTCGGGGGAAAGATCCACTGCTTTCCCAAATCAGAAGTGCCTCTTCATGTGTAGGGCGAGGTGGTCCGACCTGGAGAAGGCTCTGTCACAGCGCTGGCACTGGAAGGGGCGGTGGCCTGTGTGTTTTCTGTAGTGGCGAGTGAGTTCATCAGATCGGGCAAACTTCCACCCGCAGCCTTCCCAGTCACAGTGATAAGGCTTCTCACCTATAAGAAAACCCCAAAAAAACAACAAAAAAAACCAAGCAATGAAACACATCAGTCAGGACTTTTGGTTTTTTGCTGCGACCACACGTAGCGCCTCTTTCAAGCAGGTGTTCTAGTTAAAACAAAGGGTGGTCAAACACAACAAACTCCATGAAGCAGCTGCAAACAAACTAAAAAAAGAGCAAGGCTGTCTTTTCGAGATGTACAGGTGCTATGAAATGCTAGTGTGATTTAAATCCTCACTAAAATGCTCGTTTTCACTGCCTTGCACACGAGACTTCAAGAGCACCTGAGTGTGTGTTTTTGCCGGTGGTGTTACACAATCAAAGAGCAACCAGAAATAGCTCAGCAGACAACGTATTTAGATAATTGTAGGTCTCAAGAACTGAAAAACAGCCGGAAACTGTTTTCATTAGCTGGGCCTGATTAAGGACTCAGTCTTACTAGTGTCTTCATTATACAAAGACCAAGTGTGTTGATGGCAAGATGAGCTTCCCCAACAATTACAAACTCACTGTCCTACACATCCTGGGGATGTGCTGATGGCTTGGGGCAGATGATCACTGATCATTTGCCTGATTTTTTCCCCCCCGCTGCTGCCACTACCTGAAGATGTAGCCTAGCTACTGCAGTGCCAGTGTATTTTCCCTTTCCCATCTCCTCTTCAGGAGAAAGTTTTGAATCAGGTTCACAACCCAGGGATTCAAATTATGCAAATTCCCAGGTTATTTAGTCACTGTTACAGAATGCCCACGCTGGCGAAACCCGTGTGCTGTACCTGCTTTCACAAGCTCAGTTACTGCAACTCTGCACTCAGCTGCAAGGCTGAAGTTTGAGACCGGGCTCAGATACACACTTTGGGCAGATTTTATCCCAATTCTAGCAGTGGACAATCGACAGTTAAACTCTGCTGGTGCAGGGGGAGATGTCCTACAGGCACCGCACCAGAGCTGCCAGCTCAGCTGAAAGACCCTGCTCTTCAAGGAATTTATCTCGGTTTTCCCAAAAGGGACAAAGCTTGCAGAGGTGCACAACCTCTCACCCTACAGCCAGCCAAAAGAGCCGTGTGTATGAAGCACTTAACCACCAGCAAAGAAACCAGTTATCTTCTACAGAGGTCTGCTGCCTTCCCAGAAGTGGGCCAACACAATCCAGAGCAACAAAGCCCAGCCGGCTTGCAAGTACCTGCTAATTAGCTGGCCACATAGCAAGAAAGAAGTAACAAACTCTGACTTGGCAAGAAACCCACTCGCTCCCACATCTGAGTCACTCTGAACCATTAAGCAAAATGTCAAGCCAATAAGCAAAGACTGCACAGGACTTCACGTAGCCAAGGGGGGAGGAAAAAAAAAGCCCGGAAACCCAGCAAGGAAAAGTCTTGTGGCTTTTAACCCTCCTCCTGTGCCTCCACTATGAGATGGGGGCCACCCCGTGCCCCTCAGGCCAGGACATCCCCCTGATGCCGGCACTGGGACTAACCTGTGTGGGTTCTCAGATGCGCCTTGAGATGAGAGCTCTTGGTGTAGGTTTTGCCGCAGCCCGCATAGTCACAGGTGTGTGTGGCCGTCCTTTTCCTAGGCCACGATCGGCGTCCCCTCTTGGGCTTGGCCTCCTCAGGCAGGCAGCTCCCCGGTGGCATCAGCTCTAGAGGTGGACAGGGAGGAGTGAGCACGGCCAGCGCCCAGGCGGGGACACCCGCTGCCCCAGCACGGCGGGGACTCACCTTGGTACTGCAGCGCGCCGGGAGAGAGCTGCTCGGGCAGGAAGGTGGGGTAGCCCGGAGCCGGGGGGTACCCCGGGGGCAGCGGCGGGTGGCCCAGCCCCGGCGTGGCGGGGAGACAGTCTCTGCCGCTCAGCATCTCCTCGGGCCCCAGCGAAGGCGTACTCCGAGCCGGCAGCGGGCGGCTGCCCAGGGCGAAGTCGTGCTGGGGGGCTCCTCGGGGGCTGCTCCCATGCGGCGGGGCCAGCGTGCACGGCGGCGCGGCCTCCTGCTTGATTTTGGGGCACATCCGCGGCAGGGAGGTGTAGGGCGCGCCGGGGCCGTCGGCGCCTGGCGGTGGAGCGGCGGGGCCGCTCTTGGGGCTAAGCCCCGGGTGGCTGTAGTCGCCCACTGCCTTCACCACGAACTTGCCCTGCAGGCTGCCCAGGGGCGGCAGCGCGGCCGGCGCTGGCAGGTACACCGCGTCCAGGTCTGGCCGCATCAGCTCGGCCACGAAGCCTCCCGAGGGGGACACGTCGGTGATGTCGGCCAGGTTGAAGGGCGCGGCGGACCCGGCGGCGGGCGCCCCGTCGCAGCCGCCGCCGCCACCGCCGCCGCTGTAGAGGAGACCGGCGGGCTCGGGCCGGGGCAGCGGGTAAGCGAAGGGCCCCGCAGGGCAGGGGCTGGCGGTGGGGGCCGGGGTGGCGGCGGGGGCCACCACCACAGCGGCGGCGGCGGGCTCCTGGTGCATGAGCGAGTTGGAGAGGATGAAGTCGAAGTCGAGCAGGTCATTGAACTCCTCGGCGTCACGGCGGGGCCCTAGAGCAGCGGCGCCTTCCAGCTCCGACGGCGGCGTCTCCACCGGCCGCACCGACAGCGCCGGCGGCGGCCGCTTCAGCTGCGACAGCTCCTCCCGCCAGCGCTGCGGGGACATCGGCACGGCTCAGCCCCGGCCGAACGGCAACGCGCCCGCCCCGACGGCCCCCGCTCCGCCCGGCCCCGTCCCGTCCCGCCCGGCCCCGTCCGTGTCGCGCCGATACTCACGTTGCCGGGGCCCGCGGGCCGCGCCGCTTTCTCGCGACCCGCGGCGCCCGCCGCGAAGGTGGCGATGGAGGGAAGGAGCGTGCCGCTGAGCGCCATCTCGCACTCGCCGGGGGGCTGCCTGCGGTGGGGAGACACAGCGGAGTCAGCCGGCGGCACGGCAGGGATGGGACAGGAGGGAGGGGAAGCGGCAGCCTGGGTGCCCGGCACCCACCGCATCCGTGCCGGGGCGTCCCGCCGAGCCGCCGCCGCCGCCGTGGTCCCGAGCGCGGCCGCGGAGCAGAGCGAGGGGAGGCGGCACGGACGCGCCGTCCAGCCGCGCGGCGCCGACGCAGCTCCGCCGCCGGGGCGGTGCCGCGGGAGCGCCCTGCCGCCGCCGCCGCTGCTGCTGCTGCCGATTCTTCTTCTGGCTCGGTGCTGCGCGGAGCGGGGCGCGGGGCGCTAGCGGCGCCGCGGGTACGAGGAGGTGGAGGTGGAGAAGGAGGAGGCGGAGGCGGCGGCCGCCGCCCGGCAACGCGGCTCCGGCACCGGCAGGGCGGCGGCGCGAGGCGTTTCCCGAGGAGCCGCGGCCATGTGGGGAGCCGGGCAGGACGGACGGGGCGCGGTGTTTCCAGTGGGGAAAAGAAGGGATGGATGGAAGGAGGGATGCGCCGGGCGCGCTCCGCCGCCGCCGCCGCCGCGCCCCGCTCGGCACTGTGCGGTCCTGTCGCCGCCGCTCCCTCTTATCACCTCACTTCGCGGGCGCGCCGCCCCCGCCGCCATGGCGACGGCGACAACAAACGGACATGTGGGGAGGGGGGGGGAAGGCGGGGGGGGGGGACGGGACGGGGCGGGACGGGCCCGGGGAGCGCGCGGAGAGAGCGGGGGCTCCGCCCCGAGCGCCCCCGTGACGCGGGGCCCGGGCGGTGACGCGCGCGCGGGGGGCGGGACGCGGGGACACACGCGCCGGGGATGCCCGCGCGCCGCGGGGGCTCCCGCACCGGCGGCCGGGATGGGAACTCCCGGCGGGAATCGTCGGCCCCGCGCGGAAGGCAGGGGAGGTGGGACGGAGCATCCCGAGCGGCCGGCGGGGCTGCTCTGCCTCTCCACCTTCCCTCAGCCTTGCGTTTTCTTACTGCTTTACGTTTTCTCGTTTTCTTTATTTTTTTTTCCTTTAACTTTTTTTTTCCTTTATTTCTAACCTAGTTTTTATTTTCTCCTTTTTCTAATTTTTAAAAAATTATTTTATTTTATTTTATTTTATTTTATTTTATTTTATTTTATTTTATTTTATTTTATTTTATTTTATTTTATATTTTTGCTTTGGTTCTTTTTTTATTCTTATTCCTTTCCCCTTTTTGTTCGTTTTTCCGAACCGCCCCGACGGCGCGGCCCGTGCCAGCCCTGGGCTATTCTCGACTCGTCTATCGCCAGGACTCAGCGGTTCAGGGAGCCGTGGTCGGGCATCCCCCACTCCCAGCGGTGCCGAAGGCGCGGTGGATGCGAGGCTGGAAATAGTCCGTAAAATAAAATTAAAAAAAAAAAAAAAAAAAAAAAAGCGAGAAAAATGAAAGAAAATCACAAAACCATTCCCAAATTTAGCACAGCCCCGCGGGGAACCGCAGAGAACGGCCCGGGCTCCTCCAGAGGGCAATGGCGAGCCGGCGCCGCGCCCCGGCGCCGAGCAGCCCCGACGGGCCGTGTCCCGGTGCTTCCCGATGGGCTCCGGCCCGCCCCCCGAGCGGCGGGCAGCCCCGGTGGGCCGTGTCGCGGTCCCCCCAGCGCTGTCCCCGTCGGTGCAGGGGGGTCTGCGGGTGTTTTGCCCCCCGGCAGCCGCCCCGCTGCCCCCGGCGCCGCCGGGCGCTCTCCAGAACTGGTCGGGCCGGAGGGGTGAAGTCCCAGCTCTGCGTGATTTGCAAACATGAGCCTGAGTAACTTACGATGACTAAATTAAACCCTAAAATAATAATAAAATGCCGGGCTTTATTTTGCCGAACCGGTTTTACCGGTTTTGTGTTATGAATGTTAATTATTAATAACTTTGGCACTAAAAAGCAGAGCGTTGTTTTTTGGTTTGTTTTCTTTTTTTCTTTTTTCTTTTTTTTTTTTGTGGGTTTTTTTTTTGGTGTGTGTGTTTTGTTTTTTGGTTTTTGTTTTTTTTGGTTTTTTTTTCTGCTCAAAGTCCGTGTCTTGGCAGAGGATATGCCAGGAACCACAGGTACAAAAAGGATTAGTGAAATGTAGGACTATGCCCAAAAAGGGAAGGGAGGTACCTTCCCCGTTGGTGCAGAGCTAGGGGTCTGCACAGCCCCCCCGGAGCAGGTCCCTACTGTGACTCCCATCCAGGGCTTGTCCTCTAAGGACAACCACTCTGAAAATCCAAACTGAATGCAAACGCTTTCAGGTCCAAGCCTCCCTTCTATCTTAGTATCAGGAGAAAGCCCTTGAGGTGGAGGATTACAGCTCTCTGAACATTTTTTCCCCATCAGTTATTTTTCATTTGTTTCCTCTCGCTGTACATTTGTTAATTTACAGGTCTCCCAAGCAATGCAGCATTTTCCCTGTCCAAATTTCAAACTCAGGCTCACTTGAGGCCAACATCAAAATTAAAATCACATCCCTTATTAGAAATAGGAGAACAAGAATGCTTCAGAAGCAGATAAGTGATCTGATATCTTTGAAATAAATGCCAGAACTTCATGGGTTCCAGGAAGAGGAGTTTTGAATATTGCGGACTGAAATAAAACAGGTTTGCTTTCACAATCTTTCATTAAAATAAATTTGATTGCCATGTTTCTGGATAATTCAGGCAGACACGTGTGAGGTACGTGCAAATTTCATGTTAAAAAGATGTGGCCCACTTTCATCTGAGTCTTGATTTTCAATTGTGTAGATGTTGGCAGGTGCTTAAAAAAGTGGAGGTTTGCAGGCATTGATAAGTCCAATGACACCTGCATTTGAGCATCCCACATAAAGATCAACACATTCTTTTTTTTCACTAATGTAGCCACACTAGAGATTTCCTCCCTTAAATGATAAGGACTGAGATTGAATGGTCCCGAGTGTGGAAATTAACTGCATTTAAGTTTGCAACTGCTCACAGCTAATGCTGTCCCAGCCTCCGTAACAACCCAAAATGCTGTTTTCTTAGGACAGATTTATTTTAACATGCCTTCTGTCGCCAGCTGACCATTTCTCCCAAGTCTCAGTTTGCTCCAAATTTCCCAATTTTCTCTAAAACTTTCCTTCCACTAACTCAGAACACAGCATGTTTCTGTGCTGTTCAAAGCCGACTTTGGGGATTGCCTAACTCAGATAGAGAATTGCACAGAGTTTGTGTCCCTCTTGCCTTGGGATGTGCAATGACATTTTTCCAGATGATGCTGTGCTGGGACAGAAAGGAGTCTGCTGCAGCCCTCGCTGTGCCAGACTGCTGTGGCCTCTGTGTGTTTCTCTCCCTCCCTAGGAGGAAGGAGAAGGTTTCTTCCACATTTGCCACATCTCACTGTGGGGGTGGGATTGCCCTAGACTTGCCACTTGTGCTGCTCACCCCTGTTGGCAGAAGAATTACTACGTGATGCAGACAACTCGTATCAGTGGCCAAAGTGCAGAGCAGAGTAAAAACGACTGAGTGAAAGGCCTTAGTGTCCAGCCTGAGTCAGTGCTAAACTGGTCACCTGTGTGTATAAACCATAAAAGGCAAAATGAAGCCAAGGAAGAACACAGGTTTCTGGAGCAGAGAGAGTCCTCAGGAAATGGCATCACACATTGAAAAACATTAGGAACATCAACAAGAAGAAAAAAAACAGTTGGGCCGATTGTGCCTGAAACAAAGACCAATCTGTTTATCTTGATATGTTTATTTTAAAGCTTAAGTTTGGAACTCGATTTTCAACAAGCTGCCTCTCAGGAGCCTCGGTGTGCAGCTTATCCCCTTTGATTTGGTCATCTGTGAGAGCAGTTGATGGCATCAGGGACTGCCGACTTTGGGAAAGATTGTGTCACAGTGTCGTGGGGTCAGACAACAAGATGCTATCCTGACATTTTGGGGATTGCAGTGTGTTGTCCCTGCAGCAGGCTGCAGCAGGTAGGCTACAGGGCCAGGAGCTGCCAGGGCCCCTGCTCCAGACCTGGCACAACATAACGAAAGAGGAACTGGGAACAAACCTGCGGTGCTGGGTCACATCCAATAAAATCCCCATTGCTGATCCATCAAAAGCAGCGATTCCACAATCCTTGGTGCTGTGCTGCTGTTTTACCCTGACAAGGTTGCTGGAGAGCAGGTGAAATTCGAGGAGATGCAGCATCTGGAGGGTTCCTTATGTCCCCGGCCACTCAAATTAGCTGCACTGCAGCCAAGAGAGAGGAAAGGTGTGAGAGCTCACACATACACCTGCTGTGCAAGGCATGCTCTGGAGAGGGGGGTTCAGTGATGAGGATTCACCCTCCTCCCACAGGATCTCTGCTCCTCAAGGAGGATGACACAGTCCAGAACCATGGCCACCAAACTGCCTTCTTGGGCTCTCCTTCAGGGACACGTGTCCTTGGGGATCTGTTGGTTTTTCTTTCTTATTATTTTTTTTTTCCATATATTGTATATTCCTCACAAGTGCGGCTGAGCTCGAGCTTTACTTATCTGTTGCTGCACGGGTTGCTTTGTTTTTGTTAAACAGAAATAAACCCCTGCTCAGCTGGCAGCTATATTTGTAGATTATTAGTACAGTGCAAAGGGCACATCTCTGAAGATTGTGAGCAGTTCCAGGCAGGTCTCAAGCAGTCCCAAGTGCATACATACACAGATGGCACATGCACACTTGGGGTCATAAATGTTCATGCTGAGAATGTCAGCAGTGCCCGTGGTCAGACTTGTTCTCACCTGCCTTTTGAAAGCCCAGCCATATCTTGTTTGTAATTATTTTGCTTTTCTAGGAGGTGTTTAAAAGACATGGATGTGGGACGTGGTTTAGTGTTGGGCTTGGCAGTGATGAGCTGAGAGGTCAGGTTGTGAGTCCCACAGAATTTCCCTCTGGGTGATAACTCCTGTCTGAGATTCCAGAGGTGCTGATTCCCCCATCCAGCACCATCCACTCAACCTCACCAGCCCCTGGCAGAGGAAACCACTGCCCTCACACAATTTAGCACCAGCCAGGATCACTTATGCAGCAGCTTTGTGCTTTTAAGAAATCCAAGGGTTGTTGAATTCCTCTAAGAGGCAAAAATACCTTGAGTTATTTATGGAAAACAAAGAGCTTTTCTTTTCTTTTTTTTTTTTTTTTTGATGGAGCATGGGCATCCTTGCTTTGATGGGTTAGCCCCATCTGTCATTATTTTTTACAGGTTTCCCCATCTTTGAATTTAGATTTTCCCCAAACTCTAACAATGACTTAAATGAGTGGCTCCCACAGTGGGACTGGTGCAAACAGCAACTCCATAATAAGCGTCCTTTTCTAAGTCCTTCATGTAATGTGGGGACACTCGCACACAGTGAAGAGGATCAATTCCTGTTTATTTGTTTGTTTGTAATTTTTTTTTTTTTTTTTGCACACATGAGGCCGATGCATTGTATTTTTCCAGACCCAATGGACGAGTCACAGAAAAATAGAGAAAACTTGAGAAATTACCATCTGCTAGCTAACCAGATGGTCCCCACTGATGGATGATAGGCTTGGTATGTGCTAGAAGATTCAGGGAAATGTATCTGTGAGAAGACCAAGTTGCTTTGTGGAGCTGTCTCTGAAGAAGCCAGGAACTTGGATTACTATTAAATCACCTTTCTGCATCCTTCTTCAGGACCAGATTCTCTCATTATTATCTGTATGTCATATTTAAGGCATTGCTGTCCAGTAGCCTCCATAACTTCTGCTTTATCTGTGTCTTTGGAAGAATCACTTTTTTTGCTACAAGAAGGGGTTTTACTCTTTGATGATCTCCCAGTCTCCTCAACAGCTGTGGAAAAAGAAGAGATCTTCTCCATCCTCCCTGTCTCATGCCCTTCTTTCTCAGTATTCCTCACCTTTTAAATAATATTTTTTAAACTAATTATCTATCTCTGTTAAAAATGAAGCACCTTACAACAGATTTGGCTTCTCAGAACATTCCCAAGCAGTGGCAGTATAAAATAACTTCACCCTTTTCTTGCTTGCATAATTCTGAAAAGGAGCGATGTCATTAAGGGAGCAATGTCCTCACTAATTTAATTTTTCTTGTGGTTGCTGAAGCTGATGGGAGCAGGGAGACTTTGGCACACCTGCTGTGATGTTCAGTGTTTTTTTCTCATGTAGAAAAATTGGAATTTTACTACTAGGGAAGTTCTAATACTGCAGAAATTCAGGTTTCACCACCCACCAAGGAAAAGTTGGCTGTCATTGCTTGAAGATTTTTCAAACGTTTCTCCCTGGCTAAGCTCAGAGTTTCTTTTGTTTGAGTAAAAGTAATGCTTCTAAGGAATGTAATCTGAATTGATAACATGCTTTCTCACAAAGAATTAAGGTTCCAGATAGGAGAAAAATAGAAAATCCAGGAGATAGCTGCTTCTTGTGTGTAATACATTTGAATTTGCCTAAGAGAGTTTAGCAGCAAAGTGCTGCTGAGTTTAACCAGGAGTATTTGCAATTAGATTCGTGCTAATGAACCAGGTAATCACAGGACAGTAAACAACACCTCTGTCATCTTTCAATGGATCCTCCTACTCAGCGTTGTGGATTAATTGACCTGGACAGCTGATTCACCCACGATGTCTTTCTAAACTATTTGCTATGCTGAATTCAAGAACATCTGTTGTTCCCCTGCACCACCATCCAGCAGAGGAAATGATTAGATAAATATTCTCCTCATTTGAACAGGAATAAAGACATTATAGCAGAACACTAGGAGAAACGACCAGAGCTGCCTTGCTCTGAGAATAAATACCAGGCTTTCCACATTGTTTCCATAAATGCCTCCAGCTTTGCTCCAACATTAATGGACCAGCAGGAGCCCATTACTCTATGATAACAGTCCTTTGCTCACTTAATGAGAGCAATATGGCAACTGCTCTTGGACTTTTGACATAGGCACTGCACAATGATGGCATTGCTGAAGGACAGTTTTGGTGGCTCCATTTCTTCCAGAGAAGCTTTGCCACGGACAGAGCTGGTGGCACAAAAGAGTCCCTGCCCTGGGGACACCTCACCACAGGTGCCCGGGGCCAGCAGAAGAGTTCAAGCTGCCCATTCTTGCTGAGTATGAGATTCACTGCTCACTTCACTCCTGCCATCAAGCAGATTGTGCTTGCAGGGCCCTGAGAAGGGAACAAGAAGTGCCATAGGAAATCAGTAATGAGAAAACATGGGGAAATTAATAATGGTGCATTCTGAGCGGGGTTTGAATAGCATGCAGTAATTGAGGCCCGGGGCCACGCTCTGCACAATGAGGAAGAAACAAAATAAGGAATAGCTGCTCATTAGGCTCCAGATTCAGCCAGTCTGAATTCCACCTAAGTGTTTGTGCCAAGTGCTTCCTCCTGGCAGGCGCTGGGCCTTCGGGGATGCCGAGTCAATGGGAAGCCCTAGGTGGAATTTAGTGCAGGGATAAATCTGCCTGACACCAAGCAACACCTACCTTGAGCAATGCATCAGTGACGCAGAGCTTCTCTGGAAAGTGGTTTGTGATCCTGCAGTGCGAGAAAGGGGCCAAGAGACGGCGGCATGGGCAGCTTTAGTTCTGGCACATCCAGTTTGTTAGCACACAAATGCGGCGTGCCTGGTTTTGCAACATTAATTTTTTTCACAATTCTTTTTTTTTTTTTTTTTTTAATGGTAGGGAGAATACTATCCATTTGTGGAGAAATTATGCAGCTGAACTTAAAAAAGAAGTATTTGCTTCTGAACTCCTTTAAAGTCTCCTTGAGTAAATTAGCTAGGCTCTTTGTAGCATGGATTTGGGATTTAAGAGAACCAATGTAGCCAAGGCTACGAATAAAATGTGCAAGTAATCAAGATAGAGCTTTACACCAGTTAATAATTTTGGAAGCTGGCATCTCCTGAGTGAAGACATACTCATTGTGAGATGAATCCATGATTTTTATCCTCAGAGGACTGATTGCCAAGGCGTGTTTCCATCAATAAAATCTACTTTGCTTTACAAATCCATTGTCTTACACAATAGGCAGCAGTGACTCACTGGAGGACACCTATCTTACCCACTGAATTAGGAGTGCAATCTGCCTCCAGAGGGAGGGAGAGAGGAAGAGAGAGCCAAGAAATCTATTTGAAGCACTGAATCAACTCTATGAGGGTGAGCTTTTGGTGGGCTGAGGCTGGGCAAGAAGAGTTTGTGTGGATATTTCCCAAAAGGGATCTGGCCAGTGCTGCAGGATTTACCACAACACTGGCAGCTCTGGCCTTCGGTGCCAATTGTGATTTTTAAAGTTAAACTAGATTTTGCCGCGACTGAAAGTTTCTCAGTCAGACAAGTGACACCTTCTTTACACCCAAATTCATGTGTGTTTAGCTGTGGCTTCACATTTCATCATCTAAAATGGGGCTGGTCCTGCTCTGCATTATAATGTAACTTTGGTGACCAAACAGAGTTTTTAAGTCCTGTGGCTCCTCATTTGAATGCTCAAATTTTTGTCACAAAAGTATAATGAGGTCCTAAATCTCCCACTCTGCTTTGCTCATCATTCAGGGAAATATTATGAGATGATTAGACTGAAAAGGAAAGGAAAATATCTCTTTAATTTTATGGAGTTTTAATTCACTTGGTGAAGTACTAGAAAGACCCATCATCTGGATGTAAGGGCTATGAAAATTCAAATCATACTTCTTTCTTGTAAGGTGGATAGTCAGCTGGCTGCCACCTTTTAAATGTGCATGAGGTCCTTGGAAGTTACTCTTGGAAGTTACTGCATGTGTTGTATTTGATATTACAGATAGAAGAGATACCTTTAATCTGAGACCCAAATTGCAGAAACCTCGTCATTGCCCATCTGTTCCTTGGAATATTTTATCATTGCACACCTGTTCCTTGCAATATCTGAAGCTTTTCTGTGAGCTCATTTTCTCCAGGCTACCTGTGTCTCCAAGTCTCCTATGCATTGCCTCTCCTTGCAGATATTACTGGTGTTGTCCTGCTGTTTTGGCTCTCCCAGGTTGTCTACATTTTATTTAGTGTCATTTCTCCCCCCTCCCCCATTTTGTTCAATCTTCTCTTTGGGTAGCTAAATCTAGAATCACATTATCATGGAATGGTTTGGGTTGGACAGGACCTTACAGATCATCTTGTTCCAATCATCCTGCCACAGGTAGGGACACCTTCCACTTGACCTGATTGCTCAGAGCTCCATCCTGCCTGGCCTTATCTTGTCTGGAAAAAAAAAAAATCTATTTGAAAAAAGCTCTTCCTCTCCCATATCTCAGAGCTGTCATAATTTGGGTGAAAAGAGCCTCCCCAGTGAAGCCTTGGGACAGGCAGAGCCCCACATACCTCAATGAGTACCCTGACAAGTAATACTAACTTAATTCACTCACATTTCCTTTTGGGAAAAGACTGGCCTGACTTTCAGCCACCAGAGATTAGGAGAAGAGTGGTGATGTCTCCACCTGTGCCCAAGTTTTTGGAAGCCAGGAGAAGTTTTACAGGATGACCATTGAAGCAAGCCCCGTGTGTTTCAGGTGTCCAGAAGGCTGCACATGATGCTTCTCAACAGCACCCTGGAGTGCTTGGTACATGGTCAGCTGTCTTATTGGTTATGGTGGAAAAGCATGCAGTAAAACTGCAGAATAAAGAATTTGTATTAGGATACAATAGCTCCTTTCCCATCCCAGTTCTTTGGTCTGCTTTACAGTGACTCAAAAGCTGTGGGTTGCTTGAATTCATAGTCCAGTAGCCTAAGAGAGGACATGACAAAGAGATGTCTCCAGACAGTGATTGTGGACTTTTCCTGACTCAGTTTCCTTCTGTTGCTGTGTTACATCCTTTGCATCATTCCACCCCACTCCTGGGTGCTGGTATTGACAGCCCCTGGCTGCTGCAGGTGTTTATCACAGAAGTTTTCTACTGCTCATCTTTTTCCTCCTGCTCTCTGTGTGCTCATCACTGCTGACTGCTCACTTCTCTCCTGAGCACTAATATTTCACAGGAGGTTTTCTCTGCCATCTGTGGCTCTTCTGCATGGTCCACACAGGTATGGAAGACACCTGCCTAGCTTTTGTGTCCCACAGTGTTATGCAGACAGACTGAAAGCATGACCCTGCAGGACAAACATTTAATTCCATGTCCAGATATTTAACAGTGGTCAAGGTCATGGTGTGCTGGAAGCACCTGGAGCAGTAGTTCACAGTATCACATGGAAAATTTAAATACTGTGAAATATTGAAATATTCATATTTAATTTAAGGGGTCAGTTAATAATGTTTGGGAATGGAAGATGAATTTTAGCCCCAGAATGTTATGTTATTCTAGGTATGGTATTGTGAGGAAAAGAAGCAATCTCTTACTGTCGTAAGAAAGTGACTGAATGGCATTACCTGGAGCAATTTTAAGTGTAAAGTAAAACAGACAGTGATGAACATATTAGCTGTGATGTGGATAAGTATTTTTTTTCTGAAATTCTGGAGCAAAGGAAAATTAACAGGCTGTCATGCAGCAGTGAAGTCACAGTGTTGAACCTGTGAGTCAGATTCATCTCCATGTTAATACTCAATGGAGTGAGCACAGACCTATGACTTCACGAATGAGCCACTTGTGGAGGGCAGCAAATAGTCAGGTAGTAGCCAAATTCCAGCAGAAACAAGGAAAAGCTAAAAAATTGATTGTAAAGAAGGTCCTGCCTTTTTTTTTTTTTTCTTTTTTGCTGTGCAGGCTGATTAATATCCTTCCTATCTCATAGCCTTACTACTTTTTAAAAGTTTTATTTATTTATTTATTTATTACATTTTATTGGAGAGATGTAGGGAATCTACAGGAAATGAATTGAGCAAAAGACATAGGATAGTAATGTTGTGTTGCTTTGCCTGGTGGATCTTTGGATGAGATAGTGTGAATTCAGTGAAGCTGAACTGATTAGTAAGAGGTGCTGAGGCCTGGTGCCACTGACTTTAGTGGTGGTGCTATTTTCTTCTTCTGAGAAAAGGCCAGTGAAAAACTGGAGACTAGCAGCTGCTCTTCCATTCCTGCATCCTGCAGGAATCCTGTGGAAACCTTTTCCCTTTTCTTTGACAGTTCTCCCTCCTTCACTTCATAGATTGGTTTCACAGATCCTCTTCAAATAGGTTGAAGTTCATGGTGCTTTCCTTCCACACCTTTCCTACAATCACACCTGCCAGAGTGACTGTGAGTTGGTAACCCACCTGGGAGAAAAACATTACTTCAGTGATGGTTCCCTACATAATTTCTTAATATTTATTAGAGACTCGTAGTGCGTGTAAAATAAATTACATTAGAGCTGTTAAGTTTCAAGGAAACCTGAGTGGGCTTTACAGTACAATTTCTAGGTCTTGACTACTGGATGGTGTTAGAGTCCGGTTCATGTGTGTGATCTTGATAAAAAGCAAAATCTAGAGTTGAAGGGGAATGGACATGAGGTCTGAAGGAAGAGAGGGCTGAGCTGTGCTTTCTTCATGGGGTGGCTTCCTGCAAAGTGCCTGTGCCTGGCAATTCCTCCCTCTGGCAAGGAGCTCTTGGTAACTGAGGTACCTCCCATCCCTGCCAGGGGCTCTCTGTGGGTATCAGATGTGTACCCCTAGAAGGATACAGGACAACATTTTCTGATGGCTCAGTGTTGCAAACAGGCTGGGGCTGCAAGTCCTGCTCAGCAGCATCCAAAGCCACAGGTTGTGTCCTGGGTTACCTTGAAATGGCCGAGATGGAATTTCTAGCCCATTGCAGAGCAGTTGGCCAAAGAGATGGTCTCTTCTTCTTCCCCAAGCTTTTTGCTACACCATTTCTCCCCCTCCTTGTTCTCTTAAAGTAATGAGCCCAAAAGCTTTGCTCTGGATATTTGGTGTCTCAGAGAAAGTGATCCACTCCTTTCCCAGTCTCTGAGTATCCCACAGTTACATCTGAAGTATTTGTCACTGAGGTATTAGTTTAACCCAGGCTAACAATTTGGGATAACTGACACAGCATAAGCCCATATTTTTTGTTCATTTAACTAAATTTACCTTTCCAAGTCATTCATAAAAAAGCTGTTAGCAGGATGAAGGCCCTTTACTTGATGGAGAGGACACACCATACAATTCTGATAATTTCTCAGGAACTGATAATTTTTCATAGTTCAGCCCTACTTAAATAGATATGTGTAGCCTTCATTAAGAACTGATCAGCATGCCAAGTTTCAGTTATTAAATATGAGTTTGGATTGTTCGAGGATGAAAGAAAGTAATACTTTTTCTTGGCACGTGAGTATATCAGAAACATCCATGCTAAATGTAATCAGACATGAAACAGAGGGAGAGGAATGAGCCTGCAGGGAAAAAAAAAAAAAAAGACTTCTCTCACTTGAAGAAAAAACACAGCAAGTTCCATATTCAAAAAGCAGTTCCAAGTTGGTTAACAATTAAAACCAGTAGAAACGCTAATTCTGTGTGAAAGGTCTGTGCTATTTTTAACTATGCCATAAATAGGCTGGTGTAGGATGTGGTTAGCAAGGCCAGAGCCCTGTTAAAATGAGGGTATTTACTGGGCAGCTGGGGTGGTGTTTCTTAGTGAATCAACGAGCCTCTTTTCTGCACACACGTCGGTGGTTCCACGTTGAGGTGTTAGCAAAAGAAACGAGGACAGCACAAGCCTTTTATCCCAGAGACCTGCCTCAGCCTGGGAGCCTTGAGAGCACCCGCTGGACACCTGCCCTCTGCTTCATGTCTCTGTTTTTTCCCCAAAACTTTGACAGCAACCCATGAGTGTAGATCAGCCCCATCAGCAAGAGGACAGGCAGCCCAGCAGGACCATCCCCAGACCCACCACAGCAGCAAGAAAGGCAACTCAAATAATTTGCTGCTTTGGCATTTCAGCTGAACTTCTCACTTCCTCGTGTTTACTTGCTGTGCCTTTGTTTTCCAGTCTGGAAATGCTGTTTTCAAGTCCTTTTGTGCCCGTTTGTGCATTTAGCTGTGTTCTGATCATGTGCAAAATGTAGCTCTGAGTGCAGTTTTGTGTCTTGGAAGCTCATGATAGGTCACAGTAGCTACCAAGCAAGACTGCAGGAAGTCTCCTCTGATCCAACTTCTCCACAATTTTTTTGTGATTTCTTTACCTCCCATGAAATGGGATTGCTGCAGAGAGCTGTGGATAGGGGGGAGGAAGGAGGGGGTTTGCTGACTCCTCGTGTTCAGCTTGGTTGTGGCTAGGTGTTTGTCTCAGGCAGACACACAAATCAGTCGTGAGTCCATGGTTTTGACAGTGCAACTCACACAGGCTTCACCCAGAGGTTACATCTGCAAAAGGACAGATGCCTGAGGCTGTTTCTGCCTTCCTGTGGACACCTGTCCTTGGTTTGGCCACCTGTGTGTGGGCAGCAGAGGTGGCAAGGACTGACCTCACCGCCACGTGTCCCTTGACCCCAGGACATGGATATGGGACTCCTGCTTGTGGAGTTGTTATTGTGGCTTCTGCACCTTGCTTTCCTTCTCCCGGTAAGCACAGGCACAAGGGGTGTGTTGTGAGGCCGTTCTTGCCCTGCCACACAGCCAGGAGGCAGCTGGAGTTGTGCCTGTGGGCCACGGAGCTGTTTAGACACGGATGCTGTGTCACCACTAAACGCGAAGTCACTCTGGGTGGCTTCGCCTTTGTGGCTGCCCATATCCTGGAGATCTGGAGGAGCTGGTTGATATTTCCTTCAGAAGGCAAAAGCACGACCTAAAGGAGCAGGAGTGCAGTGCTGAGGTGGGAAAAGGGGCTGTTTTCCTCCGTTAGCCATAACCTTCACAAATGCCAGCCAGCCAGTTTTTAGCACTACCGGATTTGTCCTGCTAGACATGAGCGTTCTGCTGTTTGGCACGGCAACGTTCCTGTCTGGTATCTAGTGAAGCATCGTTAAGAAAACAAAGAGTAATAGTTTGGTGAAAGTGCAGAGTCGATAGTGCTGAGTAATGTATTTGCATACTGGCATAGGCTCTATGAAAGTAAATAAGATTCTGTCAAACTCATCTGGAAGAGAGTTAATTTAACATCCTGGCTAAAGTTATGCAACCAGAGGGAGGCGGGGGTGCAGGGGGGTGGATGTAATAGACTGGCTGATGAAGCCTGGGGGACAAAATGTCCTAGTGGAAATTGTATGTAGCACAAAAGAATGTAACATAAGAACCCAGCAGAAGAGCACTGATTCCAGGCTGCTTATATGCACACACAACTGTTTTTCTGTTAGCTTTAGGAAGGCATAGGATGACCAGAGAAGGGAAAAGGAAAAATTATCTGCAAGACAGATTTGATGTCTCCTTCTTGTTGAGGTCTAAGTTGCTTCTTGGTCCTGATTCAGGAGAGCCCCTGCAGGAGAGAGGGTGTGAGCATGCCTCAGTGCAGTCGATGGATAATGGCCAGTCTGAATTTGAAGCTGCACGGCTGAACAAGCGCTCAGGTCCTGTTTTCAATAGCTGACAGTGAGAGATGATCCCCTCCCAAACACGTCATGGGCTGAGGAGCTGCACAACTTCAGGGGAGTTTTGGAATTGGACCCAATCTCCCCATTTCAGCTTTGATTTTTAACAATTCATTTCAGGCACTTGTTTTGAGCAACTCCAGATTTTTAGGCAGCTTTACTCTGGACAGAAGCTTTGTGCAGTTCATGTTTCTCTCTCTTTATTGTAGGCTTGGAGCTAGCTTGGCTGTAGAGAAATAAATCTGCTTCTTGCAATAAGCAAAGTTTGAAATGCAGACCAAACCTTTTGAAGGTTTTTATGTTTTATGCAGCTCACAGCAGACAAAGCTTTCTTCCTCTCTGCTGATAGTTGCATGTCTCTAAATTCAATCTGACCCTCAACACTAAGCCCAAGGAGTGAGTTATTAAAGCTTGTTTGAGACCAATTTCTTCTCCAAGAAAATGTAAGCATGACGTTGTCAGGTATATCAAAATTTGTGAACAGTTGGATCAGTGACCAGAATCTGGACACATGACCAGAACATGGTGATAGATGCATTTCTGTGCTGTTTGATTCAGTGCTGCTTCAACATGCACACACTTAGGGAAGAAATGTCTTCAAACATAACCAAAGAGTGAGGATAGCAACTTTTTGGACACAATTCATGTTTACAGTAAGGAATATGGATGGCAAATCTACTTCCAACAGCAATGGGCACAGGAAACTTGATGCTAAGATTACTGATGACACTAAATGCTCCTGCATGGTTAATTTGAGAATGTCTTTTGTGTAAAATTTACATAGGGCTCAGAAACTTCTCTGTCTTTATCCTGGAGCTCTGCAGACTCTGAGCCTGTTTCTCAAGCTGCAGTGCAAGCAATGGTTCCTGTGGCTGTGTAACCTTGTCTAGTTGAGGGGAAAAGCCAGAGCTACACTACAAAATGAAGTCTGCACTTGAAGGGCAGAGATTTGCACCTTCTTGCTCTGGGTGAGGCAGATTTTTGGGTGAGCTCATGGGATAATTCCAGACAGTGTTGTACAGAAAGTACTTAATCCTTTTCACTGACTCCTCAGCAGGAACCCAGGCTGCAAGGGTCATCATATAAGGCCAGGTAAATGAAAAATTAAGGTGGAGATTGTGGGATCCTTGCAAAACAGAAGGGCCCACAGGAGGAGTAAAGGCACTTCAATATCAAAGAATTTAGGTGCAGCAAAAAAAAAGTAGCCAAAGGCACTCATTCTCAGCACCCAGCCTTAAAGGGATGCTTCAGAGAAAGAGGCAGTGAGTCCTGTGAGGGGTAGTACTAGGATGGCACATCTTTTCTGTTGTGAAGTCTGATTATGACAGAATCACCTTTTTCTGGGAGCAAGTTTTACATTATCAGCATGAATGATGTTCTGTCAGCACCCCAGGGACGCTCTCCTTAAGTCATCTGGCACGTGAAGCTGGAAGCTTGAAGGAGAGGTAAAGGATTGGAGGAAAAACTAGAGAAAATATCATTTGTCCAGGGGCATTTTACTGGAATTGAAACAGAAGTCTCTTGAGTCTGGAATGGCCACAAACAGAGAGCTGAAGCCTGTGCTGGGAAGGAGGGAATATGTCCCTCAGCAGATGAGTGCAATAAAGAAATAACATAAAGCAGCATCTCCTTGAGGAAAGTTTCCCACTCAAAAATCAGCTAACTTTGACTGGACCAGCACTTGCAATTCAAAGAAAAGCATGGTCTTCATATTTCTGTGCCCATCCTCTGTCCTGTTGTCCTCTGTCCTCTGGCCAGCCCAGAAATGATGAGAAACCAGCTCTGAATGAAGAACCTGTCAGGATTATTACAAGAGAAGAATAAGAAATACATTCTGGTGGAGTGTTACATTTCTCCCTACAATCTCTTTGCAAATTCTTGCTTTATGAGAATGCCTTGGATAGAGGCTGAAGCTGTTCTTTGAAAAACTCTGTGTCTGTTTTGATTCTATCAGAACTAAAAGTCTCTAGCTGGATATTACCTGTGAAAGAAAATAGTCTCCAAGAGAACAGAAATCCTTTATCAAACATAAAATACCTCTGCAACCTGTGCCAGTATCTCACCACCCTCAGAGTAAAAAATTTCTTCCTAATATCTGGTCTAGATTTGCACCCTTTCAATTTGATTCCACTACTCCTTGTCCTGTCACTGCTCTTCAGTCCTGTCACTGCAGTGGCAGTTTCCTTTTGTAATGTGTCCCCTCTATCACTCAGTACCTGCACAAGCCACATGTGCATTATTCAGGTAGGCATTTACCTTCCTGAAATCCCTCTGGGATGAAAAAAACCACTTTCCTCTGTACTGATTCCTCTGGGACAGAGGCAACAGATCCTTAATGGATGCTTAAGCATTAATTGCTTTAGGGCTCGTGAGGCATCTGAGACGCTCATTAACCATGGCCAATAAATTCGTCCAGCTTCTGGAAGAAGAAGAAACAGAGCTTAAATCTCCTCAGTCTTTCTTTCATTTCCTGAAACAAGGAAAGCCTATCTGCCATTGTTTTTTTTCCCCTCCTGACACAGCATCACATACACTTTCCTCAGCTGTTTTCTTTTCCTGAGCCAACACCCTTCCTTGGCTGAGCCTGACCATTTCCCAATTCTTTCTCTTTCTCTTTCACATCTTATTATTTTTTAAAAATTTTTTTCACTCTCTCATCCTATTTTACCTATTTTCTCCTTTTACTGTTTTTTCCCCTTCCACCTTTCTATTGGTCCAGCCCACCCGATCTCCACAGGGAAAGCCATGAAATAAAATAGGCAGTGTGGTTGCATGGGCAGGTCTGTGCTGGGCCTCTCTTTTTTATGGACAAGATGTTCAAATCTAGCTGTAACCCTTTACAAATTTAGTTTTCAGTGCTTCAGGTAATGTGTGGGCAAATCACAGCTCACTTATGAGGATTCTCTTAGGAAGACCCTTAAGGACATTCTCACCATCAGGAATGTGTTTAAGTCATGCTCCTAAATACATTTTGATGGAGAAGGCTGCTTTCCTCACATGGGAAAGGAACTTTAAGCTTTACACTTGCACCTTTGTGGCATATTTGTAGAATCATGCAAAGGTTTAAAGGCTGGAAAAGACTGCTCTGATAATCTTGAGAGATGTCTGGAATGCCAGAGGTCAAAGAACCCCCGCTTCTCCTTTAAACAGCCAGTGGAGACACAGTTAACTTTATTGTGGCTGCTATCTTATCACCACCAAATAAAATGCTCCCCGGCTGGTGCACGTCTGCAATCATCTGTGCAGCACACGAATGATATTTCTGCAATGTCATGCTTGTTGTCGTCATAGCATTCATTTCCAGACTTAATTTCGGTTATTAATTGTGCTGTCGTGTTTACTGCAGCCCTGTGTCTCTGCTGGAGTGAGAGTCTCCTGCTCTAGACAGTGATCCTTCTGTTAAAAGTAGAGAAACAGAGGTACAGGGCAGTGGAATGATCAAGGAATAGGAGAGGCTCTGCACTCCCAGCTGGACCACTGCTGTGACATCAGAGGCAGCATGCCTTGGTTTGACTGAACCCTTGAAGGGGTTCAACTGAAAAAAAAAAAAAAAAAAAAGGTGGTTTCTTTTGACATGGAATACATAGGCTTAGTTTTTGTGTTGCTCTGCTCTATCTAGTATTTCCTACAATACTTAGAGGTAGAATACCTGAGCTGCTGCTAAAGCTGTTTAAAGACATGGCTTTAGTTCCAGCAATAGGCAGTTAAGTCTGCTTTCCTGATCCTGAATAGAAGGTTAGCTGGGGTTTTTGAATGATTCTGCAAGGTGACAGATCCTGCCTCCAGGCATCCTGTTTCTTTTGACTCTTCTTGATCTAAATTCTCCTTCATTCTTTACACTCTTTGTTTTCCACAAACTGAGATTTCAGATTGGAAGTCTTGCTTACTGTGCATCAGATTTGACCAGTCAGCAGATAATCAACTTCTGTGCTGCAAGAACGCAACCTCTTGGGCTACTTCCTAATTTTTCTACTAAATCAAATGAAAAAATCACCTGCAGTCTTCATGGAATGCCCTTTGGTGAGCTTTGCATGAAGCCAGAGGGGCAGTCACATTGCAAACACCACCCTCACCCCCACTGCCAGCACCTCTATTTCCTGCTGCCCTCCAAGCACAGCTGAGGACCCCAGATATGTAGGAGAGGAAATCCTGGGTCCTGGAGGCAGAGAGGGAAAGAACAAACTAGCTTTGTGCCATGTTCTGAATTACACATACCCAGAGCAAGTGCCAGAGGAACAACTTTTTGTCCTGCCAAAATTCAGGAGGGGTGATTTCCCTTTTGTTCCACTTCTATAATGGGGCTGATTGTGCAAGATCAGCTGAAAGGAAGCCAGAGGACTTTCCCCTTGGTTCTGTGCCTCTGCAATGGGAAGATCTCAAGAAAAACTTTCAGCCTTGTGCATGGTGCTGCTCTGAGGCATCTGAGCTCCTAGAGGTGGGTGGCATTGCTGCAAACTGAGTCTGCTTTGCTCCCCAGTTTCTTGGGGCAGCATCTCCATTTCTGTTCACATATATTCCAGGAGCAGCACTAAAGTGTTTTAGAAAATTTCTCTTTGTCATACATATCTGCATTTCTGTGCTATGGTGAGGGAAAAGCCCTCTGTATAGCATCTGTACCTGGGCCAGACAGCACTGTGTGTATGCCAAATAGTGAAATGGTGATAGGGAGCCTGAAATCCGGGCAGAAATACAGCAGATTCGGGATATATATCTATGCTCAAATAGCCAGCAGCACAGCAGAGAGATGGTCTGGCTTGCAGAAGGGAGTGTCTGGGTGGAAGCTCTGTCAGCAGGGACATGGCACTCACACTCTTCACCTGAAAGAATGCCAGCACCTGGTGTTCTGGTGTGCCCAGTCCTTGTCTGGGATATTTAGCAGGCAGCACAAACTTGCTGATGTGTGAACATGCCCTCCTCGTGCCAGTGAAGAGGTTTGGCTGGTCTGCTTGCTCCCAGCTTCCACAGACATCCAGATACCATTGCCCGCTTGGCAAAAGCCTGCATGCGCTCCTGCCATGGAGCAATGACACACAGTCTTCTCTGCATGAGTTATGTTGTGATGGTTTATTATGTCTAGTGGTGAGTAATCTTCAAAAGGCTTGGAAGGTCAGTGAATCACTTGAACTCTGTTGGGGCAAAACGATTGCTGGACCAGGAGCAGTTTTCTGAGCCCTCACAGAAACTTTGAGTGAGAGAAAAAGAGGCAAAATGTGAAATATGCCATGAGTGCAGTGGTGGCATTCAATACCTTCTGCTGAAGGCAAGGTCCTGCAATGTTGTGTGGTGGTCAAACATCCAGAAATGTATCCTTCTTGCCTCAAAACACATGCCAGCTGGGCAAAACAGGCAAGAGATTGTAAGGCTGTTTGTGGTGCACTGAGTCCTGAGCCTTACTCAGGCTGGAAGATCACCCCGTTACAGTCCAACCCATATCTTGTTTAACTTGTGGGGATGTAGCAACAGCTTAAAATGAATTTCGTGGAGAAGATGGCACCATGCACTAATTACAGCAAGTATATTGTACCAGGATAGAATTAGCCTTGACCAACAGCAAATATCTGCATGCCATGTTAAGGTAAAAATGGAAACCCAGAACTCTTTTGAGGAAGAAACCTGGGTGAGGTCCGTTCATTTATTACACTGAAGTCTCTGGTTCTTGGCCAGTTTGGTCTGCAATGAGTTTGGCCCCAGTTAAACTTTCAGGTTGTGCTTCAGTGAGATGAACAGATATACTTAACTTGCAAGGCACATGCATGTGTCATTCCCTGGAAATTGTTAGGCACATACACTTAATTAGACATATACACCTTTGGATTATTTGTTATAATGATTAATCCTTACTAATGACTCTGACAATTAATGGATAGCCAAAAAAATTGCTATTTCCCCACGTCTTAAAATAAGAGTGATGTTTTGAAATTAAATTTTTGACTAGGAGGTGGATGTCAAAATACATGTTTAGTTACATGTGGTGAGGTTGGCAAAATACACTTTCAGAAGTAGGAATCTAAAATTAGGTCTTAAAGACACAGTTAGAAAGCTAAATAAACAACAAGGTTGTTCTAATGCTGAGCACCCATGACCTGCCATGCAGGAGCACCAAATACAGATTTAAATGCTTGGATCATCATTGAAAGACAGTACCAAGCTCCCTTGATTTCCCAGCAAGGGTCTAGGCATGAACATCCACGTTCACACAGCCAGGCGCTCTCTGGGTCTCTGAGAGCTGACAAGCCTCTCCTGGAAGTGTGGAGTCAGCATGATGAGCAGAGGAGGCACAGGGACTAAGGCAGGCTGGAAGATGTATGCATTTAGGATGGAGAAACATGTTTCTGCTTCCAATTTCAAAATCCCCATGCATTTAGATTTGTTCTATGAGTGGCGCGGTTTAATAGCATCCTTAGAGATTCCTGTTAAGTTTTCACAACTGAGTGTTGGCTGTGGCTGGTGATGTTATCAGGAAGGAGGATGTTGCCTCATCCCTGCCCCAGCCTTTAGAGCAGTACCCACTGGTGCCTGGGGAGCCTGGTCCAGGAACAGGAGATGGAGATGGGGCTTTGCATTTATGCACCCTCGACTTTCCCAGCGAAGCACAAGCACGCCGACGTGTGCACGTATTCCCTCGCTCACACGGCAGCCTCCCTCCTGCTTGCCAAGCCCATCGTCTCAGCTCCCCAGAGAAGGGTGGGATACTGATGCAAGAGGCTGCATTAGATGGCTGCTCCCCTCCCTTGAACCAGAGTCTGATGACATGTCTGCTGAAATGCGTCAGAAGGCTGGGGAGAGAAAGCGAGAGTGACAGAGAGGCAAGTCTGGGTGGAGAGACTTGGTTTTAATTAAAACAAGTAAAGCCCTGTTTTCCAAACCCCAGATTGCAGTCGAGCCTAGCAGTAGCTGCTGAGTAAAAGTGGATTTTCAGGTGGCTTGGTTGTTTTCCAAGGGGTCCTCTGCTGTGGGAAAGCTGGGATGCCAGGGCACATTTGGCTGGGGATTGGTGTGGTGCTCAGGCTGGAGGAGACTGCTGCAAGGGTCTGAGGTGGGACTAGGCAGTGAAACTAAGCTGACAGCCCAAAACATTTCAGTTGCAGAATAGAAATGGCATTTTCCTGGCTGGGAATGTAGTTTTTTTCACTCCCTTTAGTCAAAAGGGCAAGCACACAAGTCTGTTCTACACTCCTCACCAGTCACTGGGAGGCCCTAAGAAGATCCTGGTCCTGCCACTGGCCATGTGGCAACACACTTGACCCCCCCACGTGTCTTTATCCCCACCCAACTCATCACTAGTACTGACTTCATGCTGCCCAAAGCCAAAAACTTTCTCTTCGTACATTTTTATGTGGCATGGAGCATCGTTCTTGTTAGAGCCCCCAGGCACTACCATGGCAAGAGCTACACAAGAAAAGCAGAGGAGATGTCACAGAGCCTCCTACAGTCTCCAGCAGCTTTTCCCTCTCCCTCCACCCTCTCCCCAGCAGTGACATGTTCCTTTTGCATGGGATAAATTGCTGCAAGAGACAGCTGGGGGTTCAGCTTGCTGCTTTACCCCAGTATCCAAAGCTTTGCCTGCTTAGGAAAATTATGGCGTTCTCTCCAGGACCCTTTTTATTTAGAAGTGTTTGAGACAGTGGTCCCCTTCTCAGGCACACCCATGTTGTCCTTGCTGAGATGCTTTCTCTCTGCTGTCATTCTGGAGTTGCTGGGGATGGACATTGCTGTGCATTTGCCTTATGAGTCATGATCTTCATTGTGCTGTATATTGCCCTGGAAGCCAGCTCTAACTCCACGGAGAAATCCTCACAGTGCTCCAATTCATCCAAAAGAACCCTTTGGATACCTCTGGAAAAAACACAAAGCTGGAGAGCTTTCTGGCATTAGTTTCTGAAGATGCCTCAGGAGGAAACCACCTCAGAACTCTCTTTTTTGGGATGATGTCTGCAGACCTCTGAGTTTCCTAGGGTTATGGCAGTTTCTGATGAGGACCTGGATTTCTGGATTTGCTTAATGAGAAGCAGCCAGACAAGAATGGTACATGAACTGTCACAAGCTTGTTGCTGCTGCAGAACACGATAACAAGACTGAAACTCTTTCAATAGTCATTGGGTTTTGATGTGGGAAATTAATGAAGTTAATTTCTTCAAGATGTAGCATATTTTATTTTCATCAGCACTCTGTGTCTACTTGGTTAAAGATGCAGTAGCAGTGACACTGTTAGCAGCAAGGATGGTTATATATCCATTTATTGCATCCATGTGGAATCAGTCAGATCACCTGTGTTTTTCTCTCAGATGTCTGAGCAAAGCATCAGGATGGCAGGATCTCCTGTCTCACACAGCCTGGTTCATCTGCACAGGGACTTGCTTAAGGGCATTTCCTGGGAACTTCTCTTTGGACAAACTGATCCACCACAGCTGGACAACTTCCAGGGTCCAGCTAGAAAAGGAGAAACCCTGCTGCTCCTACTCTGAGCCTTGGTTTCCCACCTTCCAGAGGAAGAGAACCCCACTTCCCTACGGGAAGATGCCAGAGGGGTGGATGGTGAGAGGTGCAGTGGCACATGCCTTGGTGTCAGGGACAGGCTTGTGCTGCTCCTGAAGTGTCACCACCCCTTGTGCACGCGCCCTGAGGATGGTGACATCCCCATCCTGCCAACCACAGTAAAAAATCCAGCCCCCATGAGAAAAACAAACAAGGATTTGTTTCCTCTTGCTTTGGTGCGTGCCTGATATTTGCCAGGAAGATTTCAATGCATTATTTAGATAAGACAGAGAACCTTTCCTTGAGCCAAGCCAAATCTCCCCTTTCAGACAATAGGAGGGATTTCAGGGAAGTGAGCTGATGGTGCAGGTCCAGGGAACTTTCTCAGCTGGAGTCTACAGTGAGGAAGAGCTCAAAGTCTCTTTTCCCTTGCAGGTAAAAGACTATGAGAAAATAGTTGCAAGACCAGTCGATGCCCCTAGGTGCCTGTTCCCAGGTGGCCTGTGTGGCTGACCTTTTGTGGAGAGGCTGGTCTGGACTGAGGGATGTCCCCCAGTCAGGGTGGCCCTGGGCTTCCCAGCTGTGGAAAAGCAGTTTTTTTTTTTTTTTTTTTCTGTTATTGTGCAAAACTTGTTCTTCACGCAGACCTCCCGAGGGGGCTGGGCCTCTTGTTGCCTGCCTTGTCCTTGTCTTCCCACTCCCTCTTTTGTTTTTGGCAGCTGGACAGCAAGGGAACTCCTTCATTAGCTCACCAATGGCCTGGAGGTAAACTCCCTGCTGCACAGAAACCAGCACCAGCTCATTCCCTACCACACACAGAGCCCTCTCATACACGCAGAGGTACCTCCATGACGGCCACTGCATGTGTGTGAGCAAGTTAGTTAACACCAGCAAACTGCTGCTAATTTCCTGGCTAGCTGTTGGTTTGTCTGCTGACATCTTCTACACACATTGCTTTTTGTCCTCGAAAGCCTCTATATGCTGTACCTGGTCTAGATGCAACTCTTACAGAAATTTAAAACTTTTTTTTTTTTTAATTTCCTCGTGATTTTTTTTATACCCACCAAGCAGCAGCCTTGAAGGTATATTTTGAAAGTACAGCTCTGCCACACTCCCAGGAAGAGAATTTAAAGGGTCTGCTAGCTATTTTCTCTCTTTCCAGGTGTGTGCACTGCCTGTTCTCAGAAACGACATATGGGTCTAAGTGGATCCTGGGTCTGACCCACCTCTTGTTTCCTTTGTTGCAGATGAACCCGTCATGGTACTTGCCAAAGTGAATTTAAATAAGGAGTAATTCCTTGTTCTTGCTGAAGAATATTCATTAGGTCAGCTAACTGAGGGGGAAACCATTAGGACTATAAGGTGCCAAAATATAATGCCAAAAGGCAAGGGCTGGCCCAGGGACTCTTCATCCTACAAAATGACATGGTTCATGGGTAGAGGAGGCAAAATCCTTTAACTGAGCTGCACAGAGTACTGTATATAGCAGTTCCATGTCTGCAACATAATACTCAAACAGAAACAGGGCTGAACATGATTTTCCCTTTGTACTCATGGCTGGGACTGGTGTAACTAAAAGGCTTTCTGATATCCACACTGTGAGAAATTACTTTTAAAATTTTTAGTGGCTGGAAATGAAAGGATACTGCTGGGCTGTAGTGCTCCCTTGCTAAGTGCTGTAAAAAAAAAAGCTTTATTCACCTATTCTTGTGCAAAACTTCATCCTCTGTCCCAAACTGTGGCATTTGAGCTTTCTTAGAGCAACATGTTTGTGGGAAATTCCACATTGTTTGAGACTTTTAACACAGTGAGTAATGCCAACAACTTTTTAGAAACATAATTATTTCTTACATGGAGCAGAGGAGAACAGACCCTGAAATTCCCCATGAGTTTCTTCTTCCTGTTGGAAATCCCAGACTTTGGATCTAGGAGATTCAAAGTTGAATCCCAGAGACCTGGGAGTTTTGAGCTTTCTGTGCTTTCTGACACCCCTGGAGAACACTGCTTTTGACCTGAGGCCTTGGAGAAGGCTCCCAAATTTGGGTGATGGGGGTTAGAGTCACGAGTGTGCAGTTAAAATAGAAGTATGTGATTTCACATGGTGAAGGGTATTAAATTTGAGGTTTTTATAATATAGTAATAGGTAAGGGACAAGATAGAGGTTTTTGGGCGTTATCCCCTTTCTGTCTTCTTCCTTCTCCTTCATGGTTTCAGGCAGTAGTTCCTGGTTGGACAGTCAGTGCTGCACTGAGGGTCACAGGAATCTGGTTATTGGGTCAAAAGTATAAATAATATAGGTGTGTTCTTTATTGGACTGTTTAGCTTTAAGAGACCTTGTAGCAGCTGGATTCACCTCCATTTTGCACACTTTTAGCTGGTAGCTAGAAGTGTTGCAAAACTCTCTGTACTTTAGATAAGATTTAATAAACAACCAAACCCGAACATGAGAAATTTGTCTACTTCGTGGTTTTAATCCTGACTCTGAGTGAAGACAGAAGAAACTTCAGACAAGCCACTAATTAAGTGGTGCAGATACCACACTTATACTGACACTGCATTATGGTGGCGAGTGGTTTCTTAGGGATTGGTGTTGGGGCTGGTGCTGCTGAACGGGCAGTGGGACCAAGGCTGGTGATGGCACTGAGCTGTGTGGTGTGGTCAGCACTGAAGGGAAGGCATCCTTGACAGGCTGGGCAAGTGGGACCCTGCAAACCTTGTGAAACCTCAGCAAGGCCAAGTGTAATCCCTGTGTGTGGACCAGGGCAATCCCTGAGCAAATGTTATCCTAAGTAATTCAGGCTTGTGTGGCCTCTGGGGTTGTGGTAGAAACTCTTTTTCCACCTGTGCCTGGGGCACAGATGTGTGAAATACAACCCAGTGAATAGGATGAGGGCAGTCATGCTTTGGGTCATACCTTGGAGTCAAAGTAAAAGCAGCTGATGTGTCCTCAAGTCACCTCAGTGCTGCTGGTTTATTGCTGAAGGCTCACAGCTGAAGTCAAATGCTGAATGGTTGCCAAGGACAGCATGTCATTTTGAATATATGAAATTATGGCAGAACTGCATTGCAAGCCTGTTCCTGCAGCTTTTCTTTACACAAAACATGAGAAGTCTCACAGCAGTGAAAACCTGTACGTCTGAGCTTGGTGGGTAGCATTTGCAGCCTGCTGAGTCAGTATGAAAGACCAGAAATGCTGTCAATTTTCTTTGAAGATGAGTTAAAACAGAGGCTTCCAATGCGAAATGCTTTGTAAAATTTGTTTTCTTCTTCTGTTGTGAATAGAATAATTTGCTACTGCAGGGCTGTTCTTGAGTGTGGCACAACTATAGTGTTTCATAGAGAATGGCCTGTTTTTGAGGCAAGAGGGACTATTGTTTCTGGAACTTCCCTCCCCTCAGAAACAAAAGAAATTTCATTAACTAGAACGTTTTTACATCTTATTTGCAGCACTGTGTTCCAGCTCTTGCCCCTGTGATCTTAATTTATAAATCACCTTTTGCATTTCCAAAATTTTAGGTGGTTTGTAAATGTGCAGAGCAGGTCATACCATAAATGGAATGTAGGTTACTCTGTATACTAAAGTGATATTATCAAGAGAAGGAAGTGTAAGTGGTTTTAAAACGTGGTAATCAATAATACATTAATTTCTGGACTTCTGCAAGAATGTAAGTGATTGATTACCCTTGTAATAAAGACTCACTAGTGATTTACTGTCTCACCATAAAACAGGAACGCGACAGAGTTTGGTGCCACTTTATCTTGGTACTAGAGGAAAACAAGGAAACAGAAATGTTAAGAGATTTGAATTGTCACGTGTGTCACCTCAGGATGGGCCAAAATGAGAGGATTGTACCTTTCTAGGTCAGATTCCAGTTGCAAATGTGCTAAAGGCTGGGAGGAAATATAACTTAATGGAGTTAATGAGGGAAGGTATCTCCTCTCTTTTCTCTTTTCTTTTCTTTTCTTTTCTTTTCTTTTCTTTTCTTTTCTTTTCTTTTCTTTTCTTTTCTTTTTTCTTCTTTTTCTTCTTTCATTCTTTTCCTTTTTTTCTTTGTCTTCAATCTATATGTTTGCTTCCTTGAGCAAAACCAATTAGATAAAAGAAGATAAAAGATATATAAATTTGCTTACCAGAAGGGGAGTTATGTGAGTTGACGCAAGTTAAGTGAGTTAAAATTGAGCAGCTCTTCTACAGCCTAACTTCTATGTAAACAATATTGATGGCTTTTGATTCATCTTGTTCTGTATGCTTTTAATCTGTGAGAAATTGCAGATTGATACTAGTACACACACAGCCTAGAGACCAGTGATTTACCATCAAAGTAATTTTATGTTGTTAAAATTAGGGAAAAAGATTGAAAAGTACAAACTTTCCCCCCTATCCACTCCCAATTTTATTCATCTCTTCATGGTTGAAATAAGTGTCCAGATAAAAAACACAACACTCTTTTCTTATATTATTCCATAACATATTTGATATTTCTGCACATAGTACTTGGACTTTGGAGAGAAATCTTGGCATTGCTGTTCCTATATTACAAAGGCTCTGACCTCGCCTACCATATAAAACAGAGCAATAAAAGCTGGGAACAAAATGTCTGAATAAATAACAGGCAGTTCTGTCCCATGAGAAATGAAGGTCGGGCTGCAGCTGTCTGGGAATGCTACTGTTCGTGGAGTCCTGCTCCTTCATCTGAAGGGAAAGACTTCCTGGCCTCTTCCAGAAAAGCAGGCAGATGGAGAGCTTGCTGAAAACTCTTGAGTTTAGAAACAGTGAGTTTGCAAGAGGATGGGGTTGCTCCAAGAACTGCCAGTCCTGGTTGGGATTTGGGAGCAGCTGGGTGTAGCGCAGTCTCCCCAGAGCCTCCTTCTTTTATGACTTTTCTCACTGTCCACGTGCAATGCTCACAGATGATAGACTGGCCTCAGAACACTGATGAGGATCAAGGTGATGGGAAAAGAGCTAGATAAATGTCATTGCTCTTTGGACACAGTGGAAATGGGAGCCCAGGCATGGCTCGGAGCACAGCACGTATGCACGAGCAGATGTGGGTGACCCGACTCACCCTCCCCCAGCACAGGCAGAGCTCATCTTTTCTCATCCAAGAAGGTCTCATTGCCACAGGTGGAAGTGTGGACGACTTGCTGCAATTCTCCCTGGTGTTCCTGCATGTCAGGGCACTGGCATGATCTCTGCTGTTGGATGCTCCTCGAAGTTCCTTTTTAATTTCCATAAGGAATTCCTTTTTAATTTCCGCAGGAAAAAAGAAAGAAAATGAGCCCTGGCATTTTCAGTCTGAAAAGCAAGATATAACACTGGCCTTTGGTAACCTTAGTCACCTGCCAGACATGGAAAGGCTTGGAACATTCAGTGATGTTGTTCAAAAGACGCTGTTAAAATTAGTGAATTGGAGTTGCAATAAAATTCTGACAAGAAGCAAGAAATTAAAGAAAGGATATTCAGCTCTGCCTCACCTTTCAGCTAGGGCAAACTGGTGCAAATTGGAAGGAGTGGCAGGAGAACTGTTCTCTCCTCTTCTGTTCTGGTGTAGACCACAAGGCAACTCAAAACATAGGCAGACTCCTGATTGTAAGTAATTTTGTAACAATAAGCACACAGCTGCCCAGGAATGAGAGAGGAACTTGGTCATTCCCAGGCAACTGTGCCATGCCTCTAACCAGAACGGGCTCAGTGCAAGGATAGGCAACACTCAAACACACTGGGCTGCTTTTATATTAAGATACTTAGGAAAAGCACAGGTCTGGTTGCATTGCCCATTCAAAAGGAGCAACTGTTTGGTTATAGCTCTGCAGGTCTAAGATGTAAATGAGGTAAGATTGAGGTGAGAGCTAATCCATTCTATTGGACTAAATTAGCTGAAAAAATGAGTTACACAAGCAGAAGGAAGCATCAGGTACTGCCAGTGACAGAGGGTAACTGTGAGGGGAGAAATAATAAGACATTTATCTCCTGCGGTCTCTTACAGCCTTACCCACTGTGTGATCCCTCCAAGACAAAGAAATGTAATTATGGAAAATCCACTTGCTGCCAAATTAATAAGATCAGCTCCAAGGCAGCGTTTTGATGCAGCAAATTCAGCTCTTTTGGTTTCCCAGTATCAGTTCAAGAGTGCTGAGGCTGTACAACACGTGTTGCTCCAGCACAAACCTTCCCGCTGCTCAGATCTGTCGGGAAAGGCTGGGGAATTAAAGTTGTAGGCAAAGCTTTAAGGCACATGTCCTTCCCACTGCACCTGGTGTCACAAACATCCAAGCTAGGGTTGTATTTTCTGTTTTCTGGATGTGTTGGCCCAATAAAGGTGTAACTGGGCACAGTCAAGGCTGATCCAGGCTGACTCTTTGGTAGTGGTTACCTGGTACTGATGGCCATGGAATCACGGACTGGCCTTTTGGGCAACTTACAGATACATCCTGCCACCAGGGAGGTAAATTTAAAGTAAAGATTTGCTTTGGGGGAATTGCTAACAGACTTTTTTCCTTTCCCCCCCTCAAAGTTGACAAAACTCACCTGTTTCATGACTTTGCTGTATGTTCACTAAACTCTTTGTCTTAAGCTTGTTAGAAGATGCATACATGTGAATTAATTTTGTTGTGAAACTCCTTTTATGAAACACTTTAAAGTAATATCCAAATAAAAAGGTTTGTTTTTTTTTTTTGTTAAGGGAGGATTCAACTAAGCTAAGAAACGTGAGGGCAAATTATCCAGTGTGCAGGCAGAAGAAAGGCTCTCATCTTCACCCAAGGTGTTGTGGTGTAGCAGTAGCTTTGCTCAGGGCAGTCTGTGTTCATAGTGGGAAGTTTGGAATTTCTTCTCCCGTTGAGCAAATATCTCTAAGTGCCCTGTTACTCTGGGTTTCACTCTGCTACTGTCTTGTCCAGCCTGTGAAATGAAACAGAGCCTTGGGACTGTTAAGGAAGTGATGCTCTGACATGGGTTGCTTTTTCTGATAGGGCCAAACAGTATTGGGCTTCAGGCAAAAAGCTGAGAGTTTTGCTTGGGTGCAAGCTAGCAGTGCACACATTAATGCAAGGCAACTGGAAGGTTTTCAGTCTCTACCTGCAGCCAAAAAACACCTTCAGCTTATGAATTACGTACAGCCTGTGCTAGATGCCTCTGCTCTGTGAGTGCTTCTCCTCAGAGTTCTGGTGCCAATCTGAGGGAGGGAGGCTAACAGCACTGGAAACCTCATCCACTTTCCTGCTGCTGTTGTTTATTTTGTGTCCCTGTGTAGATACCATCTGGGATTAGGCAGGCAAAGGAATAACAGTGCTGACACATCTCAGCTTTGCAGGTATTGGAGAGGCCTGACTGTAAACAGCTGTTACCACAAACTTCACTCTGCAGCCTTGAACTTGGTGCTGTGACTGATGAGCAGCCCACCCCAGTGCTGCAGCCAGGACTAAATCCTCCCACACAGGACATTCTTCTCCATCCTGAGGATGCTGCTCAGGGTGCCTGATTGGTGCCTCAGCCCTCTTACACTGCAAATTTTTAACAAGTGGAGGAATAACAGCTAAAGTCTGGAAAAACTTATAGAAGACAAATGAACCTGCAGAATTTTCATCCATTTTTGTTCCCTGGTAAAAAGAGTAAGAATTTTAAACCAGGTCCAGGATTTTTCCTCTGACAGCCCTTAGTGGAGGCATCTTCCCTTGTCTCCTTGGCACCACAGCTGCCTCTGCATAACTGGTTCCCAGAGCACTCTCACTTCAGTTCTGGGGCTTTCCTTGGCCATAATCATGGCCAAAAAAGTAATTTCCTGGACAGTATTGGAGTTACACTGGTGCCCAACATGGAGCAGGAGAAAAACTGATCTTATGTTAGGATTGGACACTTAGAAATAGTGTCAGATCATATCACAGGCTGCAGGAAATGCAGTGAAAGTCATATCCCTGTTTCGGTTTCCATGCCCTGTTCAGAGGTCAAAACTGCCTGCCGTTGTGAAGTGCAAACCCTGGGACTTTTCCTGGGAACTGATAAAGCTGTGGAATTTCAGTGTCCTAGAGAGAGCCTGGGACAGTGCGTGGGAGTCCACAAAGCTCTTTCTACCCCCAGGGTGATGGGTTGAAGGGAATGGAATAAGGTGCCATGTCCCCACACTGACACAACTCAGAGTAACACTTTTCTGTGTTTCCAGTGAGCTCCTCCAGCTTTGCTCCCTGGGGGGAATCTGGTCTGGGACAGGGGTGGGGGGAAGCAGAGAAACCACACCTTTTCTGAGCAGACAGTGAGATTCCTGAGGGACCCAGCACACCTGGGAAACAGAGGCATCATACACCTGAGAAGCCACTTGCATCCCCAGGCAGATATTCATCCTGCCAGCTTGCAGCTGATTGCTGCTGGGTGAGGGAAAGAAGAGTCTGTGCAGCAGCACCACTACCCTGCTGATCCATGAGGGGTAATTGAGAGAGGCTGAGTAGATCAGAGAAGTCGTCTGCAGGTCCAGTGTCATTGCTGAGGACTGGAGAAGGAAGCGCCCCACTTCCCCTGTGGTCCCATCATGCCAATGTGTTAGGGTGAGCCCAGCTGGCTCTTGGGCACTGTGTACCTTGGCGGTAATTCTTTCCCTCTAATTAGACTTAAAGGGCAAGGCTGCAGTCAGTTAATAATACTGACTTAATTTCTCTCTCTCCTGCTATCTGGCACTGGGCATATAATAAAGAAAGTAAATGTTTGCTAAGCGAGGAAGTGGGGCAGGTGAGTTTACATCAGTGATGCTCTCTGGGACACGTGTGGATCGGTGGCATTAAAGCTACTCAGTTCCTCAGTACCTTCTGTACCAAGGACAGAAAATTGCAGGCTAATCTCTGCACATGTTTTGGGCTGGCATTTGGCCTGGAATCCCACCCCACTGATGGTCAGAGGAAATCTGTGTGCGTGAGAGCAGACGTTGATTTACACAAGTGGCTCTGACTGTATAAAACATACTTAAGATGCCAGGGCAGGACTTGGAAGGAAAAGAGGTGCCCTGATCCAGCACTTGCTGATAAAGGATTTGGCAGCTTATCAGCTACGAAATCATCAAGGCACCAAATCTCAGAGCCATGCACGCGGAAAAAGTTTAATCTCTGCTGTACCTAGAAGCACCTTGGCCTCAGCTGTAGGGAACCTGAATGAGAAAGCATTTGAGCGTCTGAAAATCTCTACCTTCTTCCCTCAAGAGGTCTTGGAGTGACATGTAGGTATCTTTTGCTGTATCAGCAAAGTCCTTTAGCTCATGCCTTGGCTATGCTCAGCTTACTGGCATAGTTGTCCCCTGAAAACGAGGTGCTGGTGGCTGATAGCTCACACAACTCTGGATCTGCCATGCCTCTGGCAGTGGGTGGTTACCTCACTTCTCTGCCAGCATTTCCCTCCTGCTGCTTTCCCTGTGCTTGGGGAAGGGGCTCTTCATCCATTCTGCTTGTGGTGGCCGACAAAACTAGGTAATGCTTCAGGGGATAGAAAGAGTTCCCTCTGCTGATGGCAAAATCTTTAAAAAAAGAAAAAAAAAAAAAGAAGAAGAAAAAATTGTTTACTGATCCCTAATAAGGGAAATATAATATCTATATTTGGCCTTGATTTTTTTTTAACAACTAAACTGTAGTTTCTTAACAACCTGTTATTTCCTATAGTTATGTACATTCTTACGTTTCAAGTGAGCCTCACCCCTTCCTTTAAGCTGCATATTTTCCATTTTAAGATTTCCTGTTCAAGCTAAAGGGCAAAGATCTTTAAAATATCAGCACGAAGCTGGGCTTACTTGCAGCATGTCAAAGTTATCAGGCTCCCAGTTCTTGGTCAGGCTGGTGCACTTTCTCCTTATCAGAGGAACAGGTCCCAAGTTCAATGTCTTTGACTCTAACTGATGTTCTGGACTAAAGTCCTGACTGTGTGGGCAGCCAGGCAGGAGACAGCAGAGTAATATGCGTCTGTATTTGATGACCATTATTGTTATTGTGATTGGCAGCAGTTACACAGACTTCTGTCTGCAGGGTGTTACCTTTCCTTTCTTTACCTTCTCTCTCTCTATTTGCCTGCATCTACTCACCTTATTTTCTCTCCCTGACAGCTACAACCAGGCATGAATGAGTGGAGGGACAGGGTAGGACTGAAGGGAAAGGAGCACACACAGTGAGCAGAAGCAGCATCTGAATTATGTATGCACTAAACATTGCAAAAGATGCAATTGAACAAAAGCTGGTAACACTCAATTGTAGGTATTCAACAACAGCCATCCAATAACAGCTGCTGTGTTAGATTGGGGCCAGGGGGATGCTGGGATCAGGCATCAGTCATCCTCCCTGGGGTCTGTCCTGCATTGCCCTTACAAACAGCTGCCCCTGATCAAATTACCATCAATGAAACCAAATACACGAGAGGGGAGGAGGGCAGTCTGCAGGGAGCTGATCCTGGAGTTGGCTGTGCTGCTACTGAAGCATGTCTTTGACAAATAAGGCTAAAAATACCATGTGATGGAGAAGGAGATACTAGGATAATCATGGGTCACAGCTACTGAAAACTGTATCGGCCTAAACACTTTTTTGACAGAAAGCTATTATTTCCCCCTTTTTCTTTACCTGGAATTTATTTTGGAATATTTCCTCTTTTTAAACAAAAAAAAATTTCTGTCTCAGTCCTGGATCAAACTTATTTTCTTTCATTGCTTTTTACTTTGTGGAAATGTGCAAGAAATGAGGTGGGAGGGGAAGGAGTCACTGGAAGAAGAGTCTACTCTCCAACCATTTCCTATCCTTGTCTGCTTCTCATGGTGCCCAAATGCAGCTAGAACAAATCCTGCAGGTACCACCTGCAGGACATGGATAAAGCAATGGCAGAGACACATTACATGCAATATCCCATTTGGGAAAGGCTTTTCCTTTCAGCATAAACTTTCAGGAGTGCTGCTGCCTGTCTGCCTCTCCAAACAGCAATTTTCTGTGCCACTGATAAGAAGGAGCTGGGGCTAGTACATCTGAAGAAGTATAAATGCTTAATTTGGGTATCACAGAGAGGTGAAATACCTGGGGAAAACTTGACCTTACAGCCCAAGAGGTGTGCTCCATAACTTGCCATTGCCTCTGCTCTCTGCAAAGCACAGGTATTGTGGGACACCTTAGGAATCTGAGGGGAAAACACAGCCAAGTCCATTCTTTTCCCAGGTGGAGGGCAGGGAGGGGCAGGAGAGCACAATGAGTTTTGGAAGGATGGAGTGTCACCCCTCTGGCTATATGGCAGTGCATTCCAGGAGACAGACCCAGAGAGTGCAGCCCTTTCTTCTGCTCTTCAAATCTGCTGCCTGGATATTTAGCCCCACAGTCTCTGAGCTCCTGGAATGCACTGCCATATGCTTTGGGCTGTCTTCTTGGCTAGTGGTAGAGACTACTCACCAGAGAGCAGAGCCAGGAGGACCACAGGAGCAGTGAAGAGTGAGGGATAGATTTGTGTTCATGGTGACTCAGTGTGTGAATTTGGGAAATCACTGAAATCTATGGGGCCTTCGGTGTTTTGACAGAGCCAGAGGAGAAGGGCTTAGAGCCCTGTACCACTGACCCTGCAACCTGTGGTGACAGCAGGTACAAAATACCTGTTCTTAGACTGTTTGATTGCAGAGGGCATCCCTGTAGAAGTCAAACAGCCCTGCCAGAGTGCTGTGTAATGCCAAACTGGGTGAAAGGTGCAACATGCACAGCTGTTCCAGCAAGATAAAGCAGATGCCCCAGGGTACCAGCAGTGCTATGGATACAGCTGATGGCCATGGAGGGACAGGAAAACCCAGCCCTGTTGTGTCTGCCGTGACATCAGTGTTGCTAAAGTGCTACAAAGGTCAACAAAGTCATCCTGTGCCTGCTGGAGGTGCAGTCCAACCTCCTCTCTGCTGGCAGGAGACACAACAGCCCAGGGACACCCAGTCCCTGCTCGGACCAGGGCACTGGGGAGAAGAAGGTGCCTGCTCCATCCAACTGTATCCCATTCCAGAGGGATGAGGGTCAAAGCCCAGACAGCCTCACTAGCTCTGGTGTGTTTTGACCGACAAAGTCAGACATGTCCTGCACAGTTTTTATTAATTTTGTTTCAAATAATTCCCTTTCTACTTTCTGTTAATTTTTTTCTTCCAAGAGAAAGCAGAGAACTCTTTCCCCCCCTCCTTGCCTTTTCATTTAGAAAGCAAGCAACTCTTTTCCTTAAAATTCTTTCTAAAAACTCCCCTGCAGGTTTTCATGGTCTCATGTTTATAATTATGGCTAGCAGGAAATGTTGGGTCAATTTCTGTTTCTCTTGAAATAAAAATATTTGTTTAAATGTCGTGATTCTAAATGACTTATTCCTTGGAAATAAGGAATAAGGAAATAATAAATAAGGAATGAGAGGAAGAAGAAAATAAATTTTAATTCTGGATAACTTCCCGAGGTACCTTTTTTTTTAAACAAAATTTCTAATGCTTGATAGTAGTTTTTACAATTAGCCTTTCTCAGGAAACTAAAATATTTGCCTCACTTCCAAATGAAACCAAACGTAGATACCAAATTCTTGAACTTCCAATGAACTAGGAAGCTTGTGATTAGTTTAGCACAAATTGCCATGCAATTACAAGTGCTGCTCTTCTTTCCCAGCCAAAGAATCAATTTCAATAACTACCTGCCTGTAAATGTGAAATAATCACTCTATCCTGACAGGAAAAGCAGCCTCTTAAGCCCTCTGGCTTAGCTTCAAACACACATGAGTTGAAGGTCTAAAGCCCCTCCTGTCCCAGCAGTTTTCCTTTCTCAGTGGATTTCCCCACTGCTCCAGTGTTCCCTGACCACCTGCAGATTCTCGTGCCAGGATCAGCAGAGTCAGGGCCAACGTGAGAGTGTAAAGAGATTTTGGGTGGCTCCTCTAGGATCTCAAGCCCTGAGTGCAAAGAGATCTTCCCAGATGCTGCCTGGAGGATGTAGGGCCCTGGCTGGTTAAAACCCCATGAGACTTCTTGGGGTTGCAAATGGATGGCAGAGTGATTGGAAAAGGAGGTCAGGAGGCGAAAAAAAGGAAGGAGAGGTGGTTTTCCATGCTGACCACGCACTGATAGGTGGTGCAGAGCTGGAGCTGCCACCTGAAAGCCAGTGTAAGGTCAGTGCAATGGCTAGATATTCTGCTGGAGCACCAAAGGGAGCCTGTGGAGGGACAGCAGATCCTCCTGAGTGAGCTGGAGGGTATAGATATGCAGGGGTAAATTGAGTTATCCAGTAGACGCTAGGGAGATGATAAGGCATGTCAGTAGATCATTTATTTTCATTTATGGCTCAGGCCTATCTAAGGCTGCTGATAAGGTCATTGTTTCCCTTGAGTCACTGTCGTCAGGCTGTATTTGTACATTTACATGATTAAGCAGCAGGAGAATCTAGCTTTATCTTAATTTGTATTTTTATGGTCATGTCTTCCTTGTATTTGCCTCTGCTTCTGTCTGTGCCCAGGACTTGGGAGAGCTGAAACGTCTGATCAGTGCTGCGCTGACATCCCCAAATTATTTACTCCAGGGCAACACGTAGAAACCTGCAGGAGAACCAAGGTTGTGCAGAACTGGCATCTCCCAAACGCCAGCCTAGAGGACAAAGTGATTATTCCATCCCCTGGCTGGCAAAAAAAGATGCAGAGATTCCACTTTCTCCGAAGGTTTGGCTTGTGGCATGACTAGTGCATGATGAATGGACGTCAGCGGCACATGACAGACGTGCGTCTGGCTGCCCTGTGCAGCAGCCTCTAACTGCCTTATGGAATGTGTTCTGGATGACTGACTCAGGGCCATAAATGTTTATTAGCCTGACGGACTCCAGAACAATCAATTAAGTCTTTATTAAAACCGTTCATGAGAGGATCCTCCACACAAAGCAGTACCAGCGAGGACTTGTCTTACTTGGCACACCCTGTCCACCTCTGCCAGCTGGGAGACTCTCTGACCATGATTTCTGCAGGCTTGGACAAGCTGCTCTGAGTAATGCTGTGGTTCTGGTTAAAGTTTGTCACTACTCGATTTAATACCCTCTTACACACGTGGGAATAATGTGCATCTCCTTTTTTTTGATGTTTTATTTTTTCCCTTTCTGTCATGTGAGTTTGGATTGGAACCAATTTTTTTTTTTTTTTTTTTAATTTTAGGAGCTCCCTACTCTCACTCATAATACGTTTACATTAAAAGAGGGCTCTTGTCCTAGTAGGGCTCAGTGAGGCAGTTCTGGTGATAACAGAACTAACAAATAAAATTACACTTCTCCTGTGTCACAGGATTCCTGGAGTCATACACAGGGCTCCACAGCAAAAATAAAGGATAATTTCAGTCCACCTGAGGGCTGACTGGCCAGATGGAGTTTTGCACGATGCATAAGACACGTTGCCTTTCTAGCAGGGCAGTGCTATTTATTCTGCCAGCAGCATTTCCCACATGGGTTGCCTGTGGCTCACGTTCCCTGGGGAAGGCAGGGAGGGCTGTGAGCAGCACTGGTGCCTGGGCTGCAGAGAGGAGCAGCAGCTGGCCCGGACCCCAAGGTCCATCCCCCTCCCAGGACATGTCCCTTGCCCCCTAAGCATGGGCACAGAGCTGCAGAGAGGACAGCACATGGCCGTCTGTATTCCCAGAGGTGGCTGGGGTTGTCAGGGCACGTGGGGACATCACCCTGCACCTGCTAAGCCCACGGTGCTGCAGCAGCTTTGCCCTGTAATTTTGAGAGGAGACAGAAAGGCAGGCTCCTTAGAGTTAAATTCGCTTCCTAGGCTGAGAGCTCGGGATGCAGAAGCTGCCAAGGCATTCCCTTCCTCTAGGATGTGGAGCTGGAAGCCAACAATTTGCTTGGAACGCCTTTAGTACAAATCTTTGGGACTAATTCAGGCATCTAAACTGATCTTATTCCACTTTTTTCCTCTTTATGTAAGTATCACTATTTTTCTTATTGTATAGTATTATATCATCTGGTCTTGGGACCAGGTCTATCTTGGAAAAATCCTCCTCAGCTGGTCCTTGTTGGAGATTCTCCCTGTGCAGCTTTTACTATACTTGAGATGTGCATCCTGATAGGTCACCCTCTATCCTAGTTTGAACAGAAAATGTCTCATATATACACATAACTGACCTTTATGAGGTGAGCAGTTATAAAAGTGGATGTCAAAGAAGCTGTGAAAGCTGAATAAAAACCCAGGGGCTGTGGTTTGACATGGCACAAGGTCTGAGATGTAGGCAGAGCAGAGTTTGGTTTAATGACCTCTAGTCCCCACTCCTCCCACACATACAAGAGAAGTTCTCCTTTGTTTGCTGTTCACCAGAGTACTTTCATTTAGCAAACAAGGTGATTTAAAAAAAAAAAAAAAAAAAAGAAAGAAAGGCTGGGGAATATATCCTGGTAGAAGTAGAAGAATTTTCAAAAGCCATTTTTAGTCAACCTAGAGTACTTTTAAGGCTAAAAACAAATTTCAGCAATTTTTTCAGCAACTCTTCTGGCAGCAGGACTTTGTTGCATGAGGATTGAGACAGAGGAGGCCACATGCGCACACATCATGAGAACTCCCTGCAGATCCCTCTTTTGTCTTGGATTTTCCACCTCTCAGATGGGAAAGTCAAAACCTTGGCCCAGGAGGAGCCTGGCTGCTCAGCAGTGGAGCGGGGAGTTATTGTTTGTTACCTGCTGATCACTAATTGCCAGCTTAATCCCCGTGTTTGTGTCGCTGCTGGGAGGGAGCCAGCCCCAGCAAAAAGGGACCGTGGTGTGTTTAACCGGGTTAATGACTGTGTAATTACCAGTCTCCCTGAGCACTCTTCCACAATTAGAGCTCTGTCACATCCTCGCGACCTGACAGGATTTTGGAAACGTAATTAGAGGCTTGGCGGCGCTGCCGGTGTCGATCGTGAGGGCGTGAGGGGAGGGGGAGGAGGTGGAATCGCTGTGAGCAGTCTCGCTCCTAAAAGTGTCTTATTAACTTCTCTGCCAGCAAATCTCTCTGTCCAAGGGCCCTGATCTACCTTCTCAGCTCCCTCCCCATGCCAACCAGGCAGTGTGGCTGCAGGAAATCCCTTCTCTGTCTGGAAAACACCACAAGCCAGGGCCCTGCCTCTCCAGGGCTCAGCTGGGGAATTTGGCCTCTCACAGGTGCAGTGGGCAAAGCCCATCTCTGCGCCCCAGTCAGAGCAATTTCATCCTCAAAGCAGCTCCTCCAGGGAATTTGTTTGGTTTATGGATGGTAAACCCCTCATGAATAAGAGATTCTGCTCGTCACAGAATCCCAGGATGGGTCAGGAAGGGAGCACATCTGGTCCCAGCTCCCTGCTGCAGCAGGGTCATTCCAGGCCCATTGCACAGGATTGTGTCCAGGTTCTGCAATATTTCCAGTGAGAGGAACTCCCCAGTCTCTCTGGGCAGTTTGTTCAGTGCATGGTCACTGCACAGAGAAGAAGTTCTTCCTCATGTTCAGCATGGGCATAAATTCCTGCCCATTTCTCTTGTCCCATTTCTCCCGACAGAGCAGGGCCTGTTCCATGCTCTGAGCCCTCCCCGCAGAGAGGGATGAGGTTGCTCTTATGCCCCCATCCATCTAATCTATATATTTATCAGAAATATATACATATATACATCCATATATATGAGGAACACACTCATGTTTCTGGTTGTTTCTGGTGGCTAAAAGGAGCAATAAGTAACAGGCTGAATCATACATTCCCCTCTTCTGTTTTACTCATACTCCCTCCCAATCTTCCCTGATTCTGCGCTTTTTTTTTTTTTTTTTTTTTTTTTTTTTTTTTTTTTTTTTTTTTTTTCCCACATACCTTTTCTCTTCCCTCAGGTTCTGATTCATTTAGCAATGGAATCACTCGGGCCTCTGAGTTCACTGTCTTCCTTTCACTGGAGACATGTACAGCCACCACTCCCAACCTCATGCAAGTAGCATTGCCTCACTGTTATCCAAAACAGTTTCCTCACGTGGTGGAAAATTGTGACACTTGTGAATTTTGTGAATTCTTTCTTTCTTTCTTTCTTTCTTTCTTTCTTTCTTTCTTTCTTTCTTTCTTTCTTTCTTTCTTTCTTTCTTTCTTTCTTTCTTTCTTTCTTTCTTTCTTTCTTTCTTTCTTTCTTTCTTTCTTTCTTTCTTTCTTTCTTTCTTTCTTTCTTTCTTTCTTTCTTTCTTTCTTTCTTTCTTTCTTTCTTTCTTTTCTTTCTTTCTTTTTCTTTCTTTCTTTCTTTCTTTCTTTCTTTCTTTCTTTCTTTTTCTTTCTCCCTTCTTTCTCCCTTTCCTTTCCTTTCCTTTCCTTTCCTTTCCTTTCCTTTCCTTTCCTTTCCTTTCCTTTCCTTTCCTTTCCTTTCCTTTCCTTTCCTTTCCTTTCCTTTCCTTTCCTTTCCTTTCCTTTCCTTTCCTTTCCTTTCCTTTCCTTTCCTTTCCTTTCCTTTCCTTTCCTTTCCTTTCCTTTCCTTTCCTTTCCTTTCCTTCTCTCCACACAGGAGCTGCAGCTGCTTATTATAGTTTACACTGCCTTTCAGATAGCTGTTAAATACCCAGCACACTCCACAGGAGCCTGCTTATTGCTAATATTTCCACATTTCTTCCCACTCCTCTGTAAAGGAGCTCTTCCTTTTTCAATGTGGCAAGAGGTTCCAGCTGCTGTTAAGGAAATGAGTTTTTCACCTTGGAAAGCCTGTGTGAGTCTTGAAAGGGAGATGTTATTTCTAAATAAATGTCTGGGGGGATTCAGCCGTATTTTTTTGGCTGGCTAGGTTGGGGGTTGATTTGGGGGGTTTTTTGGTTTGTTTTTTTGTTTGTTTGTTTGTTCTTTTTTCCCTTCACATGCACAGGTACGTGCCACAGCACTGGTAATTTATCATGCTTGCTTAAAATTTGTAGCATTCACTGTATTTCTCATTCATTTTGTAATTGGATTGGGCATGTGCTTATGTGGTATCCAGATAAGCAGGAAGTTAGCAAGCAAGCACATTAAGTTAAATTCAGTGTAAATAAAATGCATCAGCAACTAATTTAAAATGATGCAAAGGTCCAACAAACATGTGCTGAACTTGAAAGGTACCTGCAGGTGCAGCTGACTCTTTATTTTGGTGTTCATGACTTGGCTGGAAACCAGCCCATGTGAGGTCACATCAGAAAGGCTTTACCCTGGCTTCCCCTTCCTCCTCCTCCTCCTCCTCCTCCTTTCTTTGGGAAATCAGAGGCCAAGAATGGAACCAGTCTCTAACTGGGGTAAATCTGACTGAAGGGTGAAGAGGATGATGAGAGTGACAAACAATGCATCACCACCCCCATTTTGCAGGTTTGAAAGTACATGAGAATCACACCTGAAAGGGTAATCATCTAAATATCATGGAGGTGCCTAATTCCCAGAAATTTCTACAAGAGATAGGGATGAGGGCACTCCAGAGGATGCTGCCCTGAGGAGTCACTTCAAATGCCACTGTGGAGCCGTTGTCAGAGCTGGAGGATAAAACCAAATCTCTGGAGGTATCATTTTGTGCTTAACTGAAAAAGATCTCGCTGGATCCATTCCAATCCTCGGTGACTAACTCGCACTTTCCATGAGATCTTTCAAAAGCAGCCTCCCTCTGTCCCAGCCCACCCTCACAGCTGGCCCCAAAACCTGCCCCTTTCTTCCTGGGAGTGTGGATCCTCTCTCAGGCAGGAAAAGAGCTCTTGAGAGGGACTGTGGCAGGTTGGCTCTTTCATGCAAGCTTCTTTCTGTGTGGTCTGTGCCAGACCGAAAATTGTGGATGGAACCATTAACGACTTCTCCACCTTCAGGACAGCAGTGGTGTTTTGTCAGTGCCTGTAGCTGGGATTACAAAGAGGTCGGTGACAAAATCTCACCAGTGTAGTTGCATAGTGTTGCTTGCTGAAAAAGAAAAAAACAAAAGAAAAAAACCCCCCAACAAACAAAACAACAAAACAAAAAAAATTCCAAACAACTGTTTCACTGAAAACTCTTTGTTGGCAACTTTAAGTACTCATAAGGTGTTGTAAGCACCCTGGGTTATGCACCTCTGCAGTGTTTTCATCTCTAGGATGTATCATGTGATACAAAATTTATTCTAAGGTACTTGTCACCAAACTAAATTAAACTTTGGGAATGGCAGTCCATTGCAGGAGGAAACAAACGTGTTCTGACATAAGAATTGGAGCTGCTGAGACTGTGGACTTTGGCAGAGGTTGGCAATGTCTCTGCTGCAGTTCAGAGTGATGCCAGGGCTGTTCTGATGTGTGCCAGGCTTTGCTGAAATGCTCAGACAGGCCATGGCACTGCCTGTGTCACCCTAAACACAGGGAAGGAATCCCCTTCCTGCACTGGGGAAATCTCTTACCTGGCTGAGTGGAAGGTAAATGAGCCTTGGATGTATCTTTTAAGGAACTACAAGGGCTGGATTGAGCGCTGTGGGGGGAAAAGGAATCCAAACCTGGTCTCTCCAGTTACAAAGGACAAGATTCCCCTTGTTTTGACAGGAAGCAGGAATGTGGCTCTGCGTGATCTTACCCATGCCTTAATGCTGCCAAAGTGTTTTTTGTCCATTTTTCTATTGCTTAAAAAAACCCAAAAACCCCTTGACTGGTCCCTAGAGGAGAAGGAAGCCTTTTCCACAGGAACAAAGTCTTTTCCCCTAGTCTTCACTCCTCACCGTATCAGCTTCCTACGTGGTCATCAGGAATGTAAATTATCAGGCATTCTCTGTATCAATAAAGATCCTTTTCAGTGTAATAAGGTGTTGGGCTCAGCTATGTCAGGACTTGATGAAGCGGAGACTGATGTTTCTCTAAATCCTGCCCAGGGCAGTAAAAATAAAGCTTGTTCTAAGATTTCAGTCAATTTCCTTGCTTCCTTACTCCTAGAAATCTTGTTTTGGGCATACCTAGGCTGTGAAAATTCCTTGTTTATCCCTGCAGAAATCCACTAACAAAGGACTCATATTTAAAGTGACTAGCTGAGAATTTTGCTGGTTCTTTCATTTGTTTCTTCTTGTTGTATAATGAGAGTCTGACACCATAGTAGTCATCATTATTAGAGTGAGGGCTTTTCTGTTTTCTTTGTTCATTTAAACAAACAAAAAAAATCTTTAAGACTTTAGATTTAGACTGAAGGCTGTCCTCCCCCTCCTCACATACACACACTTTGTTGAAGGATTTTTGGAAGGTTTGAGGAGCAATTACTGTGAGTTCTTAATGCCATAATTGAAGGTGTTGAATCTTCAACAAAGCCTGATTTTATTAAACTTGCGAATTAGCCCTGAAATCAAATAGTTGTTAACAACAAACAAAAAGGCCTTCTCTAGAGGTTTCAGTTACTTTTTTTTCCTTTTTTTTCCTCCTTTATCTATATTTTTGGTGATTTCTGCCTGCAAGTGGCACTGACACAAAACCCTTGCCATAAACAAGAGAGGAAGTGCTGTGCTATGCTGCGTCTGCAGCAAAATTCAACCCAACCCAGCAATGTATTTAAAGAAGTCTTTGGAAGATGAAATTTAGTTCTGAAAATCAGACTTTTGCAGCTGACCCTCCTGGAACGTAAAACCTATGTCTGTTTTCAGCCTATGAATGCACATGCTAAATTGTTTGCCTCTTTTTATTTTTATTTATAAAATCCAGTCCATAACAAGATTCATCTGTTCCACCAGGCTTTTTAGTAGCCAGAAGGGTTTTTTATTGTTGGCGAGCATGAGTTTACAAGGGTGGAGGATCATCTGGTTTTGTAGCCAGCTGTTGGCCATTGTTAGGGAATATTAAAAGCTCTTTGTACGTGTGCCCAGATATGTGTTCGAGGGGCGTGCCATTAATCAGCTTCTAACTATGGGAATAATGATGAGACATCTAAGGAAGACATTTCAAACTTATTAAAATAGCATTCAGGTGGGGAAAGTAATTCCTTCTTCTGCAGATCGTCTCACAAGTGTCCAGGAATGATGTACTAACCAATTCCCCTGCCACCAACACTCCCCCCAGTCCCATAAACACACAATATTGTCCTTTAAAAGGTGCTTTGTGTACATCTCCTGTGCTGTCCCTGGGACTTTAGCTTTGTAACTTATCGTGGCCTCGTGGTGTTCAGTGTGTCAGCAGAAATCCCCACAAACTGACCTTGCTCGTAATGAAAGGTTTCAGGTAACATGCTTTGCCTCTCATTTGCCTGGGAGAATATGTGTGCCAGCAGCCAGCTGGGACAGGGCAGCTGGTGGAGATGCAAAAGCCTGATTGCATGTCTGAGCAGTGAAGAAATGCTGTTTGCTGATTCTTCACATATTTACAAGGCCATGCTGTCCTAAAACTTACAGCCCACTGGCTGGTGGCCACAAAGGTCCTGTGGCACCTGGAAAAGGCTTTCCTCTCTTCAGCCAGGGTAAGAGGTGTTGTTTTGGGGAGAGACCACACAGGAAAAATCCTCAGAGGAGCAACATGTCACTCCTGAGATGTTCTTGCTTGTCCTGGCTTCCAGCAGCTTTTGGGGTTTCCAGGAATGGCCCTGTTTATATTTATCACTGGAAATCCTGCCACCACAATGCACACAATTCACTCTGACCCTGGCTGGTGCCAGCTTCCTTCAACCCATGAGGAAGGCACCAGAACTCCCCTTTCTGCTGCCAGAAGAGTGGCTTGAGTAGATCTCTGTTAGTGGCATCCGAATAAAATAAGATAAAAAAGCAAGTTTTTGACAATTCCAAGAATTGATGAGAGTGCTAAAATTTAAGGAGATAATTGGAAACTCACTGGGATGGGACTTATTTGTAAAGCAGATCCAAAGAAGCTTAAGGATGACTTGAGAGCATAATCTGTAAACTCTTGAATTTTGAGTAGATGTGTTCAATGTCCCCTCCAAAACCCATGTTTACATTGGAGACTGCAAGGGACAAGAACACGTATATACACTGTGGATTGCAACAATGCTTTCTAAGCTGTTGAAGCTTGTGTACTTTTGCTAAAATTTGACAGGTTTAAGGAACAAAATAACTTTGAATAAGTTCTAATGGTTTTATACTGACACAAAAGACCTAGGAAAAGTACCTGTCTGTGGCATGGGGACATCTCCCAAGAGTCTGGAAGACTATCAGGTCATGCTGTATGAATTTAAGCAGTGGTCTCCTCCTGATTCTGCTTTAATATTGTCAGCTCTTGGCTTTTAAAGCTTATTACTCAGACTATCCTCAAAAAACATAAGATTGAGCAATCACGAGGTTTTAAAAAAAATGGTAAATTGTGTGTTCTTTTTCTCAGCCTTGAGGGTTTATGTTTTCAGTCTTTTCTCTGCAACAATGCCGACTAGAAACTTACTTCTAAAACACTGGAAATAGAGAATGTTTGTGTAATCACATGACTTGAAAAAGTAAGACCTTAGGAGAAAAAAAACCAAAAAAACAAAACAAGACCAAAACCGAAAACTTGTGATACAATCTCCAGAAGACTAATAAGATAAAATCTTCTGGAGATAAATTGTCCAGATGAACAAAAATAAGACATCAAGTAAAAACAAAAGTTATGGATTCCTATTTTCCCTCTTTGAATAGAAATCACACTGAGATTTTGGCAAATATGAAAAATGGGGAAAATATGTTTAAGAATAAGCACACAGACATTAAGTTAGTGTTTTGCCCATCACTATACACCTTTATCCCTGGACATGTTTTTAAGCCTTTTTATTCCCCTGAAATGGAATAAGAGAAACACTGAACTCGATGGCCAGACATTTATAAGGTGTGAACCAGTGCAGTAGAATTTCAGTCAAGGGCTCAGGTCACTGGATGGCCTGGTTTCATGAGCTGCTCTCTTTAGGTTTTACTCTTTTTCAGCTGCTACTGGGGAGAATATGTGAACCTAGTGTTTGCAAATAGTCCTCAGATGAACCCATAGAGAGCATCTCAGTAGCTCAGTTAATGTCACCTACTCCAGATGTCCTCCCTGGACCTAAACTGTCAAAGAAAATATCTTTATAGCTTGCACAGACAGCAGAATCCAGCCCTTGAACAGGCTCTCACGAAGAACAAATAGCGAGGCACGATTTTTGCCTTTATATTCAAATGCATGCTATTGTTCTGTAGTTACATAAGCCAGCCAGTCAGAGGACAGAAGCAACATCATATGACTTATGTAACTAACCATTGCCCAATCCTGCAATGAGATCTGTGTGGCCAGGCCCCCCCCATGCAAAGCCCCATTGAAGTCCAGACAAAGATCACTCCAGGGTTGGAACCCAACATGGTAGAATTTATGACTATTTGCAACAAGCCACTCACGAAAAAAACTGAGAATTAATCCCTGAAGAAACGGGTGATTTTTTTTTTTATGAACAAATACATTCTATTCTGTTTGTAAGAGCTTTGTGGATAATTCAGGATTCAGAAAAGAGGCAAAATCCATCAAAGCGAATAGACATCAATTTCTAATTATATGTCCGGTTCTTCAAGAGAGGCCAATACCCTTGGGCAAACAAAGAGAGGAGTCTGAAGAAAACAATCTTCTGAGAAACAATCTGTTGGTTCTTGATAACTCAGAAATTCATCTGAGGTGCAAACACTGACTGAAATGGGTGAATTCTGCAAACGTGGTCCCAAAATTCCGAAGCCATGGTCTGCAGTCAGATGCTTCCACAGATCACAGGAAAAGACCTCCATGGCTGGTAGTGCTGGTGTGGCCTGTTCCAGCTTCCCAGTTTGGGGCACCCTGTTGTGCCTCGAATGCACACAGTGAGAACTTTTTTCTGCTGCTGCTGCCAAACAAAACCTTGCAGAATGCTGGAAAAAGCCTGAAATGCCCTCTTCTAAGGAGGGAGAGAGTAAAATGGATGGAAAATGAAAATATAAAACGGGAAAACCCAAAGCTCTTCTTGCCTTGTTTTACATTTTTGACCACAGCCCAAACTGCTGTTTTCCTAGGAAGAATCTCCCAACGTATTGGATTCACATCAGCATCCCTGCTACCTTCTAGAACTGTAGCAGTGAAAAACTGTCCAAAGATCTAAAACTTGTCCAGTGGTGGGGCCTTCCATAAATGCCTTAGGTGTGGTGACCAGCTGACAGCTTGCCTGGCCCTCCTAAAGCTTGCCTTTCATCTAAGAAGCTGCCTGCCACTGCCCACCTGGATGCAGGTATAAGTTTCGGGCTGGGATTAGGCTGCACGCAGAAGGGTGTAAAGTGACATGGACAGTATGGCCACCAGCCTGTGGCAAGAGAAACCTCCTCACTAGAAAAACTGCTTCTGACTGCTCTCCTTCAGCCTCCATGAGCAGTCCTAACAAGTGCAGAGTTGTCTCTAGGAATTCAGGGAGGTCTGCTGCTCCCTCTTGCTCTGCCTTCCTACAGAGTTCCAGGCCACCTTACGCAGAGTCAGCATGTTTGCTGCCAGTTTGCACCCGATCATGCAAGATAACAAGATGCTTCCAGCCCATGGCTTCAACTGAAGAAGTGAGATGGGGGATTCTGATGGATAATCACAACTGCATGAGCTGTTCTCTTGGGAGGTTGGGCTGTGGGATCTGCTGAGAAAAGGCCAGCTGCAATGATAAGAGTCTGACATCTATTTCTAGGTGCTGCTCCTCAATGACTAAAAAAACCCCACCATTTTTTTCAGGCTGAAAAAGTCCTTGAATCAGGTACACAAGAGATTAAGGGAGAAGTGAATGAACCACCAAAGAGTTTGCTCCAATTGCTTCCTTTTGTCTACTTTCACCTCATACCAAAGGATTACAGGCAGGGGTGAAATTGTTGATATGTTCAACTTTTCAAGATCAGACCCTCTTAATAAACAAGGCACTATGAAGTTGGAAGTTCCTCTCGCCCATTGAGATTTGGCATAAAAACAGAGTGTGGATGATTGAACAGGGAAGCTTTTCCAAACTGAAAGGTAGAGGAGCACTCAGCACCCTTCTCCAGAGCTACACAGCTTTCATCACAGACACCACTCCTGCCTTCAGCCCAGCTTCCAACTCTACCATGTGGATTTGTTTACAGAAACTTTTCAGTAATATCTAAAAAAACCCAACAAAAAAACCCCAAACAAAACAAAACAACAACAAAAAAACACCCCCCCAAAAAAACCCAACCAAAAAACCCACCAAAAAACAAACTTTAAAAAGCCCTCCACAACCCAAAGAAGATTAGTTCTTGGTAACAAAATGGAGATAGGCTCCAGTCCTGCACACTCTTCATCACTCGTGTGCTCTTCATGCAAAGACCTCATTGCTGCCACTGGAGCTGGGAAGTGCTGGAAGACTTTTTCTGAAAGCGCTCAGTGTTGTCTGAGCTTTGTCCCAGTGAAATCGGTTTCAGGGCAGGGAAAAACAGATGTGAAAATCCCACTCAAAAAGGGACTGTTGTTTGTGGATCCGGCTGACCCACCACAACCACATCTCGCCTGCAGAGCCCCAGCAGCATTGTTTTTCTCGAGCAAGCGAATGTTAACCTTAGAGAAAAGAGCCCCAGACTGTTACCAGAGACACTGGCTGCAAATGCATTCTTCTCCCTGTGTGTTCTTGTCCTTTTCCCATGGAAATGCTGCTTTGCAGCTGGTGCTGCCGCATCTGCCCAGGCTGGTAAACACAGCAGAGCCCCAGCATGGGCCCGAGCACTTGTCATGATCATCTCTGCTCTTTAATTGCCAGCACATGCCCTGGCACGGCGCAGGCTCACTGCCAGCCAGCCCTCTCCAGACAATGCCTGGGCACAGTTTTGTCTGGAGGGGGTCTCTGAGGGACAAGGATGAGGACAGTGGCTTGTCTGGATGTGTGGACATGGAGGCAAGGTCCTGGCCCCTCTGAGTTACCTCTGCCTGTCCGGAGCAGGTTCAGGCTCTTGGAGAGGCTGAATCATAAAACCTGTTCTGGCAGCAGGCTTGGGATGTACTGCCCTCATAAATTTTGGCAAGAGGGGCAGTTTTAAATCCCTCCCACCTCCCCGTCAGCATTCAGAGGCTCTGTCACATATCCTGCCCTGGGGCTTATGTTTGCTGAAATATTTGTTCCCTCCTTGTTCCCCACTCCTGTCATTGAAGTTCAGATTATCCTAGACCTCTGGCTGACAAGTGTTTGCAGCACAGTTTTTCTTCTGGATTCCTGAGGAAAACAATCTGGAGTAGGTTTTGGTTTCTGATGTCAGATGCGATCTGCTACCCTCTTTTGAAGGCCCTTTATCCTCCCTTGGAGTTCTTCTCCTAGGGTTCCAGCTGTGTCAGTGCTTTGAGTTTGCTTGGATGCCTAACCTGGGCTGAGTTAAAATGTATGAACACTCAAAACCAATTACGATTCCTGTACCGAGCACCCTTTGTTCTAATTACAAAAACTCCAGGAGGCTACGGCAGATCTGTCAGCTGAGGCTGGGAATACAAATGCTTCTTTTTCTTTTTCCCCCCCTCCTCTTTCTTCCTCCATGCCTTCCCCACACCTCCCCTTCTCTAGTAATCAGGGAGTCAGGGAGGCAGAAATCTCAGCACGAACAGATTGAATACATTAACATTTGGTCGGTTCTGTATTGTTCTTTAGTGAAACCACAACTTATGAGGCTGTTTTAATAAATGTCTGGTCAGGGGCCAATCAAAAGCTGCCAAAAAGGGGTGTAGGGAAGCCTGTTTCCCACACAGTCTGCTCTTTCCCACCCTAATCACTGGAAATAAGAACACCTAATAACCAAATGCCTTCTTTTCCCTATTTATCTCCTCACTCTCGGGGATTTTGCAGCCCATCGTTCCTAGACATGAGCAAACCTAACTCTCCACTCCAGCAGCTCCTCCCCCAAGGCAAACTGAGACCATCCTGTTGGACCATAATCTAACATATGTTGAGGGCAGATGCTCATCTGGTGTAAATTATCCCAGGGCTGCTCAATTCAGTGGAGTTCCAGTAACTGAGATTAGCTGAAGATTGTACCTTTGTTTTATTTACAGTGGTTGAAGGCAGTTCCTTATAGGACATGGATAGGACTGTGAGTTTTCTCTGCTTGATTGCCACCTTTGGGGGAAACACTGAAATGTCTAGATGTCTTTCAGCCTGCTTTCAGCTGGGAAGTTTTATGGAAGACTTAGCACAGCAAGCCCCTTCCATGCCAAAGAACATTTATTTCTCCAAAGGTGAGGTGGTGGGGACGCTGGGCTCTACGTCAAAGCATAAGGGAAGCTAAAGAGGGAGAAATCAGTAGTGACAATAAAAAAGCAAACCTAGCTTCTCCAAGGTGCAACTTCCTTAAAAGAGGCTAAGGGGAAGCAGAGGTTCCTTCACTCTCTAACAAGAGGTGCTTCCTGCTGGGCAGCTGGCCTCATCTCCAAACCACTGTGACTGGCTGTCGCAACGGGAGGTCCTCCATGGGATTTGACTCTCTTGTGCTGGTGAGCACAGCCCCCAGAGGGAGAGAGACCACGAGAGAAACCCTTTCCATGGAATCTGCAGCCTGGAGGTGACCGCAAGTATGGGCAAAGGCAAATCACAGTGTTACAACCAGGGCCACGTTGTTGGTGAGATGCAGAGAAGCCAGCTGTCCTGATACTTACCATATCTAGGTAAATAGAACACTAGGGTAAACAAAGAAATGCTGTGTTAGCCAAGTTCACATGATACTACACTGAATTTTATCTTTCAACAGCAGAGAGCAGGACACCTGATGGGAAGAAGAGTGGCCTGTTAACCTCCAGGTGGGTCACTTGGTTTGTGCCAAGTTGTCTTGACTACTGGGTGGAAAACAACGCCAGAAAAAGAAAACAAGTGCTAGACTTGAGCTTTGAAATTTAATTATAACAGCATGGCAAGCTACATGTGAAAGAAAAGAACTGGGGAATGGCTTTAGCTGTTGAGGGCTCTGGAGTTCTTGTCCATTTAGTAAAGGTGTGATGGAAGCACCAACTGGAAAACATATCAATGGGAAACAGTCAATGAGAATTAGCTCTTTTTGAGACATTATAACTTCTAACTACTGTTAAAAATCTGGGGCTAATTAAGTTTGTATTAAACTTTTGTTCTAAAACTCCAAAGCATGTGGAACTTGCCGGGTTGTGTTTGCTGCAGGGAAGGTTTGGCTGCATGACAGCACCCAAACACACAGATTCCTGCCTGCCATCCTCTTTTGCAGGGCTATGGCAGCCTAGGGTGAAGTTTTTAAATGCCACCAGTGTCTCCATGGGCTGATAGCAAGGCAGGTGGGTTATGCAAACCCCCAGGGATGGAAATGTGCCAGTGATGCAAGAGCTGGGTGCCTCCAAACCCAAATCTCCCTGTGCAGGTCACCTGGGAGGACTTTGATGCAGGTAGATGTCATCTGCTGTATCAATCTAGGCAGATCTTCATCCCCCAGAAAGGGAAAACTGGGAGTTGTGGGCTTGTGTGCCACACTGTGCAGCTCCTGTCACCCACTTAGCAGCAAAAAGGGAGGGAGCCTGGGGCTGATGGCACCTTAACTGAGGAGAGGAAAATTCACCAGGGAATGCCTGCTAGCACCAGAGAAGGCTGACAGTGATCCTGGTGGACTGATGAGTTGGTTTTACAGGCCAAACTTTCTGCTCCTGCTGGAGAAGTCAAGGAGATGTGGATTTCCCTGGCCACATGTCCTGCTCCCCTGACAGCGGTACCTGAAATGTCTGGGAGCAGCCAGCCAGTGATGCAAACAAGGCTGTGGTCCTCATTAAGAGCCCCTAGGCAGCTCCATATATCTAGGTGGTGCTCCATGTGGCTGGACAAACCCAGAGGTTTAGCCACTTCCAGGAAAGTTTGGAATTGCTTCACGATGTGAGTGCCAGACATCTAAAAATCCAGGTGGCTGCACTCAGCAGGCTGAATTACCAAGTTGCCTCCCATGGCTCCTCCCAGCTGAGGAACATTTCAACCTCCTCCTCCTCCTGAAGGAAGAGTTGGTGTTGCAGTTGCCTCTCCAGGCAAACCAGCAAGGAAGGAAGGTAGGGATCACACTCCAGCAGATTTGTACTTAGAAAACTGTGAAAGAGACTTGGCAGATACTCCTCCAGTGCTAGGGAGCAAAGTGACAAACATCACGGCAAGGTGACATCCCAGCTCTGCTACTTAGATCCAGATGTATAAAATTATTCTCTCAATGAAACTGGAGGGACTTAATGTGGATAATTGGGTACTGGGCCTTTGCTCTTCCTCCTGTGCAACTCCATATTTATATAAAGCAGGGATAAAATTTCCCAGTGAAATAAAGAATTTATTAGATCAAAGTCCATTTCATCTCAGTGGTTCTCAACTACTGTTTAGTTAAATGTGAGTGATTATAAAAGTATCTACATGTAAAGCTACTGGTGAGAAAATCAGAGGCTCTGGCCCTTCCTCCTAGTCTGATTTTCTGTCTAGTTCCAGTGTTTCACTCAGCTTGAAAGAATGAACGTAGAATATGACACATAAAACCATAAGCACTTGGAAAAACAAACAGAAAGTCCAGGCAGGTGACATCCCTCACAAATGCCCTTAAACTACATTCCCCCCCTCTATCCTAATTCCTTGAAATAAACCCACAGGATTGCATAAGCAATAAACAAAGCTTAAGTTTGTGCCCAACAATTATTACAACTTCCCTGAAATGCATTCTTGTTACATTGGGTCCTACAGATTGTGGAATGGGAAATTGCAAGGTAAACCAAATACAGTGATTTTTTTTATACTCTAGCTAACTTTTAACAGAGCACTGCAGCAGAAATAACCTCAGGATCTGTCTCTGCCCCTCATCAAGGTTTACAGCTGATTTCCCTCCACAGGACAGGAGGCCACTCAGCAGTCCAGCAAGGAGCTATGGGGTCTCCTGTTTTCTTATTAGAAGAAACGACCTCAGGGAAATTCAGAGGCTTCCCAAAGACTTCAGCCCCCTCAGGGCAAATGTGAGCCACTGAGATCACTGCCACTGTCCTGTTTAGCCCCAGGGAGGGTGGCAGTAAGGGTGAAGTGTCCCCTTGGTCCCTTTCTGTCTCTTCACAACCCTGGCTGAAGGAGAGATGACGTGTGCTGATGCAGGTAAGGAGGTTCTCCTCCAAACTGCAGGAGTGACCAAGCTATGGCATTTTCTGCTCCTCACCTGCTATGTCCTTGGTCTGCCATTTCTGCCCATTTCTGCATGGGCCGGCTGCTCTTTTAATCTAATTACTTTTAATCAACTGACAACATGTGGGTCACTCTTAGCCCCGCTTGAGATTTGGAGAAAAGACCCTAAAGAGGGAAACCAGTGCTGTTCCAGCCTTTCCTTCTTGGTAGGCAAGTGATGTTATCCCCTACAGACCCCCAGGGCAAAGCTCTGTTGTGCTGGCTTACACCTGAAGTCAAGCAAGCCCCAAACCCTCTTTCCTGCAGCAAGCACATGAAACTCAGGGAAAAGTCACTTTTTGAAAACTGTACTAGAAACAATATGTTAAAAGAGGATGAAAAGCTCTCTCCAGTCCTCTTTTCCTTTATTTTATTTTAGTGTATGTATTATAGTTTAGTTTAGTTTGCATTTTTTTAAATTTAATTTTATTTATTTAATTTTATTCGGTTTTTTTTCTCTTCTGGGCCTCCCCGAGGTCTAACTCTTTCAGCAGCACTGCCAGGCATGTATTTGCAGTTGCATCATATGCAGCAGATTACGGGGCCGGTGGAGCTCGGCCGCTGACCAAGCTCGCTCTGCCTGCACTGGGATTCCACAGCCGGCCTTAAATATCCCGGTTATTTTTATCCTCCTACGTAGCACCGTCAGAGCCCATCCCACTGGTGGCAGGGCAACAGCTACACAATGTTTCCCTTCAGTCGGGAAGGGAAATGGAAAGAGTTCCAGGCTTCCTGATCACATGGTGCCTGAAGTCAATGAAGAAAATTAGGGGGGGGGGGGGGGGGAAGAAAAAAAAACCCACAAAAAACCAACAAAAACCAACAACAACAAAACCCCCCAAAACAACAACAACAAAAAAACCAACAACCAACCAACCTCCTCCCTCCTGCTTCTTTGGTTGCTTTATTATTTTTTTTTTCTTCTTTTGTAACAAGCTGGTCCAGCTTAACCCTTGGCACAAAACACGCCTAAGAGAGAGCAGCCTGTTGGGACACAAGCCAGGAAAGCATCAGGGGAAAGGAAAAAAAAAAAATAGAGCACAAAACCAGAACATAAACACAAGATTGCTGCAGTAATTGGTGGCTCTGAAAAACATTAAGGAAATGTGAGGCTTGTATGAAACATCAGCAGACAAGAAGCAGGGTGATGTCAGATGGCCTTCCAGGATTAGAAACCCTTTAAAAGCTCCTGAGTGCGGAGCTGCCTGTGAAAAACACAGCAGCTCTTCACCGTGGAAGGAGCTGAGCAGGACGAGTTTTTGTCTAAAAAAGTAACTTAACAGTTCCAAGTCCGCTGGTGGGAGAGAGAATCAAGCAGGGTGGGAAAATGCAAAACCTGTCCTCTAATTATGTGCTGGGATAATTGCTTCTTTTCCTCTAGCAATCTTTTAAAGAGGTTTAAACACCCCGAAAAAGTGAAAGCACACACAAAATCTGCATAGTCTAGGGCAGCAGATTTTTTTGGCTGTGGTGTGTTCACACTGCTCCTCTGGCTAGAGAGGCCTCTGACAGCTCTCAAAGCTCACTTTTCTGTGCTCCCCAAAGTTCTGCACATGGGTGTGAAGAGCTTACAGAGAGGCAGAGCGTGTAAAAGCCTTGCTCTTTATTAAATAGCTTCGTCTAGTAAGGACTGAGAAAGCCATGGCCACTCTTCAAAGTGAATGAAATCCCCTTGAAATGGGTACACTGTACACTCTCTGTCTGTGGGGTGTAGGTAGGTGGGGTGCTAGGCAGGTTTTATTTTCCTTTCCTTTCCCCACACCTGCTTTCTGGAGAAATGGAGACAGAATTTCAAGATGAAGTTTTATCTTGTGGGATGTATATGTGATTAAAACAATGCCTTGTGCTGCCTTGGGATAAGCTGATTTCAGAGAAAGGGGTCCTAAATGCCAGATACTTCTTGCTTAGGGAAATGGTTCCCAAGTTCTCCCTGGTTTACACCTACTAGGACTGTGTGTTGAAGCTGGGATGCATATCACTTCAGCACCTCTTGGGGGGTAGGGGGAAAAATCACTTTTCCAGCCAGGGAAACCTTGAGTTTGGAAGGCAGCAAGCATTCCAGGTTGTCCCTTCGGTGACTAAGACTTGTGACCAATTTCCAGCCCCAAAACAATGCTTTCCCGACCAAGAAGCCTCAGCAGAGGAGCTGCTCCTGCCGCAGCACACCCTGCCAGGGGTTAGGCTGGAGCTGCCTTCTCCTGGGTGGATTCCTTCCCTTGTCCCACATCCCTGGTCAGCGAATTCCCACGGAGCAGCCTAATCCTGGGGGTTGTGGCTTTGCTGGGGGGGCTGCAGCACTCAGGGGTCCCTACTGAGAGTCCCCTCATCCCCTTGGGTCCCCTGGGGAGGACCTGTGGCAGGTAGGCTGGGGATGATCACGGTGTTTTTTTCTTTTTTTTAAGGAGGGACTGAAAGACAGAGGCCTGAAAATTACCCCTGGCACAGCCTCTGGGCATGAACTAGCCTCCACTACAATCACCCAGGAGGGAAAGGAGAAGAAGATAACACTTCCTTTTTAATTTTTGAACAGACCTGGGGTATTTTTCCCCAGCAGTCTCTCATCCGTGGTTAGAAACCACATGCCATGTTGGTTTAAAAACATGTGGGGACCTGGGACAAGAAAGATGAATTCGCCACTGATGACAGCAACAATCAAAAAGTCTCCCCACTGTTTTTTTTTCCCCCTCTCCCAAATAAATACATGGCTCTGTGCCAAGGTGCCTGATGAGAGTGCTTAATGAACCAAACTTGCTCCACAGCGAGTGTTTCCCAGAGATGTCTCCTTAATTGCCACAGATTATTTGCTTAATTCTCTGGTAGTTTGATATTCAGAAGAATTAAAGGAGGAGGGGGTGAAAAGAGAGGAAGATAAAAACAAAGAAAATGACGGAAGGCAAGGCAAGGCAAGTGAGACATAAAGAAGGAAGGAAACAGGAATAAAGAAATAAAAGAGAAAAAAGTAGAAATAAACAAGAGGAAAAAGAGAAAAGAAAAAATATATAAATAGAAAAAGAAGAAAGATGGAAAGTAAAGGAAAAAAAAAGGCTGTGAAAAAAGTGCGCATGACAGAAGAAAAGCAGAGCTTTTAGGGGACAAATATGAAAATATTGAGGGATTCAGCAAGCTCATTACAAGTCCATAGAATTATAATAGAAAAAAAAAAGGTTGGAAAGAAGAGAATTGTAGTCGCAAAATTGCTAAAGCCAAACAAAAAGAGGCTTTGAACAGAGGTAAAAAAAAAAGAAGAAAAGAAAAACACTCTCCCACACATTATTTGTTTTTCCTACTTCTTTTGGCTTCTTTCCTCAGGGGAAAACAGAAATACAATACCAGACATGATATAGTTATTAAGAAAAAAAAAAAAAAAAAAAAAAAAAAGTAAAATAGCAGGAGAGTTTTCTAGCAACTCCCTTAAAAAACAAACGGTGCTAGGCAAGCCCTTCCCAAGGAGAGGGACTTTGGGATGCAGGGTGGGGAGGGGGCGGCGGGGGCTGCAGGAGCGGAGGAGGGCAGGGCAGCATCCCTGCATCCCCCGGGGATACCGGAGCGCTCCTCACGCCCTCCCCGGCCGATCCAAAGCCCTCCTGCTTGCCACGCGAATATTGTTACAACTGGAATAACAAAGGCGCAGACCCAGCTCAGCGGCTTCGCCTGGAATCGGGTGTCGTCGGGATTTGGGATATGGGCGTCCCCAGCGCTCCAGACAGCGCTGCCGCCACCAAGCCAGCCCCCATTGTCCTCGGGGTTGTGTCTCCTGTGCCTCGGCGGGGACGCTGCAGATGTTTCCAGGCTGCTCGCAGAAGCAGAGTAGATGTGCCGTGGCTCTGTCGCTGCCCGCCCTTGCGGGAGCAGCTCCCTGAGAGCGGGTCCTGCCCCGCACACGGCTCCGGGTCTGTGCAGGTGGAGAGAAGCAGGGTGGGAGGGACAAAACCCCGGGCAGACAGACCCCGGGCAGCTCCAGACACAGAGGTGAGGTCACGGCATCGAGCCTGGTCATGGCATCCCTAAGATGGGATGATGTGGGGAGATCTTCCTCTGGATCCCATCTGGATGTCCCATCTCCCAGGAGCTGCTGACCACTGGAGCTGTACCCCTCCTGTGAAGTCCTTCTGAGGTGCAGGTCTGTGACACCACTGAGAGTGTGAGAAACAAAGGTACAGTCAGGACTGCACCTGCAAAAATTGAACTGGAACCAAGATGGGAGAACCTAAGCTGCATGGGCAGAGCTGGAGCCTTGGGGATTCACACTGGGAATCCCTGCCCTAGGGTACCTGGGTGACCCTGCCTGTGTTTTTTTCAAGGTTTCCCAGAGAGGGAGTTGCCCTTTGGGTCCTGCTGGCCTGGTGTTCTGCATCACTGTGGCAGAAAAGCAGGTTCCAAACAAAACCCAGCACAAGCTGCATTTCACCTGGCTGTTGCGTGCATAGGTCTGTTTGCTGGAAAACAGCGAAGTTTTGCTGTTTCCTGCATCTGCTGATCACTTTCCTGCATCCAGCTGTGCTGTGTCAGCAGGCAAGCCCTTAATATGCTTCAAACAACCCTGCAGCTCATCTGTTCCTCCATCTGCCTAAAACTGTGAGAATTTCAAACGCTGTTGCAAGAAGGTAACAAAACCAGCATGGGTCAAACTGGGCAGCAGGGCTGTGTGTCCTGCAGCGGCTGATGTTGATGCTGAAAGGGTGAGGATGAAGGCTGAAAAGCGTATTTCCATCTAGAATTAGCTTAATTCTTAGTGAAAAGTCAACTCCACAGGATGGTCTCAGGAAGTTGTCACTGCTTAGGTCCTGCTGCAGCCTCTGCAGTTCCCTCAGTGATTGGGGCAGCTGCCAGAGAGTCAAAGAGGATCACTGCTGCCAACAAGAGATGAATTGAGCCCTCAGGAGGAAGAGTGAAATGTTGTTTAGAAGTCAGGAGTCTGCTGCCTGAAAGTCAATACAGACTGTGAGCTGACGCTGGAAAAGGAACCGTGCAAGGGCTGTTCCAAGTTCAACTAACTCAAAGTCAGATATTTCAAAGAACAGCACAGTGCTAGGCTCTGCTCCATTTGTCATCCAAGGGGAGATTCTGACACTTCCAGAGGGCAGTGTGGCCCACCCACAGTCTAAGGCAGTCTGAGAGCCACATCCCTTCGTGCAGGCTGGAGAGCCTGGGTAAAGTGGGACTTCTCTGCATTTTGCTGTTCCCTCCTGACCCTGCACAAGAGACCCACCCTGACACTGAGTGCCTCCAAAAGATGTTAAACCACAGGTTTAACAGATACCAACATCTTGCAGTCAGCAAGACCTTTTAGGTTTTTGTTGTTGTTGTTGTTGCTCTGAGAACAGTTCAAGGGCCTGGAAGTAATAACTGCAGAAAGGCTGCAGAAGATTGTTTCTACAAACTGAGGGTGGCATGAAATTAAACGTCTTTTGATGCTATCTTATAGACTGCCAACAACCATTCCTACCATAAGCAGGCCACCCAATTAAAATGAAAAGTGAATCCCTTAATGCGGTTACACACACATAGATATATATATATAAATCTGTATAAACTTCATGCAGCCAGATGACCATTTTTATGCTGTTGTTTCATTAGCTGAGGTTCTTTTACTTATTTTTATCTGTGCTACCCCTCTTTTGTTATCATTGCCATAAATACAATAATTAAAGTTAGAGGGGCAGATAATTTCTTGCACCACAATATCACCCCATAAAGGAGGCACTTTTTGCCATGGTAGAGCTTCTGCTGGCACTTCCATGGTGAGCAACACCTGTGTTTTTCAGAGGAAGTGCTTCTGATCTGATTTTGTGATCAGAGATGTCAGGAATAGACTGATTGTATGTCCCACTAGCAGGGATGCTGTCCTCATCCTTCCCTGTGTGGCTGCTCATGCCAGGCTGCTGTGTTTGCTTCCTTTGGGGAAACCATCAGGGTGGAAATGTCACTCTTAGAGTCACATGAGATATTCCGGTGGCTTTGGAGGCATATTTTATATGGATTTCTCACTTTTCACATTTCTCATTGTGTGGGGACTGCTTTATGAAGTACCAGACCTGTGAGTTAACACTCAAATGTTACTCAACACTCAAGTTTGGAGGGGCTAGGGGACTTACCTGCCCTAAAACCAACACCCGTGCCACCAGGATGTCCCAAACAAGCCTCACTCAGTTCAGTGGTTGCCCTCCTATCAATTTCAGCTGGCTTTGGTTTGTGTCTAAATACCAGAATTTTCCATGATGGAAGAGACAAAAATTTTGGTCCTCATTTTGTCATACCTCCTACTAAATTTATCCCTGGAAGTGACCTCATAATTTTTCAACTGCGTTCTGTCTGGCTTTCTAAACAATGTCTTGATTTTGCCAGAGGAAAAGGGAAAGAGACTCTTTAAACCAGCAGAACACGCTTTTGTTATATCTCAGATAAATCTGGACTAATCATAAGTCAGCCCATCCGGTCACACCGGCTCATTGTCTCCAGTGCTGATTAATGGGTCAGGGCTAACTTTAAACTGGCACTTCCTGGTTTGCTGTTCAAACCCTGTTTTAAATCGTTGCTAAATTGCAGTTTCGCCATGTCCCACTCAAGGGCAGGCTGAACCAGGGGTTGTTCTGGAAGGGGACAGCTGGCTGCAGGTCTGTTGTGTCACATTATCCACCCGAAATCTGGCCTGGAAGTGCATCTGAGCACCTGAAGGAGCTTCCACAGCATGGCCAGCAGCGTGGTGTCACAAAGGACTTGAAAGAATGAAGTGGGGGAAGAAAAGAAATAAAATCTCAGTGGATATCATAACGACCCGGGTTTGTTTATGTAACGTAGGGGGCTGAATCATATCTCAGCCTTTCATCACCCAGCTCTGGAACAGTAGTACTTTAATAACGGCTAATGACAAAAATATGGAAAAAATTAGAAGCCAGAGCAAATTAGGAGGTTTTTTGTTGTTGTTTTTTTTTTTTTTCTGATGCAGTTTAAGTTCCCCAAATGCCAGTCATTGTTTATTTTTGTCCAAACCTCCCCCTTCTTATTTAACAGCTCAGATTCTTGTTTCTCTTCATGGGTTGTAGCTGGGGAGGCTGGTTGTATTTTTTGGGGTTTTTCTTTTTGGTTTTTCTTTGTTTGCTTGTTTGTTTGGTTTTTTTTGTTTATTTTTTGTTTTGTTTTGTTTTTTATTTTGTTTTTTGGGGTTTTTTTGTTGTTTTTTTGGGTTTTTTTTGTGTTTGGTTGGTTGGTTTTGTTTTGTTTTAGTTTTTTTGAATGTATAAAAGGTATTTGATATTTTGCAATTGCTGCATGTTTTTGGCAGGTAAGACTGGAGAAGTTCTTTCTAGATACCTGATGCTTTACTAAAACCAGGGCTGGAACATGGTCATTAATGTGCTTTGTCTGCTCTTTTGAATAGAATGTGGCTCTCAGACCTCCCACCTAGACTCGAATTCATTAGGGACATGCAAGATCAAGAGCTTTACAAACGAAATTGATTGTTGAATACTTGTGAGACCGTGGCATTGCAAAGCCCTATTTTGGCTCTGGAGAGGCAGAATTTTGTTTCCACGGGTTTTGTTTCCTTCCAAGCTGCCTCCTTATGCTCACAGGTCTGGATCCTTTAAAGGCAGGAGGCATTCTGGCTGATGTTCTGTGGATTCCTAGGAGGAGATTCCTCACTGCAGCAGGACTCATGGAGCAGCTAGATGTGGATCACAACAGCTGGGTGCTGTAACACCATTTTCTAATTGTCCCTGTGGCAGGATTGGGTCTCTATGCCATTCCTGCAGATGTTTGTCTGACCTGCTCTTGATGCCTGCCATGGGTGGATATTCCTGATGATCTGCACTGAGAGAGTATCCTCACCACAAAAAAATCCTTAAAGGATTTTTCCTCACTAAAATCACAGAATCACAGAGTTAGCTAGGTTGGAAAAGACCTCTTGAGGTCATCCAGTCCAACCCATACATTTAAAATGTAAACCATGAATTCTTAGCCCGAACAGACATGGAGATCAGGCTACTAACTCTCTCAATTTCTTCAGGAATGCTTGCTGTCCTGCCCTCTCTGGAGTCCACACCACGGGAGTGCTCCCTGGGTCCCCTGAAAGGCACCATGGTTTTGTTCCTGGGTTTCTCTTGGAAGAAACCTGAGGAAGGATGAGGAAGGAGAGCTTCCATGGGCACCCAAGTGGACCAGAACTAAAAGTGTACCTATCTCATGAAAATCAGCTGAACACAAAGTGCCCTGAGGTGCATGTGGCTGCAGGGGCCAGCATGCCCTGGTCATGGCAGATGATTTTCCAGGCTACATTTGTGGGAGCAAAGGGAGGAATGGCAGGCCTCACACTAGAGCTCTGTTAGCTGTGCTGTGAAGCTGCTATGGCTGCCCCTGCCCCAAGCTGAGTTCTGAACCATTTCTGGGCTTGATGCAGGCTGCAGAACTCAGCCATCAGGCAGCTTGGATCCCCAGAGAAGCCAGTAATGTGTATGTGATTAAATGGTGCCAGTTCTCCTCAAGGCTGGAGAGCAGACCTGCTCATTTCCATTGAATACTTGTACCCTTACATTTTGGCAACCACTGGCTTTATAACTATATCCAGCACTAACAGGGCTCTCTGTGACTGGGAAAGTAGCACAAATGTGGTGTTACTTCTCCTGTCTCCCTCAAATTTCCAAACTGCATTCCTGCTTTGGAAATTGGACTTTTTAGAGGCCTGCTGTGCCATGGCAGCATGCCAGGGCATGGACAGGTAGACCTGCAAGGAATCAAGCCAAATTTGTGCTCCAAACTCAGCTCGTGGGGTTGGCATGGTGGAAACCAGAGCATGGGTAGGACCCACTTCTAGAAACTGACAGTTCTGTTTGTGATACTGAGAATGAACTTCCCCTATGTGGAGTACTGCCTGCATGGAGCTGTTCTGGGGTCACCAGTGAGCCAGGGACAGTGACCTCCTCATAGCCACGTGCTTCTTCAAGCATGCATTTGAACTGGAAAAAAAAAAAAAGCCAAAAAAGAAAAAAAAAAAAAAAAGCCGAAAAAAAAAGCCAAAAAAAAGAAAAAAAAAAGAAAAAAAAAGCCTTTTTCTAAGCAGGGCAATTTAATAAGTGTGTTCGGGTCATGCAGAATATGACCTTGAGGAACCACCAGGGCTATAATCTTTTTGGAGAGTTGGCCTTTGTGCTTCCCAGCCACAGATGAAAACCCTGTGGTGCTGCCAGTCTTGAAATGCTGGTGAGGCTGTCTTACAAATGACATGCAAATACAGTATAAATATGAAGTTCTATTTGTTTGTCTGGTTCTGAAGCCCTTGGCCATGTTTTCAGGCTTTTTCTCTGCAACTCTGAGAGAAAAAAATAATAATTTCATATTAAAATTAAAAATGCCAAAACAACAACCCAATCAAAAAACCTCTGATATTGTTTTTTAACTGCTAGCTGACAGGAACTGGGGCTTTAAGCAAAATATCAGATATAATGAAGCTTGTGATAAAAGGCTGCAAGAGCCAGCAGCTCCACGCTGGAGCTCCACTTCCAGCACTGACTATTCCCTGTGGCAAGGAGAAGATTTCACAATGCCAAGAAAAGAAGAAGCTGCTCAATGGCCAGAGGACAGTCTGTAAACACTGCAGGATGCTGAGGGGCCAAAGACAGCAGGTGCCTCAAGAAAGGCTGGGGAGGTGATGGAATCCACCCTGACACAACTCGTGCTTGGGTTGTCTTGGCTCCAAAAACATGCCCCAGCTGTGATGAACCAAACCAAGTCAGGGCTGGATACATTCTGTATCACCATCTCTCACAGAGGGACCTGCTCATCCACCTCCTCCAGCATGGGCACCTCCCAAATATCTGCCTCTGAGCAGATCTGACTGCTGCAGAGGTGCTGCAGCCCCAAGCCAGGCCACCCAGCACATCCCCAGGGCCACCACAGTGCTGCAGAGAATCACAGAATTCACAGAATCACAAGGTTGGAAGAGACCTTCGAGATCATCGAGTCCAGCCCATGCCCTAACACCTCAACTAAACCATGGCACTGAGTGCCACATCCAGGCTTTTTTATAACACATCCAGGGATGGTGACTCCACCACCTCCCGGGCAGACCATTCCAGTCCGTTATCACCCTTTCCTTAATAACTTTTTCCTAATATCCAACCTGTATTTCCCTTGGTGCAGCTTGAGACTGTCCTCTGGTTCTGTCAGTTGCTGCTTGGAGAAAGAGACCAACCCCACCTGACTGCAGCCACCTTTCAGGGAGCTGTAGACAGTGATGAGGTCACCCCTGAGTCTCCTTTTCTCCAGGCTGAACAACCCCAGCTCCCTCAGCCGTTCCTCACAGGCTGGGGAAGGAGTGAAGGAGAAGGGAAGATGGAGCTCTTTGTTTTTCAGGTCCTGCTTTGGCATTCTCCTGTGTTGGAAGAACATTTCAATTGTAGCAGAAAGGGTGGGGTAGATGTGCAATTACCCTGGTGTCCTTGGATCTCCTGCATCCCCATGGAGAAAGGAGGTGTCAGGGCAGGAAACCTGCAGGGTTACATGTGCCAATGTCCCCATCACCCTCCTGAGGGTGGGCAGCCAGCCTGGCCTCTGGAGGAGCAGCAGATCAACTCCCCATCCCTCTCTGGCCTTCAGAAAGGATAACCCCAGCACGGAGGAGGGAAGGAAAATTAGTCAGAAAGGAGAAAGACTCCTCACTTTTCAATGGAAATGAAACTTGTGACTTGGTTTCTGAGGGGCCCATGAGCCAGAACAGCCGTGCCTGTTGCACAACCCTCAGCTGTGGGCAGATAACTGACTGACCACAGCTCAGCAGCACGTCGGACAGGCTGAGCCCTCTCCTCTGGAGCTAGATATGCTGCTCAGTCAATAAAACCAGTGGTATTTTCTCATTTGCTGCCTGCCTGCAGCAGCCAGAACTGCAAGCAGCTGCAGCCAGCCAGGCACAACTGGTGACTGCAGGACAAGGCAGTGGCTGCAGCAGCTTGTAATGCTGCAAAGGAGTGGTTGGTTACCAGCGAGTTATGGCACAGTAAAGGCAAACACTGAGGTATTGTGGGAGGCCACTCGTGATGTGATAAGGAAGTGTCCTTGGCCATAGTGTTTTAATTTGTGAGCAGCTGTTGTTAAAACCATCAGAGAAATTCCTCCTACGAATGCAAAAGTCTTCTGCAGTTTATATGTACTACGTGTTAATATCTGTGCAAGACACCCATAGTTTCCATTTTCCCTCAACTCTCTTTCCTCCCCCAGTGTTGATCAGTGACCACAAGCAACCAGCTCCATAAATTTCTGCTGAAGATGCACGCTCAGGTTTCTAAAAAAATGGAAGCAATTTATCCTCCTAGCTCCCTGTGAACTCTGAGTCCTCAGCTCCTGTACCTGACTCTGAGTACAGCCTGCACAGAAATGTCTTTCCTGACTTTGACTGCTGTGGATGAGCTGCCTCAGCTGAACCCACCCAGCTTATTTTGCATCTTAATGGCTTAGTAACCTCTTGTCAGGATTTTCCAGAAAAAAAAAAAATAGGTAGGCTGAACAACAATCTAATAGACACTCTTTCTCCAGGTTGTGGACTGCATTCTTGCAGTCACTTCCACAAAAAAGTCATGCTTGCATTTTTAGCAGTGAAGTTCTCTCTCAGGAATAGCCAGACGTTGTGAATGGTTGGATATCCAGACAAGGAGAGCTTATAGGTTCATATATAGCAGAGACTCATCACTGTGTGATTCCTTGTCACAAAAACTCCATTCCCTGGCAGAATTTGTTCATCTCTGTCCTCCATCAGCTTCACCCATCAGCAGAAAGACCTTGGTATTAATCAACAAAATTTTCCTGACTCCTCAAACATTTCTGTTGTACATACCCTTATATCTTCATGGGGCAGTGTGGGCTTAATAGAAAATAAAAAAATGAAGGCAAAAAAGAAAGAAAACAAAAACATAGTTCCCATTAAGTTTGTTGTTTGTTGTTTGTTGTTTTTTCCCATTATCTTTGATATTTTGTATTTTAAGTCAGCCCAAATTTGGAATGCTTGTATAGCAGGTAGCATATTCTATTTAGCTTCTGATTAAGTTCCAGATTGAGTAATTGAATTCTGTTGCTCAAAATTCTTCCTGCAGTTTCAATTAGATGCAATCATTGAATTTTCACTTCCTTTTCCGAGCTGTTGGGTAATGTTAGTGTGCATTGTTCAAACTGCTGCTCTCCATCATCACAGAGATGTTTCTGTGTCCTGGTGGATGATGCAATGCAATCCTTGCACGTGGCTTGCATATCACTTTGCTGGATCTATGAAGTATTTTAAGATGGTTGTATTGTACTTTTGGCAAAAATTCCTTATAAATCATTATGATCATCAGGGTGGTACTCTATAGCAGTCAAAGTCAGTATGTGCTCAAAAAAAAAAGTTCAAGAAGCTGAAAATTGAATTTAGAATTCAGTCTATGCAAAAATCCCTCTGGCCCACATTACTGAATATCTTGGCATATTCATTTGGAGTGGGAGATAAAATTGTATTTCATGCTCTCTCACAGAAAAATTATTCTTGGGTTAAGATGGATGATCCTAAGACCATTCATTGTTTTGTAGGTCATGGCAGTTCCTAATTTTATACCTTGAGGGTTTTATGGTTTTGTTGGGTAGTTTTTTGTTTGTTTTTTTGGTTTTTGTTTTGGTTTGGGTTTTTTTTTTTTTGTGTTGAAGCATGGACCAAGTTTATGGTGAAGAAGACTTAGTTACCACTGTAGCAATGGGACTGATGGAGCTCTTCCTGAAGAAAAGCAGGTCTTTAAATTCAGGTGTTAGTAACTGTGGGCCCTTGTGTAGTGAAGTTGAAATGGAAGATAATAAATGAGAATTGAAAAATACACTGTAAATTAATTTTAAGGAATTACTTCACTAGACCTGTAGCACCAGGTTTGTTACTTTTTTCCCCCAACGAGATAATTTTCTTCTGCCCTGTCACCAAAGCCTTGTGGCTAATTGACCGGCAATAATTTAGTTTTCAGACTGGCTAGGGAATTTTATCTTTCAATCTGCTTGCATATCTTCATCTTAATTTCCAAAGTTGCTTCAGATGACCAGTAAATTTACCAAATTTGCAGCTTGTTTGTAGGTTTCTTCAGTGAAGATCTTTGATGAGTTGGTTTGTAGACCACTCCCTGTGGGCTTCTGTGATTTCAGTGATGTGCATGGGGTTGCAAGACTAATTTTAATTGATAACTTACAGGGCTCTCTGCTAGTGGGTGTTCCAGGCCAAAACTGCATTTTCCCCATTCAGTTGAGCCACACTGCACATTGTAATCCCATTTAAATATGGTTTAACAAGGGCTAATATATCACTGATAAATGTCATTAACAATAACTGGGCTTTGAATATATCATCTTTAAATGGGGATTAACCTGTCCATTCAGCTGACTGCTGTCTTTTTCCTGTTTGCTCAGCTTTCACTAGAGCACTGGAGCTGTGCTGATTGTTTCCATAACGGGCTCCAGCAGCATCCTCAGCCTCAGCTGTGAACTTCACCTGTAATGGTTAGGTGAGGATATCTCTGAATTCTTCCTGGAAACTGCCACTGTCCTTTCTGAGGGACACTCAAGTCTGGAAAGGTGCTTAAGTGGGTTTGTCTGCCCCTTGCAGTAGCACCCTGAGAGGGAATCCTTCAGGAAAATCTCTTGCCTTGTGGAACAAGTGCTTTCCTGATGAAAACAGACAACAGCTCTTCACTGTGCATGCAGCTGTACAAACACACTTTTCCTCCAAACACCTCCTGGGGACAGAGGGGTTTGTCCAAAATGCTGTAATGGGCTGGTGGCAAAGAAAGAACCAGACCAGCTCAGCCCTTTCTTCCATCCCAGCCATTCACAGGCACACACCTGCAGCTCTTAAACGTAGATTTTCCCTTTGAGTTTATTTCTGGGCCAAGGTCTGAATAGGGAAGAACTAAATACAAGGTAAATAACCCGGAGGTAAAAAAAAAAAACCAACGTGTTGCAAAAATAATAGACAACATGCACTTCCTGACATTTGCATCACCGTCACCTCTTACAAAACATGCAAATGGTCTGGGGCAAGGGGGTGAGTTCTCTGTGTATGAATGGAAAACAAACAACAGATGAAAGGGAAAGAAGCAAACAGGCTGAAGAGATGATGCTCTTGCCTGAGAAACCTCTTGTGAGTGAGTGGTACTGTCTGCCAAAGAACTAAACCTTCTGTGAAGAGACCACAGTGACTCACCAGCTCTGAAACAGGCAGACAAGAAAGGGAAAGGGATTTTCATATGGATGAAGAAAAACTAGAGACCATCTATAAGCTCTGTTTATCAGGGTTCTTTTAAACCTGGTAGAGGAGCCAGCTTTTGCTTTGTCTGTGATGCAACTTTGGCAGTTTTCCCTCTTTTCCTCCTGTTGTGTGCTGGGATAACAGCATAACCAGACTGCCTTCAGGCACTGTCAAACATTAACTCTTGCCCTCTTTTCCTCTAAGGGCTCTGCCCCTGCCATTCTCCCAAGGCTTGACTAAGAGGGCACACTTGGTCTGGCAGCAATGATGGGAACAAGTGAAGGATCAGAAATGGTGCTGTTTTGCACCCTGCCATTTTCATCTTGGTTTGGACTCTCCAGTTTGATCTCCCACTCATCTCCCATGCCATCAACAGCAGAGCCATACTGGGGCACGATTCCATGCCAGGCTTGTGCAACCACTGCAGCCTTGAGTTTTAAATCTCACAAAGAACCTTTTTTCTCTCTGCAGAAATCCCTGACATTCTTAGTATTAGGCTCCAGAGAAATCAACCCTGGTCTTCACTCCCAGACCTCCACAACCCAATCCACTGCCTCCCAAAAACCAGGACCCAAACCTATGGATGAGCAATGATTTTATTTTTTCCCGTCCCTTCATTTTGATGATTCACCTTCTGACCTGGTCAGAGCAGGAAGAGGAAGGCCACGAATCACTGGCAGGCACTGGCCATGCACCAGTGGGAGCCATAGATATATCACAAGCCCTCTCCTTCACTTGTGTTTTCCATGTCCATGCTGCAGTCCCATTATCAAGGGACTTCTGTCCTATATAGTCCCTCTGACGTTTTTGAAAAGCCAGATGGTCCAAAAGCCCAAAATTTTCCCCAGGTGACAGACTCTCCACAGAGCAAGTGAGACACACAGGTGGAAGATGTCGTGTCCTTGTACTCTGCCTCCTCTTGCTTGTTGCCCCTTCTCCAAAAGTGACCATTTGTGTCTGGATTGATGGATCTGGAGGGCTGCAGCAGCTGGAACACAGCTCTTGGCTACTGATCTGTGCTGTGAAATCTGCTGGGAATCATTTCCCTCTGCAAAGTAGCAGAAGGCATCTAGAAAAGAGCTGTGACAAGTCAGACATCCATTGCTGTTTATTTCTGTCCTGCTGCTTGCAACACAGGTTTAAATGCTGCCCCATTTCATCCTGAATTATCCTGGTTTCTATGCAGCAGCAAAGTCTTTTAGCAGTCTGGACAGGAGCAGTGACCTGTTCTGCATGGCATGACTGGCAACACTCAGATAGACAAGCCAGCTTCTTTCAGCCTCAGACCTAAGTTTATAAAGCCCAGCACGAAGAGTTTGGAGTGTTTGGGAGAGAGGAAAAGGAGAAGTTGCCTCCTAACGTGGTGAGAGAAAAGGAGGAAACTTGGAGCGTATGGAGGAATATTTGGCAGATCTTTGGGTGATAAGTCCACAAAGCATCTCTGCAGCAAAGTGAATTCTTTCATCCTGGTAGACGGTTTTTTATTAAACCCTCTTTGAGCAATTTAGTGTGCTTTTGCCATCAGAGGATGTAGCTTGCTTTCTTAGGTAGCAGGCTGTAACTAGTTCTATAAATCTTTCTTCAGCCATGTCCCTCTGACAGATGCTTCTTAATATTTCCCCAGTTCACAATCCTGGTTGCATATGAACATTATCCCATAGAGGTTGCACACATGGATAAAGTTCCCATCCTAATGACTACTTTGGCATCAGATTCTTGTTGCTGCCAAAGTAAGAGGTTTAAACATTTCTCAGTGCCTTGGCTGGGATTTTGCAGCTGCCTATAGAAGGGCAAAAAAAAGACCCCAAGTTTCTTGAGGCCAGGTCTCTCTTCACCTTCTTACACCGTTTATCTGATCCACACAGGCAACTCAAAATGATACCTGGCGTTTTCAGCTCTGCTGGCAGGATGTAGCACAGCTGAATCATGAGGTCGTGACCATGAGCTGTCTTTCCACAGACCCTCTCCCATTCCTGGGCACTATGCACCAGCCAGGCTCTGGAGAAGGTCCTCAGACTCCAAATAAAGCAGGCAGTGAGCAGCAGTCAGGGGCAAATGGGCAGATTTTGAATGCTCCCTCAAGGAACTGCTCCTGCATGTGAGCTAAGGTGGATAAAAACTTTCTATATCAAGTTGTTAAGGCTAGTTCTGGGCATTTGTGATGTGTGATTCTCAGGGTTGTCCTGTGCAGAGCCAGGAGTTGTGCCATGATCCTTGTGCCTCCCTTCCAACTCAGCTTATTCTATGGCTCTGTGGTTTTCTGACCTTTTAATTGAATGGAAAGGACAACTGGATGAGAATCATCACACCCCACAGTATGTCCTTTGTGTGCAACCAGAAAATTAAGCAGAATTCATCAATACAGGTTTGCCTTTGAAGGTAACAAAATTCAGTGTTGCTTTGCAGCTGATGGACAAATGCTCCTTAGATTTTTTTGTGTGTGTGTGTGCTTATGTGACCATGGACTTGAAAGGCAGGTCGCTGTGTGGCAAAGACAGCTGGCAAAGTTCCAGGGAAGCCAGGAGATTTCTGGAGCTTATGGAGGGCAGCTTCATTGGAGCTTGCAAGTCAAGAACTGATCAGAGGAGATGCTTTGTTAGACCTGACACTCACCATGAAGATGGAAGACTGAGGGCAGGGACCATGAAGCTGTGGTGTTTAGGAGGAGTGAGCAAGGCAGAATGAGCCTGGGCTTCAGAAGAACGGATTGACCTCGTGCAGGGAACCTGCTTGTCACAGTCTCATGGAAAACTGCCCTTGGGGGATCAAAAGGATCCAGGAGAAGCCAGCTGATCTTCCCTGTCAGCCTCTTTAGAGCACAAGAATGGTCTGCTGCAAGGTGTAGGGAGCTGAGCAATAGTGGCAGTGGGTCAGCACAGAGAGCATGGAGCTCCTTGGGGAGAGAAGGACTCAGAGGCAGAAGCAGGGACAGGCTGCTCAGAAGATGCAAATGGGAGTGGGATCAGGAAAGCCAAAGCTCATCCGGAGCTGAAACCACCAGACAGCACAAGGGACAGCAGGATCCTTCTGTAAGAATTTTGGCAGTCAAAAGAAGACTGAGAAGACCACAGGGTCACTGCTCAGTGGGGCAGTGGTGAAGGCTTGGGTATTCAGTGCTGTGTTTAGTGGCTCAAGATCCAACAGGACAGGTTGAAGGGCTCTCCCAGCTGTAATTCTGTGACAAGACACACAGAATCATTGTCTGGTTCTGGATCTGACTTTTTCTATGTATTTATGGGTGTTACTTTTACACACTCAGCCACAGGGTCAGGGTTCAAATTTTTATCTGGGTCTAAAAGACACAGCTTGAAACTGAGTGAAAAAATATTCAGTCCTATCTGTCTACATGGAGCTTATAAAACTAAAAGGCCAAGTTCTACCATGCTGATTTGATTGTAGCCATGAAGGATAGACTGTGCTAGTGTCAAAGGTCAAATTGCCCTTTAGGAACTCTGATAAACCTCCACTAAGGCATGGTCATTGTTCATCTGGATGAAGGAAAGAATCCCTATGCTCCAAAGTGACTGTTAAGCAGCTAGTCCAACTTCATGCTTGCTAGGTGGACTAATTTTTGTAATAATAAACTTATCAAAGTCCCTAAATGGTGGTCAGTTTCCTTAGGAATGGGAGAAGGTGGAGGTGTGTAAAATGGGCTTTGAAACCAAATGGTAGCATGAGTTTCACACCTGGGATGGAGCCAGAACTCAAACTCACCTTTCCCAGACTCAGGCTTTGGTCTTAGCTTTTCAGCCCACTTTTATTTTTTTTTCTGCTCTGTTTTCCTTCTCCTAGCTGTAAAAGCTCATGCCACAAGGCAATGTGTTTGGATATATTTGAGCAGTTTAGTGTGAGTTTTAAATCCAGAGTTATAAATGTCCTAGCTAAGATAGCATGAGAAAGCTTGGTTCATCAATGTCGTTTTCAGATTGAGCCAGATACATCAGAGGCAACACATCTTGAGTTTGTAACTCTGCTTTTCTTATCTTAATAAAATAAAAGGGAATTTCTACATTTTTATAGCATTGTTTATGCCAAGAAATATATTCAGTATACCCAGGGTGTGTTATGTTTCATTCCCTCGTTTCTGTGTAGCATTGTTAATTCTGTCCAAGTTGCCATGAAATACATATTTATTTTCTCAGGAGTACTCAAATATTTCCAAGGTGGAGTGAGAAACAGAAAGTTTCACAGCTGATATGTGTTTCCCCCTTGGAATGACATCACTGTTTAATTCCACCAGATATTTTGCTCTTTATACCATCTTGACAGAAAGAGAAAGCTCTTGCCCTTGGCATTAAGGTGGAGAGTTTTAAAGGGGCAGAAATCAAAGGGAATGTAGACCATGATGTAAGAAATCAATCTCTGAACATACTAATCGTGATTTTTAATCTAACACATCAAGTTATGTTTTCTTCCACAGTAATTTCAAGATTAATTCAGACGAACTCCAGAAAAAAGAATTCTCACTCTTGATCTTCTTAGCACATGGTTTGTATGTAAAGGGTAAAGGTCAATTTCAAAAGGTTCTCTAGCAATTGAACTTAAACATATTCATTTATGAAAAAAGAAAAATGAAAAGAAAAAATGAAAAGAAAAAATGAAAAGAAAAATGAAAACAGTGCAATTTCTACAAAAAAAAAAAAAAAGAAAGAAAACTAAATTACATTCTTTTGCTACAGCAAACATATGGCTGTAGAGACATAGACTTACAAAATTTTTTTTACCAAAACCAGTAATATAAAAACACCATGATACAGAACAGCAGCAAATGGTGCTAAACCTTTTAGCGATGTAATTTTGTCACAAGTTGGTTCAACCTATGAAGGAAATGCTACTGGTTATGAAGCAGCAGAGATCTGTCCCCTTTAGTCAAGTAACTGCAGGAGTCTGCATTGAAATGCGAATAAATAAAACTTTTTGTTGTGGGCAATTGAAACGAATCCTGCTACAGGCAGAAAATTTTGGCTACACCCCAGATGCTGCCCATATTTGAAGATATAATCTAAGAGATAGTTTAGGGTTGTTTCTGTGGATTAGAAGGGGAGGATCAGAAGCAGAGCCTCCCGTTGATCTAAGTTAATTTTTTGCCTCCTGAAAGGGCTTTCAAGTGTCTATCACAAGTAGTTAAAAAATAATTTTTTGTTACCTCTGCAGAATATTTGGCAGTGATTGTCTTCTTAATTTTCAGAGAAACCTTCTTTTTTAAAAAATGAATATTCCCCTCCATTTTTTGCTTTAACAATTAAACATCAGAACAATCTGAGAGCAGCATGCTGCACAAAAATGTTAACTGAATTCAATACCTAATTCTCCCATCTAAAAAGAAAAATAAATATTTGTTTTCCAGTCAGCCCTTGAACTTTTTATATTCCTGTTCATTTATTATTTTTTCCTAAGTAAAATCAGGACACAGTTAGGGATTAGTAGGAAGTGCAGATAGAAGGATGTAAACTAGATAATAAATTAGTTAGAGAAGAAAGAATACTTAGAACTCTTGAAGTCAGTGTTAAACCTTGACTTCCAGACAGGAGCAGGTTAACAGAAATGCAACAACAGCTTGTATTGGACATGTGGTTCATGCAGGCCCAAGAAAGCATGGAGGGAAAAGGGAGTCTGCACCTCAGAGGAAAACAAAATTATCCACATAGCTTTTTGCTGAGTGAGTGAATCAACAGGTCAGCCAGCATCTGCCCTCCTCATTGTCTTGGCAAGAATCCTTGTGGCAGCAATGTCATATAAACTTTTATTTGGAGAGGCTTTGAATCAGCTAACTAGGAAAAAAAAAAGCTCAAAACAATAAGTGCAGAAGAAGGGGAAAAATGAATACAACTCAGAATTTAGATTTTCAATCAGGCTGTCTATATAATGGAATGAGCAACATGAACTTCCTCATGAGATTATTACTTAAACAGTTCCCCGAGATGTTTGCAAACACATCTACAAAAATCCTCCTTTCCCATTATCTGGGATGGTGTTGGATGCATTCCTCGAGGCACTTGTCATAGTCAGTGGACTTTGCAAAAATTTGTGTGGCTTCAAATTGCACATCTGCTCGTATTAATCAAAAATGCCCTTCCTCAGCTTTCATTTTAACATTTAATTTGGGCCTCTCTTGTCTTGAAGTGTGTCAGATCTCTACAGATTTCTCCTTCAGGAGGCACAGGAGTGACTCCTGATGCTCCTCTGGTTCTGGGCACCATGTGTAGGAGCAACAAAGCTCAAAGCCATCTCACTTCTGTCAACAGCTGGGGGTTTCAGGTGCCTCCCCTGAGGCACATAGATGGGATGGATTTTCACATACAAACAAGCAACTGTTTGAAAATCACAAAAAGCCATGAATAAATGCTGCAGGAAGCATGACAGTAATGACTGCCTTCACAGCCCAGCCCATGCCAGTGAGCAGTGAGCAGCTCTGAAGGAAAAGTGAGGTGAAAATATGGTCAAAGACACTTGGAGACATGGTAGAAATAGGCAAATAAATGCCTGACAGCACAAGATCCAGGCCATTTCCCCACTCTCTAGTCAAGATCCTGAACACTTTATTTGCTGTTCAGTGTGGCTCCATTTCTATGGGGAAGAAAGAATGTGCTGACTTGCCCTCAGATATGACATTTCACCAGCTTTTACTTCCTTTTGTGGGTTTGGTAACCCTGAATTAAGAAAGCGAGTGAAGCTTTAAAGTAAATGAGTTTGGCTTTTCAGTGGCATCACTAAGGGCAACAACCTCCCTTGCTATTTTGGGCACTTTGAGAGGTAATGCTGGGCATTAGCAGATCTCCTGCATTTCCTTTGCCTTTAGACTTCCTTTGGTCACCTTTAGGCTGGTATAGAGCTCCTCTAGACTCCAGGGAGGCAGAAATGCTGCTCAAAGGACACTGACAATCACCTCCGAACTTCGGCAATCTCATTCTTTCCAGATTTCCCCAAAAATTACAACTTCCCCCATCAAAGCTGCATTTCAATGCTGTAAGGCACTTTAAATGACTTGTCTATTTTTCAAACATCCTACACAAGTAGATCTAGAAACATCCACACGAGGATTTCCACACAGCATCAGAAACAATTTTTCTGCTTTCAAGCTAGATAAATCTGGTGAGACTTCCCCCCACCGCCTCAGCCATGGTCACTGTTGCTGCTTTTTACTTCCTAACATGAAAGCAAACACAATATCTGTTATTCTTGTGACCCACTGGCAGTCCAGGGCACATCTGAGTGGGCAAGCAGGCGCCGGGGGAGAGCATCTTCTTGACAGAGAAACCTCCCGCAGGATTGTGGCTGCCCAACACAGGCTGTATTTTGGCTTTTGTGGCTCTCAGGGAGGAGGACACGCAGGTATCTAGCCAGAGGATCGAAGTGGCTGCCCAGAAGTCCAGGAGCAGCTTGTGAGTTTTGAAGGAGAGAGTGTCCCCTGCCTTCACACTCGCACACAAACAAGGCTGAGGTGTTTACGGAGCTGCACGCATATTTTTCAGTCTGTCAGACACTCCCTGTGTGTGGCCTATTGTTCGACTGCAAGTTCTAATAAATAAGAGCTGACATTCAATAGAAGCCTCTTATTCCCCCAGCTGCACAGGATGGCAAACCAAAACCGGGGGCCAGATTCCTGGGGGTGGGTGTGTGTGTGCCGTGTTCTGGGGGCTTTGCCACAGCAAAGGTGACAGCCCATTGTCCATGGGGACATGGCACTGGCCGTGCTCTGGAGTGTCTGTGCAGCCCCCTGCACTGCCCAGCTGTGTCACAGAAACAATTAGAGGCAGAAAAAATTAAGCCTTGCAGCCTCCAGAGGAGGGAAGTCTGGAACAACTTGGGATGAGAGGAAAATCCGGAGCTATGGGCAGCTCTTTGGTGGTGGAAAACCAAGCTGGGAGCTAAGAGCTGGCAGAGAGGAGAAGGTGGTTTTCTGGGTGAAAGGAGATGGTGCATTTGGGGCACAGCTCTGATTCTGCTCCTTGTGCAATGGGAGGCAGGCAAGGCTAATGATTATGGATTTCTCTCTAATGAAAAACATGGGTTATTCAACCCCTTTTGAGAAACCAAGTGCAGAATTATACTCAGAAAAGCCTGTCTTTGGAGATTTACTAACGAAAAACAAATAAAAGAGAAAGGTCAGCTGCATTTAATGTCATGTGTTATAGTCATATTAATAATGTGAAAGCCTAAGTGAAACACCCTTTCAAAGCTTTTGGCTCATTGTCCACTCTGTGGAGTATTTTTTGCTTTATAATTGTGGAAGATCAGCTCTGGCCATTTCACAGGGCACATTCTCTCACTCTACACAATCAAACAATAACCCCTACAAACACAAAACAAAACAGAACACATTTCCTCTGAAAATGCTCATCAGAAGACACAGGCACTGCAGGCAGCACTTTTGGCTCCACAGTGGGTTGTCAACAGGGGCCTGCATTCCCTGGGGTAGGAGCAGCATTGGCTATGGAATGTTCTCAGGGACTGGAATGGGAGGCAGCAAGCATCAGCTGTGACAGATTCCTTTCTGGGTAATGGCCAGGTGGGCAGGAAGAGCTGTGATGTCTGAAAAAAGCCCCAGTGAGCAATGCACGCTGCCACCAGTTTTCCTTGTTATCTTGGCTGGAGACCATACTGGCCATGAGATGGACAAACAAACATAAACCTCCCGTGCATGTCATGTTTAGTGGCCACTGCACCTCCCTGGAGCTGCTCAGACTCACAGACCTCAGCTGCCAAGGGTGCTTAAAAAATACATTTGAAGCAAAGCTCTGAATTCTTGAAGTGTTAGGGCAGAGGTCTCTCCTTCCAGGGATTTTTTTCCAAAGACTGTTCCCACTGCTCCTGTGTTATACCACTTCTAAGAAAGTGAGCATGTCACTCTACCTCCTTCTGGAGAGATGAACAAGGTAAAAAAAAAATAAATAAAGAAGAGTAAAAATTGCATGTGTTGTAGTCCCACCCTCAGGCTTTCATCTGCTTTTCAACACTGCAAGTTGACACCAAATGTAGGAACAACAAATGCATTTCTCCCTCTGAGCATCTGCTCTTCACTGCTCGGTGGGATTCTTGCTGCAGTTGCATGGCAGAAGAAAGAGGTTCTTTTATCATCACACACAAAAATATATATTTTTTTAAAAAGCCACAAAAAAATATTTACTTTTCCCATAGAATTACTCGATTCTCATAAAGTTTCTTTCGCAAAAAAGAAACTTTAATTTTCCTTGTAAAAAAAAAAAATCCCTCTTGGAAAGAAAAAAGAAACATCTGTCCCATACCACCTTTCTGTCACAAAGCAATTTCCTTAAAAACTCTTTCAGAAAAAAAATCACTTTTTAATTTTTTAAAATTACTATTATTATTATTATTATTATTATTATTACTGGTCTCTTTTGCACTGCTGGAGAAAACTATGGGATCTTGGGTGGAGGTTCTAGTTCTCATATGAGTAATAGCCTTCAGCTTACTTAAAGTTTCCTCTACAGCACATGCTGTATTTTGCTTCCCTCCCTTCCTTACATCCCTGTGCTGTGGTGCCGTGCACTGCCAAACAGCAGCTGTGCCGTGGCTCAGGAGAGACCAGGGACCTCTCAGGCATCCAAAAACCTCATGTTAGCCAGCCCTTTTCTCACTGGTACAGCCTGCACATAGCAAACTGCTCAGCCCGGCTCCATCTGGCCCTGGCCCTACAGAGTTGTGGGGTGCATGGAGTCTATTCCAAGGAAAAGGGGGGAAAAGGGGCATTTTCCTGCTGAGCCTCACAGCCCCTGCAGAGGGTTCTGCTGAGGTGCTGCTCTGGAGATGTGTGCAAGGCTCTGGAATGCCAGTTGCAGTGCATCACAGCCTATGTTGCAGGGGATAATTTTTAAGCAGGGATGAAAAAGCCCAGAGCTGAGTGCATTCCATACTGACACGGGCTGTCAGGGCAGCTGTTTTATGAAACAGGCTGGGATAATGGGGCTGCACTGCCCTGAGGTTGGATGGAAGCCTGTTTTGCATACTGTAAAGCCTTTTTATTGCTCTTCGTTCAAGAGTCCATATGGGCTGTTTCTAAGGGTTCAACATTATCTGTCAGAATAAAAAGGGGGCAAAGTTATGGTAAAATTAGCAGAATTAGTAAACAGGCAAATATTGTTAGCGTTTGTTTTGGTGTCTTTTTATTTTTTTCTTTGTTTTTCCCCTTTTTTTAATTTGTACTTCTTCCTTGTTGTGGAAGACCTAGAGAAATTCTGCCTAGGAATATCCTCCTGGATCTGGGAAGTATAGAGACAGGTCAGGAAGAAATCCTTCACCAAGAGACCCTTTTCTCCTTCAGCTCCTCTTTGACAAGCCAAATGGACCTTCTGTGGGAAACCAGAAAAGCAAAGGGGCAAAGTGGCTTTGCAGAGATCACTCTTAGGTCAGTGGCACAGCCGGTTCTGAGTTAAAGGCTTTAATTGACATTTCTGCTTTGGTGCTTAATTTTATTCTCATCTTCAGCCCATGCAGCTCTGTCCATGCATGCTGGAAGTACCCCAGGCCAGGCTCTTTCTCCCTCTTATCATTTTCTGTGCTGTGACAACCTTAGTGTCTCAAGGCCTGTTTTTCTTCCTTTCTCTTGCTCTGCAAAATCTGCAATTTCTTAAAATGTTGCCTGGTTTATGAGTGATTTCTCACTCCTCACAACTGGAGAGAGGGGAGATAATTGAAACCAAATGTTTCATTTGTGTTAATAATGAGTGTCATTTTATTTTATGTCGTGCTGTTTCATGCAAGAGAACTTCAAAGTGCAGAGAAGAATAGAGAAGAAGAACATCATAAAAGAGCACTGGAGGCCACATAGTGAGAACTGATCACAAAAGGAGAACAACTCTCAGTCCAAACCTTGACCACAGTCTCTCCAGTGGAAAAGACTTGAGGAGATGAAAACATCACGTGGCAGGGCTTTACCTTTCATCAGGAGAGGTCGTTGAGGTGCCCTGAATTCCCCTGAAGCCTGGCAGCTTTGGGATGAGATAAGGAGTGGATGCTCAGGCTCAGTCTCCATGGGGTGGTGATTTTCCGTCCCTGATCTGTAAAAGACTTTCCTTGTTGGTACGGGCCAGGAAAAGGAGCCAGCATGGTGCTGGTGAGGCTTGACCTCCCCTCCTTTCCGTGTGGGTGGAAATCACCCTGTGTCCCTCTCCTTGGGCTGAGGGCATCTCTGATCTCCCACCACCCCATCCCTGGGTGTGCACACGTGGAGGAGAAATGCCCACTCCTCCTAGGGCTGGGAATCTGGAGGAGCTGAGCATGGAACCAGCCCAGCCTCAGGGCTCCCAGGTTCATGCCATGCCTCCTGGGCAAGTGGGCAAGTGTGTTATTCTGTCCTCCCAGCACCCTGTGGCAGGTTGTTTATGGCTTGGCTTCCTGCAGCTGGATTAGAAACACTCTGTGGTCGTGCACAGCTTTAATCACAAGATTTTGCTCTATTCTCTGTGAGGATCTTAGCTGATTTTGTATGTGGGGCCATCTGCACTCACTTAATGGGACGTTTTCCAAAGTTTTCTCCTGTTTGCAGAGGAGGAGCACCCCTCACACCATATTTATAGCACACAAACCCCATGCAGAGTCAGCAGTGTAAGTTCCCTCCATTTCCTGCTGCCCTTGGTTCATCAGGACATCAGAGAATGTCACATCTGCTTCTGTCCACCCCAACAAGTGAAGAATAAGGGAAGATCCTATGAAAAAACCTGAGCTTTAGGTGCCTGGTGTGAGACAGGCAGGGCTTGGTTTCTATCACTCTAAGCAACCGATGGCAGAGCATGCAGCTAAAATATGTGGTGCTGTAGAGTCTTCATGTGATGTGAGGGATAAAATAAAGGCTGTGAATGAAGAAGCAGCAGGGGTGACCTGTGCAACCTCACTCAGGGCTCCTATAACCTCTGTCTTCATGGCCACATTGAAGTCCTTCATCTGTGACACTGTGTGCAACCTGATTTTTTTTCTCCAGCAGAAGGAACCAAGATGTGCACGCAATTTGACAACCCCGTTCACTGCAACATTCACATTTCACCCAGGTTTATTGCATCTGAGGGACTGTCAGCCTTCTTGCTGGTGCTCCTATAACTGGAGGCACTCCTGAGGTTTATAGGACGGAATTCTTGGCTCCGCCAATTCCAGTGGCAAAAGTTGCTGGGTTTTCACTGTGTGGTGTAGTGTGTTCCCATTCTCCTCATGGTTCTGACTGACACAGTGCTATCAGTCACGCAGATTAGCAGAGCAAAATCTTCGTGGACTGGAGCATTGCTGAAAAGCAGAACCCATAATAACATAATGTAACAGCACTTTTATTTTTTACAGCTCCTCTAGAGCCAATGTGGCATATGACATAATGAAATACTTATAGTGAAAACCAGAAGACCCCAAAGAATAAGAATTAAAATTTAAGTCTGCTGCTTAGCTTTTGCATTTGGCCTGGACTGTACAGTCACAGCTTACAGTAACTGAAATCCAGTGGAAGAAGGAGTGGAAATCCAGAAGTCTGTAGATTTTGTGGCAGATTTCTGCATCCACACTGCCCAGGCCACTCCTTGGTGACAGCACATTTAGAGCTGTGTGAGCCTTTGCCTGTGGAGCTGAAATCTGCCTTTAAAAGAAGAGGACTCAGCTTTTTAAAAGTCCTGAGCAGGAATCCTTTTCCCCCAGCCAGGACTATGAAGTTAGGAGCTGACACGGATATTTCTGGAAGGTTTGTGCCAGGTACTGTGGCTGCTCAGTTTCCCCCCGTCCCCTGCTCTCCTGACCACCTGATGAGCCACACTTTGCAACGGGAGCAAAACAACAAAAAACCCCAAAAAACCTGTGGTGCCCAAGAGGCTGCCATGGGTTCCCACCCAGGAGAGAATCTGGAAGTTCTCTTGGCTTTGAGTTTAGTAGGTTTTCCTCACATGGAGCACCACATATTAGTGTTATTACATATTAGTGGCTTGCTTTTTTTGTTGTTGGTTTTATTTTTTTTTTTTTTGGTTGATTTTGTGTTTTTTTTCTTTTTATTTTTGGTTTTTGGGTTTTTGTTTGGTTGGTTTTTTTGGTTTTGTTTTTTTTTTTTTTTTACTTAGAGTTAAGATTGAAGTATGAGAGATTGGATTTTTGTGTTTGGAGTTAGTTGTTTATTAATTTTTATTTATAGTACAGTGAGTTTTAACAGTACTTTTAGCTAACAGGCTAAAAGTAAGAAAATTGAGGTGTGTTTTCTTTGTTATAAGGACTTTTAAAGGTAAATAGTCAAATTAAAAGCTAATATTTATATTATTAATACTTTTTGACTTAATGACTAAACACTTGTGACTTGCACTGCAGGATTTTCTATTTAACCAAAAACTACTACTTAAAATCAAGAAGAAGAAGGAAGAAGAAAAAGCCACCACCCAAGAACCTCCATTTTGTCTTATTACTATATTTTAAAACCTCAGATTCCAAATTTTCACTATGTTATATCACACACTTTTATTTAAACTATATTACTAGTGATTTTAACTCCATCACTTAAATTTGGAAACCTTCTCTGAGGCTTCAAGTCAAAAGCAGTGTTCTTTTGAGTGCCAGAAAGCACAGAAAGTTCAAAACTCCCAGGTTTTAGGGTTCCAACAGTAGCCCATCCCTGATGTGCTCAGTCAGCCTCCTTCCCTTGGCATTGCTCAGCTTTTCTTCCTGATCCAAAAGGAGCTGGTAAGTGCCTGGAGGGAGTAGGAGATGTATCCCCTGCTCTTCAAAGTCACCTTGGATGACCAAGGGGAAAACACCAGCAGTGGGAAACAGCTCCTGGCAGCTGCATTGGACAGTGCTGCATTTCTGGGCACTTAGTATTAATTTATCTGTGTTTGAAGTGTCACCCCAGAGCTTCTCACAACAAGGCTTATCAGAAAAAGATGTGTGTTGTTTTTTGGGTTTTTTTTTGTTATTTTTTGTTTGTTTGTTTGTTGGGCTTTTTTTGTTTGGTTGGTTTTTAGTTTTTTGTTTGTTTGTTTGTTGTTTTATTTTTGTTTTATTTTGTTTGTTTGTTCAGTTGATTGTTTGTTTTTTTCATAGCAAAGAATGATGCCTCAAATTATCAGCATAGGTCTGGGGGTTTGCTGTCTATACCCTTCTGCCTCTGCCTGTTTTCTTTTCAACCTGTTGAATGGGCAAACACTGCAAGCCTGCAGGATCTGGTCCACAGCCTCTGCAAGTTTGGAAAGATGGAAAATTTACCACCAGTTCAAAGGGGCTTGGAGTCTGGCTGATGGAGAAGGGAAGAACAGATGGGGAAAATAACTGAGGGTGTATGCAGATAGCCCCTTGTTGTGTTCATGTCTTAGTTACCCCATGGTGTGCAGTGATTTCAATTTGTTGCATTTTTCATCATCCTGAATTCAGACCAGCAACAAAGGTACATCATTTATACCACCCCTACATAACCTTCTCTAGCCAAAATAGTTCCTTAGGAGTATTATTTCTTGGCTTAGAAAAATCCTTCTTTTTGTCTTGTTTTGTTTTGAACAAGTGTTTCCCAAAAGTATTTCCCAACTGGATTGTAAAAAAAATAAAAAATTAAAAAAAAAAAAACCTACATTGCACTGAAAAGAATAATCAGTCCCTGCTGTTAAACTCTTATATTCTGAAAGCAGAGCTAATGAAATGAATATCATCTAATTAAAGAGATCTTCATAACTGAAGGATCAAACCTTCAGATGGAAGTCATCAAATTTTTTTAGCATGAAGCTCACAGCTCAGGCCGCCTCTTACTGATGAACCTGCATTCCCAAGAAGGACACTTAGGTCAGGAGATGACTTTTTAATAAGAAACCCAAGCCTGACGCTTGAGAAAACCACTGGGCTGTGGAAATTCTTTGTCCTTACCAAGCCTGAGAGCAGGCTGAAGTCCTGCCAAGCTCTTCACCCGTCTCTCCCCCTCCCGCCAGTTGCAACATCTCAGGATTTTGGAGCTCTGTGATTGACAGCAGGCTCAGTCACAGCTCAGATCTGCCCTCGGCACTGCTGCTCTGGCAGCCCCTGCTCTGTCACACACAGCACACGGAGGCACAGCCACTGCTGCCTCTGCTCCTCAGCTCCCTGGCCACTCCGACCCTGCCTAAAGCAGGCACCCTCCCAGCCAAATCCGTGTCTGTGCCAATGGAAACAGCACAAAACGGGGAATTCTTCACGGCCCTTTACAATTAGGGTAGAGGATTGTCACTTCTCCATGCAAATGCATAGATTTTTGGAATTATTGTTGCTGTTAACGGTGGCATTGAAGGGTTTATCAGGTGTGACCCACTGAATGTGAGAAAAAGGGATTTTCATGCTGCAGCATGGAGAAGGAGCACTACTGAGCCCTTGAAGAGAAGCCTGGTAATGCTCTGAGGAAATTTTTTTCCTACAGCATACCCTCTAGGAAGACACCAATTCAATTAAAGCCAGTACTTTGCAGGACTGTGCCAGGCTCTTTGAAATATAGTAGGAAAATTCTGTTTGAAATTATTACAACTGCTAAAAACCAGCTGAAGAGATTTTAAATTTCATTTTTCCAAAAAAAAAAAAAAAAGAAAAATAAAAGGAAAATATTTTGAAAAAAACCCCAAACACTGGAAACTAATGAAACAAAAATTGTGCTTTACAACCATCTTTAACCTCTATGTAGGCACAGCCCTGTCTTAAAATAGATAATAAATCTTACTGATTGAAGAACAAAATTGGCTGAGACACATTCAGTCCTCAGCTTCCAGCAAGGTTTTGTTTGAGCTGAAAGTCCTGGAAGTATTCAATTCATACAATCTGAACAGGAATACTTCTAGAGCTTAGAATATGTAGTTAACTTGCACTTGGAGGGCTGTTTCACTCTTTAATATAAGTTCTCAATTGCTCAAGTGGAAACACGCATCTTAATGTTCAAGTGGTCAGTCAAATGCCTGGTTAGCTCTTGCAAGGATGAATTGGATTTCATGTTTCATGTTCAAAACCTGGGTAATATTTTTGGACTTACTTTAGCACAGGCACAGCTCATGGCTGGTGTGCAGTTGAGAAGCATTTCTTGAAATAAAAGATGAATGATTGGATCTAAGCATTCTGAACATTCTTAACAAAACCAGAAGTATCTCTTTTGGGAAAAGTGCCAAATCTACACTGGCTTTTCCTATTTTGCCAGCCTACAAAAGAGAAAAGGAAAAACTGCATGCTTATCACCAAAGTGTTTAAGAAGCTTGCATTTATCTTTCATCAAATAATAATTTTCTCTGCATATAAGTGCAGTCAGTCAGAATAAACAAGCTTGCGCACAAAAGGAGGAAAACATTAACAACATATGGAACACAGTTTAAAAAAAAATATTTTGAGCAGTTCTGAATTAATAGTTTCATTTTGTTTGGTAAAAAACGAAGGACAACTATAATACCATTCACTTTGTCTGGCTGCTGGACCCCTACCCAGCTTCTCTCTCCTTCACTTCAGTGGGAGGAGGAGATAAGATGAGAAAGCTCCCTCAGCCAAAACAACTGCTTTCACCAGAGTCAAGTTAAAGGCTTAAAAATGAGTTAGCAACAAACATTTGAGTGAGAAGTGAGAAAGGAAGGACAAGGCAAAATCCTCACAGTGAGATTCTGAATTCTCTGAAGGATACATGGAAATTCCCTGGTGGCAGTGGGAACTCCCTGATGTCCCTGGCTGGAATGGTGTCTCTGTCACATTGGTTCAGCAGCTGAAATCCCGAGGTCTGGGATCCCCAGCACAGGGAGCATCTGGAGCTGCTGGAGCCAGCCCAGAGGATGAGCAGAGGGATGGAGCAGCTCTGCTGTGAGGAGAAGATAGGAGAATGAGGATTGTTCAGCCTGGAGAAGAAGAAAAGCATCAGGGTGAGCTGATTGCAGCTTTCCAGTGCTTGAAGGGACCCTGCCAGAAAGATGGAGAGAGACTTCTACGAGGGCCCAGAGTGACGGGACAAGGGGGAGTGGCTGCAAACTCAAAGAGAGAAGGTTAAATTACCTGCTTCATATATTAGGAAAAAATCCTTCCCTTTGAGGGTGGTGTGGTCCTGGCACAGGTTGCCCAGAGCAGCTGTGGCTGCCCCATCCCTGGAAGTGTCCCAGGCCAGGTTGGACAGGGCTTGGAGCAATTTGGGATAGTGGAAGGTGTCCCTGTCCATGGCAGGGTGTTGGAAAGATAAGAGCTTTGAAGTTCCTTCCAACCCAAACCACTTTCTGATTTTATGAAGCTGGGTTACTGAAGATACAAGCAGAACCTTGCCATGGCATTGCTCTGAAACTCCCTAAAGGAGTCTTTGCTCAGAAATGTTACCTGGCACTTTTCTCAGCTTTCCCTGAGCAACAAGACAGACTTTCAGATCTGTGGGAGAGGCGTGGAGATTCTGTTCATGGGCACCTTGATGTCTTTGGGCAATGATGGCACACATCACAGTCATGTTGTTTAGCAGTTATTAGGGAATTTCAGAAGGGGGGAAGTCCTTCAACACAAAGGACCACGGTTAGGGCTGTGGCTTGTGTCATTTTTACATTACCAGAGATTCACCTGCAAAATAGAGCTGTGCTATGTTTTCATCTTCAGTGCTTTCCCTTTGAGCTGAAGGGTTGAACAACTCTTTCAACAAACAGTGAAATCACTTCCCATGCTTCCCAGCCTTCTTTTTACTTCAAATGTTGGCTTTGTAGGGGAATTAGAAAGCTTAAACTCAATTTATGTGCTTTATAGTGAAACAGCTGTCTCTGAAGTCATGGAAAGTTGTGCTCAGCATATCTCAATCTAGCATTTAAGGAGGGCAATCCCTGCCAAACATATGCCCTGCAGGAAAGGATGCCAAAATTCCAGTTGTTCTCTGTGAATATTCTGGAAACCAGCAGGGACTACAGAAAATCATCCCACGGGGGCTGGAATTTGGGCATGGCCCTCAGGCTGGAGCTACTTCAGGTGACCACAGCTGATGGTCACAAGGAAGTGGAAGGGGGAGGCTCACCAGTTGAATGGATGGATCTTGTGAAGGTTCTTTGGTGGGGGAGAGGAGATGGGTTCTCTCTTTTTGTTGTTAAGTTGGTCCATTAAATTTTACTGGAGGAAAAGTTAAATGGGTCACTGTAAAAGCTGCTACTGGCAGGTGACAAATCTACTCGGACCATGTCCCCACCTCTCTGATCAATGATTCACAATTGCAGCCACCCCTAATACGACCTACTTAAATCAAATTCAAGGCATCCTTCGTCTGGTACTCACCATGAATATATCAAAGGATTCTTTCCTTGCTCTCCCTTCCCTATCCTGCTGATAACTGGTATTTAAAACCTATTCAATATTAAGGTTCTATAGTAAATATCTTTAGGTTTTTGGACAGAGATAAATGTTGAAAGAATTGCTTAAAACCCCACAGGGAGGAGGTTGTTGTTTTGTAGGAGACACATATGAGGTACTTAAGATCTAAAACCAGAGGGGCAATTTGAAAGATTTTTCTTAACAAGGAAAGTCTGACTGTACTGAAAAGGACATTATTGTTTCTAGTTTGTTCACTCTGTGTGTACAAAAATAATTAGAAAATCAGAGAGCATTTCTAATTAGGGTGGGGGTCCAAGGGATTTCTAAGTGATGTGGTCACTCTTGCAGTGGACTGGGAGAGAAGGCTGTGTATTAAATACGATTTCTTTTAGTTTCTAGCTCAGTGGTTAAATGAGAACTTGCCTTTCTCACCCCTCTGCTGATATTGAGAGGTAACAGCAGCAGTCATCCAACAACAAGATAATCAGAAATTTTAATTCTGAGTAGGACGGGTGATGACAAAACGTGATATTGATGTAGCCCTGTGCCCTGCAACAAGATGTCTGTGTGGAAGTCTTTAATCCTGAATTTCTTGGGAAGTGTCAGTGCTGTTCCTCAAGTCTTTCAAAGCAGGCAAAATACCGAAGGAAAAAAAAAAATAAAGTGGAGGAGAAATAGATGGCAAAAGTACACAGACATTTGTAATATGATAACAGTTTGGCTAGATTTGTACTGAAGAAAGAGAAAAAAATCAAGGTTGATTAAAAGATATTATTTATCACTGGTGATGTTTCCAGTATTGGGAGTGGCTGGAAACATGAGTAAGTGTTTTCAGAGCTGTTTTGCCTCGTACTGTTGATGGTGCCTGCAAAGATTATGATTAGACGAGTTTTCCCTTCTCTGTAGCTGCAGGTGTCTCTGACACTGGATCAGCACCATCCTGCAGGGATCCTGAATGTGGGGGGCTGCTCAGTCCTGACACTGTCACAGGTAACCATGAGCATCTTCCCTCTCACCCTCTCCTCAGAATCATCACTTCTCAGGAGGGTGACTTGTTGAATTGCTGTTTTCCTTCACAGAAAAGGCCAAAAGCACAGAGGGAATGGGCTGAGAAGCACAATCCAGCACAGAAGGTGCCTTCTGAGCAAAATTATCTGCAGGGAGTTCAGGCACAGCGCATTCTTTCCAAGGCAAGACCTCTGCAAAACCCCTGACAAAATCCTCGCCTTAGAAAACCACCCACCAGAGTATCCAGCCTGCTGCTGCTCCTGCTTAGGGGTGAGAAATTCCCTGATCATCAGGCACCAGAAGTGCTGGAGAGGCAGACCCAGCCACCCCAGCTTGCCACTGTGTCCCCCAGGCTGCAGGCAGGGGCAGGGGCAGTGCTCCATCCCCAGGATGTCCATGATTTGGGAGCAAAGCGTGTCCACACCTCTGCTCCCCCAAACACACAAATCCCCCTCTGTCCCTGGTGACTGACAGGCACCTGGGGGCTGTTGACACCTTTTATTTATTTCTCTGGCACAGGTTTGAGCAGAGCCCTGCTGGGCACAGCTCATCGGAGGGTGGGCTAACAAAAGCCTGGTGGTCCATCCTCCTGCTCAGTTTGGTTGTTGCCTGCCTTGAGGCGTGCTGAGGGGGTGACAGCCAGCCAATGCCCCTCCGTGGGGACACAGGTGAGGGCAGCATGGCCCCTGCAGTCCTCCATAATCCCCGTGCCTCAGTTTCCCTGGTATGGTGCCAGAGCGCTGTCACTGACTTTTCTTTAGGAAAGGGGAGAAAAAAAGTTTTAACAATTGCATTTTGGATGCTGTGTGGAACTGGAGGTGGAAAGCTGTTTAATAACACGTGGCAGCAGAGAAGTTTCACAACAAAATCAGGGAAAGGGAGGGGAGCGGGGCAGTTTTTTGTGTATCAGCAATTTGGATCTGTTTTGTGTATTAGCAGTTTGGATCTGTTTTGATGTTTTGATATCTTTCTTCTTATTATAACTGGCTTTATTTATTGTTATCTGATTAAATTAATGAAGAGCCTGCTGGCTCCTGACTTGGAGCAGGTGTTCCACGTCCTCCCCCTTGGCAGGCAGTACCTGTGCTTAGCTCCAGGCACCACTGCAGCCTCTTGGGCAGTGCAGGTGATGAGGGGCTGCTGGGTTTCACTCTGCTCCCCTGCAGGTGCATCATCTCTGACCAGATATATCCATTGCCCGTGGATGCAGGAAGGGCACTGCAATGGCAGTGGTGTCACAGTGGGGAAAATCCGCTTCTAAATCAGCCTTCTAAGGGATGTTTAGTCTCATGGCTCTTGCCTAAAACCTTGCTGGTTTCTTCCTAGCCATAAATGGTACCTCTTGCCCCATCTCATTAGCCTCCCAACACTTTCCTGAGACCAGCTTGGCACAGCTCAACGCCCGTATTGGAGATCCCTGAGGCATTGCTTCTGCTTTCTTAGTCTTTTAATCCACAACAAAGTAAATCTGGATCAACGAAACACAGGAAAAAGAGGCAGCAGCACTTCACCAACCCCCCCCATCACACCCCAAAAGCTATGAAGGCACCTGTGAGGATGATCCACAAAGCCGTGGCACGTGCTCTGTGGGCAGCCTGATCCTGCCAGGGAGCCGAAGGGAATATCCCATCACTTCCTGCTGGCTTTGGCAGGGATGGCACAGGCAGCAGGTGTTCAGACCTGTTCCGTAGCAGCACGGAGATCCCACGGGTCTGGTGAGCTGGCCAAAGGTGTCTCCCGGGCCTAGAAGGCATTTCCAAGGAGTGCTTTGTGTTGGGACAGCAAGAGTTTGTGCAGCACAGAAAGCGGTGTCTCTGTGGTGGGTACCCAAACAACAGCGTGTGTGTGTGTCTGTGTGTAAAATTACTGAGTATTGCAGCAAAAAAGGTAGAAAATTATTGGCAAGGCTGCAGTAGATATAGGTGAGTAACAAGTGGAGCTGAGCAGAGCACTGGCTGGGACAGATCTAGATAGCAGCAAGGGGAAGCAGAAGTACCAGGGCATTGTCTAATGCTCCTCCATCCCAGTACCTGCCTCTCATGGATGGGGAAGGTTTCACTGAGGACACATTTTTAGGACAGTTAGAGCAGAACTGGCCTGGGGGTCTCAAGTACCTCCAGTGTTCCCAAAAGTTTGCAGATGCTGCTGTCAGCCTTTGCCATTGCACTCAGCTTTGTCCCACTCCCCAAGGCAGACATGCATGCTGAGACCCTGCAGCATTTGCAAGCCTTTGTTTACATGTACTCCAGGCTTTAAGCACTTGCAATTTTGTGGCCTGCCCCACACACCCTAAAAACTTGTCTTTAGCAGTTATCTCTGGACTTGAAACTCCTGTAAAAACAAAAACAACTGGTTTTGGCTGCTCTGCCAAACAGTCTCTCTCCATAAAAAGGAGACTGATTTTTCTCTCTGGGTATAGTAAAAGGTTACAACAATATTTAGTTTGAACTTTCCTGAGATCAGGCATTTATTCTCGCTTACTCTCTCAGCGTGTGCGTGTGTACATGGAAAGTACCTTGAAAATGAGTCAGCATTACTCAAACTGAATCACTGGTCACTGCTTCTCTGGGAGGTTCATTCAGTGTTGCATGCAAGATTTCTCCCCCTTCCAAGCCAGGATGGGATTATTTGTTCTTCTTCCAGGCTGCTGTAGACATTAAGGCAATGGTTTAGAAACCAAACAAGAGACAATCTCATACCCACTGGTGTCCTGAGGCCAGCCTTGATGATGGACCACTACTCCAGCAGTAAATTAGAAATAGAAACATTGTTTTTTTTTTTTTTAATCTCCTCTCCAAAACAAGAGGCTTGCCTCCATCTGCTCTTGCCTACAGCATCACAGAAATGTTTGCTGCCTCGTGGAGCAGCAACATCTCTGGAGAGCAGCAGCACAAGTGTCAGAGCACTGGGCTCCCCCCCTGCCTTCAGGTCAGCCACTCCAATTTCCAGGGCTTTTAAACTGAATTTGGAGGGCACCTAGCAGAGAGGAAAGAGAAAGATTTGCATAGCAAGAGTGTTTGAGCAACAGGTTTAATCTCTTAGCTGCTGTTTACTTCAGATTCAGTTCTCAGGGCACATCGTGGTATGCGTGGATAAATTTCTGATCCTCTAGACAAATTGTTATTGTCAGGAATTATTTCAAAGCTTGCATTTTCTCCATGAGCCACTTTACCCAGTTCATCCCATGGGCACAGGAGCTGTAAGCCCTTATTTCTAACAGCTGCCCACAGCAGTGGGGGGAGGTGTTTTATTTCCTTTTCAAGAAACCACAGCCTTTCATGTCCATCAGACACCAACTCCCACAAGGAGCCCTTGGTGAGGATCTGTGTCCTCTTTTCGTCATTCTCCTCCCTCTCCAAGGAGTGGTGACACTGCTGCATCCCATATTTGCAACCTGTAATGCTGCAGCATCTCTCCCTCAGCTGTGATACCCTCCCAAAAACAGCCATGCTGTCTCTGCTGCTTGGGTGACACCTCAATTGTCTCCAGAGTGAGGCCACAGTGTGGTACTTTACCATGTGGAAGGAAGGAGAGCATGTCTTGCCTCACCCACAAAGCTCCCACGATCTGACCCAGCTGGAGATGTCTCCTTGCTGCTGCTTCTCCGTCCCCGTGACAGAGTCCAGCTCTTCTTGAGATAAAGTGTATTTCCTGCACATGTCCAAGGAGATAACTGGTGTTGCAATCTTCCTCCTCTGGCCTCAGGGCACACCTGGGATGGAAGTGCTGACCTTGGGGTGAAGCTGCCTTGTACCCTTGCACTGTTTTCCCTAGAACACAAGTGTGCAGGACCTCTTGGTTTACTTTGCCAGACCCTGTTTCACGGAGAGCAGGTGAAAAGCATGAGGTTTTGTGTGCTTTTGGTTTCTCCAAGCAGTCCCACATTCAGGGTGAAAGCAGGAAAACACATCTGTGTCCAAAGTGTGCTCAAGAGAAGGCAGGAATGTGGGTCTGCTGGTCTGGAGCACCAGGTCTGGTGCCAGGACCATGGGCTGCTTCCTCCAGCCCAATTCAGCCTCAGTGGCTCCACTGCACTGCCCTCTGCTCCAAGAAGGATGGGACAGGCGACAATTATGGCAGTGGACAGTGCTTCCCTCCCGCCATCCACTTAAATCATGTATGTTGAGTCAACCCTGAGGCTTCAACTCCTTCCAGAGGTGGATGGAGCCAGGGGGTGGGAGGGAGGGCTGGTTTACTTATAGGCTTGTGCTTTAATGTAATTTAAACCTCTTCCCAGGTGGACCAAGCACTGACTTTCTCAGTGTCTCCTCCCACACTGTTTTAATCTTTCAAGGGTCATCTGGATTTCTCTCTTTCTCTTCTCTCACCACCTCGGCTGACAAAATTTCTGGACTGTAAAGTTTGTGGCTGCCTTTGCATCCAAGGAAGCTGAGCTGTTTCTTTTTTGTTTGTTCTGGGCTGTTTCTTTTCTTGTTACCCCCAACAAGAGGGTCTTGGGCTCAGTCAAAGGGCTGGAATGGTTCCCTGTGCCCTGGTGCCAGTGGAAGAGGGAGAGGCACCCAGGGGACCTGTGGAGCTCAGTGCAGCCAGCAAGGAGAGGCAAAGGAAAAGCCCTGCTGGGGAGTGGCTTGGGAAAAAAAAAAAAAAAAAGAAAAAAAAGAAAAAAGAAAAAAGAAAAAAGTGAGAGAGGCAAGTAAATGGTTAAAGCAGGGATGAGGATACTGGCATTTACAAATGACTTGGCATTGCATCGCTGCTGGATGTGGTAACTGACACAGAGTTTCCAGCAGCCTCACGTGTCCCAAGGAGAGTGGTGAATATGCCCAAGATGCCTGTTGCTTTAGTCACTTCACTTCCGGAGAAAAGACAACATCCTTTACAGAGATTTTTTTTTTTTTTTAATTTCTTTTTAAAGAATTTATTCAGTGTGGGCCGTGAAGGGGCTGCACCTACTGGAGCGATTTTGGGACAGTGTATCTGTGTGGAGAAAGGCAAGGGGGAGACTGGAAATCACAGCCTTCAGCCTTTGGAAATTCAATATGCAGACGAGTTGTTGAAAAAATTTATGTTCCTGGGTTTGCATATAGAGTGGTACCAGGCACTATTTTCTCTTGTGTTTTGCTGAAGGGGGGAAAAAAGCCTGCTTTCTGCTTCTGAAAAAAACAGAAACTCCATCATCATCATCAACATCATCACAGGATCATCCTGAACATTGTGTTTCCGTGTAATAAAATTGCATGAAATTTCTTCCTCCACACACACTGATTGCAAAATTCCTTGGATGCAAAGGCAGCCACAAACTTTACAGTCCAGAAATTTTGTCAGCTGAGGTCGTGAGAGAAGAGAAAGGGAGAAATCCAGACGACCCTTTAAAGGTGAAGACAGTGTGGGAGGAGGCACTGAGAAAGTCAGTGCTTGGTCCGCCTGGGAAGAGGTTTAAATTGCATTAAAGCACAAGCCTATAAGTAGACCTGAAATCCAGGTACCTCTACCCCATTTGGAATCAGGTTTGCAAAGGCTGAGAAGCAAAGGGAAAATTAAACCAAGCACAAAACCACAATTTTGTGGCACAAGATCCCACATGGCCTTTGACAGCCATCCAGGCTTGAACCTCCCAGGGAGGTGGTTGCAGAGTTTAGAGGAGAACAGGCTCTCTACTGGAGGATGCAGCTCTTTTCACCTGGGCAACCCTCTTAAAAAGTTAACTTACTCCTTTCTTTTCAACCTTTTTAATTACATGCCATTAGATAAATTAGGAATTCTTTCGATTTTTAGCCAACCCTAGCAGCTAATTTTTTATATTATCTTACAGATTTCCTTCAGATTTTCTTTCCTTCCAGTAAGTAGAAAACAAGAGAGATGCGTGACCACTGATATTTTTGCTGTAAAAAGTTATCAAATGTGGCTGCCAGCTCCCAAACCTTAACATTCCTGAGGTCAGCTGCACAAGGTCAGAGATGATGGACAACTCTTATGTTTTAAAGTGCTCCCACAATTAATTTTTAAATGCAGTGAAAGGAACAGAATTCTCACTGTGTATCCCTAGGAGGTGTTCCACAGAGTGATACATGTTCATGGTGCTTTTTCCAGCTGCTGTGAAGTTGTATCAATGACATTGCAAGCATATCTCAAGGTTCTGATTGGGAATCTGAAAGCTGATGACAACTTTGTGTTGCTTTGCTTGGCTTGTTTCTCTCTCTGGTTTTCCAGCATCTCTCCAGAAGATTAATTCTACAGTATTTGCAGTTATGTTCAGAATGCACAGCATTGTTGATATAAGAACCATCTGACAAAATATTTTTTTTTTTCCAATGGACAAAACTATTTAAAGCACTTTAAGTTTTCTTAAGATCATTATTATTTTCCTTCCCTCTCTCCTATTTTTTTTTATTTGAAGACAGACAAAAGAAAGAAAAATGTTACATTTGTTTTCTTTACATTTCTGACCAAAAAGGATCAACAAATATTATTGAAACCCTTCTGACTTTAGAAGTCCTGTGTACAGCACTGGGAAGGGGATGTTACTTTACCTTTTTAATGGAAAATTTCTCGTACACACACATTTCCAGTAAGCCTGTTCAGAGAGGTACAGAAGTGCATTGCAGTTGCCCAGCCAACAAAGTCCTAACACAACTGCAAAATGCATATACCACCAGTAAGGTATGGGCAAGCCACTGATTTACACAGCAGCACAGCCAGGTCATCTGTTTGGCTTTGCATTTAATTTTTTTCCTTGCAGCTCTGAACATTTGGTTTGCTTTTTGCTCTTTTTGCTGCTGCCAAGCACTGAGCTGACATTTTCATATAACCACCAGTCACTGCCCCCAGACCTCACTGTGATTCTTCACTGATTTTCTTTCTGCCTCGAGGAGCTCTGTATCTCCCAGAAAACTTCACCTGCTTGCTCACCTCTTGTTTTCCAGGTCAGGTGTGGATGTGTGGAAGAGCACAGGTCACTTTAGGCAGGAACTGACCATTATCCCAGTTCTTCTGCTTCCTTTTTATGAAATATCCATACCTGTCAAGACTATCCCATCTGTGCCATGGTTGCTTAGAGGGCTCAGGTGAAGGAATTTGCCAGGAGCTGTAAGAAATCCAAGCAGATGATATCATGTGAAAGACCCTTATGCAAATGTTTGTTCATCTCTTCAAAGGCCTGTAAGAGGCTTTTCTTTACAGAAGTCATGCTAACACTCCTCAATTAGACTTTATTTATCCAGGTGCCCTCTGGTTCTGTGCTTTAATGCAGTCTCTGTGTTTTGGTATTGTTAGGCTCACAGGCCTGTAGTTTCCTACAATCTCAGAAAAAAAATTAAATAAAAAATTGTCGGCCTTCAGTCCTCCAGTACCAGAAGTGTCTGAAGTGAGAGGTTACATATGCTGGTCATAATTCAGCTGTTCATCCTTTGTATTTCTTGGTGAATGCCCATTGCCTGTTAATTTCATCAGCCTGTGCTGTAAATTCTTTCACAGCAACCTCAGTCTTGGAGAGATGTTCTAGTGAGTGCCCCTTTCACTCCTTCCTTCTTCCCCAGAAAAAAACAGAGTTTTCTTGAGGGCAAAACCCTGGTTTTCAGCAGCCCATGGTGATACACAGGACTCCACACTCCCCTCTGAGCTCAGCTCTCCTCCCACACCCTGGCTGTCAGACAGACCCACTGGCTCTGCTGAGCTTTCTGCTCCTCATCATGCAGAAACAGGACACAATAAATCACTCAAGGCCTTTTGATGATTTGTCCTCTTTTCTGCTGTGTTTCTGCCTTTTGTGACACAGTTAATTTCCCCTTTACATTCTTTTCCTGGAAACAATTCCAGCTTTTTGAATTCTTGATTTTTCTCTTTAACCACATTGACTTCCTTGTTCTCCTTATTCTTTTAGAGGCCTTTAGATACAGCTGTATAAAGTGATAAATGTGACAGTGATGCTGAAAGGGACAGGAACAAGCTCAGAGAACGAGCTCAAATAGGAGGCTTGAAGGCGAAACAAAAACTCCTGCTTATGTTTGGGGGGTTTTTCTGCTTTCCCTATGCTCCCCATCAAAAATAAACAAATACCACCAAATAAAATTTTTAAAAATCTTGTGTTTTCCAGAGCTAGATATTTACAAATGCAATGTCCTTATGTCAGCCAAGTGCATTTCTGTGCTTCAGCAAACAGGTCTGGGTTAAGGAGGAAAGCCCCCCCCTTCAGTAAAAGAATATCTTGGTTTACAATTGTAATTCAGTGTTTCCCTTCTCTTCCATCCCCCGGTTTTTTGGGAAAGAGTTTAGCTCTGCAGGGTGGGAGCAGGGTGGATTGCCCAGCTGCTGCTGCTCGGTGCCACTGAGGGTCCTTGCAGAGGCTGGCAGAAACATCACACTTTATAAAAATATTGCCTGGATCCATTCAAACTGAGGTTGCTACTGTAAGAGGTGGAGACATTTGTTTATCCCTCCCTACTCCTTGGCTCAGGTCTGCATCATTTGCCAGAGCTTCTGTTCTTCATTACAGGGAAATCCTCTAAATCAAAGAATGGCCCAAATAGCTTAATTGGCTTTGGAAATGGCCTTATGGTGGAAATGGGCGTGGTGAGAGAGGTACCAAAACATTTATGTTTGGACAAAACAGTCATCCAGTTGAAATGCTAGTAGTCAAAAATTATTGGGCACCTAATTTCTGCATATTCTTAATCTGCCAAAAATGCCTTTTTACTTAAGCTGTCTTCACTGTGCTGAAACACTAAGATGTCTTTCAATCCTGCATTATCCTGTCTTTTTTAGATGGAAACATAAACAGTGTTTAATATAAAAGTAATTGTTATTCCAAAGCAATGTCCCAAAGATGAAGTGCGTTTTTCTCTGTATTTTTTTTTTCTTTTACCAGAAAGGGCGTTTGCACCTTTTCTCTCCTCCAAATTTTTAAAACACAAGCTTCGATGTGAACATACAAGTCTGAGGAAAACCTAAAGTAAGTCTCTGAACTTTTTATTCCTTTCCCTGCACCCTGCTCCCCTATTTCCCTTTACTTTCCAGTCCAGAAGGAGACAGGCGTGTGAGTTACAGAGAAACACACCAAATTAAGTTTTCTCCCTGAAAATGAAAGCTGCTAAATTCCTGAAGTCCTCACCTGGAGGGTATTTGTAGGGAAAATATTTTTCAAATCCTGATCAGTATTTTAAGTGAATGTTCATGTTGATTCTCGCCTGAGTAGGAAGAACACAACTCAAAACGGGCACAGGTCTCATTCCATCCCTTCAGCTTTGGCTTCTTCATGCTGGGTGACCACCAACTGCTCCACACCAGCAGCCTGTGCACTGAGGATGCTGATGGGCAAGAAGATGGAGCAGAGACAAGCACTGCTCTGTGCCACCAGCTCCACCCTGGCACTGCTGCTTGAAGAGCCCAGAGGGCTGGACCAGCCTGGGTGAATGCAGCACTGAGCAGGTAGGGCTGGCCAGCTGCCCAGACCACGAGGAGGAAGGCTGAATCACCCTCACATTCCTCACTGGCCTGACTCTGCACATGCACAGCCACCCCCAGCAGAGGCTCAGCCCTGGGCTGGTGCCAGCAGAGAGGTGAGCAAGGCTCCTGACATCCCCTGCCATGCCCTGTGGTCGGGCCAGCTCTGGAGCTCCTTGCTGGCTACCAAGCACTGGCCCAGGAGTGAATTCTTGCCTCGTTGCCTTTTTGGCTGGAGTGGCTGGAAAAGCCCCTCCTGGTTACGGGCTGTGTGACACTTCCATGAACCCTCGTTTTCTCCCCAAGGCTTCCAGGAATCCTTGGTTAAATGGGTCCACATTTTTTCTCTGAGGCTTCCAGGAATCCCTGTATCCATGGCCCCACATTTTCTCCCTAAAGGCTTCCAGGAATCCCTGGTTCCACCAAGTATTTTTTGATCAACAAGTTATTTGGAAAGTGATGACCCTTTTGCACCCCTTTCACACAACCTGCCCCAGGGGGCTCTGGAACCATCAGGATTGTCAGGTGCAACTGAACTATGGTAAGTCTGGATGGTGTCTTTCCTGTGTTTGTTGGTCATTTAGAAGTGTCAAGACAACATATTAACTAATGTTTTTGTTCTGGATAAGGAAAAATTGATGTTATGTTCAGAGAGCTTTTCTCATCTTGCCAATATTTTGCAGGAAAGCCTGTTTGTGAGACCCAACTTCTGCATAGTAATTCCTTCTCAAGAAATAGGAAGTTTCAGTAATCACTGATGTCATTTTACAGTTTGAAATCTTCCTCTTCTCCTCCTTCCCCTGCTGTTTGATTCTTTATAATGAAATGCAATTTTTTATTTTCTTGTTCCACTACGAAAGGCTAAAGTCCAAACCTCTTAAAGTCCAAACTTGGCAGCTGCATTCTTGTACAACATGAGCAAAATAAAATGCAGCAAAGGACAATATAAGAGGTTTTTGTTGAGAGGAGATGGTAGGGAAAATTTACATGGAAGATCAGGAAGCACTGACCTCTTGAATGAGTCTGTAAATGAGTAGTTAATGGCAGGTAGAAATTTTATAAGGAATGGAAGTGTCACACTGTACCCTGATAAATCCAAAAGGAGTGATCAAGTGTCAGAACCCTACTTTTACAAGAAGTGTAAAGTGCTGTGATATCCATACAGATCAGCACCTCCATTGTGTGCAGCTGGCTTGGAGCAGTGTTTGTGTACACAAGCAGAATGGAATAACCTCACTCCAGCCAAAATGTGGGTGCACTTCAGATCCAGTTGCCCTGTCTGGGATTTAGTTCATTGTGTCTTGGTATGGAAGAGAACCTGTGCCTTTGAAGCATTCAGAAATAAAATAAAAAAATACACAGACCCTCAGTTTTTAATTTAGAGAGTTATTAATAGAACAGATCATACTTACTTTGCAGAGTCTTTAAATAAAAACGAATTTTATAATTAAATAAAAATAAGTATATGAGGGTGACCTACAATGTTTGAGGTTCCCTCAGACCTCCTTTGGTTCTGTTTGCCATTTTTTTCTTTCTTCTTGTTTTCCTCTTTTTCCTTCTTCTTGCTTTTAATGTTTCACATAAACAATTCAACGTTTCAATAAGGGACTGTACGATCTTTACTTGACTTGGTTTAGCCTGAAGCCTCTGCCATCTCTTAATTTTTTTTAATCTGGAGGAAGGGTGGTGGTGGGAGAACACATGGAACCACAGACCCAGAGAAAATGTTTTGTGATTAATTGTGATACATATTATAAGGATTTTTTCAATTCTGATTTTTTTTTCCTTTTGCCCTAGAGCTGCCTGTGCAGGGAAGGAGGTGCTGAGAGCTGAGCTGTGCTTAGAGAAACAACTCTGCAGTGCTGCTCCTTTGGGGAGATGCTTTGTTTTTCTTTTCCATCTTTCCCGGGTTGGGTGGGCAGCATTCAGCCTGGGAAGGAGCAGAGAGAAGAGGAAGATTCTCTGATTCACTGTGGCAATCTGCTCCTCCTTTGATTTCATGCAGGATGTGCAGCACACTTTTTTTCCTGACACCTCTCCAAGGTCATATCTGAACATAGCATGATCTTCAGTATTGTTGTTTTCCCAGTGTTCCTCTAAAGCCAGCCAGTACACATGCACTCTTCATTTCTAATAACCACGTATTGTCTTTGTAAGCAATTATTTTTATCAGTACTTGATGGATATGGGGCTCATGGTGGGAAAAAAACAACTGTGTGTCAACACCTGCACCTCTCCAACCTCCATAACCTTTATAATTTTCTGCCAGCTGCCATTTACTTTTCTGGTAAGCTGGATCTTCTTTACGATCAAAAGCTGGGGCATTTTTGAATTGTGTAATTGCAAAGTTATCTGACAGAGAAAATCTGTAATACATTAGGGCCTGTGGAAACATCGATTAAAAACAGTCCCTGCCTTGGAGATGTGACACTTCCCTCGGCAAGGACACCACTTAGAGGGAAGAGGAAGTCCCCAGGTATGGGCAGGTGGGATCTATGGGTGTGTGAGGACATGGACACCCTTGGCTGTTCTGCTCCTGAGGAAGTGAGTACCAAAAAACCTGCATGGCATGGCTCATCCGTGAGATTTGGTTGTTACAGAACTGGGAGGGTAAGTAAAGCTGCTGGATGTGAACTTGCCTTAGTTGTTTTTTAAGGCAGAATTCTTTCAAAGCAACATAACACTTTCTCATAGATACAGCACTGTAAATCCTTCCCTTGAAAAGGGCTCCCATATCCAAATTTCAGTCCCAAGGGTGATGTTTACTATGATGTAAAGCTTTTTCTCTTCTATGAGGTTTCCCCATATGCCTGATCTGTGATCCCACTTGCTCACAGAGAACGCTTGTGGCATTGTGAAAAGAAATTTTTCCCTGAGAATCATCCCTATTTGCAGCAATGGCTGTTGTGTGTTTGAATCTGCCTGTCCTCCTAAGATGTGTTTGCCAAAGAGGAGATTTTATATGTGTGGAGGGAGCATTGGAGCTGTAACATCCTGGCACTCACATTTGCTGGCAGTTCTAAGAAAAAACATCCGTGTGCTTTCACATAATGAAAGTGATGTGGAAAAAACTTTGCAATCAATTTGTGTGCACAGAAAAAATGATGGTTAAAATCAGCAGTCCCAGATGATCAGAAGAGCCCAGTGGATAAAAGACTCATGGCTGATTTAGTTTTTATCTGTGCTAGAGGGATTTTTTTTTTGTTTTTCTTTTTTTTGGGTTTTTTGGTTTTGTTTTGTTTTTTTTTTGGTTTGGTGGTTTGGTTTGGGTTTTTTGTTTGGTTTTTTTTGTTGTTTTTCTTTTTGTTTTGTGGGTTTTTTTTGTTTTGCTTTGTTTTTGTTTTTTGGGTTTTTTTTGTTGTTGTTGGTTGATTGATTGTTTTTTTCTTCTTGAAGGAACTGGATGGGTTTGTGCTTCTGGCAAAGAGAAAAACCATAGGGTTCAAATTATTTTGTGCACTTGGAAAAAGGTTTGTTCTGTCAGAGGTAGGAAAAGATATGAAGTGCAAGTAAATCTCTGCCTGTATTTACATATTTTAAAAACTAGAACCAGCTCTGATTAGAGTCTGAATGAAACAAAATCCTTGTCAAGCTTTTTTTTTCTGCTGAGAATGAGAGTAGAAGTGATTTGCCTCAAGATAATTAAGGCAATGTAATCAGAGTTACAGTGGCTGTGAGAGTCTGGAGGGAAGACCAAAGTGTTTAGGATGCTACAGAAAGGCCCATCAAGGTGGTCTTTGCACCAGAGAACTTGCAAAGATGAGCACAATACCTGGAGGAAGGAGGAAGCTTTTACTCTCTGACTCATCATTTCTTGTCAGAAATGGTGATCTCTCTGCTAGGTGGAGAAAATAGGAGGAAGCTCTGCTTGATCATCTGCCTAAGGGCTGGTGGGAGATGATGAGGGGTGAAAGACATCATAAAGACGTTTCTCTTCATGCAAAAAATGAGAGAGAGCCAGCTCTAAGTGCCACGTGTGACATTCCCACAGGCAGGAGGTGTTTATCCATGCTATGTCCTTATTGCTGCTCTGATCCTCCTGGTGCTCCTCAAGGCCTCGTGCCATTTCTCTTCAAATAGTTTCATAATCAGCATATCATGAAATGCTATTCTCTGAGGTATTTGTCTCTCTGCATGGGTTAAATAATTGGCTTTTTATTATAGGCAAGCTGTGAATGAACGTTTAATGAATGTTCATTGTACAAGGAATTATCTGCAAAAATTTTAGAGGAATCTTTCACATTTCTTGAGGGTATCAGATATTTTACAATACATATATGGGCACCAATAATTTCAAATTACTTCAAGTTTCCCCATCTGCAAATTGTTGGACTATTTTCCTTTCAGTGACATTTTCCCATTAAGATTTTGCAATACAACCATCTCAGCCTAAGAAAGGCATTTGGAATGGGATCTTCCAAATGAGTTGGCCATGGGAAATTCTGTGACATAATAATGCTGGTAGATGTGATTTTCATGTGTTATGCCTGTCTCATTCAGAAAGGGGAGAAGAAAGGAGGAAGTTTCCACTTAGACATCACCTTGCTGTATAATGTCTTTTCCTTGCTTTTTACATTCAAACATCTTTTCTTCTGAATTGCAAAAGAAGGATAGAAACTGACATGTTTTCATGAGAAAAATGGTTTTAAATGATCTCTTCTACTGTTACTCCAGAGATCCGCCTACTTACATAAGAGAGTGGAGACACAAAAACAAATTTAAACTGAAATAGAAACATGCAGTCAATGTATAATGAGATTTTCTTTCTGTAGTCACCCTGTAGAAAATAAGAGAATTATAAAATGGGTTGTCTGCCCATCTTACAACCTCTGTCCTTGTGTGTGATCTTTCTCATTTCATTTGTAGGCCTTGTTTGGAAATCCAACACTTGCTACTTAGCAGACCTGTCTGAGGTACCCAGTGTGCTGTGGGGAAAATAAAAAGGTGTTGGGGCAGTCCCTTATTCTGTCCAGACTGAATCATGGGGCAGTTTGTGTGGCAAATCTTATGAGAAATGTGTGGAAGTGGCTAAAGGCAAACACCCACAGCAATGCCATCCTTTTACACTTAAAAGAAAAATCAAAATCTCTGCCATTAAAGAACTTTCAGAGAGAGGTGTTTTTCACTGCTGTGTTTTCCTTGCAAACAATACCTGTGAGTAACATAACCCAAGTTACCTGAATCTTATTTACAGCAAGGATTTGTCCCTATCAAAAATGTTGCTGATATTAAACCTGCCAGCCCCTTTGAGGTATTAACAAAAAAAAAAAAAAAAACGAAACGGGTTAACCCTAATTAGTTAACCCTAATTTAGGGGGCAAAGTGCTCCTGTATCTGTGAAGCCCACTTTCTAAAAATTGGTATTTATCCAAAGAATTTCTTCTGAAAGGACTCCTAAAGCAAAATGTCCCTTCCAGTGTTCCCAGCCCCACTGATGAAATTATGGGGGCAGAACTTTAACTTTAGATCCTTCCTGTGAGGCACATGTAGGAATCCCTTTTTCCAGCTTCCTTTAAGAGGTTTCAACAACAGTGTTAGGAAGGTTTCATGCCAAATCCATGCCCCTCAAGATCCAATCTCATCCACTGCTTGTTTATTTATGTTTCCCTGCAGGAATATTTTCCTGCCAATGTACCTGGTCCCTTTTTCTGAGCGAAAGGGGTCTCAAGAATCCACAGTGGGAACAGGGGAATCTCTTCTCGGGGACACCACTGGGAGAGTTGCAGAAGCTTTAAATGACTCTCTGGAGCAAGATGAGCCTTTCCCTGCAAAAAGGGCAAGTGAGGGGGACAGAAGAGCTTCGTGCACAAGTGAACCAAAGAGCAGAATGCCAAGGGCTGACACTGTGATCTCCTACCATACATGTCCCCAGATGCATCTAAGCATCTCCCAGCCTGTATTTTTGCACAGAAGTGGGCAAAATAAGCCACTTGAAGGTAACTTGAGGGGTATTATTTGGATTATTTCCCTACACATGTGAAGCAAGTACAGGACAGCTCCTTGATTTTGGTTTTAACCCAGCCATGAAGAAAAAGTGTGCTATAAAAATTGTGTTGCAGCTCCTATATTTAGGTCTAATTGTGGCTCCATATATATAGAAACATTATGAAACCACAGGACATCTTCCAAGTAATGTAAATTGTGAATTACAGACTCCTGCTCAGTGCGCTTTGAAGATTTTCTAGTTTTTGTACAGATCTTCCACTTCCTGTTGAAAACAGCAAAAGCGATGCCTGTGAAGTCAGATCAATTCTTCTATATTTTAATTAGAAATCACCATTTGGGGTTTCAGTTGTTTGCATCTGTGGAATAATTTATGGCAACAGTAGATCTGTAATACAGCCCTGCCTACTCCCAGTGTGGTTTTAGTTAATGATGTCCGTGCTCTCTGAAAGAGGTTTGGGGTAGGGGTATTTGAGGCTCTCTCTCTCAAAAGAAGGAAAAAAAAATCAGGAAAAAAAAAAGGAAAAGAGAGAGCAAAAAAAGGAGGGCCAAATTAATCAGGATTGAGTGTTTTGAGTGTTTTACATAAACTTATTAAAAGGCATATCACTCAGAAGTATGGAAGAGATACAGGGAGCCAAGTGTAGTCACACTGGTGATGCCTCTGCTTGTATAAAGCTGCCATTGAGATCCAAAAGCTCTTCTAAAATCGTGTTTTTTGAAGCAGGCTGAAATAAAAGCTCTCTTGAAATACAGATGGATCTGAAAATATTACAAGTAGCCTCATCATATCACAGAAACACAGCAGACTTGAAGTAGAACTGAATATTTCATTAATATAGACCAGTGTTGCTTTGCATTGCAGTAACAATGTTCAGACTACAGACCTATGGGACAATTTTCTCCTTTTCCTAGAAATTAAAAAACGTGTGGAGGGTTTGTGACAAGATCCCCTGAGTGGTTTGCTAGTGTTTTTGAGTTCTAAAAATACAGTGGCTTTCTTTTTTTTTTTTTTTTTTAATTCTTTGGTAAAGTTCCTGGTCATGTTATGATCTTGGTGGTGTTCACTTTCTCTCCCTTTCTGCTTCAAGTTTGGAACTCCAAGGCTTTCTTTTGGGTTTTATCAAATTACACACTGAAGAAAGACATACATTTCAGAAACAGATGGATTTAATGTGCATGAAAATACATGCCTTTTAAAGAAACTAAATTAGTAGTTTCACTTCTACCCCTTTTTATTGAAGACAGAGCTCTTAGATCTCTGGTCTAAAACACAACTTTACAAACATCAGCAAAATAGATTTATTTGCATGGGAATTTAACAGAACATCACTGAAACCTTAAGCAACACTAAATCGGATGGTTTCCAGTAGACATGAAAGGAGCTGGGACAGTACTAAAAATATATAAAAATATAAAACTGGCTATATGAATCCATAACCAGTGGATATTTCAAGAATTACTCTTATTCACCATATATATTGAGTACATCTGCAAATTCACAGCTGCCCGTGTCTCTAAATATTTTCCTTATAATGAAATTAACTGGGAGCAAGAATTTATTTCTTTTTAGTTGCTAATTAGTTGCTAATTCCTTTTCAGGGTGTGTTGTCTTTCCAATTTCTTTTTGTTGCTTTGGTTTTTTGGTTTGTTTGTTTGTTTGGGGTTTTTTCGTTGTTTTTTTATTTTGGTGGGTTCTTTGGTTGGTTGGTTGGTTGGTTGGTTGGTTTTTTTCATTTAGAAAGCACCTGGCTCCCACAAAACTGCATTACATAGAAAATGTGAAGCAGAAGAGCTGTTCTTTTCTCCAGCCACAGGCCACCAAATGCTGCTTTTGTCTTGGTGCAAAGGGATTTTCTCTGTGTTGGCTGAATTTGAAGAGAAATGGGTTAAATTGCTGTGGGAGGATAAAATAGGGGAAGTTGTGAATATTTCCCATGGGACAGGGCACGGAAAGAACTGAGTCTCCTGTGGATGTGGCTCCTTCACTGCGAGCATTTGTCTTCATCTGGAGTCTGAATACTCTCTTGAAATAACAACAAGTGGCCCAACTTCAGGATCCTTTGTGGTGTTTCTGATAAAATCGGGAATAAATTGGGAGATAAAAATGGGAAAATTGCAGCAATCCTTCACCCCACCGAGCACCACTTAGACACCTGACTGTGCCTAGGTTTCATCAACCTGCCTATTTACATTCCTAACCATTAGTGTAGAATCAAGCCCACCCTGTTTTCTGCAAGTCCACCCTGCTTGAGCCTTTCAGGGAATAAAAAAATCCACTGTTGAACACGCTTGGAGCTGCAGGTGTGCTCTGGGGCTTTGCTGAGCCCGTGGGGTTTGCAGAAGTGCTCATCACCTCCCTTCCCCCTCGTTCCCAGAGGCTTTGATTTGGGGTGGAATTCTTTAAAACAAGCACTGAGGTGCATGCATATGAGTTTTTTCCCTGACCAGCAACACATGGAGATCACCCCAGGACTGTGCTTTATCAAAATAAGCTGCTTCCTCAGTGGGAGCAGCTGAAGTAGACCATCAAAGAAGAGAATAACAGTTGACAGAAACATTCATCCTTCTTTATGGAAAGCAAGAATTTTCCTCTCAGAAGTGCCTGGGGTTCTGTTAGCAATTGATGAACACGGAGCACATGACGAGTCAGTTCTAACCAGCAGCAAAAATCATGCACTCAGCTTTGTTGTCTGATTTCCCTGATGCAGCAAAACAGTTTGTGTCACAAGAGCTGCTTTTCTTTTGCCAACCCCTTTGCCAGTAAATGGCCACATTCCAAGAATGTATAGACAGAACCTCTCAGCTGAAAATAAATGCTAATTTTGAAGTATGTTTTAGAACCTTAATAAAGTTTTTTTTTTTTTTTCTCCCAAGATCATCAGCTAATCTTCAAACTGAAAAGACTTTTATTTTAAGTTTTCCTCAATTGGATCATCCATCTCTAGCATGTATTTTAATGATCTCAAAGACTGTTTGAATTTAGAGCTTTTTTTAATACTTCCCTTCTCAATTTGCAATGAGATGATTCAATATTTCAAATGAATGCAGCTGATCCAGCCACACTTTACAACATAAATGTGCTGAACTAGCATTAATTTTCATTCCTTAATTTTACACAGTGTTTTAAATGGTATATAGCTGAGATTTACATGCTTTGGGTTTTGTCTGCAGCTATTGTAAATCCACACTTCTCCCCTTCCACCTTCACCTGAAGCTCACCCTAAAATATGTCAAAATCAGGGTGTTGACACACTGCAGCTGGCAGGGAAATGTCATGATTCCTGAGGACTAGAATCCAAAAAAACACTTGAAAAAATTAAAAATTGCCACGATGAATCACAAACCAGTAACTTCCACCTTATAGCCATACATTTTGTTTAACAACTCTCCACCAGATTACCTGGTTATCTTATTACTTTACTGGGTCCCAGGCCCTTGGTAACTAATATAAATGTAATGTAAACACACTCTTGGGCTCTGAAAAAGCCCAGCTAGCTGCTTTTGAGAGGGAGGCTGGGTGTGGAGAGGTTCATGATAGGGAATGTTCCTGGTAGATAGCCCAGCTGGGACACAGCAGATTTATCTCTCCCCATTCCCGTGGTGCTAGCCCAGAGGGCTTTGTGCCACCCAACCCAATTTTTGTTTTTCAACCAATTAAAAAAAAATAAAAATATATATATATATAAATATTATGACAGAGCAAGACCTCTGTGTTTCAAACAGTCTGAGGCTTAAAAATTCCAAGGGGAGTGTTATCTCAGAGCTGTGGGGAAAGGGCCCAGGGTGAGATCTGAGGGGTTTCTCTGGGACAGGTGGAGATCCTGGTGCAGGCTCACTCCTGGAGCAGGGGAAGGGCTGGGAGCCACGGGAGCACTGTACAAATTTGCTGGGAGGAAGGCAAACAAAGAAGTCAAGAGATGTACATAGGTGATAACAGGGTAAATATTAGAGAAGTTGGCCTGTATTATACTAATAGAATGGGATATCAGTAAGGAACAAATAGTCAGACATTCATGGCTGGTTGGTTAGGCTGAGAACAGGACCAGCCTGGGCTGATAACACTCCAGCTTGGTGCTGGTACAACTGAGACTGAAAGCAGGGCATTTGGAAGCAGATAGAAAGAATAAGAGGTCAGGATCTCTCCACTTTTTTACTTTCTGGGCTAGTGTTTGCTTTCATGGAGGAAAGAACTGTGGCAGCACAGTGTTGTGTGAGTTCAGAGGCAAACACCTCTCAATTTCTGCCTTTCTCACTGATTTAGAGATCCCTTGCCTTGAGAACACCAGAGCTTATTGAGCCAGGGAGCTGTTAGGTTGTATGACACATCTTTAACTCATTCAGTGAAAAGTCTGCTTTTCCTCATACCTGGACCTGTGATGTTAATTGAGGTATCCACCAATTCCAGTCTCTGCTGGAGGGACACATAATTTTTGATAATTTTATCATCAATGTGCTCTGAAAGGGAAGCAAGCTGCCTCCACCTCTATTCCCCCAAAATCTCTTGTCTGGTCCTGTGGCCACGGGAGACTTGCTGCCTTCCCTTCTGAACATCATTTGATGATAAATTAAAGGAGACAAACATCATTTCCCTGTGCTTTTTCCCAGGAATATTAACACAGTTGAAGTCCATGCCAAAGGATAGTAACTTATTACTAATTAACACAGCACAATAATAATAATAATAATAATAATAATAATAATAATAATAATAATGTTTTAAAGCTGTTGGTGTCTTGTAATGCACCACATGAACACAGCAGTTTAGCAGAACTGGAGAAGGACTGGGAATGTGGGTTACAGTGGATGAAATATCAATTTATCAACTTCTCACTCGGAGCCCAAGCCACAAACTCAGATGAGGGAGAAGTTCCATCTCTGCTGATGTCAATGAGGGGTTTGCTGATGGCTTTGTGCTGCATTTCCAGAATCTCAGATGAGCTCAAACTCTCATTTGGAGTTTTCTTCAGCGCTTATTTCTATTTCAATGGGAAGAAACCAGAGATGTTGTAATGAATCTGCTTTACAAAGATCAAAGTGGCACTTCTGGAGCAAGAAATCTCATTTATAGTTCGATGTGGTTTTGGTAAGATATGTGACAAGTTGATTTCAAGATACTTTGTTTCCACAAACATTTTCTAAACCACGATTTGTTATCTAATGCTGAACAAATTGCTGTCTTTATCATTGTGTTCCATAGTACCATGAAATACAGTTCTTTAAATTTTTGGTTTAGAGTGAATTTTAATGTCCAAATAATTCTCTTAATTTTTGAATTTTTGCAGTAGAAGAACACAGAAGACATTAAGAACTGTGTTCAGTAGTGACACTACAGATTATCTGATATTTTTGAGCAGATTGTGAGTAACCTAAATGCCACATATATTTTAATATTTCTTTTTACAATATGATTGCAATGTTTCTAGTTCTGTGTGCCGTATGACCACTTTTCTTTTCCTAACTGTCCTGGTTTTGGGCAAATTTGGGGGAAAACCTCCAGAAGGAGCCCCCAGACAGCAAACCCCACGACTCCTCCCCCCCCACCCCACCGGGTTCGGGAAGAATTTCCTTGGAGAAGAGTGGGAGAAAAAACCTGTTTATTTAACAAGCAAGACACTCCCCAGCACAGGGAAAAAAGACAACACCAGCTGACAAAAAAAAACTCTTTCACCGTTCTGAAGGGATGACAAACTCAGTCTCTCTGGCGAGTGGTCGCTCAGTTATCAGTCTCTGGCGCTGGGGATGACTGCTGCAGGTGACAAAGTGTAGCCTCCCGGTGTTTCTTGGGGTTCCCAGGTCCCCGTCCGTTCAGATGGTATCCAGGAGAGGGAGGGGACGGGGTGGAAGAGAAAACAGTCCAGGGAAAAAGTTGGACTGCCTAGCTGAACTAACTAATAAGCAGAAAGCAAGAGCAAAGCGAAGGAAAGAAAAAGGCAGAAGCGAGCAAGCAGGCAAGCAAGCAAGCAAGCAAGCAAGCAAGCAAGCAAGCCGAGCTAAAACCTCTCCTAAACATAGACCATGGGGGAGGTGAGCCGGCTGATAACAAGACAAAACAAAGCTTCACTCTCAGACTCAGTCCTGGAAGCACAGGACATAATACCAAACATAATCAGGACACACGATTGGAGATAGAAACACCATAACATCACCCTAGGACATTCCACCCCTTATCTCCATATCGTGAACATACTAAACAGCATGTAAAAACTTCAGCAAGTAGAAATTTCCATCTTTCACTTATTCGGACACATTTCCTTCTGTCTCATGCTGCCTCACCCCACAATCAGATCTCCCTGAGGCACACATCGTGTTGTTCCATCTCTCTGCATTACCCACCATGTACAACCTGGTCCTTGAGCAAAGACAATCCCACGAATGGGTTTGTCTGTACTCGGGGCAGAATTGATCCAAACTGCCTTCCCCAACAAACCTCTGATATGTGCCACTGGGACTTTGTCTCCATCTACTATATTCAGGGACTCAGACTGGGCAGGGCCCGCTCGGTTGGTGGAACCCCGGGTGTTAACTAACCAAGTGGCCTTTGCTAAATGCTGCTCCCAGTTTTTGAATGATCCCCCACCCAATGCTCTCAAGGTGGTTTTTAACAGTCCATTGTACCTTTCCACCTTCCCTGCAGCTGGTGCATGGTAGGGGATATGGTACACCCACTCAATGCCATGTTCCCTAGCCCAAGTGTTGATAAGGCTATTCTTGAAATGAGTCCCATTGTCTGACTCAATCCTCTCAGGGGTGCCATGCCTCCAAAGGACCTGCTTTTCCAGGCCCAGGATGGTGTTACGGGCTGTAGCGTGAGACACAGGGTAGGTCTCCAACCATCCAGTGGTGGCTTCCACCATGGTCAGTACATAGCGCTTGCCCTGGCGGGTTTGAGGCAGTGTGATGTAGTCAATCTGCCAGGCCTCTCCATACTTATATTTGGACCATCGCCCCCCATACCAGAGGGGCTTCACCCGCTTGGCTTGCTTGATGGCAGCGCACGTCTCACAGTCATGGATAACTTGAGAAATACTGTCCATGGTTAGATCCACCCCTCGGTCTCGTGCCCACTTATATGTGGCATCTCTGCCCTGATGACCTGAGGCATCATGGGCCCATCGAGCCAGGAACAACTCTCCCTTGTGTTCCCAATCAAGGTCTATCTTCGACACCCCTATCTTTGCAGCCTGATCTACCTGCTGATTGTTTTTCTGCTCTTCGTTAGCCCTACTTCTGGGAACATGGGCATCTACATGGCGAACCTTCACAGGTAATTTCTCTAACCGGGTAGCGATATCTTTCCACTCTTCGGCAGCCCAAATTGGTTTTCCTCTACGCTGCCAGTTAGCCTCTTTCCATCTCTCCAACCATCCCCACAGAGCATTGGCTACCATCCATGAATCGGTATAAAGGTAAAGCTTTGGCCACTTCTCTCTTTCAGCAATGTCTAAGGCCAGTTGAACCGCTTTGAGTTCAGCAAGTTGACTGGATCCACCCTCTCCTTCAGTGGCCTCTGCTACCCGTCGCGTGGGGCTCCATACGGCTGCTTTCCACCTCCGATTCATCCCCACAATGCGACAGGAACCGTCGGTGAATAGAGCATAGCGTGTTTCCTCTGCTGGCAGTTGGTTATATGGTGGAGCTTCTTCAGCCCGTGTCACTGGTTCTTGTTCCTCATCTGTGACACCAAAACTTTCACCTTCAGGCCAATTTGTAATTACTTCCAAAATCCCAGGGCGATTCAGTTTTCCAATCCGGGTGCGCTGTGTAATGAGGGCAATCCACTTGCTCCATGTAGCACTGGTGGCATGGTGGGTTGAGGGAACCTTTCCTCTGAACATCCACCCCAGCACTGGCAGTCGGGGTGCCAGGAGGAGTTGTGCTTCTGTGCCAACCACCTCTGAGGCTGCTTGGACCCCTTCGTAGGCAGCCAAGATCTCCTTCTCTGTTGGGGTGTAGTTAGCTTCAGACCCTCTGTAGCTCCGACTCCAAAATCCTAATGGTCGGCCTCGAGTCTCACCAGGCACCTTCTGCCACAGGCTCCAGGACAGACCATGGTTCCCGGCTGCAGAGTAGAGCACGTTCTTCACATCTGGTCCCGTCCTGACTGGGCCAAGGGCTACTGCATGAGCAATTTCCTGCTTTATCTGGGCAAAAGCTTGTTGCTGCTCAGGGCCCCAATGGAAATCGTTCTTCTTGCGGGTGACCAGGTAAAGAGGGCTCACAATCTGACTGTACTCAGGAATGTGCATCCTCCAAAAACCTATGGCGCCTAAGAAAGCTTGTGTCTCCTTCTTGTTGGTTGGTGGGGACATAGCTGTGATTTTGTTGATGACATCAGTAGGAATTTGACGCCGTCCATCTTGCCACTTCACTCCCAGGAACTGGATCTCTCGAGCAGGTCCCTTAACTTTACTCTTCTTGATGGCGAAGCCGGCTTCCAGGAGGATTTGGATGATTCTCTCTCCTTTCTTGAACACTTCTGCTGCTGTGTTCCCCCACACAATGATATCATCAATATATTGTAAATGTTCTGGAGCCTCACCTTTTTCTAGTGTAGTCTGGATCAGTCCATGGCAGATAGTAGGACTGTGCTTCCACCCCTGGGGCAGTCGATTCCAGGTGTACTGCACTCCCCTCCATGTGAAAGCGAACTGAGGCCTGCACTCTGCTGCCAGAGGAATGGAGAAAAATGCATTGGCGATATCGATAGTGGCGTACCACTTTGCTGCCTTGGACTCCAGCTCGTACTGCAGTTCCAGCATGTCCGGCACGGCAGCGCTCAGTGGTGGAGTCACCTCATTCAATGCACGATAGTCTACGGTCAGTCTCCATTCTCCTTCAGATTTACGTACAGGCCAGATGGGGCTGTTGAAGGGTGAGTGGGTTTTGCTGACCACCCCTTGGCTCTCCAGCTCACGGATCATTTTATGGATGGGAACCACGGCATCTCGAGTTGTTCTGTATTGTCGGCGATGCACTATGGAAGTGGCAATTGGTACCTTTTGCTCTTCTCCTTTCAGAAGTCCTACAGTACTTGGATTCTCAGACAGTCCAGACAAGGTGTTCAATTGCTGGATGCCCTCTGTCACCACAGTTGCTATCCCAAATGCCCACCTGAATCCTTTTGGATCTTTAAAATACCCCCTTCGGAGGTAATCTATGCCCAAAATGCATGGGGCCTCTGGGCCAGTCACAATAGGATGTTTTTTCCATTCATGTCCAGTCAAGCTCACATCAGCTTCCACCAAGGTAAAGTCCTGTGATCCACCTGTCACACCAGCAATAGAAACAGATTCTGCCCCCACATATCTTGATGGGACTAATGTGCATTGGGCACCAGTATCAACCAAAGCTTTATACTTTTGTGGTTCCGATGTGCCAGGCCAACGAATCCACACAGTCCAGAAGACACGATTTTCCCTCGCCTCTCCCTGGCTAGAGGCAGGGCCCCTCTAAGCCTGTTTATCCTTCTTTCCTTGGGCATATGTCTTAGAGGTTCCTTCAAGGGGATCAGATATATCATCATCATCATACTTGGCAGCTTGGCTACGGGCAACTGGAGCTGCTCTCCTTTTGGTGGAACTTCCTCTTTGGGTCTTGCCTTCCTTCAATTCACGCACCCGTTGTGCCAGAGCAGCAGTAGATTTTCCATCCCATCTCCTCATGTTTTCTCCGCAATCACGTAGGAAGAACCACAGCTCAGCTCGTGGGGTGTACCTCCTCTCCCCATCAGGGGAACGTCTGCGTTGGATACCAGGGCCTCTAATTTGTACTGCTGAGATTTGGAGAAGGTCCTCTTTAATCTCCTCCCTGAGTCTTTTATGATTCTCCTCTATCTTGTCTTCTAATTTCTGCAGACGTGTTTCCACAGCTGCAATTCTGGCATGTGTTGGGCCATGCACAGCATCTGCATATGCTCGGAGCTTCTTTGCCATATCAAGCACGGTCTCATCCCTCTCATCCCGCTTCATTATTGCTAAAGCAGAAGCGTATTCATGGGGCCCAAGTCGTACAAGTTTTCGCCACATCACAGATGTACATGGTACCAAGTCCGGATTCCTAGTTGTTATGTCATCTGAGAAGATAATCTCTGCCACTGCCATTTCTCTCAGGCGTTGGATCCCTTGTTCTATCGTCTTCCAGTGGGTCTGCTGCATATAAAGATCATCTGCACACAGGTATCTTTGTGCTACACTGTCCAGGACCCGTGCCCAGAGGCTGTGAGGGTTAGGCCCTCTCATCATTCCTTGGTCGATGACAGGATCATGTGACAGGGATCCCAAATGCCTGGCTTCAGTGCCATCCAGAATTGTAGCCTCGCCTGCAGCATCCCAAAGACGGACCAACCAACTAATTATAGACTCATCAGGTCGTCGGGTGTAATCCTTTCTTAGGCCACGGAGGTCCTTTAGGGAAAAAGACTCAATATTGGCCTCTGATCTTTTACCAGTTGCTTTGACTCCTGGTTTTATGTCAGGAGGCGTCGAGGGTCCTTCTCCTGCATCATCATCATCATCATCCACTGGTCGATCAGTCTTGTCTGTGCACTTTCCACTTCTCGTGCTGGTAGCAACAGCCATTGGTTGAGGCTTACTGACAGGTTTAGCTGCTGGCTTAGGCTCACTGTCTGGTGTAGTTGTTGGCCTCGAGCCTGGGGTGTTGGCTGCAGCCTGAGTGACTGGGATAGTGGCTGATTTATCTGCCTGTCCCCTTTCCTCTGTCTGCTGCCCTACAGTATCTAACAGGGTACGGTAAGCATATGCCAGGGCCCAGCTCACTGCAATGATCTTCTTCTCCTTAGAATTACCATGGCACTTCTCTTTTAGGTACTTTGCTACCTCAGCTGGGTTCTGAATTTGTTCACATGGAAAATCCCAGGATGTAGGGTCAGAAAATTCCTTTAAGATTTGGCCCATATCCTCCCATTTCCCACACCATTCAGGATTCCTCACGCCTGGCTCTACTCTGGGGTCAAGGGTCTCAGCCCCTCTAGAAATCTCAGCTCTCATTCTAGAGAAACTGCAGACTGTATAGAGAAAGCTTACTATATTAAACACCAGAAAGATGGTCTCTTTAACACTCAGGGGGAACTGAACATTCTCTAATAAGGATGTAACAAATTCAGAGGAGAAGAAGGAGAACAAAGGCTGAAAAGCCTCATCCCCTGCTTCTCCTCTAACAAACTGAGTGCACAACCACACCCAAGAACCATACATTCCTGGAACAGATTCCAGCACCTTTATAAATCTCCTGCAGGCCATTAAAACCAAGCCCAGCCCGATGGATATTTTGGTCAATGCCCCTCTGCTACAGAAACTACGCATTAGGGACAATACCGGAGCTATTTCTGGATAAGCAAATAAACCCAGGGACCACAAAGGTATTAAGACTTCAAAAAACCCTAGGGACCAAAATCCCATGCAGGCCTCCACCCCAAAAGACATGAATTCCAACAACATAGCCAATAACTGCTCTATACCCACGCAAAAGAATTTGAACCAAATTATTATTATTAGAACAGGGTTTTTTTCCCACTTTCTCGAGCCCCACGTTGGGCGCCAATTTATTTGTCCTGGTTTTGGGCAAATTTGGGGGAAAACCTCCAGAAGGAGCCCCCAGACAGCAAACCCCACGACTCCTCCCCCCCCACCCCACCGGGTTCGGGAAGAATTTCCTTGGAGAAGAGTGGGAGAAAAAACCTGTTTATTTAACAAGCAAGACACTCCCCAGCACAGGGAAAAAAGACAACACCAGCTGACAAAAAAAAACTCTTTCACCGTTCTGAAGGGATGACAAACTCAGTCTCTCTGGCGAGTGGTCGCTCAGTTATCAGTCTCTGGCGCTGGGGATGACTGCTGCAGGTGACAAAGTGTAGCCTCCCGGTGTTTCTTGGGGTTCCCAGGTCCCCGTCCGTTCAGATGGTATCCAGGAGAGGGAGGGGACGGGGTGGAAGAGAAAACAGTCCAGGGAAAAAGTTGGACTGCCTAGCTGAACTAACTAATAAGCAGAAAGCAAGAGCAAAGCGAAGGAAAGAAAAAGGCAGAAGCGAGCAAGCAGGCAAGCAAGCAAGCAAGCAAGCAAGCAAGCAAGCAAGCCGAGCTAAAACCTCTCCTAAACATAGACCATGGGGGAGGTGAGCCGGCTGATAACAAGACAAAACAAAGCTTCACTCTCAGACTCAGTCCTGGAAGCACAGGACATAATACCAAACATAATCAGGACACACGATTGGAGATAGAAACACCATAACATCACCCTAGGACACTAACATGACCTAGAGAGAAAATCAGATGGTGGCTAATCTCCTCCCCATTTGTGTTCTCACATTAGTGGACAAAAGAAATTATGTTTCTTAAAATCTTTGTCAGCAATGACAGATATTCATGTTAATGTATATTTGTGTATGTTTAACTACTTTAATGAAAAGTGGATGTTATCCTTGCAGTTCCTATACAGTGGATATTTAGTGGTAGTAGTAGCAGCAGCAGCAGCCTTCTTTTAGTGACCACAAAATCTTACAGTTTTTTTTTTTGTTTGTTTTGTTGGTTGGTTTCTTTTCCTTGCTGCGTTTCATGCTCTTGTGCCAAAGTTTTACAATGAAAATGATTTTTTTTTTGTCTTGGGAACTTTTTCTGGGGATGCAGAACCATTTAAAGGGGTCTGATCTTGCACGCCAGTGGCCTTTTGAATTTCTTTTTTCTGTGTCTCACAAAAGTCTGGTCTGCCCGGTGGTGCAGAGTTATTTGCAGAAAAGGAACTGGAGCACGAGATCAGTTTGGGTCTGCAGTGAGAGTCACAGAAATGTTTCACATATGTGATTTTTCCTTCTGCCCTTCGTCCCACATTCATAAATCCTTTGCACCTCTGTCTGGGGAGGGATTTTTGTGAAAGGCTGGCACAGGTGACTCCTTAGTCCAGATTGTCTTGTGACATACACAAGCAATTTCTTGGTTTTTTTGTATAAATAGAAAAATCAAAAGTTATTCCCTTTCTCAGAGCAGTTCATGGACACCCAGGCCCCAGCACAAACAAAGCAAGAAAGAAATCCAGGAGGGGTCCAGGTCTCTCCTTTAAATGTAAAACTGAAATGTAAAACTTAGTGAAGCTGGAAGATGGTTGTGACTCGAGACCACTTATAAATGGCTACAGTAACTTGCAATAAAAAAAAAGAAAAATCCAGTTCTTTGATTTCATTAATTCTTGGGACATTGCTCGCCAAAGCAGAAACTTTGAAAAACAAATGTCTATTGCCTCACAGAAAAGTCTGCTAGCAGCAGCTCCATCCTGACTTCTGTGTTTTGAAGACTCCTCTGTTCAGACTGAGCTGGACTTGAGGTTTTTGGATGAGGCACAGCACAAACCCTGCCCTCATCCTGCCCTGATCAGCTTTGCACACCCTTCTACTCCCAGTGCTTCAGCTTGTTTTTCTGAGAAAACAAAACAAAGCGAAACAAAAATAAGTATTAAAAAAAAAAATAAAATAAAATAAAAAACCCCCTGTACCTCGGGGAGGCTGTGAGAAGAAGGTTTTTGGAGGGCCAGGAGCAGCTGGGCTGGCACAAGTGTGTGCTCAGGAGATCCTGGTCAGTGCTCCCCAGGCTGCCAAGCGTGATGTTACCTGGAGGGAACAACCTGTTTCCCTCCTTGCCTTGATAGCATCAATCAATTGTTAGAGCAGCAATTTTCTGCCAGCAGCCCTTCCTCTGATGTCTGAAACCCTTGGTAAGCCTGAGCAGCTTTGGAACAGGCTTGACCAAGCATCCTCACCCTCCTTTGGCCAAATTCTTATCAAATTCTGACCCCCAGCTCACGGTGCTGTGACAGGCAGCAATAGATTCTGGGGAGGGGGAAGAGCCAGAGTTTTACAGTCTTCAGATAGAATTCAGAAGGAAGACTAAAGCAGGCACATTGCACAGAAAACGTGTATTTCTCTTTCAAGAGTGGTATGTGATGGGTTTTTTTTAATCAGCAGATCGCTCCACCGAAATTTTCTGTAGCTTCAGGCAGGAAGAAAGAAAAAAAGAGATAAACTTTTGCTTTTTTTCCATACCTCTCTATTCTTTCTGTCTTCCTTAGCAGAATCACAGGGAAATGAAAAATTAATTAAACCAGCTGAAAAATGGAGAGTTTGAGAAAATATATAAATCTGCTAAAAAATGCAAAATATGTAATCTCAAACATGAAGAGTTTTAGTTTCATCAATTTAACATGCAAGAAAAAACATTATGGCAAGGGGATTTTTTTCTGTTTGTTTGTTTGGGTTCCATTGTTGTTGATTTAATATTTCTTTTCCTTTTCCCTTTAAGAACATGTGGCAGGTGTGAAGGATGCCAAAACCTTTCCTCTTCTCTGTGCAGCCTGATGGTTACAGACTCTAGATGCTAATTCCATGGACTTTCTCCTAAATAAGTGAGGAAACAAGGTTGAAAAAATTTTCTGCTATTTATGTTCAACTTAAAAATGTTGTCTCGTTGTTTTCATAGGCATTTTCTTCCAGAATTTCAATGTCAGATGTAGCTTTATCTTGCACATTATTTTATCTGTTCCTGTGGCTTCCAGGCATTGACATTTACTCTGAAAATTTGGTTTTCAATGCAAATTTGTCATCCTGGCTTCTTTTGTCTGTTTGTTTGCCCCTTGAAATTTGTCATGAAACTTCTTTGGTGGAGCAACTTTTCTGCCATATATACAGAAAATATAATATGTCCATGACACAAAATTTCAGAAGAAATGGTGTTAAATGTGTTACTGAAATGCCATTCATGCAATCTGTGCAAAAACCCTTATTTTGAGTACAAGTTCACCTTGCCATTTGTTACACAAAATTTCTTGGGGATATCATGAAGTGAATATTTGCACCTCTATGATTACCTGGCAGAGTTATAAGTTAGGATGAAAGTCACTTTACTGAAAAATAATCCAACATTTCTTATGAATAAACACCATTTTGAGCTCACAAAATCTGCCACTGTATTCTTTTTGTCAGTGGTGTTGGTGGAGCTATTCAGATGATGAATACTGCCTTATTGACATTTTCAAAATATACAAGCAGCCTAAACTTTCTCGTATTGAAATCCTCCTTCAAAATTAGTTTCAGAGTTGTGCTGAAGACTCTGCTCTTTGGAATGGCAAATTGCAGTCTGAGAAGGGAGGGTGGAACCTGAGTGGGGAAATTCAACACACCTGGAAATCAGTGGAAATCGATTTGCAGGGCACCTTAAGTAGTTTTAAAAAATCCCACCCAAATTGCAGTCTGTGGAGGATGTTTGCTTTGCTGTTGCTAGGAGCAACATGTTTTATGTATGTAGAACTGACTAGTCCAAAAATGTCATGTCAGCAGTTGTAGCAATTTTTTTTTACATCTCATTTTCCTTATGGGCCAGATTTCTTTCACTGCTGTGGCCTGGTGAAGCCTTTTATAATTGGGAATCTCCCAGCGTACTGATGCATTTGTGATGATTTAGATTTCCTCCAGCAAAAGGGTATGCAGAACTCTTTTTCTAAAAAAAATATTCTGTTACCTTTATGAGTGTTTCAAGCATTCACAGAGCTTTAAGCTCAGGAGGAGCCATCACAACTGCATAAAGACAGGCTGCAAAATTTCCTGCGGGTCAGCACTGAAACTTGTAACCCAGCAGGGCTGAGCAAATCAAACTGTGCATGGATTTTTGACAGACAACCCACTCTGGTTTGAAGGCACTGAAGTGTGTGTAGAATCGTTTGCAAGGGTTTGTTTTGAGGGTAATGACTTTCTCAACCACAGTGTCTTACTCCATAACCTTTTTTTTTTTCCTGTGCTCCTGGTTTCATTTACACCAACAGTTTCACAACTTAGCCTATGCCAAGGAAATGTCTGATGGCATTTGCAAATGTCCACATGGCTGGTTAGGGCTCTGGGGGACTTGTTGTATTTGTTATTGCATCATATATTTCATGGATGGAAGCAAAAATTATATCTAGGCCTCAAGCCCTGTATGAAAAAATGTTTATTTCCAGTGAGGCTGTGGTATAACTATACCATAAATTTGGCTTTAAGTTTCCAAGAGCATTGTTAGAAATAGTGTGATCCCAGAAGACACAGCCTTCTTGCTCTTTTGTGTAAGCTCACTCTTCTGGGTTGAGGTGGAACAAACTGCTTTGACAGGATGACTTTGTACCAGCAAGCTGCAGGCCAGAGGAGATATTATCTTTAATTCTGTAACCTTTATTCCTAATCACTTGTTATGCCTCCTTTCACAGCCAGCTCGGGGACAGTGAGACCTCTACTCTCTGTTCTGGGCTTATCTGTATAAAATGTGGTGTTCTTGTACTTGCTGGGGGTGAGGTCACCACAGGCAGTGTGGGACACACTTTGCTCCATCCCTGTGACAAAACCTCTCTTGATCAGGGCACTGGGACTCAGACAAATAATACCCAAACCTGCCACAGCTGGTTCTTCTCTGAGTGTAGTTGTGGATTTTTTTTTTATTTATTTTTTTTATTTTTTTTTTGAGAGATGCACGGTCCCTACTCATGCAGAGTGGGTGACTTCCACCATGGACTGTGCAGAATGTACTGATTTATTCTATTTATTCTCCTGGGATGTTTTGCCAGTGAGAACTCAGGGCAAGAGGAGCAGCAGGACCCCTGAGGTGATGGGGCAGAGTGGAAATCAACAGAGAGGTGGCATTCCCTATGGAGAATTAAACAAAGATTTTTTCTCCTGGGTCAGAAATGCTGCCTTGAAGGCTTTGGAGGCCTTTTGTGGCATGAGAAGGAGATGGGGAAAGCTCAGGGAATGACAGCTGGAATTTAGCAGTGGGAGCAAAGGAACAGTTCAATAAAAAGGGTGTTGCAGAGAGCAGCTGAGGTACAAAAGGGAAATGTGTGGCTGTAGAGAGATGACTGACATGCTGCAAAAACCCAGAGGAGGAAAGACATGGGGCAATAAGGAGCACCAACCACCTCATCTTTGTGTCTTCCACTAACTTAATACTTGATCTGGTTTAAACTGTCAGAAAAGTAGAATTTTTCCAGGCAACACAACATGCCAGATAATAAGGGTGATTTTGAGAGTATTTGTAAGTCTGAGAGACAAAATTTGCAGTACAAATAAAGGGGTGAGGGAGTAGAAAGAAAGGAGTAAAAAAAAATTGTATGAGTGGGGTTGGCTGGATGGGAATGGCATAGCCTTCATTTTGTAAGGCATGTGGCCACTTGCTTGGCCACCTTTCTGCTACTGAGCAAAACTTGGGTGTCTGCCTTGAGACAAAGCCTATCAGCTGAGGAAAACATCTCTCTGGTCTTTTCCAGGGTGTCTGATCTCCTGGAAATTAATTTTAATTATCATTTAAATTATCATTTGTATTGGAGGTGGGCTGAATGCTCAGGCAGGAGTGAGACTGATTTCACTGTGCCCCTGAGAGTCCAGGACTGAGCCTTTGTCCCTACAGAAGTGTGTGTTAGAGTGTCAGAAGTGGGCAGGAAGTATCCCTTCAACTTTATTCAAAGCTGCATTAAGGAAGAAATCTCCCCAGATCAATTTTCTTTAGGAGCAACTTCTGAAGATCCTCACAAAGGAAGTATGAATTAAAGAATTTCCCTATACTGACACACTAATGTGCATTTGAAGATGTGTTTTCAATTCATAGCATAAATTAAATTCTTCTTTAAACCATTTCTACTGAAATAACTCAGAAAACACACATGAAAATCATCTGGTTTTAATTCCCTGTGGACTGCAAATCTGTAAGTGCATAATGTTTTAAGTTTCTTTTTATTGGTAATCTGTTAGGCCAACTCAGTCTAGTCTAATTTGTACCAAAAACACTGAAATGTACAATTTTGGCATGGGTTTGCTATGAATTTTCCTTGAAACACAGTGGGTTTTAACCAGGATGCCAAACAAATTGAATTAATTCAAAATGTGGAAGATTTAGTGGTGAAAGGAAAAAGTAATAGAAAATATTTGCAAAGATTGGCCTTTCCCTCATCTCCTCCTTGCCTGCCAAAGAACTGGGAATCCCAGCAATCCCTTTCAAAAGGGCTGTCAGGACAAATCACCCAAAGAAAATACCAAGCACTGCCACCTCCTTACTCTCTGCCCTTAACAGAGCTCCAGTAAAGGAAGCTCTGACCATTCCATTTCCTCTTTTAAAATAAAAATAACCATGCTAGAGGTTTTTGAGGTCTCTCAGTGCTCCAAACCTGTCTAATTCCTAATGGTACCCAAGGTTCTGGGTTTTTTTATTTGTAGATTTTGCTTACTTGATGTCCTTTACACCCACCTTTAATTGATTCTTGATACATTTTCAGGTTTTCTGCTGTTTAAACGGTTTAATTTCTTGGAACTTCAGGTGTCTGTTAAAGTAAGACATTTTTTGCCTGCTTGGAGTGTTTTTGGTGCCCAGATCATTTTCCAGGCACACAGTGATGCTTGGGCATCTCATGCCAAGGATCCCATCAGGAGCTGGTGCTGATGACAGAGCTGGTTTTTATTTCTGTGTTTGGATTTGTACAGGAGTTGATGCCTCTCTAGAAACTGCAACCTGATGAAAACAATTTCTTGTCTACACAGAGCAAACCTTGGTCAGAACACACAGATCTGAACCATGCCTTACAAACCAGATCTTGAGGCTGAATATTTTCAGGAGGCTTTCTTTCCTTTTCCCTTTTCTATGCCTTCATAATTTTTGCCATTTTTTGTGTTGTCAAAATTCTGACTGTATGGTAAATTCCACAATTAATGACACAGGCTGATGGTCTGCCCAAGTGTTAAACACCAGATAAAATATGTAATAAATGTAATAATTTTCTTTGTTTGAACACAGGGTCTTTATTTTTGTAATTCTCAGCATAAAAACTTGCAACCTGCCAGACCAAGACAGCAATATACACCTTTGCTTAGACTTTCTACAATGTGAGAAGGCACCATAGCATTAAATCCACTTGCTTTTTTCTTGTGATTAAGACAGATTCAGAAATGGACTGGGTGGCCTATAAGGAAAAAAATTATTCCCTTTTCAATGCATCATCTTTCATGTAATTTTCACACTGGTGAAAAGTATTTTTATTGCCAGTGAAGTACATGAGATGAAGCTCAGGTTCAAAATATTCCAGGGGAAATTTCACCTTATCAATTCTAGATGATACTCTGATTTCAAATGTAATTCAGCATTTTCCTGGCATTGAAGGGTTTTTGTGGGTGACTCCTTCCTTACCTTATAAATTCTTATGAAATAGGCAATACTCCTTATGTCATTAAGATTAATTGTTTTGGTCACGCTGCCTAATAACTTTTTCATCTCATATTATCCTTGGCTCAGGACTCGTGTTTTTTTCTGTCTGCCCAGGCTCAGGGTGGGACAAGGCTATTGTGAAATCAGCAGTGACATTTTCAGGGCTGCTGAACTGCATGTCAGGCATGGTAATATTGGTTGGATTACCACTAATAATTTAAACCAGGTAGTGACATTTACCAGCACAGCAGTGTTTATTTTGGTAAATCTATCCACTGAAGAAAAACAAGAGGCTTTCTGAGCTAAATTCTCATTCTTGCTTGACTGTGACTCTAATATTATACTCTGCTAAGGGCAGGTCCATATTGTTTCTGAATAACCTTAATGACTTTCCTCAAATATCACTGAATCCAGAAGACTTAGGCACAAACCCTTTGCTTAGGAGAGTGGAATTCTTAGGACATAGTGGAATTCCTAAGAAGGTGGAAGAAAGTGGGTTTAGATTAAATTTAGATTAAATTTAGATTAAATAAGGGAAAAATTCTTTACTGTGAGGCTCATGAGCAGAGGTTGTTGTCAGTGTCACATTCCCAGTGAATTCCCCCCCCTCCGGAAATGTCTCAGACCAGGCTGGATGGGGCTCTGAACAATCTGGTCCAGAGGAAGGTGTCCCTGCCTCTTCCTGGCAGGAAGGTTGGAATGATGCAATCTTTAAAGTTTTCACCAAGGCCAAGTTTTAGTCAGATTTCAGGTTCTTTTCCTCTACTTTTTGGCTTTTTTTTTTCCATCTCTTTGAGCAGTCAACTGCATTGGAGCTGATTATGCCACTTCAAATTGTACATTGGAGGGACAGGCTGGGGTGAGCTGATGACACCACAGCAGGAGCTTGAGCCTGCAATGGCTTTTTTTTTTTTCTGCCAGGTTATGGTAGGAAATTACAGCAGATTTCTGCATATAAATCTGATGCTGCAGTTGGTAGGCTATTAATTTGGCTAGTGGGGCAGGAAAATGAGACCAGGGTAACTATGGAAGTTCATCCTCCTGGCCTGCATATTTCTTGGCAATCCATAGATTTTCACCCATGCCTTTGGCTTTTCCACATGATGAGAACTGGCTTTACCTTTTAAACCTTGCTTTTTGGTTGAAGAGCTATGTTTTCATTCCTCCTCACACCTGTGGGGTCAAGTTGTACTTGGCAAAGCAATAGGATAATTTATTCTGTCATTGTATTGGTAAAAGTTACCTCTGTTAGATTTATAAAGGCACCAACTTTTGGAGTCCAGTGGCATCGATTTTGAGAGGAATTTTAAAAAATAATTTAAAAAAATAATGAAAGGAAGCAAATCAAGTTCTTGTTTCAGCATCCTTGTTATAAGAATCATTTCTTATCTCAGTCTCTTCCTGAACCAGCAGGAGTTGCCATGGCCTGAGCTGATCATGCACTCACATGGATTAAACAGCACTTCTGCAAAGTAATCCCAAATAAAACCAGCTGCTGTGACAGCAGGACTGCAGCCACGGGCTGGCTGTGGGGCAGCAGTGGTGGCAGGTGCAGCTGCAGGTGCTGAGCCAGAAGAGATCTGAGATTTGTTCACAGCAAGTTGGTCCCACACCAAGAACCAGCCCCCACCCTGGGAGAACTGGAGCACCACAACATAGGGAGAGGAAAATGTCTTAAAACTAGCATGAACACTATAAAAACACTAAAAAAAAATAATGTCCAACTTAGAGGCATATCAATATTGCTCCTCCAACACAGAAATAAGACACCACCTTCTCCTACACAGTCTGGAGTTATTTCAGGGTGGGGACAACACTGTTTGTACATATCCTGAAGTTATTTTTATCTCAGAGTGCCTTTACATTAGGAAAAAAAGGTACTTTATACCCACACAGGGCCCTTTTTATGAATCAAGGAAGAAAACTTTTGCTCATAATCCACTCCAGCAAAGGGTAATTTTTGCCTTAGGAAGAGCAGTGGAGGGGTTGGAGTCTCAGCAATTATTCTTTCCACACTAACTAAATGTCTTATTCTGTATGCATATTTTTCACCTGATTCCTGAATTTGGGAATTAAGCAATGGCAGCAAAACCCTGACAGAACTTTTGGCAACAAAGTGAGAATTTTTGACCTAGCACCGTGTGACACAAATGGTCACTAGGAACCAAAATTTCCTTCCTGGAAAACAGGGACATGAAGAGAGCACCGTGGAAGGGTCTTTCTGGAGAAGTAGGTGTGTTTTCCACAGGCTCTACCATGGATATGGACCAACGGCCAAAGTAATGTACATGAGTCCAAGATTTAAAAAAAACCCAAAACCCAAAAAAACAAAACCACAACAACAACAAAAATTAAAAAAAGAAGGGCCGAGGTGCACAAACTCTCTCTCCAAACTGTTCTGAGCTTCAGAAAATGAAATAGAAATTGCTCAGTGTTTGTTTGCACACTGGCTCAAAAGGTTTGGTTCTGTCCTCATCCTTCCCTTGCAAGTCAGCTCCTGCTGTTATCATCAGAATTTCTTTTTCTGACATTTTGCAGGCCTGTTGTGAATGTTCTGAATGTTTCTGCAATGAGTCAGGAGGGCCGTGTTCCACCCAAGTGAGGCTAAGAGACTTTCAGGTTGACATCAGAACTTTTAAATTCCTTTAGTTTTTGTCATTCTATAGTAGTTAAATACAAGATGGATGGGAGGGAAAAATTAAAAAAAAAAAAAAAAAAAAAGAAAGAAAGAAAATTGCAAGAATTTTCTTAATATCTGAAGAATCATCCAGAATGAAGAGACAGTAACACCCTAAAACTCTAAACCAAACAGACATTAAGTATATGTGTGTCATTAAACAAAATTCTTTACTGTGAATGTGGAAGTGTCCAAGGCCAGGTTGGAGCTCTGAGCAACCTGGGATAGTGGAAAGTGTCCCTGCCCATGTTAAGGACTTGATAATCATCTTGGAGCAAGATGATCTTTAGGATCCTTTCCAACCCAAGCCACTCTGTGAGCCTATGAGGTGAAAAAAATGCTAAAATTTGAGTTGCTAGGCCTGCATTAGCGAATCTGACTCCTTTCAGAAACATGGCTTAAGTAATATTGCAAGCAGGAAAATAAGAGTTTTTAATATAGAATCAGACAGCCTAATTTCTTTCTTGGAAGGGATTCTTGTTCACTTCCCAGAATGTTTTTAACTGGACAGCTCAGCATTTTTGCAGACATTAATCCATTGTTGTCAGTACAATTAGACTGGCTCGGATAGGGGAATGTTATATCAGTTATTCTTCAGGACTTGCCTGAAGAATTCCCACCTGGAGATGGGAATTCTAGCTAGCTCAATATAACTATTGAGAACCTATCACTGCCTCCTCTCAGCTAGAAACACTAAGTGTAATCAAAGTCCAGGCATTCTTTTATTATTTGTTGGGTTAAACCACCCATGGGTGAGGTTTCGAGTGACACATTGAGGTTTAGTGCCATTATGTCTGAGTAATTACAGACAGATATGTCCCTCCAGGTTATTGGTTTTGCCCCACAGAGCAGCATCCATACTCCTGACACAGTCAAAGTAAAGAAACAATCAACAAATTAATTGTAAAAAACAGCCTTTAATAGAGAGCAGTGTCTATGAAGGGAATCTTCATTTGCAACGGGGCACTAATCTTTTTAAAAGAGATGAATAAAAGTAAGATATTGCATTCTTTTTTTTTTTCCTCTAGTTTTTTGTTTGTTTTGTTTTTTCTTTTTTTCTTTCTTTTTTTTTTTTTTTTTTTTTTTTTTTTTTGCCAATATTCTTCTGGAAGAGTTTTAAGCTCCAAAGGCACCTTGAAGGTAAAGGTTTGAAAACAGGAGCTTTTTAGCAGAGTGCCAGATCCTGAGCCATCAGGAGGGCTGGATGTCTTTCAGCACGCCTGTGCTTCTTTACACTCTTTTCACACAAATATCCAAAATATTCCAAAATGAAAGCTCTGGTAGAAGAGAAGAGAAGAGAAGAGAAGAGAAGAGAAGAGAAGAGAAGAGAAGAGAAGAGAAGAGAAGAGAAGAGAAGAGAAGAGAAGAGAAGAGAAGAGAAGAGAAGAGAAGAGAAGAGAAGAGAAGAGGTTTTTGCCAGTCAGTGCAGCTTTCTTGGAGCCTGGCAGAATGCTGAGAAAGGCTGAGACAGATCCTGCTCTCCCAGGCTGGGTTACCACAGGACACTGGTCCTGCCGAGCCCTGTTTCCACTGCTGAGCCCTTGCCAGGGAGCCAGCACATTGCTCTGGCTGTCAGCTTGGCACCTCTCCTTTGCTCAGACAGGTGTTGGGAGAGCTGGAAGATGCTGAGGGGATGGCTTGGAACCAAGGACCCCACCCATCACAGAGGGATCCTCTCCCTGCACAGCTCTGGAGCCAGGCTCCTGCAAGCTGTGCTGCAGCAGAGCTGCTCCAAGCATCTGGAGGGAGGAGGGTGTGAGCCTGGATTCCTGCCTCTGGGGCTCGTGCAGCAGCTTTTGGAAAGTGCAGCTCCCCAAAGGCAGCAGGTTTTGGTCACCCCAAGGCACCCCAGGGTGTTCTGCTGAGACCTGGCCTCGCCAAAGGCACCCTGCACTCCCCCTCTGAGGAATTTTCCCTTTAATTAAAGGCTCCTCAACGTGAAATGGACACTTGTCCCACAGACCAAATGGCATTTTGTGTCATTCTGGGCTGCTCTCTCCACTGCTAAGCCTGGCCTGAGACAGGGCTGAGATTTTAGTCACAGGGAAATACAAACAACCCCCTCGCTGACCTCATGTGGATCAATACTTGGAAGTGCTCTGTTATCTTCCCCAAACCTTCCACCCAGCTTTGCATCTGAGCTAGCTGTTTCTGCAGGAAAAAAAAAACAACACTCGTGTGTCTCCCTGTGTCAGATTTCCTTGAGAAATGGAAAGATAAATGAGTTGTGGTCTTGTAACATACGGCTCAGGGACAAGTTCCACATGGCTTGGGCAAGGAAAAAGAGCTTGTGGATTATCTTAGGCCTACTACAGCACTTCAAATAAATCATCCTGCATAATTGCTACCACCCATCAGTTTGCTGAGATTAAAGCAGAGAGATATTGACAGTGTGTTTATAAGGGGAGTCTTGGTATCCACTATATAACATTGCATACTCTATTTGATGCCAAGTCTCTGTAAGCAGGACAAAAAACATAATTTTCTTTTTCTTTTTTTCTGAACATTTACCTCTGGTTTGGCTCCTTTTCTGATGGATACATCCATTGTGATATAGCTAATCTTAACATTCTTTAGTCCCCTTTATTTTTCTGGTAGGCTGGGTATTGGTAATTTCTAATCTGAACTCTCTGAAAACAATGACCTTTGCTGCCTTTGATGGGTTTTTGAGCAGTCTGACCAAAATTACCAGAATGTTACTCATAAGTATAGACTCTCAAGACTGTGTATATCTAAGGCTAAAATCAAATCCAGTGTTTGTAGGTTCTCTAGGGAAAATTTTAGACATTTATGTTTAGAACAAATAAGTTTTTATGGGTAATTAGAGATGGGAGAATCCAGTGTAGTTTTGTGTTTCAGTAACTCATTTGAGCCTCTTAAAAACAAAATGTCCCCAAAAAAAAACCAAATCCTTTTTTTTTTTTTTTTTTTTTGGTCATGGAAAAATACTATTCAGATGAATGCAATAAAAACTCCTTTTTCTATTTTTTAATTTTTTTTTTTTCACTCATTAAAAAGAAGTCTATGATATGGTTTTCTATGGCTGAAAGTAGTAACTTCCTTTCAAAATACCAGTGGTAAATGGGACCATGGTTCTGTGGAAAACTAAATTTCAAAATATACACATTTTGCAGCCCTTTATTTATCTCTTTAAGTGAAACATAAAAACAACTACTAGATGCTGTGATAAGCTCTGAATAATAAATACAAATTGACTGATGTTTAGGGGACACTGGAATGTTCCTAAGGTAAATACCAGCAGGCAAGTGGTTTTCCAGAGAACTGGGGGTACAGGATGAAGTGTCCTCCTGCATAGGCTGCTTCTCCTACCACATCAACTTTAATAATGCATATTTTTTTTCACTTGCCCTCTCTCTTTTCCTGAGCAATAAAAATCATGTAGTATAACCTGGAGGAAGTGAGCTGGAAATCCTTTCCAGTGCCCTATTGGTGTAGAATGGAGTCTGAGGCATAGGTTGCTTCCTTTAGTACAGGATGATCAAACATTAAGCTCCCAGCACTTCTTGCACAGCCTTGAAAAACTATGTTCTTCATGAACAACACAAAGTTTTTATTTACTCATCCCAATTCCCCATTCTTTACTTCAATTAGAACTTGGTGTTTCTCCTGTTGATTGTTTCTATCACTGTCACCCCCAGAAATTTCTCTTTCTTTAATCTTTCCTCCACCCAAAAGGGAATGGGAAAGGTAAAGGGTTGGAAAAGGTGAAAGTAGGGAAGAATTTTAATATCTTTTTTTTAAATTGTTTTAATAAATTTTCCTTTTTCCTCAAGCCCTTGGAGGACTTTCTCCCTTTAATTTGTTTAGTGAAACTCCTGATTTAAAAAATAATTTTAAATGTGCTCTCAGCCCTTTCTAAATGCACTGAGGCTCTGTTTGTGGGGGCTGACTGGAGTTATACCCATAAAATAATGATACTCATAAATAATACCCATAAAATAATCATGATTTTACTGAACTTTCCTCTACTTGACTCTGATGTCATATAGAGCCACCTTTGAAAAAGGCAATGGATGAAATGTGTTCATCCTGATGAGGCAAAAACCCATGGCACAGACCTTTCTCCTTTGGGTTGGAGTGGCACTAAGGAATAACCACTGAACAAATTCCTTGCTTTGAAAACAAATCTTTGTGGTGCTGGTGGTGGATGGGCGTCAACAAGATTATTCTTTCATCCTGAATCGAATTCCTTGTCAGAAACCAAGCACAGCGTTCCCCAAACTCTTGCAAACTCTTCATGGCACTTCATCTTGCCTTGTGCAGGGCTTTGCTAGGGCAGAACTCTGATTTTGAGCTAAACAAGCTCCACTAGGCTCATATTCACCTAGGGCAACCCAGTGCTCCAGGAGCAACATCTGTCCTGAAAAAGGTGTCCCTGCTTGGGTACATATTGATCCTGCCCCATCCAGGTGGGCATTTTTGTCACCTGGTGCCTTACAGAAAGGTTTGGAGGCTCTTTGATGTGTCCTGCTGTTAAAGGGGTTATTTCCAAAGGATAGGGAACTGAGCGGGAGATGGAAGGGATGTGGCAAGAAAAAAGACAGTCAGGATGTTAAAATAGTGTTTCCCTCAGTTTGCAACTGAGGTGGGCAAGTACCAGGGTTAGCAGGAACTGAAACGAGCAGAAATTGGGCAAGTGGTCTGATTAAAGTCTGGTTGTGAGTGGCATTCAGTCACTATATTATAGCAGAGAAACTCTGCCACAATTTAGATCTGAAACTGATCAATAGCATGGATGTCCCTTACTTCCTACAAAGCGAGGTTTTAAAATTGTTTTTAATTATCCATGAAATCTAGGTTTGGTTTTTTTCTCTCTTCATTTTTTTCCCGATTTGTTGTCCAGTTCTACAGCTAAATTTTTAAAATTTTATGCATCTATAAAAGTAATTGTTCCTAGGGCTTAGCTTTATCAGCTCTCAGTTGTTTTTGTGGTTAAACTGCAGTTTTTCTGTAAAAGTGTGTTTTAAATCTCACCTCTGGGAGACACTGCTCTGTGAAAACAAATACTTTAGAACCAGCAGGAAAACATTTCATAAACATGCTGTGTAGATGATGAGAGTGTGCCTCTGCTCTGGGAAGTGGCAGAAAAATCTCTGTGAGGAATATGGGAGAGGGAAGAGAGGAAAAAAACCAGAAGACAGTGGTCACTAACAGGATGACTAAGTAGCTTTTCTAAGGTTTGCCACATGCTTTTTGTAAAACCATAAAAAATGGCTTTGTGGTGAGCCTGGCTTGCAATCTAGTCAAAAAATAAAAGTGGTCACTCTTTCAAGGCTCCCTGCATCTCTAGCAGCTGCAGACAAACTTAAAACCAGGCAGTAGAAGAAGGGGGGTGAAAAAAAAGTCCGGTTCTTGCCCAGACTTTCTATATTTGGTTGAAGTTTTCCAACCAGGGACTTGGCAGATGACACGTATTCCATGAGCTTCCTGAGAGGCTGGGGAGAGGGAAGGGACTGGTTGCACTCATGATGTTGCCTGCCACAAACAGGAGAAAAGATCACTGAGGCTTTCAGGAGTAAAAATAATCCCCAGAGCCAAACGTGAACGGAGAAGGGACCACCAGGGCAAGCTCACCTGGACAAAGGTGAAGGGGACAGACAGGATGCATTTGTATTTGGAAAGGGCCTCATTTGCTGCTGTAGCTCATTTTCAGGCAAATCCTTTGGGTCCTGAATGCTCCATGGCACCAGTTTTCCACCTCAACCCTCCAGATTTTCCAGGCTGTTTTTCTGGATTACTGCTGAGCACAGGCTGTGGTCTGGATCCTATAGTGTGGCCTGCATTTGCAAAAAGAAGGGTCAGCACTGGAGAAGCAATGAAAATCTTTCTCCAGGCTCCTACTGTAATCTTGACTTCCCCAAAAAGCTGATGTCATGTGCATCAATGACTTATTGTGACCAAAACACAGCACAGTGTTGGAGTGGGCATTCATGGTACAAAAAATTATATTCAATTTGGGCAAGCTTGAATTCTGTAATTTTTCTGAGTAGTTTTCATCTCCTAAATCCTTGGATTTTGCATATTCTGGCCAGTTACCTACTGAATCCAGCAACAAAATCGATGTTAACTTCAAGGGCAATGAAGTACAAGACCACAACCTCCTGCAAGAATAATTTTACACCTGGACTTGACAAAGAGGCTGAGCTGTGTTAGGAGACACCTTCTGTGATAGACTCAAATATTTTTAAGGTGAATTCACATTGAAGGAATGAAGAGCACCATGGTGCCCCATGAAAACTGAACAGGGAACTCATCTGAACAAACCATTTTGGGGTCTCCCTGTGGGATAAAGCCCCAATATCTGTTGTTGGGACTGCCAGGGACACGGCTGTGACCACCTGGAGTTAGAAGCAGACAGTGATTTTTCATTTTAAAAGGTACATTTTATTTAATATATTATCATTTGATTGGGTTGCCTTGGGACTAGATTATCTCAGCTATGCTTTTTCCCAGATTTCTGTACGAAGGGCCCTGACCTGTGAATGTGCTGTTAAAGTTTAAATCACACCACATTGGGAGCAGGCAGCTGCAAGTGAGATGTTCCCTTGAGCACTGGATGTTTTGCAGACCACCGTGCCTTGTGCTCTGCTTCAACAAATATGATTTATCTTGGTGGGACCCTTCAGTGCTGAGCCAACAAGAGCAGGACAATTTATGTTTGTGGTCTCCTACTTGCAAAAATAATTTCAGATATCTGTGATTGCAGCAATGATTGCCAACATTAGTGGAAGTACAAGTCTTCTTATACATACATACGTGTTGTCCAGATTCCCTGGGGCTGTAAAAGTGGGTGAGGAGGAAGCTTTCCAAGTTAGCAAGCATTTAAACCTTTGTATTTTATCTTTGAGGCTCAGGTCTCTGTAGGAACAGCACTGGAAAGCTTCAAGGAAAGTACTTCAATCTTTGGGCCAAATATTCAGCCCTGTGATCAAAGTCCTGACTGTTAAAACTCATGTACATTTTGGAAAAACCAAGTCCTGTGCTACATGTAAAAGGCAATTTGTTTCCCTTGCAGACCCAGATGCTTTAGGTTAAGTGAAAAATATTATTATTTTAATATCAAATAATAAAAAAAAGTTCATTTCTAATTTCAAATAAAAAGTCCATGTGCTGACAGATATTGAATCTGTAGCTGAGACTAGAATTTTTCCCATTTTTTTGGTTTTGGGTTGTTTTGGGGGTTTTTTTCTGCATTGCTTACAGCCAACAGCAGGACATGCTGTTCTGCAGGCTTGTATTACCACTCTGATGTCACTTATCTCAGACAATGCAACACAAAATGAAAATGAAAGGCAACATCTGGAAGAGGTGGAACCGTGCCTGGATGACCAATATACATTTTTCTGTGGCAAAGTAGGAGATTTCAGGATGATGAGTTTGCAAACTCTTTGGAATCCTCTTTAGGGAAAAACTGAGAAAGTGTTGTTGAGTTTAACATACTGCACAAGCCTCGCTTCTCCAGAAATCAGGTGGTCAGGCTTGCACTTGGAAATTATCTGAATAAGCTGCCATCTGAACATTATGTGCTTTTTCACGTGCCAGTTTAAGTGTGAGGTCACTTTTCTTCTTCCCCTCTAATTTTATTTCTATTATTTAAAGATAGCATTTTTCAGGGAGCCATTTGGCACAGACAAATTTTCTCTCTGCATCTGTATTTCATGGGTAAAAGACTTGATCACAGAAGAGACCTTATGCTGTTGCCAGTGATGCAGAAAAACTCTGAGACATAAACTACCTTTTAGTGAATTGCCAACAAATAGGGGGGAGATTGTTCTTCATTTAAGATTAAGAAAATGCCTAAATTTTTACAGTACTAAGTACAATCAAACAGTCATTTCAACCTGAGCTTTTGTCTTAGGTTCCTAAAACCCTGGGCAGTATTGCTGAGAAAAGGTACTGTGACTGATTTGTCAAAAGACTAAAGTAAGGTAACTTGGAAAGCTTTATCTTTAAAAAAATCCTTAAAAATAACTTTATATGGTAATTTTGAGCAGCTTATTTAAGCAGCAAGTGTTGCAAATATCTTATGTTTTCTCTATGATAAAAAAAATTGTGAAATTTGACTGATTAGTCAGTTCCTGTTTTCCTTTTTACATAAATCTATTCTTATTTCAATTTCTCCTTTGAGGCTTTGTATGAACTGTATACTGACAGGAAAGTTTGCATGCATTTTGTATTGAAAAGGCCACCTCAGGCTGTCAGTCTGTGCTTTAAAACCTTGACATGAGAAACCTGATGCTTTTTAAACCTCACAGAGCTCAGAAATTAAGCAAAACACGTGAAACCCCACGTATGAACACCAGGCTTTTTATGGTGCTGCTTGCTATCTGTCTGAGAGGGAAAAGCTTTCCTGCACATGTACTTAAATATTTGCCTTCACATGAGGCAATTAGTCATTGTTCAGCAAGAGGAAAATAAAACTGGTACATGCTGTAGGTAAATAACTGCAGGTATTTAAACTAAAACCTGAGACAGAGGAGCCAAGAATAGCTGTGCAGATAAGCAGTGAGAAGGGCTTTACCCTGCTCCCTCCAAGTCAGGCTAGGATTGTCCAAACAGTCCAATCCAAACATGCACTTTCAGACTGAACTTCCTTTGCTTTTCGCTTTTATTCTCACTTACTGTCCTTATTGGTTGGAAACATCTCAGTCGTATCTGTATATAATTTTTTTGGTATTAAAATCACTGCACAGTGCACGCACTGCTATAGATTTCCAGCTTCCAGGGTGTTGAAAGGAACAGGAAAGTGGTTTAAGTCAGAGAGGAGGGTTGTGCTGTTGTGGTTAAAACACTGCACAAGACAGTCTGGGCACAGTCTCTGGCTGTCCTAGCTGGTTGTGGCCAAACTGTGAAGCGTGATCTCTACAAAATCTGTGTTATCTGGTCTAGAGGGTACTTCCAATTTTATCGATTTTGTGGCTCGAGCCACAGGCATCCATACTGCCTGAGAAGCAAGGCTGGAACTGAAATCTCCCACTCGGTTGCAAAGGTGCAAAACTGAATCCAACATTTCTCTGCTCTCCCATTTTCCTCTTGCTTCAGCAGAGTCACTCTGAGCCTTGAGTTTTCTGTTTTGTCACAGCTGCCTGACATCTTCCTTCTCTGGATGAGACACCAGCTCTGTGGAATTCCAGCTGCTGGAATTCAAGTTTTTGGGCAAACTCTTGTGAGTGTAGCCATCCTGTGCAGCTGAGCAGGTGGAATTTTGGGGGAAGCACATTAGGCAGCACCACCTTTCAGCTGAGTGCCTCTCCAGAATGCAAGAGCTGTGGGTATTCCTGACTGGTTTTTGTAAAGTTTTTAGGCAGTGTCATGAAGGAGGCATTGTAATGAGGGGAAAAAAAACCCATAATCTTTCCTGTAGAGGCTGGAAGGATCAAGAAGTTGTGTAAGAAAGATCCTGCAGAAAAGAGTAAAGCAGTTTTCCAAGCTAGGCAGCTGCATGGAGTGGAGAAGCAGATTCTGGGGCACAGCTGACCTCTTCAGGGCAAGAAGCAGTGATATGAGTGGAGTGAGAGGATACTGAAATAAATAAATCCATTTAGCCCAGCATGGTGGGAAGTGGCTCCACGTCAGCTGCTACAGCTGTAGGCTCCTGGGCAGAGCCTGCCAGCTTGCTTTCAAACTGTGACAAGCTGCTCCACTTCCAGGAAGGAAAGATCCTGAATCACAAATCCCACATGCTCAGGAGAGCCCTTGCCTCCACCCCTGCTGGACACAGCTCAGCTGGAGAGGCTCTCTCTCAGTGCATTCAGATAGATGATATAAGTTTTTACAAATTCCACTCCCAAACACATTCCACCTGTCAGTGGAGTTTGGTGACAGTGCTCCAGCGAGGGGGAGCAGTTCCAGCGGGGGTTCTGGGCATGGAAGAATGAAGATACAAGGCAAGACACATCTCAGGAATGCATTTTGGAGCAGGCATTGCCAAAGGTCAGCTCAGGGCACAGACGTACAAGTGCTGAGCCCATTAGGGAAAGTTAAGAAATTGCCAAAACTTGCAGGACACCAAACACGTATCCTGGCTCGAGTTTGAGGATTATGCTCAAAAAAAGCCCAGGTGGCAAACAGAAGTGTCTGCAAATGTTCCTTTTTCACTGTGAAGGTCAAGGCCTTTTATTTTGTCAAAGACAGGGGCAGATGCCAGCACTTATGGGGGAAATGAGACCCTGGTAGGAACTGGGCTCCCTGACCACTCACTGTCTTTCACAGGCAAGAAAATCTAGGCTGTGGCACTGGGTTACCTGCTAGTCTTGAGCATGCCATATTTTGTCCTGGTACATTGGAAACATTGGCAAAAAATCTGAGTGCCTGACCAAGTGGTTAATGATCCAAAAGCTTTTCTTTGGAGCTGTAAGAAGGAAGCATTGTGTTATAAGACAGAATATGGGGCTGCTCTCATTGTCTCCCTCCCCTCAGCTGGGTCTTAAGACAGCTACATTAAAGATGTAGAGATTTGACAGAAAATAAACCCATTTGCTTTCCAGCTGGTCCTCAGAGACCAGAGGACTGGTTGCTGTTGGGCCTAATTTCTGATAAATTCATCACTATAAGTCTGGTCATATTCAACAAGAACCTGTGTGATCACAGATTCACAGGTAATGCTGTTTATTGAAGAAAGAGATTTAGAATTGTCGTTGGTGAATTAACTAGCTGTGATAGAGCTCTAAGAATAAAAATAATGTTATATAATAATATGTCATAACAGCAACCATACCCAGACACTTAACAAGAAGGTGCCCTCACTTGGGAGGAAGGAAGAAAGAACAGCTTGTCGACTCTTTGATCTTTTTGGTAAAATTCCTAAACTCCTTATAGATAGCCCAATTTATTCCCCCTCCTCCTTCTTACATAACATGATCCAGGTGGAGAGTTGAAGAATATAGTCATATACATGGTGGTATGTACTTGATTAAGCTTATTATCCTATTTAGGGATGCATAATTATAATCTCTAAATAACCCTTAATAATTCAAAAGTTACTTTTTCTGGCCACGTTGTCCTTCAAAGTTGAAGTTATATGTATTTGTGCTTGCACCTCTCTGTGCCAGACTTTTAAGACATAACTTGTCACCCCAGTGAGGTGGTGACAAGGTGGAAGTCACATCTCCTTTGCAGGTTGTGATGTGGTTGAACAGGGAGATGTGCCAACTTTCCTGTCTGATTTGTGGGCAAAATCTGTCCTTTCAGAATGCTCTTGCCTCACACCTGTGAATGAAAGAGCTGATTGTCATCATGTTATGTATTTCTGTATTTCAGGTGGCAGTGCCCATGCCCGTGCTGTCTGCACCCATTATCTCAGATCCCTGTTCAGGAACAGTCACACCACTGGGAAATCCCTGGTGTGAGTCATTCTTACAGGATAAATACATGTCATGCACGTGTTGATGCAAAAAGAGGAGTGAGTTGCAGAAGACACCTGTCCCCCATTCATTTGGCACAGAATAAATCTGATTTTGGGTGCCAGCCAGGACAAAAGGTTGCCAGATTTTCTTTCTGTTCTTGGACTCCACACAGAACAAGCATTGCTGTTTGGAGATAGGGCAAAAGAAACAAAATCCTTGCCCACTTTGTGCTTTTTGGTTGTTTATTTCCAAGTGAAGTCAGGAGAATAATGCATTTGTTATTCAGCTGGTTGTTCCCTTAGAGGGAACTGTGCTGCTGACTGTTTGCAGTCCTCAGTTTGTGGAAGGGAAATGTAAACTTCGGCCACTGCATCTTAAAATTCTGCCTGATGCAATGGAAAGTCGGCACAAAGGTACCCAGGAGAACTTGCCCTGGGTACCAGGACTTTGTGCCACCTCATGAGCATCCAGCTCAGCCCTCAGGGACACCCGTGGGGAGTGGCTGGTGCTGATAAATCCATGCTTCTGACTTCCCTCTGGCTCGTCTGGTGCTTGCCTAGGCTCCATAAATCAAACAGAGAAGCACTTTCTTTAGGGCTCTGCCTGGTACTGCTGCTGTCATTGGCATTCCTGATCTCAGAGCAGCTCCTCATGTGGACTTAAATTTTTTTTTTTCTCCTGATCAAACAATTTCAGCGTTCAGATCTCATTTGAGGGGGTCTGAAGAACAAATATTGGTGAGATTCTAGGTCACCAGCATGGCAGTGAAGAAGTAGTCCCTGGGAAAGAAGTGGGTGACTCTGGCTCATCCTGCCTGTGTTGCCTCTTTTCTTCACCAGCCTCGGGCATGGTTTTGGGTTCTGGGAAATGTACAGCACCCCTGCTCCCAAAAGGTCCTCCACTATCCCTTGGATGTCCATCCAAGATGTTGTCTGCCTCATCTCTCAGAAAAATCATGGCCATGGGTAATGAAGCAAGCTTCAGGTATCCTTTTCTTACTTTGCTTTTGGATCTCAACTTGACTCCTCTCCTTTCAGCAAGCAAAGAAGGAAATGGTGAAAATAAGGAAGTAACAGCTGAAAGAGATGAGCACAGTGATCCCACTGGACAGCAATAAAGAGATGATTTTTCAGCAGCCTGGATGCTGCTGGTTGAACCCAGAATAATTTACTTATGGCACAGAACACACAGAAAATTCCCTGAAAAAGGCAAATGGCATCACAGGCCAGGCAGGTAATCAGAACCCTCATTTTACTGTGGACTTGTCCTCCAGCCATGTACATGGAAAGGGAACGAGAAGGAAAAAAAAAGTGAAAATTAAAAGTAGATTTTCTGTCCCTGAATACATCTAAAATGGATGGAAAAGATTGTCAGGAAAAACAGTTTCTGACAGCACGACAGAAAATAGTATTTCTATTATGGAAAATTTTAATATGAATTTTTAAACTTGCTGTTTTATGGAAGCAGCTACTTTTAAACTTAATTGTGCCTTGTCTTTTTAATTATCAAAATATCTTGTTTTGTCAAAACTGAAAGAGTGTTTTCCTCATATCATGGCATTTCAAAACAAAACAGTGTAATCAAGATGCAGCAAAGGAAGATGTGAAAAGGTACAGTTTGAAAAAGAAAAATAATGAAGTTGCTCTTTGAATCATTTCAGTTCTCTGACAGGAGTTGATATGCATCAAAGAACTGCGTGACTCATGTTCAAGTGGCATTAAACTGACAGATTTTCTGTTGGAAACTTTTCAGACAGGTTCGAATTACCTTTTCCCTAGCGTGTGACCTGCACTGGGTTTCTTACACACTATTTCAGCCTTAGAGATTGGTACAGCTATATATGAAACATGGGCCTGGTAATGAGAAAGAAGATTAAAAACTTCAGAAATTTCTCTCAAAAAAGAGCAACTACTTTCTGAAAAAAAAAAAACAAAAAAACTGAGCAAAAGGAAACAAAAAAATAAACCCCAACGAAATAAGAGTGGGCAGCTTCAGGTTTTTTTGTTTTCCAATAATGACAATTCTCGAGTACTTCTGTTTAAGGAGATTACTTACCTCTTCTAAGGGTGGGTGGGTAGCCTAGAACAGCCTTGGTGGGAGTGTTGTGGCTGAAGAACCTGAAATTTTCCTGCCAGATTTTCTGTAATAGGCTTTGCATTTATTTAGGTGATGGGACAACCATCTGGAGGGGCAAGAAGGAACAAATAAGTATCTGGCATTTCCTGGGATTTCAGAATTTCTGTTTACACACACTTCCTTCAGAGCCTTGAAGGAGAGAAAGGTGGAGTGAGAAACGCTGTGATGTGTGCACACTTGCAGGTGTTTGTGAATATGCCTGCTCACCTGAAGAAATACTTTGTCTAAAGATTTTCCACTTCTTTTCACCTGCCCATTGTGTGAGAGTCACCCCAGGTTTAGTTGATGGCATTTCCATTCACTTTTAGACAGGCAAAGCTCACAGAGATCATGACAAGCAGCAGGAATGAAAAAAACACCCAGAGACACCGTGAACCCAGGGAATGTGGTGGTTATTTAACTCATTTTCAGTGATCACTGGAAACCACTTCTGTCACAAGGAGGCATTTGCAGAAGGTGACTGGATGTCTCTCTGTGTTTGAATAAGCCAACAGGATTTTCTGGAGACATGTATAATTACGTGGCTTACGCAAAGTTTTGTGTTCATTGAGCCACAGTGGCTGGAGGTGTGATTGTTTTACCAACAGAGAGACATTTACACAAGCCTGGCATAAAGACACATTAAAGGGAGCACAGTGGCCTGTGCCCTGACATGGGGCACCTGAGAGTGGGCACAGCTTGCCTCCACTTCACTCCTCACTGCTTGAATGACAGGGGAAGAATATTTTGGGTGCAAACTCAGAATATTCTGAGAATATCTGAGTGCAAATTCCTCCTTCTCGATGAGGATCCCTGCAAAAATACAAGTGTCTGCCTACCAGATACACCCCAAACCTGAAGGGGACAATGTACCATGGTGTTTCTGAGCCAGTGTGAGTCCTACAAATACAAGAATTCTTGAAACAATTTTGTCAGCATTCTACTGCCATGAACCATAACTCTATGTTAGAAAAACTTGGAGGAGAGGGGAAGAAAGATGGCAGAGAGGAAATGCACTTTTCCTTCTCTCCCAAAAAGCCAAATGGAACAAAAGGGAAAGCAGAATTTTCCTTGAAGTTTTAGTGGAATATTTTAATAATCACAAGATTGTTTTAATACATGCAAAGGGTAAAGGTTGCATCCTCTGGTGGAATTTCACTCCGAGCAGTTGGGACACAGGATGAATGTCCCAGAAGGAGGAGAAAACTAGTATTAAACTAATTTAATATATGATTTCTATCTGAGAACAAAATCTATTTATAGGTGGTCTTTGTGCCTTAACTCCCAGTGCATACAGGATATGGGACAGATGAATCAGCCTGAACAGGGTTATGTGGAGAGCAATTGCTTGATTTTTGGCATATTCTCAGATATTTCATGGCTGGGTAAAAGGGTCTGGTGTATGCCATTATCCTGATGATATACTTCAGATGGTGTGACTTTTTTACACAACAAATGCTGTACTAAGTCGGACCAAAAGCTTTTTGCAGATTGGATATTTGTGTCCTGAGGCTGTCAGGACCAGGAACTCAGTGAAAACTCTCATGAAAACAATCCTAAAAACATCTCTTTCCAACAATGCCTTATTTTCTGTGGGGTTTAGGCATCAGTCTCCAAAGTCACTGCCAGTTTATTTAGGGCTGATAGCCACTGATGAACTTATTCCTTACAAATTTGCCTATTTCCTTTTGAATCCATTAAAATTTTTGGCAAAGGGCACTGAAGTTTGAGAACAGAGATGTTTCTGGAGTGCTTGGAACCAGCTACTTGGCAACTCCAGTCATTAATTTGTTCCTCCTTTTTAATGGGAAATGGTGACCAGTTTATTCTGATTTATCCTCCTTTGGTGATTTTGTGAATCTCTGTTTTAACTGTGTATAAAACAGATTTCACACCAATGCAATGGTGAGTGGCACTTTGTAAATATCTTTTCAGCTGGCACTTAGTCCAATATGAAGGCAAAAGCCTCTGTAGTCACACTGGATTTAATACAATATTTTAAAGTGCTCTCTTGGAGGCCGTGTTGTTAACCACAGAGCCACTTAATAATATCACTAAATTTTACCATTTCATACCATGCAGCTCTCTCATCTGGTCACCCCATGACCATTTACTCATTGACAGCCACTCCAAAAACAGCTGAGACCATCAGCAGATGATTGCAGAGAAAGATGTTCTTGTTTCAAGCAGAGAAAAGACTGAACCTTTGTAAAAAACGCCTGGCACAGAAGTGATTCCTACAGAAGCTCATCCTCCAAGCTCCATTTGTTGTGAACATGAGTTATATTTTCCTTCCCCAGTGAAGAGCAACAGGAAATGCAGAGCACAACTGAATTAGTTGATCCCTATGGCTGCCAATTTTTGCAGGAATTAATTGCACGGTGGGGGAGCAGCACACTGAGCTCCTGGGGTCAGCAAAGGCTTTTGTACACTCTGATTTCAAAGTCTGTGAGCTGCTGTTCTCAAATAACTGAGGTCAAGCAAGTGCTTAATTCAGTGGTGGATAAGGGCCCAGTTGAGCAGGTTTTAAGGAAGAAGAAGGGAGGGAAAAAATAGCCTTGCATTTTCAATAGTATACTTGAGAGAGAGAGAGAGATTTCCCCCAAGGGCTGTGTGAGGGATATGGAAAAAAGGAAGGAAATTAAAGATAGGAGGAGAATATCTAGGATTAAAATATTACTTTTACTAATTACAGGGTTTATCAGACCATTAGCTTGGTGGGAAATCATTCCCCTCCTCTGCAGGACATGACTGGGAGCTCTCACCTAGGAGACCAAGAAAGGGCTGCTGTAATCATAGTTACATTTTAAAAAACCCCAAAAACATAGACTAGTTTAAGTTGGAGGGAACCTTTAAACTCCATCCAACCTCATCTCCAAAGTTTCCACAGATGGGGCACCTACCACCTCTCTGGGAATGTGTGCCAATGCCCTAGGTTTTTTTTGTGAAAAACTTCTTTCTTATAACTTGTCTACATTAGACAATGGAGTTTTAAAACTATTCTTGTTCTGCCACAACAGGCTCTGCTAAAACGTTTGTCCCCTTTCTTGTAGGCCCCCTTTAGCTGCTGAAAGGATGCTCTGATGTGTCTCTGGAGCCTTGTTTTCTCCAACAAGCCCAATTTTCTCTGTCTTTCCTCACAGGAGAGGTGCTGAACACTCTGATTATCCTCATGGCCAGCCTCTGGGCTGGCTCCAACAGATCCATGTTGAAGCTGAGAATTCCTGTTCAGCAGAAATGCACCAAGGGTGATGAAGCTGCAGAACCAACAGCAAATTTCAGTATCTTCTGTCCACCTGGAGATGTATACTGGGCTTTGGAAGCTCTTGTTAACCCAGAGTTTAAAACTGGAGCTGGGAACGAGAAGAGAAACACAATTTTGAAACAGAGAGACAGTGGAAAAAGCTTCTGTGATGGAGCTAAAATGTGCTTTTTTAAGTATTTAGCTCCTCAAAATCCTTGTCCCTTTTCTCTCACTGTTTTGGCACAATTCAGAACTGAAAGTGGCACATCTTTGGGCTAGAAAATGGCACCCTTGTGCACCAGAGTAGTGTGCACATTTCCATGTGGGGAAAGCAAGAAATTAGGTGGTGTGCCATGAGAAGTGTCTGTGCTGCTCCACAAAAGCTCAGCCCTGTGGCATGCCCAGCTCTCCCCTGCAGCCTGGTGGCTCTGGCACACCTCAGTACAGAGGAGTTTTGGGCTGGAGGAGAAAGAAGAACACAGTTTTTAAGGTAAATTATCAAGGTTCGGAGCAGGAAAAGTTTGGACCCGTGGGATCAATCAGAGGCGATCTGCAGGGGATTTGAGTGATCTGTCCCTGCCTGCAGGCTGGCTCAGTTTGGTGTCTGAGGCAGGGCTGGCTGCTCTGGGACGTGTGTCTTTACTTAGCTGCTGGGTTGGTCTCTCCACTGACGTGACTCCACCGAGCCCGGCTGGTTTGCCAAGCTCTTGGCTCCCGGTTTTCCTCTCTCCACTCTCCTCCTTTCACTCCAGGGGTGTAATCCGGGAAATCCTCCTCCGAGCTTCCCCGGGGAGGCACTGGCACTGGGGTGCTCTGCATCCAGCTGACCTTTCCAAAAACAGGTCTTTGGGGGCTTTGCTCTGTCCTCACACGTTTTTTGGTTTTTTTATTCACGGCCGCATTTTTTCTTCATGACGCACGGACATTATTCTCTGCTTGCTATTCCCAAAACTTCTCCTGCTTCTCCTTTCTGAGTGATCCCTCCTTGGACGGAGCTTTGGACCTCTGCCTAGGGCTGGTGCTTTGCCTTCCATCCTTGATCTCTGTTGCCACATTTTTCGTCCTCCTTCCACCCATCTGGGTCCTGTGGCTGAGCCACAAAAAGTCAGGAGCCACTCTGGAAGCTGACACTGAACTAGAAAATAATCACAGAAAAAGTAAAAATCACAGAGATCTATACACAAATGTACCTGTTCCATTTTTTTTTTTTTTTTTTAATGTGCATGATGGCTCTGCTAAGTTTTGACAATGTTCTTTTTTGAATGTTTGCTCTGTTAATCTTGGAATATTTGCTTTCCCTCTAGGCTGCTGGGGTCCAACAGCTTGACTGGGGCTGGAGGGGAGGAGGCTGGAGGAGACAATTCTCCATGCCAGTCTGTTATGAAAAGGTGACTGATATGAGGGATTTTATTCACTTTAATGAGCTGACAAAGTTATCAAGGAGAAAATCAAGTTCCAGCTGAGTCAGAATGTAAATTATTTAGCATTTGAAGGAGCAATGGGGGTAAAAAGCAGTGCATTAATTTGGATTAATTTGAATACTCTCTGATGCTGAACAAAATAGTTTTGTTTTTGTTGATTTGTACTGTTTCAAATCAACATTATTTCTTTCAAAAGTGACTTGAGTTGAAAAAAAAAAAGCTTAAATCAAACTTCCCAAATTTTCTTTAAAAGTGTCCAAGTGTCAACATTTGCTTTTCCAAGAATGTCATATTTTGTTCTAGAAAGTCCTGGGGATTAAGGGGGGAAGGGCAGGGAGAGAGGAATTATTCCCAGCAAGAAGAAAATGTTTTGGGCTAAGAAAGCAGTCATTAATTGCAAACTGAATTTGTCAGTGGTTTCAGTGCCACCAAAACCATACCACCTGGCAACTTCACAGCATCAAGGCTTTGCTGTGTAATATGTCAGCAGCTCAGCCTGGAAAAGAAGCCTGAATATACAGAGCAGAATCCACAGAGCAGACACACAGCTCTAGGACCCTCTAAAGATGTCTTAATTTCTTCAGTCAATTTATTCAATTTACACACATAAAAAACAAACTAAACAAAAACAACAAACAACTACAGCAGCAAACCAACCAAACCCCCTCAAAACTTACGTTTTAAAGCTTCCAACTCATTTTTTAAACTAGATTTTGTTTTGGAAGAGAGGGACCTAAACTGATTTTTTTCAGCATGAGAACTTTGTAATGGAGCAGAGCATGCAGTATTCCTGTATAGCTGCCCTAGGACTCATTCTTTGGAAGATCAGGCAGGCTCCTAAACATGAGTGACCAACCTGCATTTCACTGGCTTTATTTGTCTCTCAGGTCGCTGGGTTTACCTGGAGGCAGGCAGACCCATTTCCAGCCTGGTCCTGCAGATGGTGCCAGGGAAGAAGCTGGAAATTGCCCTCTGATGTGGAGGTAAGGCTTGATCTCTCAGGTGCCTGGCATCTCCCAGATATTCTTGAAAAACTGCCCGTGACTCCCTGCTCTCATTAAAACAACTTGATTTTTTTTTTTCCCAGTTTGTGTCTTGGTTTCTAAGCTGTAGCTACAGACACCTAAGCAGACATGCTCTGAACCCAGGTCACTTTGTGAGGAGAGTTATTACAGGCTTGTAGCAGGCCATAAGGCAGAGGAAATCTTATACAGCAGTTTCTTTGTCTCTAGATAAACTCAAGATGAAACTCATCTGAAGACACTCCTTTCTTCTGCACATTTTTTGCTCATGCTGTGTCAAACCCAATTATCATCATTACCCCAGTTCTGTCACACTCTATAAACACAACCCTAAATAAACCAACCAGCATGGCCAATTTCTGTGCAAGGAAGGATCTTGTTAGGGCTCAGCAGAGAATGCTCTGCAGGAGCCAGGGGCAAGATCAGGTTTAAGAGTCTCAGGCCTTACTTTAGAGACAGAGACACCTCCTAGGAGCAGCACCTATGATTTTCAGCTTGGCTTGGGGCAAGAGAGCTCTCACCTCCCTGAAATCACTAGGGTTTCTAGCTCTGTGAGGATGGCAAGGGATTCCATGAGAGCTCCAGGATAAAAATCAGACAAACTGTACCTACCAGTAGCTCTAAACACCCAGAAGTGTAGACTTTTAAAGCCTTGCTCTAGCCTCAGGGTAATAACTGCATACAAGAGAGTCTGAACAAAAAAAACCTAAAAAACCAAAAACCAAAACCCAAAACCCAAAAACCAAAAACCAAAAAACAAAACAAAACAAAACAAAACAAAAAACCCAAAAAACAAAAAAAAGCCACCAAAAAAAACCCCAAAAAGAAAAAAAAAAAAAACCCAAAAAAACAAACAAAAAACCCCCAAACAAACAAAAAAACAAAAAACAAAAAAAAAACCAACAAAAAACCAAACCAAACAACAAAAAACACAAACACCCCCCCCCCAAACCCCACAAAAACAAACAAAAAAAAATCGGAAACAAATAAACAAACAAACAAAAAACCCCAAAACACCAAAAAACTCCAAACCCAAACTCTTGCTAGAGGGGAGGGAATTAATCCATATATATGTGTGTGTGTGTCTGTGTAAAAGGAAACACACAGGGGGATATTTTAACCTGCACCTTCCAGCTCCTCCAGTGTGGACTGGATCCAATTCCTATAAAAGCTCTCCTTGACTTCATGAGAACTGGATCAGGTCCCACATGGTTCCACCTACCCCAGATCCCTGTCACAGGTGGAGGTAATTCTAAAATAATTCTAAAAGTGAGAGCAAGTGGAGAGAGTTGGATTTACATGACCTTCCAGTTCACTCTGTTTGCAGCTGCCCTCTTAGTCCAGAGGAAACATCCACAAGTTTTCAGAAGAGAAAGGCATTCTGTAGCATATACAGGTATAAATTCATGTAATTTCAAGGTAAGTCACTTGACAACTTAAAATACTTTCCTTGATTCTTTGAAAATGGTGCCTAAAACATTTTCAGATGCTTCTTCATCTGTGATTCTGAGGGTGTCTACCCTCTTGCTTATGCAGTCAGGGCAGCAGCTGCTTCAACTGGCTTCAAGCAGATACAGGGATCCAGATTTTTTGGAAGTCAGAGGCAAAGGATTTCTACTCTGGCAGCCAAAACGATACAGGCAGATTAAAAAAAAAAAAAAGATATCACGTGAAGGAGATGGTCTAAACATGCAATGTGCAAAGTGAGGAGACTCCAAGGTGTAGTGCCTGCTTTAAATTAAATAACGAATTGCCTAATACAGAGTGATATGAGAGAGTGGAATTAAAAGGAAGAAAAAAACAACCAAACCAAAACAATTAAAAACCTGTTGGTTGCCCCTGGCATGTTTTAATTTTGCTTCTGCTACCTTGGTTATTTGCTGAGAGATTTACTAACACCTCATGGAAACCTTTGCCAGTTTTTACCATGTTGAAACTTTTAGAGGAAATATGTTGTATCATGTAATTTTGTGATCTGTTTCTTCCCCCCCCACACACACATTCTTCCACTATAGAGATTTGCCTGGAACTCTGAAACTGGATTTCTGGCTGCTGTAAGCAGGCCTAGCCATACAGTGACTTTATTAATTTACTTCAGCAGGGGTGAGACCTCATACCTGTCCTGAACTTTACTTTCCCTTTCGTGTCAGTGCTTGTACTGATATATTCAACTAATGTACCTCAAAACCACGACTTTGTTTCCAGGTTGATGAGACCTATTTCCTCACTGGTAGCTTGTTCCATGAAGAAAGTGTCCTGCCATCACTCTCACTTCAATGTGCTGCATCTCTGAGGAACCTGCATCTCAGAACCCACTTTATTCTTTGCCCTTGCATTAAAGAAATATGACAGATTATGACACATCTTGGACTTGCTGTACCCTTTGTACCTATAGATTTCACCAGATTAAGCTCCACAAAGAGGGGTGATGGGTTAAGGGCAGCGTTGGGTGGGCTTGTGACCATTTAGTTTTGGGCCAGTGACTTTAGACAAGCCTAACCATCCTTAACATCTGGTCATGCAGAAATACAAGAGAGTCAAAAAAATAAATGATGAGACAGTGTTCCAGCCATTTCCCATCTCAAATGCCTGTGTGACCACAAGCTTTCCTTTCAGGGAAAAGCTGTCCAGTGTGTACTGTGATAAAGTAATGTGAGATATTCAGTATTCATGGGAGCATTCATAAGAGCTCTTGGTTTTCCTTGTAACCGAGTCTGGAATTCAGCCTTTCTGTGAATGTTTTATTATCCTCTCTGGTGATAAATATCCTTGTGTGCATGGTGTGAGCTCTGTGGAAGCTGTTTGCTGGGGGAAGGATGGTCCTGTGGGAAAATGATCGAAGTATGAACTCAGACAAGAGTGTTCTGGCTTTACTGCAGCTTTTCTGTGCGGCCACAGACAAATAATTTGATTTCCTCCTTTTGTTCAGATTCTGCACCCTTTGCTCACACAGTGAAGCCTAACAGCCCTGTCTCAATTGTATCTAAGTGGAGCAGGTGCAGGTTCCTGCTGCCAGATATGCAGGACTTGCTCTGGTGTCTGCATGACTCCTTCCAGCTCTGCTGTGTTTATGCAGGGTGCCATACATGCACACCTCCTTAGAGGTAGTATAATAGACACCAAAAAACCCAAACTGTAGCAATTCTCAATGCCAGACAAGAATTCTCAATGCCACACCAAGAAGAGTTCATTCTTTTTCTTTAAAACAGCTATGGGAAATAAGGTGGTGTAAATAGTGGCAAAGCAAGGCCCTGCTCCTACAAAAAGGACAATAAACAATTTTCTGTTTTTCTTGTGACCAAGCAAAAAAGAAGAGAAGCAGCCTGTCCATGGCTTGTGTTTCTTCTTGCAGGGTGTCAGGACCCATCTTAGCACCACTTGGTGATTGTCTGGGGCAGTAAAAATTCCTGAGCTGCACCCCCAGCACACTGAAAAACACTGGTAGAAGTGCCAGCAGCCAAAAAAAGCAGTCACCATGCCAGCTCCTGCCAGATTGGCTTGGCCTTCTCAATGTTGCGCTGCACATGAGAAGGGTTTATCACTCCAATACACAAATTATTGTCTTGGTAGACTTTTTTCCTGGAGACAGCTGTGTCTTGGTGGGGGTGAACAGGTGAAATTGCACCAAGTGCATTTCCCAGTGCCAAATGCAAACTGAGCCCTTGCTCATCTGCATGCCTGTGGCATCGAGCTGCTTGGTGTATTTTTGGAGCAAAAACCACACTCAGACACAGAAATGTTTTCCCATTGCTGCCTCTTTGTCGTTTTAAGCATCACAAAGCCCAGGGTGCAGAAAACTCAACAGGAGACTGAGTAATGTAAGTTTGGGACTTACCTTCAGCCCCTCAGGTCTGTCAGGAAGGCGTTTGTGCCTGAAGCAAATGTGATGGAAGTCCTGGAGGGGTTCTGAGTGTCCTTGGATCTTTTCACGTGTACATGTTTTCATAGTTACAGAGAGGTGCTTGGTCTTACTAAAAGAGGTCTCTTCAGCTAAACTTATCCCCTATTCATGTCTGAAGAGCAGTAAAACTGGGAGATCTTACCCTTCTAGATATCCTAGTCTAATATTTGGCAGCATCAGGGAGAGTTCCCTGGCTCATAAATAACAACATAAAGAGTTTGGCCATTACTGCTTCAGGATCCAGCCTTTTCAATCTGTGTGGCTTTGAAGACTGTGAAGTGATCAGCTCAACCAGACTGGTCCTCAGACAAATTGAGATCTCTGCCCAGTCTCTGCTGGGCTGTGTGGAGCCACCCCTTTCCTGTGAGTCAAACTTTTAATGAGATAAATGGGAATCTACAATCAAAGCTTGTTAATGGTGGTCTAGAGCATTGTGAGGTCTCTGTTGCTTAGAAACTTCCAACACTGGAAAAGATGTGGAAGCCTTTGTCATCCTATTTCAATGATATTAAGGCTCTTATACAATTTAATGCACAGTACAGGAAAAAAAAGAAAGGGTATGCAACTAGTTGCCCACACTCCCTGTTCACCCCACTCTGGGTTTCAGGAGGGCATTTCATGTGCATAATTTTGAATTCAAAAACAAGGTAGGTTGGGTGAATGTAGCTGGATGCTTAGATGTAAAGATAAAGTCACAATGGTGAAGTGAGCCCCCTGTTTTCCTTTGCCTTTTCTCACCCCAGGCAATTCTGAACAAAGGGCCCCGAAATTAAAACAGGGCTCAAAAATAGAACTGAATCAAGTGCAGGCAGCTGCAAGAGTGAACCCCACTGACTCTCATAGCTCAAAGCCAGAAATTACTTGGTGGGTTATCTGCTACTAGGTAAAGCTTGTAATTTGTGTGTTGCTGTAGTCAGCTCAGTGGGATTTTGGGACAAACAGCTGCCTTATGCTACATATAGCTTGGAAGTTTGTGGCTTTTACAGAACTTGCCATTCAGTGGTGAAAAGGGATCTGTAAAAGAGAGGGAAAGGCTGGGACTCTGAACTCAATGTCCATGGGCAAGCTCCTCTGCAGGATAAACCAATATCTGACCTGCTGCTCTTTCAGGCTGGATTTGTGAGAAGAAGGAGTTATGTGACTCTTTTATTAGAGCAGAAGTAATAACTTCCACCACTTTTCAGTCTTGGGGATGAGTCTGCAGCTTCTGCTTTTTCTCAGTGGCTTTCTCCAGCTACAGCTGAATGTGACAAAAATAGGAGAGATGTGAAACAAAGGAGAACTTCACAGCTAAAATAAAACTCAAGAAAAGCTTGTCCTCTTGTCACTCCACTGCAATTTGCAATCTATTTGAGAAATGGTGACGCTATTTTTAAAGACCACCTTTGAAAAAAGGCGTGACTTTGATATAAGGAATGACAATGATATATTGTGACCCTGCAGCCTAGAGTAGGGAGGATTATTGGAGGAGGTAAATAGATTGTGAAATCTATGAGTAATATTTCTCTGTTGAAATACTCTGGCTTTCTGATAAGATGTTTCCAGTTTCAAAGTTTCAGCTGCCAAAGCTGTACATTTCTACTGGGGAAAATATTCTGACTGACTCTTGTGCTAAAGTGTATGTTTGATTTTCTATCCCTTCTTAAAGGGACACAAAGACAGTTTGATATCCTTAAACCCTAAATTTCTTTTTTTTCCCTACATTAGCCATATGCTTCCAGAAAAAAACTCTTGAGAGTGGAGGCTTTGCCTGCGTGGAGGGAAATGCCAGAGGGAATTATTAAAATGCCAAACTGGAGAAAATGGCTTTAAACCAAGGTTGTTGGGAGAGAAGAAACTAAATCCATCAGACTCCTGTCAGTTTGATGTGCTAAATGTCCAGAGACTGGAGAAGCATTGCAGGACAGCAGGAGAGCACCTGAAGAGCAGCACAAAGGAATTCTATCCATTCCAAACAGCACATCACTTCATGGGGAGCCAAAGTGAAATGCCTCTGTGTAAACAGACACAGCACAGGGAACAAAAACTGGAGTTAGAGACTGCAGGCTATGATCTTACTGGCATCATATGACTGGAGAGATGGGATGGGAGGATAAGGGATGTTTAGGAAGGACAGAGGGACAAGGAGGGGATGTCTCCCTCTGTGTCAGAGATCAGCTGGGATGGGCATGGATGAGGAGCTGACCCAGAGCTGATGGCTCAGGATTAAAGGAGGGTGAAGGCAGGTGACACTGCAGTGGGGATTTGTCACAAGCTACCCAACCTTTTGTCCAGATAAGGCCCACTCTGGACAAAAAGCAGGAGCCTCTTGTTCACAATCACAGGGAGCTCCCACCACCCTGCTATCTGTTGGATGGGCAACAGAAGAGGACATAAATGAACCAGGAGATTCCTGGAATGTGCTCATGACAACTTTCTTCTCCAAGTGGCAGAGGAAATGAGGAGGGCTGCTGTGCTGGACCTTGGTCAGGATGGAGGCAGTGGGCAATGCCAAGCCCAAGAGATGCACTGGCTGCATTGACCATGAAATTCTGCGATTCTGTGAAAGGCTGGACTTCAAATTCCTTAGGGCAATGCAGGGGGTCTGCAGCAAATTCTCTGTCCTGGACTTCAGGAGAGCAGATTTTGGCCTCTTCAGGGATCTGTTTGGTAGAGTCCCATGGGATAAAGCTCTGCAGGGAAGATCAGCCCAAGAAATCTGGTTGATAGTCAAGGATCTACTCTGAGCTCAGGAGCAATGCAGCCCAATGAAGAGGAAGGCAGGCAAAAATCCCAGCAGATGTCTGGATGAACAAGGAACTCCTAAAAAGCTTCATTTCACAAAAATGAAATCTGCAAAGGGTGAAAATAAGGACAGGTAGCCTGGGAAGGACACAGAAAAGTTGTCTGAAGGGATCAGGTTGGGAAAGCTGCCCAAGGACTTCAAGGTCAACAAGGAAAGCTTTTATCAGTGATAAAGGGAAGACTTGGGAAAATTTAGGCCCTCATCAGATAGAGAGGGAGAGCTAGTTATCCGGGACATGGAAAAGCCTGAGGTACTCAATGATTTTTTTTATTTTTTTTTTTTTTAGCCCAGTCTTCAACAGGAAGTGTTTCAGTCATATCACCTGAGTCTCAGAAGGCAAAGGCAGGAACTGGGAGGATGAAGAGCCACCCACTGTAGGAAAAGATCTGGTTTGATACCATTTAGGGAACCTGAGGATGATTGGAGGTCTGTTGGGACTGATGAGATGTGTTCACAGGTTCTCATAAAACTGGCAGATGAAGGGGCTAAGCCATTATCCATCATATTTGAGAAGCCATGCCAGACTGGTGAAGTTCTCACCAACAGAAAAAGGGGGAGCAAGCCCTCAATTTCTTAAAAAGGGAATTAAGGAGGACCCAGGGAGCTACAGCACAACAATTCTCATCTCAGGAGCAGATTCTCCTGGAAACTGTGCTAAGACACATGAGAGATAAGGAGGATATTTGTGATAGCCACCATGGCTGGAGCTGTTGGAGCAGGTCCAGATGAAGGCATCAAAGGGAGGAACAGCCTCTGCTGTGGAGCTGAGAGAGCTGGGGCTGTTCAGCCTGAAAAAGACAAGGCTGCAGGGAGACATTAAGGTACCTCCCAAAACCTTAAGGGGTCCTACAAGAGAGCTGGTGAGGGGTTTTCCATTAGGGTTTGTACTGATAGAGCAAGGGGTCATGGCTTTAAACTGAGAGCAGTTTTAGGTTCTATAATAGGAAGAAATTCTTTCCTATGAGGGTCAGGAGGCATCACAACAGAGAAGCTGTGGATGCCCCATCCCTGGAAGTAAATGAGACCAGGTTGTGTGAGGTTTTACTTGAAGAAAAACTGGATGCTCCAAGTTTCCTTGAGTTTAAAGCACAGAGCACAAAATACCCAAAACTGAACAGAAGGAGAACATATGTGTCTGACTTCTTACAGTTCCATAGTATTTCATTAACATTCCCCAAAGCTGAGTGAAATAATTAGCACCAGAGTAAGACAAACAGCCCAGAAAGGCATTCAGTGTGTGTAGGGATGACAAAGGAGGTGGCTGAAAACTATTGCCCTCTGAAGGGACTGAACCCACTGCATCAATGATGTTGCTGCAGCCTTCCCTAGTCACCCTGGTGCTTTGTGTTCTCATTCACAGAACACAACTTTCAGTGGAATTAACATCCAAGGAGTGAGAACAGAAGATAATTTCAATGGTTCAAGTTCAAATCATTGTTGCAAAAGCATGGTAAAGCTACCATAGATAGGTATGATGACATAATGACAATACTTCTACTGTTTGCATGTAATCCATAGTGCAGCATTTCTCTCTCAGGCTGCTTTCATTTCTATCTCGCCACTAGGGAAAAGGTAGGTTGAAGGACCTTAATGAGAAGTAATTTGAAAATGGTACATGATAGTCAGATGGTGGGACCCATCTTTTCAAATTTGTGAGTGTGTGGGAAACATATCCCACTGCACATGTGTGACTCAGAGCATCTGCTTCAGGTTTGTAAGCATATTATTTTGCAAATAAGAGTAATTCTTTTATGTAAAGAGGAAGATTGGACCGGACTTCACAGAAAAAAAAATGAACCATTAATAAAGCAGGATGTTTCCAAATGCCTGGACAGAAAGTGAGGGCTCATCTTGGTGCAAATCATCAGGAATTGGACACCTCGTATCTTCTGATGGTTCCAACAAAAACTGTGCGCTGATCAGTGGGAGGGACACTAAAGGCTTGAGGTTTTCTAGGCATGGCAAAAGGAGGGAGTGAGAAAGAGGTTTTGCCTTCCTGAGCTTGCAGCTCTTCAGCAGTGAAGGCTGTAGCTAATCAAGGGATCCCCAGGAGGCAGATACAAAATCCAGATTCCTCGCACGGCTTCACCTCAGCATATCCATCACCCGTCGATAATCACAGATGAGGGGCAGTGTACACCGTGCTACTTTCATAACTCAAACATGGAACAATGTTTATAAGCTAGGACTAGCTGTCAAGCCTCTGAAGAATTCCCAAGCACTTGGATCCAGGTTAATGGGGAGAAAGGGGAGGGAAGAGTTACACACAAACTGTCGCTACCCGCGGCGCAGCACATAAAGAATCTTTGCAAATGCTCTAATCCTCCTTGAGAGACGTGAACATAAAACCCAAAATGCGTTCCATATGTCCCAGTGTCCAATTGCTGCCTCAGTTCCAGCTGAAAGCATAAAACTTAGCAACCTTTATATTGATGCTAAACACATTGCGTCACTCCCAGCGCTGATATGTTTTAACGTTAATACAATTAAACTTGCTTCAGCATAATCCTGGTAAGATAAACAGTGTTGCTGTCACAATAAACCTTGTCTCCCATCAGTGAAATGGAAGAAAGATGTGTAATCCAGAGCAATATGAGCAGACTCTGCTGTGCTGTGAGGATTCACTCGCTTTTGCTTTTTCTGAGTGCAAATTGGAGTACTGATGAACTGCAAGTGAAGGACATTGTGCCTTCTGCACTAAGAGTGACACGCTAAAAATGGCACTCAGGATCCTTGGATTAATAAAGAATTCCATGGCTGAAGCATGCTTTCAGATTACACTTGCATCTTGTAAAAACAGATTGGTGCTCTACAAGTAAACATCTTTTTTTCTCTAAGGCTGCTAGTGTTCTCTTTTTCATAAAGGACTAAAACTGTGATATCTGAGGGAGAAAGTTTGCAGTGACAATTGGATGTTACTATCTTCTTCCAAAGACTTCCCACATTTTTAAAGTCTCTTAACATCCTGATCAGTTTTATGATGCCCTCTATGTCATGTCTGATGACCTTTCAAGGATCTGGTGGATGAATTTTTAAAGTGGTTTGTTTCAAAATGCATAAAATGAAAGACTAACCACCTTCATAAAAACCCTGAGACAAAACTACATTTCATATATGTTCAACCTTTATGTTGAAGGGAGATAAGAAGGAGTAAAGTGATGTGCCAACTCACTTTGTGATATTTCCAACCGAGTAGCAAAGCTCCTGTTGTCAGGGCAGGGTAACAGGAATGTAGGAGAAAGAAACTTGGCCAGAAATGTTGTCTCATAGCAGGCATCATTCACTAAACTCCAATGACTACTTCATGACACTAAGGTCCTCCAGCAACATGAAGAAACAAGGTGAAGGTATTTCAAAAGACCAAAAGAATGGTAAGAAATGCAATATTTCTTACTGAAATGTGGAAAATGTCCTGTTTGAAGGAGCTGGGGGATAGAATTTATATCACAGCAGTGGTGTGGAGCAGAATTCCCCTGGGTGACCATGTTCTAAGACCCTGGAAAGGCACAAAATTTTGATGACCCTCAAAAATGCTTTTGTGATGCAAGGCAAATGCTGCCAGCCTCTTCAGTTCTCCATCTATAATGTGAAGATAATCTATTTCTGTCCTTTAGAGCAGAAAGCCAAGGAAAAAGGGCTGCATATGATTTCATCTGACATCCAAACCCATCTTTCTGAATGAGCAAAGTATTTATATTTTTGTTTAATTAGTAAGTAGAGATGGTGCATCAGGCCTGCAGCATAAATAGGTCCCCATATCTCACATCCTAACTACCAGGCACTGCTGTTCACTCTCCCTGTATTAACTTTGATTACTGAAATGCTAAAAGTGCCAACCTGGAAACTCTTACAAGTCAAGAGTAAGGAAAAAAGCCAATAAATCTCTTTGCCTAATTTGGCTGGTGGATCTCTCGTTATGACTTTACTGCTTCAGATGTCTTACTTCCTTATTTTTTTCTTATTTTTTTCCTTTTTTTTTTTTTTTTTCCTGGGAAAGTCTCAGCTGGAGCATTTCAGGAGACAAAAATCCAAAGTAACAGCATGTCTTTTTAAAGGATGGGTGGCTATAAAAAAATTCACTGAAATCTCCAGCTTCACACCTGGCCATTCCCAGACTCTTTCCTGCCATCTGTCCCAGAATGGGAGGGGATTGCACCTATGCTTCCCCAACCTGGGTGGTTTGATCAAAGCCACAGCTTTGCAGGACTAGCAGTCAAAGCAGATGATTTCACTGGAATTTTATGGAACTGCCTTGGAAGTGCAGGTCTTGGGCAGAGAGCTTGTGGCAACCTTTGTTACATTAATTGACGAAACAAAAGGAAAAAATAAAATCAGGCTAAAATTGCTATGTTTATTCATGTTTTGTGGGTTTTCTTGGACTTTCTTCCAGATGCGACTTATTTCTCATGAAAGCTGATTCCCAGGCACCTCACCCTTCCGGAAGCAGAGTTTGGAAGTTTCTTTTGTAAGCACTTTGAAAATATAGACCCATCTCCAAACAGTGGCATAGCATTCTCTGCAACAAAGACCTTCTCAAGAATTGTGCTACTATTTTTGTAGAGGTGATTGCAGCTTATAAATTATTTATTTTGGTCATACAACAAAGTCTGCAATGATAATTTGCTGAGGATAACTTGCTGGCTTGCATCTGCACCATGAGGAGCTCTGTTAGGGAGTTCCCCAGCAGCAAGTGGTGATCACTTCCTTTCCCTGGTCATAACCAAAGTTGCTGAAACACTGGCAGAAAGATTAAGAGGTGGTTTATGTCTCCAGAACTGTCATTGCAAACTCACCTGGACCACAGGGAAATGCACTGGAGCCAGAGGCTGCATATTGCCCTTGCCCAACAGGTTTGTCCCCATCATTTATTGCTCTGGGGTTTTTTTTTTAAGTATCAGGACCCCAGTCCTAGGGTCAACACAGGTGTCAAGAGGAGCATGTGACACCTGTATCACATTCACATGTCCTGAACAAAAACCTGCTCCACAAAGGCACGAGGAGATGTGTGAGGTTTTGGGGAAGTTTTGTTTTGAAAGGAGTTAGGTAGGATGTGAGAAGTCTCATCAAAGAAGGTCTCTTCATTCTTTATGCACGTCTTCCTTCCTCACATTCATGTCAGGCCAGATGACTGAGAGGAAGGCAGTGTTTATTTAAAACCTTTTCAGCTGCACATTGCTCCAGAGGTGCAGTGAAACCTCTCAAATCAGTCCTGAGATCCTTGAGGAGACAAGGATCCCACTCCTTGACACTCCAGGACAAGGTAATTGTGTTTTCCTCACAGGAACTGACTGTTAACATAATTAACCTCCTCGGTTATGTGACCAGAGAGACAAATTAATGTCACCAAGAGGCAGGTTGGTCTTATTACAGCTCCTTACAGAAACAGTGGGTTCAATGTCTCTGCTGGAGTGGTTCCAGAGCCACAGGCTGTGGAAAATGCCACATGCCAACTCGGATGCATTTCAGCTCCTGCTCTGCTGCAGCTCTGCCAGACAGAAACGTGTCCACAGCTTGTGACTGCCTCATCTGCTGACTGCCAGGAGGGCAGCCTTGGCCACCCAGCAGGAAATTGCATTCCATGAGCAAACACAGCCTGAGAATTTCCCTCAGCGCCCCTCTCACCAGGCTGTTACCCAAAATGAGCCAATAACTCAGGGTCTGGGCTATGGGAAGCCCCCGTGGAGCTGCTTGTTACTGAGTGGGATGCTGGAGGAGAGAAACCTGTCTGCAGAGAGATTTTGCCCCAGGTGAACAGTTCCAGCTGCCAGAGGGATGAGCCTTACCTTAGGAACCAGGATCCCGTGTTAACACCCTGCAAATGTGGAATTGGTCCAGGCACAGCCAGATTAAAAAACAAAACAAAGCAAAACTAATCAAAACAAAACAAAACAAAAACAACAACCAAAAAAACCCTAAAAAACAAAAACAAAAGGGAAAAAAAAACCCAAAAAACCCGAAACAAACAAAAAAACCCCCCAAACCAAAAAAACCCCAAACAAACAAAACCCAAACAAACAAAAAACAACAACAAAAAAATGTCTTTGTCTCCTATCCGTTTTCCAAGTCTAGCATTAGTTTCTTAATTTTGCTCTGTAGAAGGCTAAAACTTGCTTTGTTTCCCCCTGCCCCCAAACCTTGCCTGCTGTGCAGACTGATTTTGGGGTGCTCTGCTATACCTTAGGACTGCTGGCACCCCAGCCTTACCTTGAGACTCTAAGGATGAAGAGTGGGGAATAAGTGGTGCAGGGGTTACTGAAGGCACACAGAAGATTAAATCAATGTTTACAGACCTCTCTGTGGAGAAAGAAATAAACCACTGTTTTGATAACACTAGCCAGACCAAAGTTCTGTTCAGGAGAACCAAAGATGATGTGTCATCCATACACAGGCAACCTCTGTCCCACATATATATTAGAGGAGAAAATTCTTGAAATATGCTTTGAAGACGAAGGAAAAACACAGAGGACAGGCACAGAGAGAGTGTTAAACAGCAGCATTGTCACAGCAGTGGTGGCCTAATGCTGAGAAGGTGGCAGGGTCACAGTGCCAGCTGACTTTTTCAGTGAAACAGATGCTGCTGCTGCCCTGTGTGAGGTCAGGGGACTGTAGGTTTCACTTTCTGTGAAACAGACACTACCCCTCGGTGTGACTTTCCTAATTTCATCTCCGTATAATTGATCTCTGTCCCAAATGCTGACACTTTTCATTTATTGTGAGGCTGGTGGAATTACAGTGATTCTCTGTCCAATGAGTCCCCTTGGGTTTCTGCTTGGAACAAAGGCATCTTAACAGACCAGCAGGTACATGATTGAATAATTTCTAACTATTAGTTCACACCTATAGAATGTTGGGCTGATAGTTCTTGATCTTTAACACCATTGCAGTGAACTTAGTGTTGCTCAAGTGTTGCTTTTTCCAGTGTCCTCTGGCCTTGGACACATTCACATTCTGTGCTGTCTTAGGTAGAAAACCTGAACAGAAACGAGGTGGAAAACAGAACTGCAGCCTTCCCTCCTCAGCATCCAAGCCTGAAATAACAGCAGAACTTCAGCCTTTCTCTTGTGGCAACTCACCTAAGAGAAATACTTATTTTTTTTCAATAAGTTTTCTTTCCATTCCCATTCCAAGACAGGAAGTGAAGAGGCGTATCAAAATAAAGTAATTACAGAAAGCTTAACCAAGCCTTCTACTCCCCCATCCCCTCCACAAAAACCACAGTGTGTCCAGTGGTGTCCAGATCAAGCCAGATGGGACTCAGACTGCCTTTGACAGCTTGGCTTTGTTGGCTGGAGGAGACAGCTCTGGATTGCTCCCTAAATGGAGCAAGAGAGTCACCTTTTGTGCTGTTAAACCAAAAAGGGCAGCACACAAGAGCAATCACTGTGAGTGGCTGACAAGGAGGGTGAGATTCTGGTTTACTCTACCCAGCTTCTGGGTAGAGGACAGGAAAAAAGGCAAGGACTTGAAAACTATTCTGTATTGCTTGTCAGGAGATGTAGCCTCTCATCTCATCATCTCATCTCATCTCATCTCATCTCATCTCATCTCATCTCATCTCATCTCATCTCAATCTCATCCTCTCATCTCTGTAGCTTTGCACCCCCTTGATTGTTCACTGTTTTGACTGCAATTTTTGTATGAATGGGATTTTTTGTTTTTAATGTTGCTCTCTGTATAAACAGTAGGACTTCAATGATTTCTGTTGCCTGAAAATGTTACTGGCACTTTGAGACTAAAAATAGGCACCAATATTCTTCAGAGAGCAGCCTCTGCAGAAAGGAGGGACTTCTCTCTCGACTACAGCCCTTTTTCCTTAGTGTTTTATCACTGATCACCATGGCAGCTTCTTCTGCTGAATCTGAATGTGAAGCCCTTTCCTGATTCTCTTAAAAATTCACATCTCTCGTTATTGTTGCTAGTTGTTTGGTATTCTAATTTCCAGTGCTGGAAAGACAGTGAAAAGCATTTAAATTATCTTCTGATGACAGAACGTAAATAATTTGAATTACCCAGTCTTAAAATCAAATTGGAGCAATCAGCCTGTTATTAAATTGCTTTCATCAGGAAAAAGCATCTGTTATTATTTGCTTTGTGAAGGTATCTCATTGTCCAGCCATATATCCAGACCACTATGAACAAGAAGCTGTTCAAGAATAAAAGTGTCAGCCCTGTCCCAAACAGTTTTGATACTCTGGGCTACTTCTCTTTTGCTCTTCTGGCACGTGGTCTCCTCCTTGAAAGCTCTTTGCCCTGGTTTTTACTGAATGATGAGGCCAAGAGCTGTAAAATCCTTCCTCCTGTGTGTTGTGAATGGAGAGGGACACTCAGTTTTCAGCCTCAGGGCCTAAGTATTGTGGAAAATTAAACAGCCTTCCTGAGTGACACCAACAGGTTCACCATTCTTTGGGGAAAGAAGAATACTCTCAAATTCCAACCGAAAAGAGGGATTAACCTGGAAGGAGAGAGTTATAGCAATAGCAGGGTAAAGCAAGAAGGCCAAAAGGAGCACTAAATTCAGGGCTATCCAACAGAGATTTTGCAGCAGCTGCCCAGGAGAAGGTTTGCCTGCCAGAGTTTGCATCAACATTTGTGGTGCTAGTTCAAAGCCTGCTCTAGAAAATAATGTAGGGAAGAGGAGCAGGAAAGCTTTCACAGTGATTGACAGAGTATTTGACACACATCTGCTATGTCAGTACAGACAGTCACAATTTGGCAAGACAGGCTCAGAGAGAAATTGATCCACTCAGCCTGTCACTTAAAAGATTGTACAGAAATCTGAACACCACCAGTGCATTTGGTCTGACACTGCTGCAGAAGCTGCTACCATCCGTTCTCATGTGAGCATTTCACAGGTCTAAAGAGAGGCAAGTCTGGCTGTCCCAGCTTCAAACCAGCTCAGGAAATCAGACTATCACCGTGGCTAGCTCAGGACATCCCACTTTTCTCTAACTGGGTCTGGAAACACGTCTGGAATGGATGGTTTGTAATCCCTCAGAATAAGCTGTTCCTATGTTGCACCATCTTTCTGGTGATAAAAGATCAGCTTTTGTCATGGGGAGGATGTGGCACTACCTAGGGATTGGGAAGTTTTTGACCTAGAAAGTATTTCTGGTGTGCTCACAGAAAATATGAAAAAAAAACCAACCAAAAAACAAACATTTAAAGTGAAATTTTATGGTGTAAGTTTAAGTTTAAGAGAGGAAAAGAAAAGTATATGTTGACAAACATATTTATTGAAGTGTCCTATCGCAGTGAGAATTATTTCTAAACCACTCACAGATTTGCAACATTCCTTGCCTGAATTAAATATATTTAATTGAGGGGTATATCTCTGCTCTGAGAGGTCTGGATTTGAAACAACTTAGAAATATACTTGGAATAGGATGTACAGCTAGAAATAAATTTGGAGATGCAGTGCTATATGCCCAAGGGTAAATCACCCTACATCATGGCAAGGCAAGATTGGTCTCTGTCATACACACAGAAGATCTCTGCAGGACACAACTTTGTAAAAGTCAGCAACTCTTCTTCCAGAGCTTTCTGAAAATCCCCTGTACATCAATGGAAAAGCTACAGCCAGGAGAGCAAATTTTGGAGGACAAAGGGTTTGAGCAAGTCAGACATACAGACAGGAACATAAAATGAATTTACACGAACTCTGTTTGACTGCCTTTGCAATAATCTGTTTATACAAAAGAAACATTTGGCTTCATTCCAGTACCTCAGTTGCTCAACTGCACTCAGCAGCTCCAGTGAGCAAAGGTGTCAGAAATGTAAAGCCCCAATGGCATTTAGCATCAGGTCCCTTCTCATACTCTGAGAGGAGGAGGAGTTCTTAACAGATCACAAGTCTCCCTGTCTCTACTTTTTGTTTGTCCTGACCCTTTAGCCGGACTATATCTAAATTCCTTTCTTTCCCCAGTTTTCTAGTGGCCTCTGGGCACCACAAAAGTCATTGCCTATGGTGCATCAGGAGGATAAAAGCTGGATGAAGAGTGCAGCACATGACCCAGAATCAGAACATAAGGATTCTGAATTGCTAATCCTGCTGAGCCGTGCAGCAGTGTTGGGCTTTTGTGCCATTTTGGATGGAAGCATTTCCAATTTTCATTAGAAAAAAATAAAAAAATAGTAGCTATCCTTACTTCCTTGACAAAATATCAATGATTTCCATGAAAAACGTGTTCTTTATAAGTACACATAGACTTGCAGTTTGTTGTTTCTTTGTTTGTTTGTTTTGAAAATGGATTCCTATTTTAGATATATATATATATTGCTGTCCAGTATTCCAGAAAATACTTTTGCATAAGTAAATCCAGACAATTCCAAAAGCAATTGGTACTTCCAAACTTCTGAAAAGGAAAATTATTTTACCCAGATACCTTTAGTGGAGTGGATTTAAAATAGATTTTGTACATGCTAATATGCATAGTTTGTTTAATGATTTTTAGTAAGAGATTTCCAGGATGAGTCGAAACATGCAAAACAATGTTGCCCAATCGCTGAAAGGAGGGAAAATAAAGGAAAAAGAAAATATAAGTACACTGAGAAAGCATAGTTAAAATTAAAAAGAAAACGAAAAAATTAAGGAAAGCAAAAACAAGAAAAAACCAAACCAAACCAAACCAAACAAACAAAAACAAAAAAAACCAAACCCACAGAAAAAAAAAGCGAAAAAAAAAACCAAACTCAGAAAAGAAAATGAGCACCCTAAAGCATAATATTTCATCTGTCAGCTGAAATGCAAATGCATCTGAAGTCCAAATCAGGAGTCTTGAGCACTAAGATATTTCAAGGCAGTGATGCATCAGAACTCTCTCTGGCAATATCCTCACAGCCAAGAATTCCACTACAGGAAACACCCACATTTCAAGGCCTCAGACATTTATTTTGAATACATATAATTTATTGGCCCATCATCATAATGGCATTATTATTTATTTACCTAAGATGATTGCAGTGACTAAGGTCCCTAATTAGGAACAGAACTCAATAATGCTTTGCAGATATAGGAAGGGAGGTAATTTTTGTTTTAAAGAGTTTTGATGTAAAGTAGCAAGAGTCTTAGAGTTACACCCAGCAATGGAAAGAGGCCAGCAGCAAAGGTCTGTGTGGAAGAAATTATGACTTCTCTGGAAGATCAAGAGACAGCAATCATGTTCTTTAACTCACCAGATTCATGTGTGCCTTGCTGAAGTTTCATTGATGCAAAATTGAAATCGAAGTCTTATTAATACATCAGCAGAAGTGTACTTTATCAAATATCTGAGTTATCAGTGTGCTTAATAACAATATGAGATGCAGACACACACTGAGGTCTTTAGCTTAGCAACTTCTTTTCAAAGAAAGACTGAATGAAACATCATCATGCTTAATGCAAAAGTAGTTCTTTGATGCTGCTGAATGAAATTTGTTCCATGAATGGGCACAGGATCACAGCTCAGATCTGCAATGTTGGTACTATGCCCGTGAGAGCAGAACTTAATTTCCTCGGGACCTACATCTGTTAATGTGTTAAATATAGGTATTCATATTTACATCATCAAGGATGCTAAGGCATAACTGCTGAATTTTCAGGAGACTGAAAATTGACTATTTTTTTCTCTCACAGTTAAAGTATAACACACAGTTGCTTGTTGCACATGGAAGTTGTGGGCCCAGTTACCAAGCCTATTGTCTGATTTCACTGTGGACCTAAAAACCAACTCAAACTGACAGCAAATGTAGCACACCAAGTATCAGGCTGTATGTCCAGCCTGATATCCTGCCTGTGAACCTAGGAGAGCACGAAAGAAGCAGGTTATCATTTGGCAGGCAACTTTACCAGTAATTTACTTTTCCAAAGAAAGCAACCATCTATATTAAACAAATTGCTGCAGTTATGGTGCTGTTTTGTCCTTGATAATTATTTTTAACCTAGATTTGTCTGGGCTTTTTTTTTTCTATTTTTTAATCCCCAGCAGTTTCATCCTTAATATCTACATGATTTACCACCAGAGTTCAGCATTTTACTCTGAGGTTTTGCAGAAGAAATACCTCCCATTTTTCTTTGCAGAGGTGCCTACAAATATCATCTTACAATGACATCTCCAAACCATCTGTTTGGAGAGGAAGCATCAATGTCTACATATCCTTTCCACACTAGTCATGTTTTTCCACACCTGCTACTTGCATTTTTTTGGGTCAGCTGAAGAATAAGCTGGCTTGCTCCTGTAAGAGGTGCCATGCCAGATCTTTGAACAGGACATCACCCTGGATATATGGCTGTCAGAGAAGATGGAATGTGTGAAGTGAATGCCTCAGGCCACAGAAGAACTTCCCCTTCTCAGCTTATTTGTCCTGCTTAAGCAAAGAGAAGCCATCAGTGACTGCCCACCTGCCAATTTAACTGTCTTGATTCCTGCTAAGGGAAATTCTGCCAAGTCTGTAACCCAGGCGTTTTACTTCCTTGGGATTCATCCAAATTCTTTCAAACTCTTTCCCAGAATTAAAGTAATAATAACTAACTATGATGGTAGCAATTTCTGTAGATGCAGTAAGCCCAAAATAAAGTCGTCAGGAGTGAAACTTAACAAGATGAAGAACAGTTTTTCATCTGCTCTCTTATAAGCCAGATTGTGGTGGCTGGATGATTTTTCTGTGCTTGTTTACATTGCAATTTTTCTCCTCAGAAGTTGGGCTTTAATTCCTCACTATGAACTTTGCTTAAAGGATTCAACCATATGACAATAATAACTGTTATGGTTAATACCCCTCCTGGCAACCAAAAAATGAAGTTTTGAGGGCAGCTCTCAGTCCTGACACTGGAAAACCTCCCTGCTCTGATAAATTTGTCTTCTCTGCAGGGTGAAGGGTGGTCAGACAGTATTGATCTGCAGGAAGCAGCACAGAGAATGGATCTCTCCAGGAGGGATTTGTGTGCTAGGTGCTGCCCCTTCACCAAAGATCTGGCCCTGGACCATTTCTCAACACCCTCCCTGTGTTGAGGGAGCTCGATTCAGGGTGATTAAAATACTTTATCTCTACCTAAAAACCTTTGGTGAGCAGCAACAACCCATTTGCATTTCATTCCGGGCACCAAATTCGTAGATTGGAAATCCAGCATGCCTGGAGGATGATGTGGAGTATTCTGAGATCTGCCGTTTTTCCCCTTTTCAGGCATTTCCATCCCTGCTGAGTGCCAGGAGATGGTGATGGGGGGCACAGACACGTTCACATTTGGCTCTTGGGCCCTTCTGTGTGGCAGCTGGGGGTCCTGAGCCAAAAGTACAGACAGACACCATCCATCTGCCACGGTGACAGATGGAAATGAAAACTCCAAAAAAAGGCTGCAGTTTGAGGCTTGGCTTTGCTGGGTCTGTGAAACTATATGCTTTTCACCAGGTCTCTGTTTACACTGCTGAGGTTTTGCTCTGCTCTGGCCTGCTGCTCCAGACAGAAGCTGTGTCATCACGCCCTTACAGCTGTTGCATCTGTCATAATGCAGCAAAAAAGATTTTATCCTCATTCTTTTCTTTTTTTTTTTTTTTTTTTTTTTTTTTTTTAAGTGTAGCCAAAAAAGGAAAAAAAAATATGTTCCATTTGGTATTTCTGACATGCATTGTTTGGAGCTCTGGTGGTTCTAATGTGGTGCTTTGGACTATTCCAGCTTTCACCTCTGGGCAGGATTATTCAATTTGGGCTTTTCTAAGAGTGGCCTCCATCCTCCACTCGAGGAAGGTTCTCTCTTCCTCATAGAGGGGCTGATTAAAGGCTTCAGACCTGCACTCTCAGTTCCCAGTCAAGTGGGAATCTAGATTTACCACGGATTTAGGTCTGGAATTTCCTGTAAGTATAAAGATAAATAAATAAATACATACAAACATACATATATACCTACATACATACATATTATATATAATACATAGTAATAATAATATATGTAATACATAATAAAAATATATAATAATAAATACATATCAACACATAAATAAATACATACATATGTGTATATATATATCTATATACACACCTATATATATATGCATACACACTACAAGGATTCATAAACTAAATAAATGTGTCTTTCTTACCTTGCTTGCTTCAAAATTTGTGAGCAGCTCATGGGAAAAAAAAATTGGTTTTAGTTTCTGTAAGGAGGAGAAGCTTGCTGATGATGGAATACTATAAGCACTGAGAATGTTTGTTTAAGACTGAATAGGAATATTTTCCTACAGACCAAATTCCCATGGACAAACTCAGCTCTGGAGGGGTTTTTCAAGCTAAGTTCAGCACCCGGGAATTGGGTGGTGAAGAAAACAGAGGGAGGAGAGAAAGTGAAAAGGAAGTTAATTAAACAATTATTTCAATGAGGCCAGCATGGTAATGAGCTCCAGATGTTTGGGATTTCACGGACAGTCTCTGAACTGGAAAAGCAATGGTGGGTTTATACACATTTGTTTACTTCTCCCACCCTGAGCCTGACTACTGCTTTCTCTAAAAGCCAACAAAGAACAGGACTGTCCTGAAATACCTCTGGCACTGCACTCCAAATTTAGATCTGAGTTACCCTGTAGCCCACAAAGGCAGTGGCAATAATTCAGGTATATTAGGGCAAAATTGAAAACACAGCCTCGCCTTCGCTCTGCAAGTAGTTTGTTGGCAACAAAACAACAAATGAGCACATGAACCAATATTGACAACTACCCAGGGCCAGGTTCTGGTCTTTGAACCTCTGCTGAACAGGTGCAAATCCAAAGCAGAACAAGAATGTGTGGAGAATTACTGCAGACTTGGCTGATTAATGGATTTACTCAAGGTGGACAACTATAAGAATAAGAATTTTGGTATGTACCTGACTATTTTCAAATTGCTCACTTTATAAAGGTGCAGCTTCTGCAGCCCCTCTATATCATATATACAAGGTGTAGTCTCTTTAGAATTCTGGTTTCAATCCTGGTATTCCAGAGGGATGAAAAATCCCAGATGTTCATGACTTATATTGCCTGAGCAAGGTGATTCTCAATGGTATATTTCTCTCCTGGAAGGCACCACTTTGTTGGCAGCAAAATATTTTGCATTGTTTTAACTTGAGAAATAGTCTAATATTGTAAATTTTTGAGGGGGGGGGGGGGGGGTTTGTAGGTTTTTTCGGGGGTGAGGTTTTGTAGGTTTTTTGGGGGGTGGGGGGGTTATGGGTTTTTTTGTTGTTTTTTGTTTGGGGGTTTTTTTGTTTGTCTGTTTTTGGCTTTGGTTTGGTTTTGGTTTTGGGTTTTGGTTTTTTTTGTGGGCATATATTCTATTGTTTGCCTGCCTGTTCTTTGTCCTGCAACCAGCTGTCCTGAACACCATACCATGAGTGGAATTTTCTTTGGGGGCACATCTACTGATCTGTGATTCTTCTTTGGAAAACATTTTTTACCAGCGTGTTTGCAGGCACCAAAACTTCTCAAATGGACTGAGCTGTACCCAGCCTCACAGAGAACTGTCAGCACATGCCTGCCACCTGATTTCCCAGACGATGGATGTGGGGGATGTGATGGATCATCTCCCTGAGCTCCTCCCAGACCCTCAGCAGAGCTTCCAGAGGGCCTGTCCCATCATCTCCCCAGGCACAGAGGGGAGGCTGACACAGCTGGGTGCTCTCAGGGTCTTCCTTCCCACCCTTTTTGAAGATGTGTTGGAACCCTGAATAGGGAAAATTTCGAACTTTCTGTGCTGACAGGCACTAACCCCCCCAAAAAACCACAGCTTTTGACTTGAAGCCATGGAGAAGGCTTCCAAAATTGAATGATGGAACTAAAAACCGCTAGTGTCTAGTTTAAATAAAAGTGCATAATATCACATAGTAAAAATTTTTAAATTTGGGGTTTTAAAATATAGTAGTGTGTAAAAAACAAAATGGAAGTTTTAGGGCAAAAGTTTCTTTGTTATTCACCGTCTTCTTCATGAGTTTAAGTAGTACTTTTATAATTAAATAAAAAAAACCCCCACATTGTGGATCACAAATGTTTAATTATTAAATTAAAAGCAAAAACAATTTAAACGTCCATTCTTAATTAAATAGTTTAAGCTTAAAAAACCTTTTAAAAAAATACATCGCTATTTTTAACTTGTTAGTTAAAAGTGTTGTAGAAGTATAAAAGTACTGTAGCACTATAATATAAATAAAAGTTAATAAACATCTAAGTCCAAGCACAAAATACCATCTCTCAAAGTTTTAATCCCAACTCTAAAAAGAAAAACAAAACAAAACAAGACACCACAATAAGGATAGGTGCACTCTTTCCCTTTTTTTCAGTCCCCTGGGACCCGGCCTGACTGCCAGGACTTTTCCATTGTCATGGGCAGCGCCCTGGCAGCTCCAGCAGCCAATTCCCTGGGGGCTCTGGGCTCCATCCCACGGGTCCCGCAGAGCTGAGCACCTGCAGCTTCCTCAGCTGGCCCCGAGCAGGATCTTCCCTTGCAGGGGCAGAGCCTTTGCTCCCCAGGGCCCCCCTGCTCTGCATCCCCTGGGAGGGCTGCCAGGAGAGGCTGCCATTGGAGACTGAGGCAGGAAAGCCTTTGGGTACCTCAGGCTTCTCCCCATCCCCTTCATCCCCATCCCCTTCATCCCCATCCCCATCATCTTGCCACAGCTGTTGGAGAGGGGAAAACACCTCCTGTGACCTTCCTTTTCTGTTTAATGAAGCTGGAGAATGTCCTGTTACTCTTTCCCCCTTTCCAGGTTCAGCTCCAGCCTCACCTTGGCCTTCCTGACCCCAACCCTCCACAATCTCTTAGGGAATTTCACCTGTCCCACATTTCACTGTCTATGCAGTTGAACTTCTCAGTTGCTCTTCAGTGCTCTTCAGTGCTGAAAGAGTCAGTGGGCCCAATAAATGGTAAAGAGTAAATTTTTTCTTTTCTTGCTTTCAGATTGGTGTGTTTGTTTCTCAGGAGATGATGACTTTCTCAGGCAGATAAAGGAGAAAAGAAAAACAGGCTTAGAATAATGCATTTTTTCTTATTTTTGTATTATCTTTTGCTAAACTTCTGGTGTAATGACGAAGGTCCATTGACCACTGCCTATCTCGTGATGGTTCCATTTCTAAGCCTTTCAAATGTGAGAAGGCTTGCATGGGCTTTTCACAGACTGCAGATTACCCGGGCTTATATCAATCCTACAAAGAATTACAAAAGAGCAACCTGGAATCCCACTGGGTCACTTTCTGGATATGGCTTTTCCTCAGCAAGTCTGAAGACCAGCAGAGCCCTCAGGACAGGAGGATGTGCTCCTGTCTGCCTTTGGCTGGGCTGACCAGTGTGCTTGCTTTGATGGTGCCAGGAGGTTAATGCTGTGTCTGCAAAGTGGTGCCAAAGTCTTCAAATCAGCCTTGCCAGAAGGAATCTTCTCACCTGGTGCCCCATTTCCTGCAGCAGAGAACTGGGAGGTGGCAATGGGACACAGGGACAGCAGCAATGGGGAATGACAGCAAGCAGGAGACACAACTCTTACAAAAACCAAGATTGCTCCCAACTCTCTCATTTATCCAGCCTTCCCTTTCTCCCTCACCACTTCTACATTTCCTTCACTGTTGGAGTGTGCAAAACAGAAGCCTCGCTGAGTTCCTCAGAGAGAGAGAAGAATGTAGGGATTGAATTAAAGTTTTTTAAAGAAATTATATGAAATTACACAGACATGAAGAAGAAGTGTAAGCTTTAGTCTTAAGTAAGTAGAAATATTATTTGGTCACATAGATATGACATAGAAGTATAAGTCTTAGTTTTAAGTAAGCAAGGATATGCTTTAAGTGCCTTAAGAGAGGAAAAAGCCCTAGAATCCAGTGTAAAGTTTAGGCCTGGTTGAAAGTTCAAAACCTTAGTCCCAGACGTAATGAAAACATAGTAAGAATATTGCTTACATTTTTTAGATAGAACAGGTAGAACGATTTGTGTGAATAGATAGAGTTATACGTGTAAGTTATGTGTAAGAATTAACCCTATTTTTGTACTAGAGAACTAGAGTTCTAATAGGTTTAGAAGGAATGTTTTAGATTTGTGTTTTCAACCCATTGGGTATTTTAAAAATAAAAACCTCTGCATTGGTGTGAGAGTCTATCGTTCCACCATCATCATCATCATCACTACCACCACATGTGGAAGAAGAAGAGGAAGGAGAAAAGAACAGAAGAAGTACCAGGGAGCTGCTGCTGCTGCTTCTCTTGGGGCTCTATGCCAGAAATATTTCCTATTCTGGACTCTTTGCCTTTGAGACTGATGTGCCTCTGCAATAAACAACTTTACAGCAACCAACAACTGCTCTCGTCTCTTTGAAGACCTAAACCCATGAATGACTCGACACTTCACATCCCAAATCCTCAGCTCCACTGAGCTGTCAGGCATGCAGACCAGCCTTCCCATTAACCCCTTTGCCTCCAGAGCCCAGGCTTGCCTCTGCTGGCAGCCTGTGCTAGAGGTCTCAGCGAGATGTGTGCTCACACAGCAGCACACAGTGATGCACGCTGGTGTGGCACCTCGCCCAGGGTAATTAGTGCTATGTCTCAGGGCTAATTGGGCTGGGCTGCTAAACCAAATTCCATGTGGGGGGAAGGTGAATGACTTCTATTACCCAGCCTTGCCCTGCTGCAGATCCTCCCTCCCTGCTGAGGCTCCGAGGAAAAGCTCACCTGATGTCAACAAAGAAACCACCTTCCATTAATTGATTTCTTATGAGCAGACCAAACACTTGTGAAAAATATCAATGCTAGAAAATGAGATGGTAAGCAGTGGGTCCCTTTAATTTTATTTTTTTAATTTTTTTTTTTAGTTTGGCCTCAGAAATTTTCAGTGTAAAAAGCTGGAAAGGAAAGACAAGGCAGCAGAGGCGTGGATGCCACAGAAGGGCAGATGGCATCCTGCCCAATTTTAGCACAGCTCCAAGGGTTTTGCAACCAAGGATTTTATAGCAGGCTTTGAGGATTGAGAGGTGTTACAGATGAGGTGCATTCATGAGAGTGGTGAGAGAGTTTGAAGGGGAGTAGGCAGACCCTAAAGTTATCCCAAAGCAGGTTGGAGGAGAAGGAATAGTTGAGTGTTTCTTAGGATCCTGTAAGCTCAGAGTGTTTTTCCTTGGGTGGGAAAGCAGAAGGCTTTCTCTTGCCTTGGCTGTGTTCCTCAAGGCTAGGCCTGCTCTAGCTCCTCTTGAAGTCAGTGGACAGAATCCCATTTACGTCAGTAGGACTTGGGTTTGGGCCATAATTACTGGAAAGACCCGCAGTCTAAATGGAGAAATGTCTGCAGCCATACTTAGCTCCATTCCAGGTTAAAAATAAAAATAAAAAGCGTATTTCCAAGTTTACATCCGCAGCACTGTAAATAGATGCCTCTTTCCCCCATCACAGATGCAGCACTGTTCAGTTTGACCACGGCTATCTTAAACAGCCAAATGGCTTGAGCTTCCCTCCAGAGCATAGAAATAAATATGAATACTTCATAAAAATAAAATAAAAGACGGGAAGAAAAAAAAAAGAAAAGAAAAGAAAAGGAAACAAAGAAAAGAAGAAAAAGAAACTCACTCTGGTGACAATTCCTCTTGCTACCCAGACAGCAAATTTACTGGAGAATTTCATGTGTCTTGGGCTTTAGAAAAAAACAGATAAAACAAAACAAAAACATCTTAAAGCCCAATCAAACAAAAAACCCTCAAACATAATTTTTCTGGGAGAGACGAAATTTATTTCATATTGTTTTTTTTTTTTAAAGTGAATAGTTGCGAGAATATATACTTGAGGTCTGGACACCTCCAGATGCAACATCTAAGAAGGAACTGGCTGCAGCCCCCAGTCCCAAACTTTCTCTGACCATTTTGTGATGCTAAAGACTTCTAACGCCAGGAAGTGAGGACCAGCAGTGAGGATTGGTTCTTGTGCATATTTGCTGCATGCCAGTGCCCATCTCTTCAGCTGGGACATCTCTCAAGCATCCCTGCCCTCCTCCAGAGTGCCTCTGTCACAGGCTCTCTCACCTACCACCTCTGAAAAGCAACAAGTGCCCCGAATATATCTTGATGCTTGAAGTCTTTGGGCCCAAAATAAAGGACAATACCCTGCATCACCCCATACCTTGACCCCAGTGAATAACTGGGAAGCCACTGGGTTATCCACACTTACACTGCTAAGTCCCACAGGAAAAGCCCTGCCCTGCAGTCACAGTCTGGAAGGATATTTGCTGATGAAGCTGGCAGGTGCCTTCACATGGCTTTTTCTGGGGTTGCCTGGCGTTATTTTATTATGAAAAAAAGCACTAATTAATGGCAATATTGTTGCTGCCGCTTGAAGCCAGGATCTGGGTTTTTTTTGGTTTGTAGCTCCATTCACTTGGCCAAATAGTTTCATCTGCTGATGCCTGCAGAGCTGTTTTGAATGTGTAACCACCAGTGTAACATCCACTGGTTATTGTGAAATATTTGTGAAAACTGCTTTTATTAAGGCATTGCCTAACGGGGAAACTGAAACGCTCTTACTAATCATCCCTGCTCCCCTGTCCGTCTGTCTGTGGAACATGTCTTCTGGGATCTCCTGTCTAGCACAAACTCATCACAAACCCTCTTGAAAGCAAAGGAGGTTTTTGCTGTTGACTTTTCTGAGTTTTGGATCAGCCCCCTGAGAGCATTTAAACCCTGACATTTAAACCTGGCAGGGAGACATCGGGATTTTTCTCTCCACGCCAGTTATGTGTCCATGTCAGACCTCAGAGGAAACAATAAAACACACAGGGCCAAATTCCCCCTTGCTCCACAACCCAGGGTAGACCTTTTCAGTGTGGCACGAAGTGGAGGCAAACACAGAACAGAAGGAGAGCAGCTTGCACACTGATGGTTCTGATAGAATTACTGCACCTCCAGGCCTGGGGACTGCCATGCTGAGGAAATATGAATTATAGGAGAGAAACTTGCTGCTGCCAATGCTTATTACTGTTTGGTGTCTGCTCCTTTTCCCAGGCTTGCTTGGCTGGATCAGAAAGAAGGTCTGTCTCTTACAGCACTTACTCTTTTTTTTTGTGAACACACTACATGGTCCTTTCCCTGCTGCATGGAGTAATCTTCCAGGTCTGGAGGTTTAACAGATCTAGAAATCTCCAGACCAACTCCAGTATTAACACTATGCACTTGTAAAAATCCTTTTGGAAGCCTTTTATCCTTTCAGCTCCATTGCACTGCGTGCTGATGGATTCTACATTTCCTGCCTTACAGGAGATAGATGAAAACACACTTCTTTTTCTCTTTCAGTCTTTATTTTAAAATTGCTGCCTTTTACAATTTGTGGGCTGCCTGGAATCACTGCATGTCCCACAGCTCCTCCACTGTCACAGATGAAATCCTTACCCTCTCAGCTTCATTGCATCATTCATTATTTTATAGGTGTCTATCACTTCTACCCTACATTTATCCTTTCTCAAGCTGTCCCTCTCTACTTAAAGTCTACATGTATTCCAGACTCTTAACTATCTTTTGGGTTAGCACTTTGAATAAGTTTCCACTTTCACAAAATAAAAATTGCATTAATTTTTCCTCTGTAGGCTGTCAGAGGGCTTAACAAATGCGGAAAATTCAGGATACGTCTGATAAAATAATCCTTTTTATTAACGTGGATCCTGAGAAACTGCTGTTACAACTGTATGTGTACTGTTACTGACCCAGTGAGTGCTGGAATAGTGATTTGGAAATCTTCTGTCTGAGAAAAACTGAGGAAATTCTCTTATTCTTGCTTGATCTTTATTTTAGGAAGCAATCAGACTGCTCCCAGCTGGGTGGATCTTTGTTTCCAACTTCCTTCTAGTGCTGGGCTATTTTAGTTATAACCATGTCCTGATAAAAGTTTAATACCCATAAATTATAGCTAGCTTAGGAAATTCGTAGTCACAGCAACATTTGGACGTATGTGCTTTGACCTACTGGGAGCAGGTTAATTTGAGAGAAACACCCAAAGTGCAGCTAGCTAGGGATGCTTGTAATGCAGGATGACACGGGACAGACCTGATGGAGCTTGGTAACCATGAAACAACTTGTGAAATCTCTTAGTAGTCACCTGAAACTATATCAACACTTTGCCACAGCAAGAAACAAACCCCTGTGTGCCTCCCCAGAAATGTACAAAGTCAATGACCTGCAAACTGAAGGGCATAATTTAAAATATTTCCCCTCCCTCTCTCTTCTGAGGAACCTAAAGGGGTTAAGCAGACAGCTGATTCCATGAGGTGTTTTGTAGTTGTATACTGCATTTGTGTCAATAGAGATCAGCTTTTCTTAAAGCCCCCAAAGAGACACCCACATTTCCTCATTATTAAGAGTTATTCCTTGTGCTGCTCAGTTTGATTCTGAAATCCTGGCTGCAGCCCAGCTGGAACGTGTGGCTACTGGCTTCTTTGGAATCCCAGCCCCTGCCTCCCTGGGATGCCCCAGAAGTCTCAGAGCTGAATGTGATAGCAGCAGATCCATCAATACCTGTAGGATTCTGTTATCAGAGGGAGTGATTATGAAAAGAAAATGCCAAGGAAGAATTAGAAATTCACATTTTCCCTGTAAGCCCCTCCAGGGCTCCTTTTTTTGCTTCTTTCCTTTTTTTTTTTTTTTTTTTTTTTTTTTTTAATCTTTGGTACCCACACACCTCATTTATCCAAACACCTCTGTTTACACAATAGCAAGACTTTTTCCAATAGCTCTTGGCCCATTTGTCTTTCCTCATCTGACACCATCGTTCCAGGGAAGTTACTTGGAAAGGATATATCTGAGGCTGACACAAGAGTCATGGTGACTCAGTATATTGAAAGGTCAGTGTCATTAAAGCAGTTCTGTTTTCACTTAGTCGAGTATTACAGCACCTTCTGCAAACAGAGTCTAGCTTAAAAATTACATGTATCAGAAAAAAAAATAAAAAGAAAGAAAAAAAAAAAAGTACTAAAATCTGAATCTAATATGTATACTCTGATATCCCAGTACATGAATCTCATATCCTGGAGGGCACACCCAGGGGTGCTGAGGGAGCTGGCCGATGTAAATGTGAGATCACTCACAGTTATCTTAAAAGGTCTTGGAAACTGGGCTAGGTTCATGGAGACTGGAAGAAAGAAAACATCCCTCTTGTTTGCAAGAGGGGCAAGAAGAAGGGTCTGGAGAAATGCAAGCTGGTCAGGCAACAATCCTGGAACACTGTCCCAAACTCATTAAGGAGAAAAAGTTGGTTGAGAGCAGTCACCATCCATCTGTGGATTTGCAAAAGGGAATCGATGCCTGAAGATTGCCTTGTAGGATGAGATGGCTTGATGGAAGCAGGGAAAGCAGTGGTTATCCTGACTTTGGCAAGACTTTCAGCACTGTTTACTCACTGACACTCAACACTCAACTCCACCAATCTCTACCAGACTCTGAAGACCTTCAGGTGGAAGCTGAGAAGTGCTGCGACAACAGTGTGAGTAAAGCTGAAATCAGCTGTCTCCACCAGGATCTTTGTATCTCCATTGTTACAAATACACCAGTTTCTATTCTCCCTTTATACATTTTGAGCACCTGTTTCTCATCGGTTGTAAATCAGGAAAAAAAAAATCCACTAAATATTTTGGCAACCTTAAATCACAATCACCATTATTACAAAGAAACAGCTACATTTCCATATTATTTTTTTTCTCTGGCTTTTTAATCCTTTCTCTCTCAATTTGCTCCGCTTACTTCTGTACCACAGCTTCATTCATTCTCTTAGAGCAGAATTCAAATACCAGAAATTAAAAAAGTCACAAAGGCTTCATGGTGGTATCATGCTGCAGGAAATCCTCTCAGTTTTACTATTAATGGATGTATACCCATTTCCATTGTTTTTTCAATGAAAACCAGTCACGCTGAGAATAATTCCGTATAGACTTCCTAGTGAAAGTCTAGAAGAGAGGTAAGATGAGAAAAACAAGAGGAATTATAAATGTTTTTGAAAGGCAACAAAGAGAACTGGGCACAGAATTCCTGTGAAAATTTGTCCTATTTCCCCATGGTTTTAGTTGTTGGGCAAAATCTTTCAGAAGAATGACTCAGAAAACAACCAAAACCAGTACACAATGGAACAAACCTAACTGCAAACGTCAAATAATAGCAGTAAAATCTACCATTGGTAGCACCGGATTCACACTACTCAGGTAGGATGTAGGTAGGAGAAATATTGCCTTGATTTTAGCCATCCAAGGATACTGTTTTTATTCCTTCATCCATTGTCTTCAGATTCCGCACTGCTTTGTGGAAGACCAGGGAGAGGTAGCATGGCAAAGGGAAAAATATCAATTTTGATGTACAACACACTAACACGTACACACAGCCAGACAGGAAGTCCTGGGGTGATAAAAGTAAAGCAAATTACTTTTCATTAAAGACCAGTTTTCATAATACCCCAGCTCCCAAATGGATGAGTGAGGTATGATTTCAGATTTCCTGTCCCACTTCTGCCCAGAATGGCATTCAGCACCACAGAGACTGGGATGAGCTGGACTCTGACGAGCTGAGTGTTGGCAGGGTCCATCATGTGGGATGGGTGATTACATCCTGAATCCTGCATGGGGAGAAGTGAACTGACCTCACTAATCCAGGATGATGCCCAGGAAAGGGAGGGGCAGCTCCTGCCCTGCTGGGTCTCAACCTTGGCACAGGAGTAGAGCTTGTGAGGGCTAAACCTGCAGAGGGAATGGGGTTTGGTGTGTGCCGAGGTGGGGAACAGTTTGGACTTAAGGTTTCAAAGAAGATTCTGCTGGACTTGAAACAAGAGCCAGAGGACTTAAACAAGCAAAAGATGTGGTAGCACATATTCTGTGTGCTCCAGACTCCCTGGGCAAACACCCAGGGTGCTGTGCTTAAAGGAGCTCTGTGCCCTGCTCCCTGACTCACTCTCCATTAACTCATAATCTAATGTATTTCCCACTGGATGTGGAGAGTGACAGGAAAACCCACTCGTACCTCCACAGGAGTGCCAGGACGGTCATCCTCCTTCCCGTGCTGGAGGCACCTGATGAGAGCTGTCCATGTGTAAACCCCTAGGGATTCCTTCCCTCAGCGTGGAAACAGCATCTGCTTTGGCAGCCTGGACACCAGTGACCAGATCAGCCCCTCACAACACAAGGTACTGCAGAGTTTCTGCTAATCCTTCCCAGAGCTCCTCTCTGGGAGCCTGTGCAATTCCGTGCACAGTTTAAATTGGCACTGCTGCCAAAGGACACCATTCCAGCTGTTTGTGTGCTTACATGGCCAGCCAAAACACGGAGTTGTTTCTTCTGAAAATAAAACCTCTGTGTCATTGTTTTTTTGCTGGCTTGGCTGGTGGCCAATGTGGGGCAACCTGGGGTGGGAGCAAGTGGATGAGGGGGCGAGGAGGGCCTGCTGCTTGCAGGAACAATGCTGGCTCCATCCTCAGTGAACCACAGCCTGGTGTTTTGTTCTGATTGCTGTAACTGCTGCATTTTTTTTTCCTCTTCTCTTGCGTATCGTGTTACTCGTGCATGCACTTTATTCTTGTTTTACATTCAATCTGAAAAAGGAATTTTTAGGCAGAGAAACTGCCATGTGTGTATCTCCCTGGCGAGGCCTTTCTCTCTTGAGCCAGCATAAATGAAATTCATTTCTAGGGTAAACCTCCTTTCCTCAAGTGTTGTGGAGCTCTCTAAGAAATGCCAACTCCCATCTCCTTGGCACGAGCTCCTGATTGTTGCTCTCAGAGTAAGGCAGTCCTGTTTTTCCAGGGAGCATGCAGGGAGAGTTACTATGCAAGAACTGCAACAGCCTGTATCTAATATTAAAATGTGGATATTTATCCTAGAGAGTAAAAATATATCATTGTGACTCCTTTGCCTCTAAGGGAAGGGAAGGGAAGGGAAGGGAAGGGAAGGGAAGGGAAGGGAAGGGAAGGGAAGGGAAGGGAAGGGAAACCAATAGTAATGAAATCATAAAAATCATCTCTGGTTTGGCAAATGTTGTTCTTTGAGATTTGATCAGCTGTGTTTATACCCTTCTCTGCTTTCAAATCAGGGAAACAAAATGAAAGAAGGAAAAATGTTCTAGCTTTTCCTTTCTTCTTCTTCTTCTTCTTCTTCTTCTTCTTCTTCTTCTTCTTCTTCAATTTTATTATTATTATTAGTAGTAGTAGTAGTATTTTCTTAATAAAGCAGAGATTGCTCCATGATGGTTTAAAAGTGTCCCAGCCTCCATTCTGACTCTTCTGCAAAAAATATATGAAAGGATGGCTTTTGGTCTTGTAATTGATTTAGTTTCACAGGTGAGTGTGACCTGGCATAACATACTGCAGATTACAATTCCACATGTTTTTTGGGTTACTTGGTCTCTTTAAAACATACAGCTCACTTCACCTCTGACTTATCTATCAGAGAGAGAACAGAGCAATAGCCCAATTTGCATTTTCTTCTGTCTCCTGCCGAGCTGGGGGTGCAACAGAGCTGGAAGGCAGAGTACCTCAGTGCAATCAAATGCCATGTTTCACATCCTGATCTTCACCTCTCTGAATTCTGCCCTTGCAGTCACAGTCTTCTCCAGTCTTTTACACTACAGGCAAATTACTTCCCGCCTTTGCTTCACGTTCAAACATGGGATGAATGTGTTAAATTGGAAAATACTCACCAGGATTAGATTTGTCGCCTGAGCTGGGGAAGGGTCTGGAGCCCCAGGAGGGGCTGAGGGAGCTGGAAAGGGGCTCAGCCTGGAGAAAAGGAGGCTCAGGGAGGCCCTTGTGGCTCTGCACAACTCCCTGACAGGAGGGGACAGCAAGGTTGGCGTTGGTCTCCATGAGGTAACGAGTGACAGGATGAGAGGAAACGGCCTCAAGGTGCACCAGGGCAGATTTAGATTGGATATTGGGGAAAATGGCTTTATTGAAAGGGTGGTCAGACATTACAAGAAGCTGCCCAGGGCAGTGGTTGAGTCACCATCCCTGGAAGCATTCAGAAAATTTGTGGGCAAGGCACCTGGGGACATAGTTTAACAATGAGCATGGCAGCACTGGGTTAGTGAGTGGACTCAATGATTTTAGAGGTCTCCAACATGAACTATTTTTACGATTCTGTGACTCACAAGAAGCTGCCTTCTCTGAGGACAAAGAGGCGAGCTGTGATCTCAGGGACACCACATCTGGCATTTCTTGTTCTAGAGAGATGCCCTTGAGGTGACCCACCCAGTAGAGACTAGAGATTTTTACACAACTGCTTTTGATCTTTTTACCACTACTCAGTTATGGAAGAGCCACCCTCATACTGATGAGCAGGGAATACACTCAGTCTCCTGATGACAGACCTGTGTGTTCCACCTCTATTTTTTTTTGCAAAGCACAAGATCAACAAAGAAGTCCCTGTGTCTTGAAAAAGAGACAGGGAGCAGACATTAAATCCAGGCTGCTTTTTGTTTGCAAAGAACCGAAATTCTCAGGGGCTCTGGGCTTATGATACAAATATTTGCCAGGGCCATTGGTGTGAGCATGGTGCATTGTGAAGCCCTCATAAATAGACAATGCTAAACAGTGATTGGCACATTCCTCATCCCTGTTTATCTGAACAAGACTTTTCTGTGTAGGAAAGTGTTGTAGTCATCATTAAACCTGTTTTGTTTGGGTTTCCTTATTACAGGCAGGTTCCAGGATGGGATTGATGCCCAACAAACAGGGCTTCTTCTGCAGACTGTCCCAAACAGAAAGTACAGCTCAGGCCTGCAGCACAGCAAGGACAGTCTGTGGCTGGGAGTAAAGCAAGTGAGAACCTCTGAACTGATGAGCAGTGGAAAGCTGAGTGAGCTACAATACCCTGTTTCATCAGGGAAATAAAGCAAGAATACATGAGGACAATCTGGCCCTGTGGCTACTTCCGTGTTTGCTTCATATATGTTTAGCACTGAGTTTTCCTGACCTCTGGGCTGAAGTTCTCAGCATGTGTCCCGATGGGTTGATGACAAGTAAACATGGGACACTTTGGTCCTGTTCTTGTCAGCAGGATTTCCAAAGCTAATTCTGTTCTTACTCCATGCAGTGGTTTGACTCCCTCTGCTCCATCCTTCCCTTAAGGGGAATTATGCTTGAAACTGGATTGCATAATTGCAGGAGGAAGGCCAGTTTTGGGGTGAATGAGGGCATGTTGGATCTTGTTTAGTAATTACATCTAGCAGATCAAAAATGGTGCTCTAAAACAAACCTCTTTTGCAAGAGATAAATATTATTATTATTATTGTTATTAATAATAATTTAGACAGTGCAGTTACTGTTTAATAACATAATTGTGCCCTTTGATGGAAGCTTTTATCCAGGGATCTCAAAGGTTTGGTGGTAATGACACTGGTGTTGCTGAGCTACAGGAACAAATGTAGAAACTGTGGAAAAGGAAGGTTCTTAGTTTATACTGTCAGGTAGAGAATGAGAGCCTGTGGTAGGCAGAGAGCCTGCAGCTCTTGTGCCTCTGAACTCTCTGCCTTTAGCCACAGGGATCAGTAACCCTGGTGACTGCAAGTCAGAGGAAAGGTTTCACCACATACTCCTCGGCATGTCTGAGATTTCAGATGCAGGTAGGATGTTTGGATCATGCTCCTTGCCTATCCAGGGGGTTATAAAGGGTTTCTGTTCCATAGATATGCCTTGAGAGGCTCAGCCACCGCTAAAGGTGTGCATAAAATAAAACATTAACCTGAATCTCATCTACAAGTAACAGTTTCTTATTTATTGTGCTGTTATTGGAGCTCATTAAAACCACTCAGTGAAGAACCTGTGAAGGAAAAAAGACATTTCTTCTTCCAGGGAAACCCAACCCCTTCCACTTACCCACAGTGCTGAAAGTCTCCTTCATTGTTAATTGGTTTAGTTGGGTAACCAATGTGTGTGATAAATAGCAACCATTCTCTGCATGGAAGAGATTAGGAAGGGAATCAGAAAACTGACCAAGTTTCTAGTGAATCAGATTTTGCTCCTAAACCCACTAAAGATTTCTGCTTCAAACCAAAGCTGGGGTCACTGACAGGCCAGTTGAAATCAAGTTGCTAATGCAACATCCTTTTATTCAGGGCGTTGCCATTTCAGTTCTCTGTTCCTTTATGCTCTTCAGTGATACAGCCACCTTCCAGATGGAGTGTAAAACCCATCAGAGAGATGATCACTTCTGAAGGTGCTCTGCCCTTCTGGTTTGTTTCTACCACCTGATCTTCACAAGTTACTTCTGCACAAGACTAATCAGAAGGAACTTCATTCTCCTGTAACAGCTATTTTCAAGTGACCACAATGCCAAATAAGATATTCTGATGATCACTATCAGAGATATAAACAACCATTTTTTGTTACTCCTTCTCTCTCTTTCTCTCTCTTTGTCCTCAGTACCTCTCTAAAGTTAGCAAAGCATGTGCCTTCCAGAAAATCTTTGTGCCAACATGGGCAAACTCATAGCCTGGGCTGAACTCTCTGGGGCTGATGGCAGGGCTATCTGAAGGGACAGGAGACACTCCTCTTGGTCAGACATCAATGCTCTGAGGTCAGCTGTTAGCACATCCCCAGAATATTTAATTGATGATGGCTTTCTCAGTGGTGGGGGTGGAGACCCATGCTGGCTTTTCTTGCAGCACCAAGTATAGACATGAATTTAATCTTCTACCTGGTTGTCACCCACACTCCTTGACCAGCAACTGTCAGCTGCAGCCTCTAGAAGATGCAAAAAAAGAGAAGTGCTTTGGGGAACTCATACTGATTTTTGTGGAAAGAATGGAGCAACATGACTAGAAAGCCATAGGAAAAATCCAGCAATGAGACCTGGCAATGTGAAAGGGATGTAGTTACCAAAAAACTGCAATCATCCTTCCCTCCAATGAGCTGAGCCAGCAGAAGAAAACCAAGTGGGGGGAAGCAGAGGTTGAAGGTTGAGCAGATCTCCCCATCAATGCTGGATAAGTTGATTGCACTGGAAATGGAAAAAAAAGACCCTTCCACCTGGTATTCAACATCTCACAATGGCCAGTGGTGGATGCAGAGGGGAGAATACACATGGCAATACCCTGAATGCCCCTCATCCACTGCCTGCTTGCAGCTCAGGAGCTTCACAACCCACTTTGGTTCCCCATGTATTTCTTCTTACTCCAGGAATTTGTTCAAACAGACGTGAGCACCCTCTGGTAGAAAAGGGAAATGGTTCCTGGCAGGTAGGAGGTAGCAGTGATATCATTATTATTAAAGGGAGGTAACCTGCCAAGTTTCATTCTCCAGAGCTGGGATGGAGGGCAAAGAGATAAATGTGTAAATTACAGCAGAGCATCAAGCTGCTCTGACCAATTACTCTCCTTCCTTCCTTCCTTCCTTCCTTCCTTCCTGGAGTCCTTCCTTTCTTCCATTACTCCCCTTTGGAAATAAAAAAAAATAAAGAAAAAAGGGTGGAGAAAGAAAATAATCTGAGACTAAGTGTTTTGGGTGCTGACCAGAAATCAGAGGACAGTTTATTTGCATCTGGCAGAACATGAAGATGATTATTTTCAGGCTTATTTGAAGTTCAGAGCAACTGACCAGTACAGTCTGATGAGGGACTTCAGCAACCCCAGTGCTTTACTACTTCTTTGTGTCCTAGAATTGCTTTCAGCATTCTAAATATTTATTCACTGTATTTATAATATTTATATTTTTTACAGGCATTCATTGTTTTGTTCTGAAGCTATTTGCTATTGCCTCTTTGAATGCTGACCAGAAGTAATAAACAGCAAGTTATCAAATTTTATGTGCTTCAGCCTCAAGTTTTAAGTTTGCAAATACTTCCCCAAATGTTCAGGAGATGTGAATTTTCAGCCTCTGGCAAAAAGTTTCTGTTAGCTTCAGAAAAAAATGTAGTGCTGCATATTATGTTTATGCATATATTACATATCCGGGTATCACAGGGAGACTTCAGCCAGTTTTGAACCAGACTTTGAATTTTCAAACCTTCCCACACTGTTGGCAGCCTGTGTTCAACACGTCAGCTTCGTCCTTGGAGAATGAATTGTCAGAGAACAACAAACAAGAGAATAAAACCGGGCAGCAATTTGGTATTGTCCCTACATTTGCTGCAACAAATTTCTGCTTTGAAACTGCCCCCAGGTCCTGTGCTGTCCCAGTTGCTGCCATCACACCACACTTGCATAGCCTGGGTTTCACAGCAGTGGGCAGGTGCAGAGGCACAGGGCACCACTGAGTTGTCAGCAAGTCACAGTGAAATGGAGAGATAGTCCTGGAGTTTAAAAAAAAAAATAAAATAAAAATCAAAACACAACAACAATAACAACAAAACCTACCAAAGCAAACAAAAGTAAAAACCCCACCAAAACTTCCCCCCAAAAAACCAAGCAAGCAAGCAAGCAAACGAACAAACAAAAACAACAAAAATACCCCCAAAAATAAAACAAAACAAACAAACAAAAAAAACCCCACAAAAGCCGAAACACACAAAAAAACCCCCCAAAATCCCCAAAATCAACTCTCCCCTAAAAAAATCAAACCAAAAACCCCTCAAAACCCCAAAAACAACATAAAAACAAAACAAACAAACAAACAAAAAAAAAAAAAGGAAAAAAACCAACAAAAACACCAATTTTAAAAACCTCCAAGAAAAACAAACCAACTGCCCCAAAATAATTTTTTAAATCAACAACAACAACAAAAACCAAAAAATCATCCAACCAAAAATAAAAAAAAATAATTTAAAAATCCCTAAACAAACAAACAAACAACCCCCCAACCCCTAAAACAAAACAAAAACCAGCAAAAAAACCCAACCATCAAGAACCAAAACCTCGCCAAAAACCACTGTCAATTAGAAGGAATTTCTATGATTTCTTTGGGGCAAATTGTGCTCATCACAATTGAGGCATGGACCTATTGATTCCTGCTCACTGTGTTCCTTGGCTAATGGCTTCATCCAGCCACTTTCTGCATTTCCCTGAGAGCTCCTTCACACAGGGGTGAAGGGGCTTTCAGGTGCTTGCAGGGCCATTTTACTGCAGTAAGGTAAAAACAAAAGGATTGTACATTTTTATTTGCTTTTAGGGGTGGAAGGGAGTATAGGGAAGACAAGGCCTGTGGAAAGAAGGTGGTGACAGAATACATGAGACTGAGTCCTGTGAGATGGCAAAGATGAACAAGAATAATCCCTCCCCATCTCAGGATGGTGTCTGAGGAGGTTGTATATACAAACACTTCTAAAAAATACACAAATAAACAAGCAATCTCTGCAGGCACCCACCTGCTACACAGAGGCCTTTACAGGCCCAAAGTGGGCTTAGGACAGCTTGGGCTGTTGTTTCCAGGTTTGCATCACTGTTAATCAGTTGAGCTTTCTGGAAAATGATTTATTAAAACCTCCCAAAGCTACTAAGAAATTTTTTTTTTCCCTTCTGGGAATAGTGATAAGCATTTTCTTCCAGCTTGCAGAAAAGTCATAGCAGCGTCACAAGTCTCTTTAGGAAGAAAAAAAAAAAACAGTGAGTGAGAGGGACTCAGTGAGTGCCAAGAATTTCCTAGAGGTTTCACAAAGGAATTTATTATTTTTTTTCCTCGTAGTGAAACACAGAGGTTAACAAAGACTTGGAGAAGCAGGACTGAAACCCTGGGTGCCACCTGCCTGAGCCATTGGTGCAGGGGATGGAGAAGGAGAGGAAGGACAGCAGGGATGGATGAGGGGTGATTATGGTGACTATTCTGTGTCCCCCAGCTCTGCAAAGATGGGCAAGGAGTCAGGAGAGCTCTGCTGCAGCAAAAACCAGTTCTTTCTTTCTTTCTGCCATGCCTGGGCATGACTGCATGACCTCCCTCTGCTTGGCTCCCTTGGTAGGTAGGGGCTCACAGGTTTTACTGGAGAATAACAAAATGTAAGAGGAGGGAAACCGCCCAAAGAAACATCTGGGACAAATAAATAAATGAAGGGAGATTTATATACTCGTGAGGGAAACAGAGTTTGTTTTTAAAAGGAGGCTGTTCAAACCTTGATGATTTAGCACAGTTAATTGCATTACAATATCAGGCAAGGTAACAGACTCTCTCCTGATTTCCACACACACCTGGAAATGCCATTTTAATGGAGAATCTTTTCCAAAACAGCTTGAAATGTCTCTCAGACAGATGTCAGGGACACAGATACAGGGCTGAAGAGCTTCTCTGTGACTATGAGTCCCTGATACACAAATTTTATTCTTCAAGCTTCACATCTAGTCTTCTCTGAAATTTACTTTACACATTGGGTGAATATCTCAGACTGTACTGTCACCTGTCTTACTGGGGCAAACTTCTCCCTGTGATCATCAGTTTTTAAAAAGGTGCAGAACTTTCTGTTTTTCTTCTGTTTTTATGTGACATCACCATAAACTCAAGACTTGAAACAGAAATGTGGGAGCTACTTTATTTCTTTCTCCTCTTGTCTCTCACCTTGCAATAGTCTTATTTTTCTTTTTTTTTCTTTTTCTTTTTCTTTTTCTTTTTCTTTTTCTTTTTCTTTTTCTTTTTCTTTTTCTTTTTCTTTTTCTTTTTCTTTTTCTTTTTCTTTTTCTTTTTCTTTTTCTTTTTCTTTTTCTTTTTCTTTTTCTTTTTTTCTTTTTCCTGTATTTGACTGCTTTGAACTCTCTTTGCTTTGCCCTTAGAGACACTTTTGTTCAGTGAATCAGCTGGCATGAAGGTAGCAGGACCAGGTGGTGGTACCTCTGTGGGACTGGATCACCAGGGTGCAGGTCACCCTCTATTGCTGCAGCACCCACAGATGACCTCAGCACGCTGGAATTTGTGGGACCAGCCACCCCAGCATAACATTTCTGTGGCTTTCCTTTTCACTGACAAAGGACCAAGCATCATGAAGAGCATAGCTTGTTTTTTCAGTTTGGCCCATAGATGTCAGATTTTACATCAAGGCAAGAAACACTGCTCAGGACACCAAGGCAAGGTCTGCAGCCCACCTGTGGTGGTTTGCAGTGCTAGAGGTCTTTACCATTTATAGGACAACACCTTGTTCTTTGACTTCTTCTTTTTACTCAAGCAATGTTACAGTGCTGAGGTCAGTGCCACACTTTGTTTCATGCCAGTAGTTTGTGCAAAGGGAATGATCAGCTACTGAAGGTGTGTGGGCCAAATGAAAGTCTCAGAACCTCTCCAACAGAAGCAATAATCCTGTATATTATTGTATCCCAGCGTAAAGAAGGGCTCTTCTCCATGGTGCTTTCTAATCAGTAATTTCCTATTTCTGTCTCTACTGGAGGCACCAGGGGAATGAAAGCGGCCAAATATATTGTAACAAATTGAAGCAGGGCTGTCTTGGTGCTGGCAAGATGAACTGGACAGAAAAACTCCCATTTACGAGAGAGTTTGGTTCTGACTCAAGCCCTGATCAGCAAAAAACTGATGCACGTGTGAGTTCCTGTTGCTGCACTGCCATGCCAGCTGGAGGCAAGTTGCAGTGCAGTGGAGTGACAGGTGCTGCACAGAGAGAAATCAGCACTGAAATGGATAAGCTGGGCTTCCCTGACCTAGCTTCTGCTTTGAAACTGAGGTGATGGAGATGTCAGGGCACCACTGCCTTCAAATGGCTGTGAAATGTGTCATGGCATTAGGAAAGGAAAGGTTCGGTGGTGCCTGGCTGTCAGCATGCAATTCCAGTTGCCACTCCAGCATGTCAGCATTTCCTATTTTGCCAGAAGACTGGACAAGTTTTGTTGTCTGCAAATTAAGACTGCCAGCTTTTTGGTCCCTAATACTCAATCTGTATAAATAAGGTTAACCATCCTTGGTCAGACAATATATATGGTTATAGGTAAATGCATGCATGAGATATGTCTTATTGACATACCAATGTCTAGCAGATTTGTATTTTTAGTGGAGATGAGACTTCTGGGATCAGATGTACTAAAGATGAAATATTGACTCTCTGAAATTAGTTCAGGCACTAATTTTTCCTGTACCTATGTAGACAGGCTCCATTTATTACAATGACTACAATGAAAGTGTTGCAATATTCCCACCTATCTTTTCATGATCCAGCTTTTATAAAACAAGGATAACAAGGTCAGCAGCATATTTACAGTATTGTTAAAGGTATTGAAGGAATTGCAGACCTGAAGAGGATAAAATAAGGCAAAATAAGGCACTCTGAGGCTGTCTCGTCCTTTTGAACTAATCATGACTCAGGCCCTTAATGGACCACATGCATTTCAGCCACAAATATGTTATTCTTTCATCAAATAAATTTGTGGAAAGCCGTTTACTTCAGCAAGCACCACCAGGCGTTTGGTATCTGGTGAGTCAATCTAACTGAAGCCAGAGTCTCAACATGATTGTTGTGTGTAGATAATGCATGTTAATGACTGCAAGATGAGACCCCTAATTTGTGCATTCCTACAGATGATGAACCAATTCTTCAATTCATCATCATGCCTCTGATGCTATTCTGCTGTTCCAAATCTTGAGTTTACCATTCACTTGTCAAAAACAAAAAGGCGGGGGGGGGGGGGGGGGGGGGTGCGGGTAAGAGAGGGGTTGTTTCAATTCCATGGTATATTTTAATCTTCAATTATTATTGATAAAGGAAAACAGGATTACTTATTTCATACATTTGTTTCTATTTCTTAATGTTTATTTAACCAATTTCTTTAATAGTGGCCTCAACTCCAGTTTTGATTTACTTCACTGAAATTGAAGTGGCTAAATACCCACTAAGGACACTTACACATGAGCTGTTTTGTCTTGAAAAGATGGAAGTCGCTACAGATATCTCCCACTGATGCCAGAATCAGCTATAAACTCAGTGAAATAATTAAAATTCAATAACAGAAGTTGTTATATTACTTCTTTGTGGTTTTGCCTCTGCCTTCTGTGTTTTCTGAGCACCACAGGCTGCAGGGAACCTGGCAGGGGTGCAGTTTGTGGCCTTTATTCACAGGTAGTCCAGCACTCATGATTTTAGTGGCAGTTAAAATGGCTGTTAATTTGTGAAGTGGGATTTAAGAAGAGATTCCCCTGGCTTGTGAAGCTGTTGTGCTGATTTGTCTAAGAAAAGCATTTACTAGCTAAAGGCAATCATTAAAATCTTAGAGACCAGAAAATGACTCCGAGGATTTCAGTGAGCATAAACTGAAGCTTTATTTTCCCACACCAATCAAGACACCAAGTGTCACGTGTAGCAGAATTCTTCATGTCAAAAATTCCATGTGAGGAAAGGAAAGATGATATTTCCCAATGTAAATGGAGAAATAAAATGTGGAAGCCAAGCCCACAGAGCTCCAAAGAGACAAGTTTCCCTCTATGCTCTTTTAGAGGCAATTCCCATATTTAGTACCTTACTGTCTACCAAAATCGTTGGCTTTTGTGTCACTTTTCACTGCAAAGTGTTTTAGTACAGGAATATCTCCACACATTGCTAAGATGCAGATGGAATGGTGGCTTTTGGCATCCTGCCACTGGTTATCATCTGCTTGGATCTTTCTCTGTTTGCCATCTTTCACCTTTATGCTTCTGTATGTTTCTCGCAGTAGAAATTTTGACAAAAGCCACATGCTTTGGTGCAGTTATGGGTGGGTGTTCAGTGGTTATAAACTGCTCTTTATTCAGATCGTTGGTACAATTGCCATATGGCAATTGCTGCCAGCTGAAGGTCTGTGCTTCAGTACATGACACCACATCAGCACACAATTTTCCTTACTCATCTGATCCAGGAGATGCAAGTGGAAATTTCTTCTCTACAATAAAAGAGTATTTGTGAGTCTTCTTACTCCCATCAGCAAAATAGTTGGTACAAGCTTAACCCAGTGTTTGTGATCAGTGTAATTGCAGCTGCTTGAGTGCTGTGCTGAATCAGTTCCTTCCTTCTACTTCCAGCCCATCTTTCCCTTTGAAATGCAAACACTATCACAGATTAAACTGCACTAATGCAGATAGGCTTGCAGATTTAGTCAGCACAAGTCATGCAAATGCTTTTGCAGTATTTGCCCTGATCTGGAGCTAAATTGGCTCCTCTGGTTGCAGAGTAATGTTAATTTCTAGCAATCCCCTGCTAGAGCTGTCCCTGCTCCAGCAGCTGCTCTGAGCTCCTCATGTCAGGCTCGATGCAGCTCATACAGGATGAGGGTGCAGTTTGTCACAGCAGGAAGACAGGCCCCTACAAAGCCAAAACCCCTAACCCAGATAACCTGAGTAGAGATATGGCAAAACTCTCCTCTACCAGGTTCCTGCACTTATTTCAGGTATTATGAATATTTCAGATATTCTGATGGGTGGAGATTAAATGCAAACTCCACATCCAGTGCATATTACTTCCATCAGACTCTTTCTTCAAGAAAAAATAGTTCAGGTGAAGGTCTGCATAAAAAGGGAATTGATTAGCATTTTACAAAATTTCCCAGTCTCTCCTGTCTCTTGTGCTTTCCTGATATTTTGAGCTTAGTTATAGTTGTTTCTTTTCACTTTTTATTTTGTTCTTCACGCTGTGGCTCAGCAAAGTCTGGGTGAAAGCCAATTATTAAACTAGGCCACTTTCAGTTAAAATGAGTTTGCTAAATTAGCAAGGTGCAGTTCTATGTCATCTTTTTAGCCATCATTAAATTTGAACATCAGCCATCCAGTATTCCCAGAATATTACATATCACTTTGTACAGAAAAAAAACCAACACAATTAACCCCCCATGTCTCTCCCACACATCCAAAGTTCTAATTCAAATAAATATCTTCATATGATCAGCCCTGAAGGACAGTGGTTGTGTGAACAGGCAATATTTCATCTTGCAAAACACTGTTATGGAAAACCAAGACAGCATAATTTTAGTTAATTTAGTAGGTCTTAGTTTAATTTCACAATCACCTGTTTAATTAAGCTTAGTTCAGCTCATTTTTCCTTTCTGTTTGGATGTGTATTTTGGTGCATATATTACAATATAAAAATTAGAGGAAATGGGCATACACTCTGGAAGAACAAAATCTGCACTAAATTCCTAATCTACTGGGCAAGTAAAATACAGTTTTAAGTTTATTAGGATGCAGACAGGTGCAGAGTCAGGAATTGCTCTAAATACTCATTGCTCCCTATAAGGCTGCATAAGAAACATGTAAAAGAAACAAATGTCTGTCAAATTAATGTGTAGTGATTTACATACATGATGCTGTGGCTGCAGTGCTTGGCTACAATCTCTCTAGTAAAAAGCGTAATACTTTGCTAATGGAGTACATTTATTATTTTACATTTATTTCAGCAGACAAACCTGGTTCAAACAGTTTTTTTAACGTTATATAAGATGAATAAGCTCTTGCCTTCTTTACGTCATAGCTTTGAAAGAGAAAGGAGACCAATGGTTTTCAGAATGACAGTCAGGAATTTTCATTTTGTAGGTTGGATGGATAAATATGGGAATATTTCACTCTGTACCTCCAAATTAGCTGGATTTGCCTTAACTTTCATTTATGAAATTAAATTCTTTTTTGCTCACTAATGCATTCAAATAACACTTTGAGGGGCCTGGCATAGCAAAACTTGTTATTTAAAAAATGAGGTGGAGACAACAGGACTTGAAGAAAATGGCTATTCTAGGAACAGTTTTTTATGAATGACCATCTCAATCTAGGTAAGGTAGTATGAAAACTGTAACAAGCAGCTTCAGATTTTTCCAAATCTGTATTGAACCCCTTACAGAAGACTCATAAATGAGCCAATTTATATTTTTGCAAAATCTTACTGATAAAAAGATCACTTTTACTTGTAGCAGAAATGTTAATTCAAGGATTTGCAGGGCTTTTTCCTTCTTTAGCATCTTGTTCTGAGAAACTAAATGTTTTGACTCAAGAATGTAAAACAAGATGTTTTGTTCCAAATCAATGTTTCTAAATGTGAAAAGTATTTTATTGTGTCTATTTCTTTTTTTTCTTTCAATTAAAAGATGTTTGTCATTTTTTTAGAAGCAGATGAATCTCAGTACTTCCTTTGAGAGATTTTAAGTGTCTCCCCTTTTTTCTTTTTTTTTTTTTTTTTTTTTTTGTTTGGTTTGGTTTTGTTTGTTTTGTTTTGTTTTGTTTCGTTTCAGATACCTCTCAAAGGTTTTTGTCTGGTCTGAGATCAGTTTAGCCCCTCATTTCTGCTGCTGAGGGAAGCCTGGATGGCTGTATTTCATTCCTGAGTTTCCTCACTGGCATCCGACTGATTCAACCTGTGGTCTCAGCACACGCTGAGCTGTGTTTTATTGTTTTGCAATAAAGGGCCATGGCTATTTCTAGAAAACAGGGAAATCCCTCTCAAGCTCAGTAAAACATTGGTGTTGGTCCACACCCAGTATCACTTGCACATTTACCAAAGGGACCACAATCCCGTGGCTTGTACTATACAACTTGAGAAATCAGACCGAGTTCCTCTCCACTGACCTGGGTGGTTTTTTCCCTGTGGAAAATCCCTGCCTCGGACACTGGCTGCTTTCCTGATGCTGGAGGATGCTCGGATGTGCTGAGGAAGGGCTCTCTGTCACACTCAGCTCCTGGCAAACAGCCAGGGATGTGTTTGCTGCTCCCCGATGAAGTCAGGAACGTTTCGGGTTTTTATTTGTTTGTTTGTTTTGTGTGTGTTTGTTTGCTTGTTTTCTCTCACACACAGTAGTCTGCCTCCTTGGTTTGATCAAAAAGCAGGAAAACACACACTGCTTTTGTGCCAACAGAAGGTGCTGTCTTCTAGGGGAATGGCAGAAAAGCAGAGAAATTATTAGTTACACCTCTGCCTAATCACCTGTCAGCCCTCAAATGTTTGTGCCTCAGGATTTTCCAACTCAGAGATCATTCCTGCGTGTCATAAGCCCTGGACTGTTTGCTCTCCAAGGGGAATGCTCCCTTGACAAGCTGCTGGCAGGGACTTGGCAACTTAATTCACCTTCCTCTGCAACTGTCCACCCAGTGACTTTGGTTTACAGCCCTGTTGCTGTGGAGGGGTTCCACCTTAACTGTTTCCACACAAATGTCTTTGATAACCTCAAAATTATGTCCCTAAATACCCAAGGGGGAAGGACAAGTCTCACGGTAAGGATTTATTTTAGTGGTATGGACAAGCACCTTGCTCAAGATAATGTCTTTATTAACTGGCAAAGACAACAACACAGATATTGATAGATGTATATAACCAGTACATGCTCGTCCACCATATTCAGTGGATCAAAAAGTCCATGAACAACACAAAGAATCAAGGGAAGAAGATCAGGGTACCCAGACGAAATTTCTTCTTCTATTGCAATGTCTTCAGCTGTTTCTTTTCCTATTTGCCTTCCCTAAAAAGAAAAAAAGTAGAATCTGTAGTCTTACTATTGCTTTCTACAACCCTATGTGTAGAAGAGGCAGAAAAATAAAAATAGAAAGGTAATTTTCTTCAGTGAGTTGTTTAGAACAGGAAATCAGACGGATGATTTTGAATGGCCCACACAAGAATTTCTCTATCTCACATTATTAATGCAGTGCTGGCACCTTAGCAGTCAATAAGCATGTCTTTCTCTCCCCATCCCCTCATTATAATGCAAAATGCCTGTTTTGTTTCAGGTTTTATCCTCCAATTGTGGTGGTTTTCAAATCCTTGGTCTTTCTATATCTTCTGATGAACTTTAAGGGCTCTTTGCCATTTACACTGATCCATCTTTAACCTCTGAGGTTACAAACACAATTAATTTTCCAGGTAAAAATGGATTATGATTTTATGTGATACACTGAAATGTGATGCACAGAGGAAATTGACCCAGCAGATGAATTTGAGGTGCACCCACAAGCGTCCTTCCAGGACCTGAGTGAGTGTTTACCCTGTAGCATGCATTTTGCACAGCAATGTCCCAAAATCAAATGGCTCCATCATGGCACATACTGTAAAAATACAGGGGGAAGAAAAGAAAATCCCTATTAAAAAAAAAAAAAAAAAAAAAAAAAAAGAAGTGTTTTTCAGGCTATGTGTACAGCACGTGCAGCAGGCCTGGAATCAGCCTGCTTGTGAAACAGAGAGCTGTGAGTGAGATAAACCACGTTAGACCTACTCACCACGGCATTTTGTGCTGCTTTGTTCTCTGCACAAAATGCCTTCCCTGCAGGTCACTGCACGACAGTTCCTCTCACAGAGAATATTCCTGCACAGTGGTCATGGTTCATAAGCCAGCTTGGATCTGCATCCCACAGGAGGGAATGTTTTTCATTGTTTTCTGCACTGCTGTTCTGCTCTTGATTGGAACAAGCTGCTGTCCCTGGGGTAAACCTTGGGCCACTGCCCATTGCTGTGAGTGATGTCAACACATTTTTGAATGTGTGGTTATTAGAACTCTTTCCAAACAGGTCTCAAAAAAATCCTTCTTGCACTACACTCTGATTTGTTTAGTAGACATTCCCTCTCCCTTGCCCCCCTTGCTATTGGATGGAGCGGCTGAATTATTTTTTGCAATCTAAACAGGCAAACTATGTGAATTATTGCTTGCTGACCCCAATTAAGGCTTACAGCTGCTTGGAAGAGGAGAGAGTTCACTCCCTTCTCCTTAGTCAGTATCAACAAGTGGACAAAGATTTGAATGGAAGTCCAGTTTTCCACTGCAGTTGGAGGGTGGGTCTGGGTGGAGAGAGGCAGGAGAGACACATATGCTGCTCCACCTTGCACTAGTGTAAGTCCAAGGTACTGATGGAGTTGAGGGGCTGGAAATTTCACCTTGGGAATTAAGTCATCTAATAAAGAAAGAAGGATAGTTTAGCCCAGCCTGTGGGAAGATTGAGGAGACCAGAGACCAGGCTCTCGTTTGTGTTTAAAGCAACCATTTGAGCCTCTTTTCCTTCAGCATTTATCCAGGAATATGGCATCAATCTTCTCCACTTTGGGACATGAGCCACCCCTGCTATCAGCAGAAACCTTGCAAGGGACAATTCCTGTGTTATTTGTCCTGGCGTGGGTAGGGGGGGTTTAATCAAGATTAAGGAACCTGCTTTAGAGTGAAAGGCGTTATGTGAATATAAAGTCAACTTTCACACTGTCTACTAAATCCTCCTGTTCAACTTAGGGAATAAATCCACCTCTGTGGTCTGATTTACAGCACAAACAAGAGACCAGTCCTGTCTACAAGTTTGCTACATACTCCACATTCCCAGTTAGTCAGTCCTGTATATATTCTTTATTTCTGCACATCCGCTTGTGTACTGATACAAAATTCTGAAAACTTTGGCAGCAAGCTTTATAACTCTTCAGTAGCTGGATGATATTCTGTCACTCCTTAGGAATTTCTGATGGTGGTAGCAAACAGATATTAATTTTTAGACACACCTTTGTAGACAAGACTTCAAGAATCACTTAGCTGGGCATCAGTTTCATTAGGTTATAGCATACATTTAGGAATATAATCTGAAAGCATGAACAGTTCTCTAGTCACAAGTACTTTTTCTGGAACAAATGAGATAGCTTGCTGCATCTTCAAGAATAGAGGGCTAAGGCCAAGATGTGAAATTATTTCAGGTAAATTAGCAGCAAATATTTGGTGGATGGTATAAAGGCCAAGTTCTCAAACCGGTGCCTTAGTGGTGTTCTGGTTTCACCTATCTGAGCTGGTCTGGTAAAAAACTCCCCTCAAGAGAGTTTATGCACATGCCAATCCTACCTTCTGGTGACAGCAGAGAGGTAGAGGTAAAATCTAAAAAGATTTTAAATGCTTTGGAGGAAAGCCTTGCAAATGAGAGAAACAAGTGTTCAGATGAAGTGAGGTTTTGAGCTCTGACTAGATTACTTTTCTGCACATACCCCCAGACCACCATGAGCCTCACCATATCTGCCTGCCCCTAGCTAGCAAGGGCAGGTCTCCCACAAACTGGATTATGGTTTGCAGTTGGGAGAAGAATGGATATTGTTTGGGAGAAGGACAAAGAAAATGAAAGAAATCATAAATTAAGTCACATGTTGCCTTTTGAAATGGTTGGAGAATTGAGGAATCATAAATTAGAGACAATTCTGGATAGATTAATTTATGATTGTTCCTTCTCTCAGATGTGTGACTGACAGAGAGCAGATATCCATCTTCACTCCTACGAATCCTTCAGCTAATCCCAGTCTGAGTGCAAAACAGGGAACTTCTGCTAACAAGAGCTCAGCTGCTTTGAATTCTCTCAACATGCACCAGATGATGGTGTTCCACAAAATGTTTGTGAATAACCAAATGGGATTTTGGTTAAAGTCAGAAAAAAACACTCAGATTTAATCAAGCTGGCACACATGAAATAAAATAACTGCCAGTGTAACTTTTGATATTATCCAAACATGTTAACCAAAGAGGAGATCATGGGGAGATTAAAAGTCCTATTGCAAGCAGATTGTCATTGTCACATTTGGTGGTGGCTAGACTGAAACCCTGCAAGGTGTAGCTGTCTGTGACAGTGTGACACTGTTGAGTTGTTGTGCAGTCACATCTCTGTCGTGGCAGCAATTTTCCTGACATAAATGGAGCAACGTCTACCTGGCAAAGGGGGAAATTTTATCATGGATTGGTGGTAATGGCCAATATTTTCACAATAGCAAAGTGTCTCACTGTCTCTCTGCCTGCCTGCCTATCTACTATTTCTCATAAAATATAATAGAATTAAAACGTGGCAGAGGGTTTACACCTTTTCATGCCATCTTGCAACCCTTGTAAATTAAAATTTATTTTCCTTTAAGACTACTCAGAGTCATTCAGATTATACTTTTTGTGACATTCTTATAATAGTTTTGTCCAAAGGAGGTATTGTTTTGTTTCCATCTGTAAATACATCATGAAGGATTAAGAATAGTTTAAGTTAGCCACAGATAAGACTAGTAAAAGTAATTTTGTAAGATATTATGCTTCATTTTATGGATCTTTTTCAAGAAATTGTGTAGGGAAATAGGAATTTTATGTGGGCTTCAGCTGAGATAGAATCTATCCTTTTTGAGGAATACTAGTGTTTAGGATTCAGTTTAATTTCATTTATTTCCATTAACCTTTATTGTAAGTTATCATTCATTAATTTCATATTTGCACCGTGGTGCCTAGCAAGTTACCTTCTAACAGGTTTCAATTCTAGAGATGGCAAAGATATGAAAAATAAAACCTTTGCTCTGTGTTATGCACATATTGAGAATTCTGCTTCTAAAGAAATCAGGAGTATTATTTTGCAGCTTCTCTTATCTCTGTCATTGCAAGATTTCATTTGCCACTCGGCCTCTTATTTTTGCAGTTTTTCAGGTTTCATTTAATTTTTCTACTGAAGAAAAATACATTCAGCCCTCCAAAGTATATGGGATAAGCCTTTGCACTGGACTTCATAATTTTTTCTAGTATTTCAGTGCAGGTATTACTTTTTTGATGTGTAGAGCTTTCAACATTTTCTTCTGTCTGCTCAGGTCTGCATAAATTTTTTTTTCTAACATTTCATACAAAGTGACACCTGAACCCATTAAAAGGGAGCTAAGTTTTGTACTTGTAAAGTAAAAACTGGTTTCTAAATTCCTGAGGACATTTTCATATCTGGAAGGGTCTTTCTGTTACTTGATATCACTTTTACATCCTTGTTACAAATTTGTTAGTTGATGCTGTCTTTAGATTTTAATTTTCACCTGTAAATCTCACCTACATTACAGCTGGAAGATTATTTAATTTTTTTTTAATAGCATGGAAAGAACTATTTCTATAGATTTTGTAAGATTTTGCACAGATTTCCCTGTAGCTTTTTTCATGCTTGAGAAGATGTTTGAGTTAGAATTCTCCCTTAATTTATTTGTAAAAACCTTTTGAATAAAAAGGAAGGGGTAGGGTTCTAAAAGTTATTGTAGGTACATAGTTATGTTTTTGTTTGGCATAGATTAAGTGCAGTTGGGAACTGATTAATGGCTTTAGGGGATTGGTATAACCTTGAGTATGAAATTACGTTAGAGGGATGGAGTAAAAACACATGGATTAGTGCAGGCAATGAAGACAAACTTGGATTAGATTTAGAGTCAGGAAATTCAGCATAATTTTTTTCCAGGATGACTTGTATCCTTCTAAAAAAACTATTTAGTGAAAGGCTCAATGTCAAAGGCATACACAACTCTGATTTGAAGTACATACTTTCCCCTCACTGATTTCACACACAAAAATCATTATGAGTACATTAATTCTTCCAGTTATAGAGTTTCATCAGCTTGTACAGAATAAGGATGACTTTGTAAACTATCCACTATTTCTCTTGGATAGTGCTCAAATACTTCATATAGTCACTGAAAAATAGGTCTGGAAAGCACTTCTAGATGTAAAGTAGTCCAGCCCCTACGTCAAAGTCAAATCGTCCATAACTGTGTCATTTCAGAAAGTTATTTGTTTAATCTGGTTTTTAAGACCTCAGGGGATGGAGACTGCATACATTACCTATGAGATGCATTCTCCTTGTTTCCTGAAAGAGGATCCTCATGTATGCTTTCTCATAACTCCCCCTTTCAACTTCTTTTCTCAGGCTAAACCATGCCAGCTTTTGAATCTTTCCCTATAGGTTTGTTTTTCTGCTTGTGATTTTTTTTTCTCCCATTGCCCTCTTCTGCATTTTTAACGCTTGGTATACATATTTTTTGAAACACATATTGGTTAGGAGTGTGCTGGATAAAACAGAGGGCATGTTATTACTTTCCACATCTTGTGGAACCAAGTTGCACTCAAACCTCTCAGTGTCTCTTTTATACCCAAAGCTCTGACAATTGTGGTTTGTGTCCAGCTTTTCAAATCAGCCAGATGAAGGGCTGCTGCTGTGCCATTTGCTCCCCATTTTGCCCTGCTGATTGCCCCTGTCTGAAGAAAAATACCACACTTACACTCATTGGACCATTTCAGAATATTGTCTCTGCTGTTTTTCGGGGTTGTTTCATTTCATTCCTCTTTGGTCACCTTCAGATTTTATAAACTTCATATTCTTCCACCACCACCCTCCCACTCTCATTATTTCTGGGCACACTGGACAGGATCAAGGATGAGGTGGCCACCTGAAGAATGTTTTCTCACTCCTCCAATCATTCTGAAAATGAGCTGTGCCTAATGGATGTCCAGGTGCTCTTCCTAAGCTCTTGTACCCCATTCCACCATTCATGTTCCAGTCCTAGAGAACATAAAAAAATAATTACATGAAACTATGTCACCAGTGTTCTTTGGGTACAAGACACTTCATAATTATTATTTCTCCCCAATGCACCAATGCCATTATTTAATCATCAAAAGAAATTTGATTATCTACAATGATTTCTGCTTGACAAACCTATGTTTGCTATTTATTTATTTCCTTGGTTTCTTCAGGAACTTGTGTATATTGCTCCATCATTTGTCACAGCATTTATTTTTATTTTTTAGCTTGAAATTTAATCTTGTGGGCCTTTCACCTAAGTAAATTCTCATTTAGACCCTCCAGGCTATTTTGAGATATATCCAGGTGGAGGAAGAATGTTTTCTGTATAGTTTAAACATGTCAACAGCCCCCTCCATATTTTTAGTCAGGACCAGCTTCCAAAGCATTTGCAGATATCTTTATAGAGTTATCTGAAGCCAGTCAACATCTTCCAAGGGGTTTGCCCTATTTTAGAAGATATAAGTTTAATATAATACGTGTTGTCGAATGATATGAGATAATCCAGAAAACAGGATCTTAACACATTCTTGTTTTCTTGTGGAAAAGTAACATTTCTGTCTTGGATAGAAATTTATTAGCCCAATATGTCTGAGGCCTTTCCATAGCAAAGATTTTAACTCTTGGTGCTGATATGGTGATAGGCAGCTGCTGAGATCCAATTTATCATGAAACATGATGTAGTAAAGGTATTAGTTAAAGACTTCTGTTTCTGCCTAATCTGTAAAATTACAACCCATTCCTTTTCATTGGATAGAAACAAAACCAGAAGAGTTCCTCTCTCAGTGCTTTCTCTGAGTTAAAATACAAATAAAACCACCTACAATTTTTGAATACAAAGCAAGGTATTGCTACAAGATGATATTTTTAGTGATAAATGTGTACATGTCCTAAGATAAGGAAGCCTGTAAACTGGATATTCTTTTAGAACATAAACCTGGATGTTCAATAAAACCAAATGCAAACCTTCAAGAACATAAACAACTATTAAAATAAAAATATGAAGAGTAAAACATACAGACAATAGATTTTGTATAATATCTCTGTACCTCTCCCTCTTTATTGTAAAATCAAGATGATCTACCTGAACTATTTTTGTTCTTTTTAATTTGATGTTAAATTATTTTTAGCAAATAAATGTTATTGAAATGGAATAGAAATTATTAGTATCATGCATTTAAAAAAGCATGGATAAATGTTTATTTTGGGGGATTGTATCTAGTTTTTTTTGTCCCAAGTTGGAAAAAATAAAATGAATATATCTCTGCACCAGTCATATTACTCTGACTTGAGATGTGCAACAAACTTTTTTAGTCCGCCTGGGAAAAAAAAAAGTCTGAAAAATTTACCTTGATTCAATGGCCAAGCACAGGAAGATAAAGTTCACTACAGGTAGTGATATAACAAATAGAGACTTCTTTAGGTAAAGGACATGGTAAATACCGTTGGACCAGCCAATCTTTCTGCTGTTAGAATTTTGTTTCTGCTTTTTAGGAATTATATTTCTGAAACACACCAAATAATTAAATAATGTCAAAGAGAAGACAACTAACTTTTCTCAGTTTGAGTGAAACAATGACAGCTTAAATACAAATTTCCATGAATGCTCTAATGAGGATCCCTCACACATGTACCACACATTTGGTTTCCATGAAAATCCCTGGGAAAATCGCTTTCCTGAAATTAAGTGTGCAGGTTTGATATCAGTGCAGATAATTGGCAATAATCTGAGACCAAACAAAAGGTTGTATGAAACAAATATGCATTCCATTATTTAAATCCACAGAGAAAAAAAATATTTTTAAATTAGATGTTTGTGGTTTATAATTCTAAGCCCAAAAGGCAGTTCTACCTGCGTTTAAATTCATGCTCAAAAAGATCCCATTTTTATGCAACGTAATGATTTTTATATGAAGTTTCAATTGAAGTTTCAGATGAAGTAGATAAAGTTTCAATACTTGGATGGACTGAGGTATAATTTTATCTATTTTTTTTTCCATGCTTCTCTTTCTCCTGTTTAATCATTTTCAAAACACATTGAATCTGGTCCCAGCAGTGCCTCAGCTGAAGGGAAATCCTTGAAGCTGAGTATTATTATTAATAATTATGGAGCTATTCCCATTTCTTGCACAACGTGTGGCTGTTTGGGTATTTGGGTGGATCAGGGAAATATTGTCACCCGAGCTCTGTGACTTCCTTCCTCCCTGTTTCCTTCAGCTGAAATTAAACATTCTCTGTGTGCTTTGGGGTTAAAGGACTTCAGCTCTTTGTAGACTTTGAGGAAAACCTCTAGTGAAAGTAGAATGGTGACATGCTGCTGTAAGACAACACAGAGCTATTGCTATGTGAAATGATAAATATTCCTAAGGTTTATTGGTGGCAAATGATGTATATAAATGATAACCGTTTAATCCTCTCTCTGTCTTGAGAGCTGCAATAAAAGCAAGACCAGATTTAATTGCTTGTGCATTCCTCACCAGGCTTTCACTACACTTTGCAGTTCTTATGCTTTTATTTTAAAAAAATAAAAAGCATTGGAATGCTTCCAATGATTCTAAAATCAGGATAAAACAATTAAAATATTTTTCCCATAGAATAGTTTATGTTATGATTTAATGGAGGCATGTTTATATGATGTGTATATGTACACATGCAGGTATATACAAACACACAGACATTTAAATATTAATTTATGTATTTATTTATGTACACAAACATTATATGTGTGTATAAACAAAGAAAAAATGCAATACAAATACAAATTAAATTGGAAAAAATATATCAAAATTCTGATATAATCTTTTTGTTTTTTCCCCCAAATAATTTTGGTTCCACTATATTTGCAGGGTCATACCCCATTTGAAATCTTTAAACTTTAGAAAGACTGTTCACATCTTCAAAAATTTTTAAGGCAAAAATTTATCTTGCTGAATAGTTTGTGTAGCTTTGTCTATGACTTCAAATGCAGCATTGGGAAAATCCTAATTTTTAGTGCAGCTTGCATTAATACCTGCTATATCCTCACTGCTATTAATGAGCCTTGGTGATTGATTTATAGGACTGAAAAGTTATGGATTAATATTGGATTGAAATCATGGTTTTGCAAGTTGTGTGGATGGACAGCTGCACGAAATTTTGCTGGTTTCTCTCTTTTGTACTTTGCAAGTCACCAACACTGGTTATCTGCAACATCAGTTAACCTTAGAATGAAATCCTGTTGATATCTGCTCCCTGGGAAACTTTGGGCTGCATTCATCTTTGGGCTCTGTTGGCCTCTGTGGTCTGGCACAGTTGTCAAATCCTCTGGCAGAGGGAGTAGATGATGCTTGAAACCATTTTATCTCAAGGATCACCTGCTCAAACACAAGTAATTCTATCTTCCCTCAGGTACCCTCATCTTCACAGAAGACCCATCGTCTTGCTTTGTGTCAGGTTTCTGTTTGCATCAACCTGCTGAAGCCACATTTTTAAATGAAATTAAATCGAGACAAGAGTGGCCAATGTTTTTATCCAAGGCTTTTTGTTTCGATCTTGTTCCACCAAAAAAGTGCACTAGAACGAGGGTTATTCCACAGGAGTAAATCAAAGGGCTGCCTTCACACCCACCTAAGTTAAAGGCAAACATTATTTGATAAGAAAAGGTAGCAGGAAAACAAGGTATTTCTGGATGGATTGGGTGGTGCCAGACTTTTTGTGTTCCATCCCTTGTTCCATCTGCCTGGGAGGCTTCCAATGATCCTTCAATATTCACCTTGTTTATTAGCACCACGCATGGTTATCTCCATGCTGAGATGTCTGCACACACTCTGGTCTTAACTCATTTATTTTCTGGCTTGAGAGCCACTAATGAACCTCTCAAGAGTTCTGAAGAAAAGGAAAGGTATTTTGACAGCGTGATATTTTGACTTATGGGGATGGGATGGCCATCTGCTGGTCCAAGAATCAAATTAAGTCGTGGGGCCTCACTTTTTATGACAAAGAAGAGTAATAAAGAGAAATTGCTGAAGCAAGAGGGATGTGTGAACAGCAGGTACAGTCCTAATGGAATTAGCCATTATTCAACTGCATTCATGAAGAATGTTCTGTAAGCCTGATCATGTGCTTAGTCTTAGTATAATATTCTTTTTTTTCACTCAAAATTTGTAAGAAAAAGAACACATAATATCATAAAATGTGTAAGGTTTATAGTATCTCTGTCAGGCCTATTTGCTTTGTATCTTACAGAAATTTGTATTGAATGGACAAACCATTTTGATTGTCTGGTGTTCCAGAGATGGCTCCAGAAAAAATCCTTTGTGTATTGCAAAGATTTTCACTCCTGAAAGACTGAGTGAACCTTGAAAAACAACCTTGAAGTTATTAGTTAATGGGAGGTTTTTTCCTTGCTTTAATCACACTATTAGTAGGAGAGGAAAGATAGAATTTATTTCTTCCAATTTTATAAATATTTGAACAGAGACAAGCTTGGTTTCTGAGTCCTTCCTCAGTAGAGCTTCACATTTTATATCCCACTTCTAATTTTCACTTCAAGATGACTATTTTAGAATACCTGCTCTATCTCATATATTGCAAATGCTGCCAGAGACATGTGCATCTATTGAGACTGAAGCCTTGATGGTCTGCAATGTTTAAAAATTCCACATGCCTGAAAACAAAATTTCTTCTCCAATCAAAAAGAAACCACTAAAGCTATACCATGATTTAATTGTATGAAACATATTTGCAGAAGAGGTGTTTTTGCCTGTAGGGATACAACAAGGTCATCCCTCTAGTTTCCTGCCAAATCCCATTGAGGTGCATGTTTCCAAGGATGCCAGGCAATTTATTTCTTAGGGTTTTGTGCAGAAGATCCAAAAGTTTCCTCCTATTTTGATATGCTCTGAAAACGGCTCCATGAAGAAAGGTCAGGGTTGGTCATCATCTGGTCATTTTCCACATGTGGTCATCTTGCAGATAAAGCTACACAGGGTTTATAACTGCTCTGGCTTCCAAGCCAGCAACCCAACAAGTCTTTCCCAGGTCCAGAAGAACTGTTCCAATAATGGAAATGGGCAGAAATGTTACTGAGATTCAGCACCCAACATATTTTGGCAAAGGGGAGCAACTGCTTTGCTGTGATCAGCTCTTCTTGCCACACTGAATTTTGCAATGACTTAGCATTGTTCCTCCAGATTTCTGAAATTATGTCTTTCCAGTCTCACAGGACCTCAGCCAGGAGAACTTTATTTTGGGAGCCTGCTGAGAGCAGCTGCTGCAGTTTCGGATCACTGCAGCAGGTATTTCTCTCCCTTCCTTGAAAGGCCTTTTGCACAGGATGGAAATTTCTGGGCACTACAAAGCAGGGCAGCTGTTCATGAGTGTCTTCACCAGGTCTTGCAGTGTGAAGTTGGTGAAGCAATTTTCAACTAAACAACTCTGTGGAAATGGAAGCATTAAAACCAGAAGATAAGTGCAAAAACCCAAGTGACCCCGTTTTGCTTTGTTTTCACCTCAAGGATATTGAGCATCTACATCCTCAGATGACTTAAATTTGGGGCTTCAAATATCTTCTGCTGCTTTCATCTGGGTGAGAACTAAATCCTTGAAGTCAGGGGAGATCTTGAGGATAAAAGTTATGGAACCATTGTAGTTGATGTCCCTGTGAAGGCCAGTGGCACTGAATGACAAGCAGTGCTGAGTTTGGTGAATTGAAATGTCCTCCTGCTCCTTTTCTTGGAACATAATTCCATGTGTCAGAGGGGTTTCAGTGTCTTGTTGAAGCTCTATTATTGTTGAGTTTAATCCTAACTCTGAAATTAGGAGTATGAGAAAAAGCAATGATACTATGTGCTAGAACTCTCATTGTTACTGCCGTTAAGTCTAGGTATAAAGCCCAGAGACAGGCAAAAAAGAGGTTTAGAGGTGTCAAACACATGGCATTAGAATTGGTAAGAAGGATTAGAACTGTTTTTACATCATACTTTCTCATGCTCACAAACTTACTCAATTTGGTACTCAGTCCTGTTGTAGTAAGAAAATAAAGAAGGAAGATCAATTCTTCTTTCTTATATCTTATCCAAATCAACTTATTGTTACTAGCCTGGCAAAAATTTTGAATTCCTGTTTGAGTTCAAGAAAGTGACAATACTTGGTAAGATATTGTTATGTGTTTAAACAACAATCACTACATAATTTATGGAGGGAAACAAACAAAGAAAGAAACAAAAAAGGAACAAGGAAAAACGAATAGAATAAAATAGGATAGAAGCTTTGTATTAAATATATCATTCTTGCTTGAATTTGCTTTCTGCTCTTTTCTTTGTTTACGAGTGCTTATAATAAGTATGGCAAGGAAATATATATTTAACAGAAAACAGATGCTGATAAATGTTGTTGGATAAAAGCAACAACAACAAAATTAAAAGCAAAATAACTCCCTCAATAACCTTCAGGTGACAAGAACTGATGAGAGAGTTAAACTGTGGAGTTCCATGTGACATCTTAGGGTCGACAGAATCTCACAATCAGAGAATCCTTCCACACAGCCAAACACAACACAGCCAAAAAATTGAATGGGAAAAATGATGTGTGGAATTTTAACAGGGACTGCTGCTGGAACCTGGAACTGATTGACTCCTGACAGAGCTGAAGCATGGCGGGTAACCCAAGTGAACAAGTGTTCCCAGAGTGGTGCTGTAATCAAGACAGAAAATATGGTCCTTGCATCCAATAGGCGTGGGGAGGTGGGATAAGGACTGTAAAACAAGAGTTACTGTTCCTAATCCTACAGCCCAGTGCATTTTGGAAAATCTGAGTGGGTGCAGGAAAGAGTTTCAGGAACTATTTGAGGCTGGGAAAAAATCTGAATTGTAGTGAGAAACTTTAAGGAGCTAAAGCTACTTCCTTCATCCAGAAACATGAAGAGCTGACGTAATTATATCATGCAAGTACCTGCATGGGGAAGAGATTTCCAACACAAAATAGTCTTAAACCAGTAAATGGCAGAATACAAGGCAACACTTGGAACCTGAATCTAGCCCAATTTACAAAAGTAATAAAGGGATTTTTTTTTTTGTTGCTCAATTTGGTTTGGTTTTGTAGGTGTTTTATCATTGGATTTTTTTTTTCTTGTTTTTTTGGAAAGCATAATTAACTATTAGAATAACTTACCTTAGAGGCACGGGGAAATCTCCAATCTTCAAATCAAGATCAGTATCTTTTAAAATAAGATACAATATAGCTCACGTAGAAGTTATATGCTTCATACAGAAATGGCTGGGTGAGGCTCTTGGCAAAGAAAGAGGATCCTGGAGATCTCTTTGGAGTGTGCTAAAAATTTTAATGTCTGCATGCAGTCAGCATATATATCCTACACTATAGCATGGATTTCTAAGGAGCTGGTGATTGTGTTTTTCTTTTTATAGGGTACTAATACAAACCTAAGAGCATTTTGAAAGCATCAGCCCTTGAATCACACTCTAAATAAATGCTGGGCTTAGTTTGAACATCTGGAGTTACTTCAGCTTGAAAAGAATTGCTAAAGGCAAGTTAATGTAGTTAACCTAGGCTTTGTTAACCTAGGAGGAGCCCTAGGAGACACTTCTTTGAGTTACCTGAACACACAAGGATCAAAAGGACAAATTCTTGGTCCTTTTTGCTGCGGATATAGACAGAATTGAGGAGAACTAAGCGCACTTCTGTGGTATCCATTTTGTCTGCACCCAAGTGTTCCCTCTCAAAATCCATTTGCATAACTCTTCAGAGAGGGATGCTCTCACTGGGTAATACTTGAGACATGTCTTGAGGTGCACAATGTGGAAAGCACAGAGAGCAGAAGAATTAGTGCGGGGCAGCACCTCACCCTGACAACCTGCTACGAGAAACTGTGTAAATGGGAAGCAAAATTTTGTCACAGCAAGCAAAGAAGTAATAAAACAGCAAGCTCATTCGCGGAGCAGTTTTATTTCTAAAGTTGACAGGTCTTGGCATTGACTGGAGAGGTGGTGGTGCTCATAATTTAAAGAAGGATGCTGACACAGGCATTCTCAGGGGCTGGAAGCCTATTTGGTCCTGCAGACAGATGTGAGTGAAGGAGAAGGGAGGTAGGAGTGTTTTCTCCTGTTTTCTCTTGAGGAGGTCATGTGTTTGTGCCATCTTCTTTGATCTCTGTATTTGATAGTCACTATGTCAGCATCAGCTGCCAAACTCACAAAGAGCACAGATTTTTCTGTGACCTAGCAAGAAAGGGAGTCTTATGCCTGATGCTTTTGTGGCTCACTTTACACTTCCAGCTACGAAAACAAATGCTCTGTTTATTTGAAAACCAGGCTCTAGGCAACAGTGTTAACCAGTGCTGACAGAACATGGTGTTTCTACTTCTTGTGGATTTGTAGATGTGTGAGGTTTTTACACCTGTGGGCCCCAAAAGCTGTTTCACTGGTGTTCATGTTACCATGTGGCTCCCAACAGCGTCAGCCTGCCAGCCCTGCGAGGAAGAGCAGCAGGCTCATCAGGAAACTGTGCTGGCACTGGTTGATGGCATCTGCTTTCAGGACAAGAACAACTAGATTCTGAGCAAGTCAGGTCAAAGGACAAGAGAAGTAGCTTAATTCTTGGTTATTAAATGGGACTGGATTATGAGCAGTCTTTTTTCTTCTTCTTCTTTTGAGGCTTGCCATGACAGCCTTAAGAATTTTGGGAGGCAGATGGGCAGAAAGACATGCACACATCAACTATCCTGAGGGTGCCAGGCTGTGCTTCTTCTCCTCTGCAGCATGAAGACACAGGATGGGAGCAGGTCAGTGTATAACCATATTCCCCAGCTGAGTTTTACTGCTCACCCTGCTGAGCTCGATGAAAAGCACGCTGTCTCACAGCAGCTATTGCCTCTGCAGTAATTACATTCATGCTCTTTGCTAAATAAGTATCAGGCCTTGGTGACTCACCATTGCTGGGATCTTCTTTGACCTCTCCTTCCCTCTACTCTGCCTTCCCTTCCTCATAGCCTACAGAGCTGAAAAAAAAAAAAAAAAAAAAAAAAAGAGCCAGCAAGTGGCGTATTAATCCAGTCTGAGCATCCAGTTCTGAGTGAACTACCTCTGCTACAGCTCTAGCATCTCAGAGTGGGAAATCTTTTCCTTGTGCCTGAGTTTTTCACTAACTCAGCACCGTGGTGCTTCTCCAGGTGCCAGTTCAGGGCATCCTTTGTGCCAGCAGAGAGATATCTTGCATGACCAGGTTCTGCATGAGAAAGGGAGACAGGATCAGTTCCCTGGTTGGTGCTGTGAAGCTGCCACTTTCCCACTTCACTGCACCAAATAGCAACTGGCATATGCACTACTAGCAAAATTTATCTAAAGTTTAAACATGCTCTGGCATGGAGAGCGTACAGTGATTCACCAACTCTGCTGCTAAACCTGCCCCTAATCCTTTCCAAGTCTGTTTTTTTTTTTTTTACCCCAGTGCATGCTGGTTTTCTAACATGCTCCTTTCTCCTGTTTATTTGGGTGACTTAGTGTCAGCCCCTAGAGCCTGTGATTAGGAGAATTTTCCTGTCCCAGCAGGTGCTGACATGGTTGCAGGGGTTCCCTCCTGGGTGGTGAGGGAAAATTGGCATTTTTCCACCAAAGCTGCAAAGCTAGTTCTCACGGTACAACAGGAGAGGGCTGCAGCTCCACTCAGCTCCAGCTGTGGGTCCCAGCCCTTCTCCTCCTGATGCAGCCGGGGAAAACTGGGAGCCAGGCAGGCAACAGACAGAGCCTGGGTGCTGGTTTCTGCTTTTGGGTGCTGGCGCTGCTCCACCTCCTGGTAGGAATCCAAGCCCACGTTGCTCACTCACGCCATCCCATCAGCTCCCATTTCCACTTCACGTGCTCCTGGAATTTCACCAGCCCACCAGGAGGAGGGAGGAAGATGATGGCGAGGAAGCTGAATTACTCTGGCTCCGTGAACAGCAGGGCTGGGGGTGCTCTGCAGAAGGCAGGAAGGGGCTCAAGGTGTCTCAGAGAGTATTTAATCCCTCAAGGTGTGAAGGATAACCAAGCATCAATTGGATATAGGCCTTGGGAGAGGGAAGGAGCACCTGCAAGCCCTGAAGGGCTGTGGTTTGGGAGTACAGAGATCGCACAGAGCTGGGGCACACTGCTCAGCATCTCTGTGCCCTGGCAGGAACTGACCCCACGTTTGGGTGTCAGCCAGCAGCTCTGCCCCTGTTGTCTCCCTCCAGAGACTTCTCACCACATCAGGGCACCCCAGAGAGCTTGGGGCAGCACTCACCCAGCCTTTGGGAGTAACTCTCACTGGGCTGACAGGCAGCAAAGCCACGAGCAGAGGGCTCAGCACAGCGAGGAAAAAGCTCTGCAGCCTTACAGGTGTGATCCTTCTCCCTGTGCCTCAGGGCAGCACCCAGACATCCCCAAAACATTGGCTAGCTTATAGTTTAAATCCCTTTTCTAACAGAACGCAGTGAAGGAAATGAGGCTGCTGCTACTAAATGTTTTGAAAACTTTCTCTCTTTGTTCTTTATCTGAGTTTTGTGCAACAACAGAAAGAAGTCCCCATGCTGTCTGGTGGCCTTCACCAGCAACATCACGTACTTGTGGATGTAGCTTGGGTGAAGAACTGTTTTCAAAGAGCTGCTGAATCAGAGGGATTTAAGGTGAGAAGATTTAAGCTGAAAAAAACCAGGATAAATTTATCACCAATTTTCAGAGAGATCAAGAACCCCCCTCCCCCCCAAAAAACCCTAAACGAAATAAACTTGACAATGTTTTGTAGCACACAACTCGGTTTCGTGACTAATGCTAAAATTCACGATCTGTGGTCACGCAGGTTTTCAGCCCTGTCAGGGCCAAGCTCTTGTCAAACATGAAATCTATATAAGCCCATAAACACCCCATATCAAAGCTGTACAGGTGTCCCAGTCAATCCCAGGCAGTAAAAAACTTGTGCTTGCTTTGGTGGCTTGTTTGGTTTCTTTTTAAATTTCGGAATCTTTGCTTAAAGCTTCTACATCTCCCACTGGGCTATTCAGAGCAGCCCTGTGAGATGCTGGGAATAAAAAAAGAATGTTGAATTGGTGCAGTGACACTTCTTGAAGTGTTTCTGGCTTTGATGGGCAGCATGTGCATCCTTGGTGTGATCACAAGGGGGGCAGTTTCACATACCTGTGGACGTGGGTGAAGTCCAAATTTTGGCTTCACCCCCAAAGGGCACTGAGAACTTTTGCACTGCAAAAACTGTTTGTTGTCCTCGAAACGAAAGCAGATGCCTGCTACCTGTTTCTCACAGGGCCCAGTGTGTTAAATATAAACAAAAGTAGTCCCTTTCATTCTTCAAATAGTGAGAAAACTGCTAACGATGCCCCAGAGATCAGGTAACAGGGAACTGTTTTCTCTGCTGTGGTTCAGCCCCATAATCTTGTTCTGAGCTTTAGCAGAGATTGTGGCAGACTCGTGTTTGTCATTATTGACAGTGTCACAGGAAATAAAGAGAGAAAAACTACAGAGAGTTGGGGTAGCTGGTGACGTCTTTGGATCTGCAAACTTCTAAATATTTTTAAAAACCCCAATCTGCTTCTAATTCTTTCAGAACTCTCAAACAGTGAGTGGATGCACTTACTATTTGAACAAATATGACTGCCAACTTGGCAAAATTAAGAATAATATAAATCTGTAGAGATGACCTAAGCAATGCGATTTAAATGAAAACCTATCTTTTCAGGGTTTTTTTTGGTTTTTTTTTCCTGATCAGGTATTTGCTGTCAACTTGGATATACAATATTTGATTTAAATAACTTTTGTCAGAACTGGCAAAAAGAGCAATGAATCTTTCCAACCCCAGATGCCAGAGAGCCTGATCCAGTGCTTAGTGAAGTCATTTGGAGTCTTTAAACTGACTTCAAGAGACTTTGGAGAATCATCTTAATGTTCATTTTCTCTTAAGTAGCTAGCATTCATGGGCAGCGCAAAATATCACTGGGTGGGTGCATAAAATATTGTAAACTATGTAAATATTTCTGTTATTAATTGATTTTTCTGTATTTTCTTCCCATATCATCCTTCTTATTCTCCAAAACTATAATTTCCCAGTAATAATATTTATGATATTGAATGAAACTGAGGGAAGGGTTTGTGAGTGGAGGGTTGATGTGGGAGGAAGGTTCATCAGGAAGATCAAAATATTTCCTTTGATAATTCCGATAAGTCCATGATAAAACTCTTCAGGTTTACAGGAAGATTTTGTTACAGGAAATAAAGTGGGGGCTTTAACTTCTAAGAAAGTGAGGCTGGATTTGCCAAATGTAATTTTTCATTTCCTGGAATTTAACAAAATGTTTATTAGGTAAAGAATGATTTTTGGCATGTATTCATTACAAGAAAGGATTATATTTTTTTTTCTTTTTTTTTTTCTTTTCTTTATTTGGATCAAACTGCTCTTTGGCTTTCTGCTCTTTTGTACTTTGGACACTGAATTAGAAAGGAAACTCTTCATTGAGCTCTCTTTTTTAATGCTTTTGAGCAGAGGAAAAGTATTTTAAAAAAACCCAAACTTCAAAAAAAGAGTTTTATCCTTAATATCAATTTTAGAAATATGATACAATTTTTATAACACTACAGTCTAGGGATGAATTATCATGACAGACAAGCAAATTGGTTCTTGGAAGTTTTTTATTAGAGTGCTTCATGGGCTTTGTGCCTGGGTTGCTCCATCCTTTCATTTTTCTCTTGACTGAATTATGCATCCTATCAAGCTCCACAGATCCCATCACATTCAGGCCACGTTTTCACACCTTTTTACAGGCACCTCGTCCCCTAAGAATGTTTTTATCTCATTTTTGTGAAAGTCTTCCTATGGTATGGAAGCAGAAATACCCCATGACCAGCTGACCTCAGGGAGGAGTGGGGAAGGAAGGAAAACTGCTAGAATGATTATCTTGCAGATCAGGCACCAAAAGCACCCCATCTTTGAAAAAATTCAAAATTGTCAATGCATTTGTTAAAATGGAGGCTGACTTGAGTGTCCTTCCCACAGGAGAAAACAAAAGGCTAAATTACCATGTAAATTATGGGTTTCAAAGATGTATTTACCCTCCACACTGTGTTCAGTCAAGATATTAGGTTAGTTCAGAAGCTGGGTTTGGTATTTCATTCCCAAGTGCCACCAAGCCTCAAAAGTTAAATAAACTCTCTCACTTCATTTTTTCTTGAGATCTGACGTGTATGAGTTTTGCAGGCATGATTTTAGGACATTCAGTTTGCCAGTTCTCAGGGAGGACTTGTATCTCCAAATAAAATTCAGACATAGGTGAGGACATTTTGCTTCTCTCATACAAGCAGTACTTGACAAGTTATGATATCTTTAACATCTGTTTCTCCAGCAGAATGTTGATAGCAACAAGAGAAAAATTATGATCCATGGCCTGTTGAGTATTCTGGAGTTTTGGCAGTGTCAAAATTACCATTTATTTATTTATTTATTTATTTATTTATGCCTAATTGTGGAAGAATTTTATAATAAGGTTATTTTTTTTAACCTGAAAACTCTGGCTTTCAAAGCTCAATTAGCCATAAGTCATATTCTTTCATCTGTAAACTTACAGATGGGTATTTATGTTCAGAATATCTCTGAAGCAGGTTTTTCTTTTGGTTTGGTTTGGTTTGGTTTGGTTTGGTTTGGTTTGGTTTGGTTTGGTTTGGGTAGGTTTTTTTTTCATTTTACTTTAAAATGAAATAACCCTGGTGCCTACATGAATTTGTTGTCTTGAGCTCATTGTCAGAGGGAAGACAAATTTTAAAAAGTGTGAAATAATGCATTAATGAAGAATACCGACTGTGTCATCTTTTCTTATGAGGAAAATGAAAAAGAAAAATTTGCAATACTGACTGAAATTCTTTGTGTCTTCACGGGAGTCCAAAAGCTGACAAATGGGTTACTGAAAAAGGCACACTGTATATCTGAGAAGCAGAGAAAGGGTTTGGTACCAGCTCCATGGGAAACCATACACCAGCAGTGCTGAAGGACCAGATTTGGCTGTACACCACCAAGATTTCTTTTCCCTCAGAAGAAAATTTTCCTCACATAATAATCTTCTGTGTGCAAAATACCAGGTGACTTTTAGGTTAAAACAGAAAAAAAAAATTTTTTTTGTTGTTGTTTTGCTTCTAATTGTGTGGCCTGACAAAAGAGAAGGATGAGATGGATAGGTCCTGTTGTTCTGCCTAATTTTTGGAGGGTTTCTGTGGGCTTTGGGAATGAACTGAAGCCTGGAGGCTCCAACTGTGCTTCACACTGTGATTAGGATTAGGTGGGAGAGGATCTCTTCAGCATAAAGAATGGAGATAAAAGCCAGTATGTTTTCATTTTTTCATTCCAACATACTTTTTGCTAACCAAATCACTCCCTATCTTCATTTTAAAAAATGTAAATATATTTACGAAAATCTTTTGTCTTTAAAAAAAAAAAACCACAACAACAAAAAAATGCTGTCTCCCATCAGGGAAACTATTCAGAAGGAGGAGTTTGACTGGTTCTCTTTATAGTGTGGTTAAATTATTTAAGATAAATTTCAAATAAACCCAGCCAGATGGAGAGATTCTCTCAACTCATTTCTGAGCCCCATTTTGCCATTCATCAATAAAATTTATAAAATTCACAGTTTTACTAGTAAATAAGGTACTAAATGAATTACTGAAAGCCCAAAACAAATGCATCTAATAATTCTAGCAATGGTTTACTTCTAAAAATATTTTATGATGCTTATTTTTTCTGGTGGCAAAACCTGATATAGGTAAACAAAAAGAAAAAAAAAAGCATCTCATATATTTTAATTTTATTCCAGACTGATATTGGAACTTCAGGTAATTTTATATATTTAAATATAGTTATACTAAGATACATGTACATGTGTGTCTGTTTTTTTTTAAAAATAAAGTTAAGTGGTAGAACATGGTGGCAAGATATCAGCCTAAATGTGAGATCCTAGAATAGCAAACCAGGTGTTTCTGTGTATTTCTATCCATAGCCATGCATAAGAGAGATTGATTGCAGTGAAGAAACATACTGTACTTTCAATTTTATAGAGCTTATATAAATTACGAGCAAAAGGGATTCTTAAAGTTATGAAAGGTATTTTGCCTGCATCTTATCAAAGTAAAGGGAATGGTAATATCCAAAGAAACATGTGTAAATGCTTCCACAACATTCATTTCAATTGTCGTGCAATGAAATATCTCTTCCACAACAGCATTTGCTGTCCATTCCAACGTGCTGCAGTTCAAGGGAAAAGATTTATAATCCCTCAGGTATTCTGTTTTAGCTAAGTGCTATACAGAGCTCATTTTATAGCCCAATAATCTGAGTTAGACTTGGATAAGCACGTTTGCTTTGCTTTGCTTTCCCCTTTAGCATTACGGGCTTGATACTCAACTTGTTGGGTTGAGACCCCACACCTGGCCCAGAGCCACCCCCCAGTGAAAACCAGAATCGCTACAGGGCTGCTTTACCAGGTGCCAGCTGGAAGGACTCCTGCAGGACAGCTCATCCAGCCACGGCTCCGCATCCTCCAGGGTCTCCTCCCCTGCTGGGGCAGCTCCTCCTCTCTCCCCTGCTCACCAGTGTGGCAGGAGCTGAGAATTCGGGCAGCTCTGAGCCCGAATTGGGGTGTTAGTGATGCCCTGTTGGGACTACCTAAAAGCAGAGGCCAGAAGGAGCTAAGGAATAAAAATAATATTTCTATATTATAAATAACATACCTATACCTATACCTATACCTATACCTATACATGTAAACATAAACATAAACATAAATATAAATATAAATGAATGTATAAATATAAATATAATAAATTATATATAATATATGATATATTATATATAATATATGATCTATTATATACTGTATTATTTATTATATATTATATGTTATATAGTGTATACTGTATACTATATAATATAGATAATTATATATAATACTATATAATACTATATATATATCATATATCATATATGATATATCATATATGATATATGATATATCATATATATTATACTTATTGAAGGGCCTTCGGGTACATTTTGGGCAGACAAAGCTCCCCAGGGACTACACCCAAAAAATGGACAATGCATCACAGGTTTTCACACTTTTATAAGTTTGGTCCAATAGGCATATTGGGGGTTAATCTTCCAATTACAGCTTCAGGTAATGAAGTCATTTACCTCAGGTTTGCTCCCCCCAACCCACTTTTGGTTCCATCTCTGGGTCCCTGAGACAGTGAGGTGTCCTTGATTCCCAGCCTGGAGAGGAATTGTGTCTGACCAGAATGGGAAATCAGTGTCCAACAATTTATATGGAATTTAGAGTTACAGGCTAAAAAATTGCAGGATTACAAATGTATGAAAAATATAAAAGCAAAAATCATAAGGCATCATTGGTGTCAGGTATTGCTCAGGCACTGCAAGAATTCCCTCTCTCCTGGTGGAAGAGGCTGTGGAGCACAGCTGCTCGTGGCACACAGGAGAGCCCTGCTCTTATCTCAGCATTGTAGAATATCTCAGCTTGCATTTGCTCTCCAGTGCAGCCAGCTGATGCTGCTGCTACCCTTTTAATGAAACATCAAGGTTTATAATTCTCACTGCATCCTCAGGCAGCATGGGAGCTGAACGAGGTGCAGATCAGATCTTACAGACACGTTTCTTTTTGCATGCTGCGGGCCCCTGAACAATTTTAAACATCATGTGGTGTTATTTGTTGGGTTTGTTTGAGGTTTTTTAGGTGTTTTATTTTGTTTTGTTTTCCTGGGTGAATTTAATTTTTGTGTATACCTTTGTGATAATCCCAATAATTGTAAAATTTTGGCTGAAGTCTTCAGAGTTGGAGATATTAGTGGGATGCCTCACAGGAGCTGCAGTAGTGTGAATTTAAACTGCATCTCTGAAAACGGAGACACTTGGAATTAGCTTTCTTTCCTTTTAAGTAAAGCTTAGGTGCAAACAGGCACCTTCCTGGCAGTTAGGTCAGTTTACAGCTTTAGGCACATCTGACAACTTGCTCCCTACTCTAATTTTTTCAGTGCTGTGGGGACAGCTAATTTCTTCTAACAGAAAGCAGAGCTTTACAGTAAAGAGCAAATAATTTGGTTGTTTATTTGCTGAATGAAAGGCTTTGGGCAGTAACTCAGCAATGAAATTTCTCTGCAGCAACAGCTTCACCACTTACTTCAGCTGAGTGGAGCAGTTACCCACACATTGTTTTCCTGATCTAAACTGCGATGAAAATGTCTGACTTCAGCAATGAATCAGTTCTTACCAGTGGGTCCACAAAGCTTTTTCATCACACAGCTGCATTTCCATTATAATGCTGCAAATTACGGGTTGCTCAAAGATGTTGTGACTTGTTGTGATGTCCCAGCAGCCTCTGTCCCACAAAGTAATTATGAAGGCACCAGGAAACTGCATGGCCAGGAATTCCAGAGATCCTTCCCAGGCTGCATGCTTGAGCTGTGCCTGCATCCTCCTGGTTCTGCTTGGCAAAGGGCAAACAGGTACACCAGCACAGTCCTTATCACTTCTCTGCAGTTTCTCTGTTTCCATACATTCCTCCTCCTTCCTTCTTGTTTGCTCTTTCACTGACCGCTTACACCATCCCTGGAACTTTCATTGGTTGCATTGCAGAGAAAATCATATGGTTCCCATTTCGGCAGAATGCTGCTTTACTTAACAGCACTTTTGAAAAGGCTAGATGGGGGAAGGGTGGATGTGAAATCCAAATGGCATTTTGAAAAACTTAAATAATTTGTGTCGGTGACAGCTAGGCAGGTGAATAAATGCAAAGCAAAAAGCTGCTGTTGGAGGAGAAATCTCAGAACAATTTGTACAATTTTTGCATTAGTTTCTACTTTGCTGATAAAGAAGATGGGTTAGTACACAACACCAATTCATCATTTCTGGGTTTACAGATCATTTTGCTTTCTTTTGAACCTACTGTGAGACTGAAATGACTTTTCAGTGTGGGAAGGACACATTTATGCCAGAACAAACAGCATAGGATGAGTGTATGCTAAAAAGCAGACTGTTATGTCCACATGGAAATAGGCTCATAGCTGTCTTTACATGATGATGGACTTCATTAAAAAATAAATTTTACTCCTTCTTTTAATGTACAGGGAAGTAGCTGGGCCAGTTATTAAGATCATTTATTTACCTGCACAACAGGTACATCATGCCATAAACTAGTAAACATGCTTCAATTGCCTTGAAAATACATACCATCCTAAGCTCCCAAGGAGCTTTTGGAAGAGCCATGAACACTCAGATTAAAATGAATTTCAGTTTCAAACTGAAGGACCCTCATCTTAACAGGCAGCACCTGCTCTATTTTTAGAAAAGAATAAAAGAAGCCAGCTCCAGAGCTGCAACATTTTTGTGGAGCCTGTTGTGATATGTAAAAATGTGTGGTTGGATTTCTGAAAATGTTTTAGGCACTGTGCAGAAGGCCTGAAGAGATGTCTTCACATGGCCAGTGTAGGGTTTCCCTGATGGATGTGTCAGTGGTTAAACACAATGGTTGTTTCATCCTAAAAAGCACAGAAAAAAAGACTTTTTAGCCAGCAGGGTGAAAGGGAAAGAACACAGAGCTCCTCCTTGGATGGTCACTGCAGGACATCTTAATCTCCAGCCTTGGTTTCAGTATTGCAGTTATCCACTGTGCATAACATCTGAGCGGAGAGATTATTTGCCTGCAGTGCTCAGAGAGGCAGAGCAGTCCTTTGCAGGTGTAAAATAGCCCCAGGGAAATCGAGTAACGCTATTTAAGTGGTCAGGTAAACAATGGTAGCAACAAGTTCTCATTTCCTTGCACCGGGATAAACCACGGAGAGAGTGGCACTGGACTCTCCTCTTATCAAGAGGCTGGAATTCAATTCCATCTGTTCCTGAGTTGCTGATAGTGAGGGAATTGCACAACCATCTGTGGGGAGGTTGTTATGGGGCTGCCTCCTGAAGAAGGGTTTTCCAGTGTGCTAAGGGCAGATCTTTCTTAACCTTCTTTCCAAGATAGGAGGTTAGGATTAAGCCTCTTTGAATTCCAAGCTTTGGTGCTTAATTTATAAAGAAGAAGGACTTATTTTTCTCACTCTTACATTAATGTGGCTCTCAAGATTTATTCCTAAATTGGTTGCAAGACAAAAGCTGTGAACGAGAACATCAGGAAGTTCAAGTGTGGGTGCTGCACCTGGGTCAGGGCAATCCCAGACATGAAACAGAGAGAATTCATTGAGGGCAGTCCTGTGGAGAAAGACTTTGGGGCTCTTCTGCTGGATATAAAGGTGGACATGAGCCAAAGAGCTGGAGCCCCTATTCCATGAAAACAGGCTGAGACAGCTGGGGTTCATCCTGGAGAAGAAAGGCTGCAGGGAGACCTCACTGCAGCTTTCCAGTGCCTGAAGGGGGTTTATAAAGAGGGGGCAGAGGGATATTTTACCAGCCAGATAGTGTCAGGATGAGGCAAAATGGGTTTAAACCAAAAGAGAAGAGGTTTAGATTAGATTGTTAGGAAGAGTTTTTTTTATTGTGAGGCACTGGAAGAGAACACAGAGAAGCTGGGGATGTCCCATCCCTGGAAGTATTCCAGGAGAGTCTGGATGGGGCCCTGATCAGCCTGGTCTAGTGGAAATGTTCTTGGCCATGGCAAAGGAGATGATGCTTTAATTCATTCCATTCTAAAACCCATTAGCAAACTAGATGGCAGATACACGTTACCAACATTTAGTTTTGGTCTAATTAAGCAGAATTAAGATTAACATTTCAAATCCTCAGCCCTTCAGTGCAATTATGTTTATTTTTAAATTTTGACGTGGGGCCTAGAAGGTGTCTAAAGAGTGGCTTTTGACCTGCCTCCATGTGATTACAAAACCTATGCAGCAGAAAGTGAGGTCAAAGGCATCCAGGAGGCTGCAGAAACAGCTTTAAATGATCCCTTCTTATCCTTCTATGTTCAGGAGAAATTACTCAATGGCCTCAGAGGTAGTCAGTGTAAGTGCATGACAAACATACCTGCAGACAGCATAATTACATTTGATGGTAGTTAAATCAATGAGCATTCTCTGAAGAATGCAAAGGATTAGTGGCAGCCCTGAGTGCTTCCAGAAAGACAAGTACACATCAGGGGAGCTTTCATCACAGCACAGATTAAAGAAATCGGATTTCATTGCTTCTTGTTAATTGTTTTTCCATAACAAACCACGTTGTGTTCAGGAGGGCTGTTGCAGTCCATTTCCTGCATTTGCATGCATGCCATGATCCTGAGGAAAGAAAAACACCTCTTAAAATTAATTATCACTTACTGATATTTCATAAAATTAAATGAAAGCGGATTAAGTGGTGGAATGGAATCTCCATAAAGATTTACTACAAATGCTATGACTGTGGAGGCTAAACTGTGACCATTATATCCCACACCTTCTTCCTTCCTGTTGAGCCATGAAATATCCTTAGCTAGTGCAAGTCAAAAACAGCTCTTTCAACCTCTCTGAAACTTCCACTTCCATTTCACACTGACGTCCAACATGACCTAGAAGCCTCTCCAGAGATGGGTGAGAGCTGAACAAGATGACTGCAAGTCCATTGTATGAAATACTGAAATATCCAGACAGAGAACATGCCTGGTTAGCTTTCCCTGCACAAAGAAAAATAATTTTTGAGTCAGCCTCAGAATTTGCAAAGGAGTCAGTTGGTTTGTTTTCTTACAGTTTTCTTACAATTTTTCAATTAATCCAGTTGTGAGGGTCAAGGTTCTTTTCCTCCTGCTGTCCTCGTCATAGCATGGGTGTCCCCCACCCCAGAATACCTTCTCCTGCTTTTTCCTGGCTCCCTTGTAGCCACAGTCAGTGTCCTGGCTTTCAGGGGATAGATTTGCTTTTGGATTTGTTTTGAGTGTGTTTTTATTTGCTTGGGTGCATTTGTTTGAGCCCAGCTCATGAACGGGAACATTCTGAACATAGTCTTGTTTGCTCTTCTGCTCCCTGAGGACTCTGGAGAGTCTGACTCAAAACCAAGTGAGATAATGTTTCTTCTTCTTCTTCTTCTTTTTTTTTTTTTTTTTTTTTTTTTTTTTTTTTTTTTTTTTTTTTTTCTGTGCTCTCTTTTGGGTTTGGTTTTATTTTGCTCAAAAACTATTGCTCTGGAAAAGAGACAGGTTTGAAACAGCATTGAATGAAGACTTCTGTTTATGGAATTGGTAGGGTATGACAATAAAATCTCTTCCTGAGCCCCTCCTGGGGGTGATGATGGGAGAACCCCATAACCCCATATCCCTGTGCCTATCTGACATGTGGATACCATGGCATATCTTTAGTTGGGAAAACTACACTTGAAAAATTTAGCAGGATCTACAAAATGGCAAAATACACACCAGGAGGATTGATCGTGTCTTCCCTGCAACAGTTCAAGCAAGCTGGTGAATATCAGTGTGGGAAAAATGTGGAGGAACAACAGAAACAATATCTCCATCCCTCAGGAACTCCACAGGAAGTTTTTTTTTGGAAACTGGAAACCATGTGGTGGCAACAAGACTGGGAAGGTGAGCACCATCTAATAGGATCATGTAAGAGATGGTAATTAATCTGATTTTCCCAAGAAGGAAAAAGGCATGTGTAACATCTGAAAGTGAAAAGAGGCCAAGCTGTGTGTCAAAGTCAGAGTTTTAATTTAAATTTAATTTAAATTTTTTGTTGGCCTGAGCAAAACCCACTGCAATATGTGGAAGCTGGAGGGAAGTGGTGCTGGGAAACAATGTGAAAAGCTAAAAAGAGACAGGGAACCATGCTTGACATCTAAAAGGCTTCAGCTCTGTCTCTTGTGGTTTTTTTCCACTCTTCAGGGAAAGCAACCAGTGTTGTCAGGTCCCTAAAGTGAGAGTGACTCCAGTTCCATCCCACTGAAAGCTGTCCCTGTGTCCTAAGTGGCCCACTGAGTTTTCTATGACAGAGTCACCATCAGGCTCCAGAAATGTTTCATCATACAACAAAGGAATCATCCTGCAGGAAACTAAAGCTTGGGAAATAGGAGGGAATAATAAATGCAAGCATAAGGATCAGGAAGAGTACCAGGAAATAGCTGTCCAGAAAAATCATGGAGTGGAGTGGAAAGCATGGATGCACATGGAAATGTTTTCTGGAAAGAAGAAATTGATAACAAAAAATCCAAGGCAATGAACCAGCCAACCAACCAAAAATCCCAAACCAATAATAAAACCCCCAAACCTATAATAAAAACCCCAAACAAACAAAAAACAAAAGCAAACAAAACAAAAACAGACAAGTAAACAAACAAAACCCAGCCCAAAATCCACAGAAAACTAATTGTATGATCATCCAAAGGAATGGTGAATGTTTGCTGCCTTAGATGTTTTTACCTAATCTAAATTTCTGGCTTCTTAAAAAGTTTTATTTTGTTTTGTAGAGAATATTACATCCATCAAGCTCTTAATTCTTTGCATTTCACTTTTTAATCAACTACAATGTTCAATCTCTAGATCAGTAAAAAAAATAAAGCAAGCTATGACAATTATAAAGTTTTTAGAAATGTCTCTCAGCTGACCACACCAGGCTGTCCTCACTGAGGAAATATCAGAGCAGCTCTTAGTCGAGACCTACAGGTGGAAAAGGTTACTTCTTCCTCAGATTTTGTTTGGTTTCTGATTTTTCGGATGTCTTATTCTTGCATCAGATTCCAGAACATGAAATCAGGTCAGAAAAGGCAAGGAAAAATTTTCAAGAAAATGAGTGCAATCTAAATGAATGGAAAGCAATGTCACAGTAGTTTAACATATTGCATGGTAATTCATTAAATACACTGTTTTCCATTTCTGACTGCACTAGGACATTCAGTTTGATTCCAGTGGTATTTGAAGCTGTGGGGAGATAGTGGATTAAGTCTGAATTTTCCCCTGGATGCTAACTTCACCACAAAGAATTGTGAATTTGATCTGCCACAAATGCCATGATACTGTTTTTAAGGCTGTGTGACCTCTTTTACTTCACACTGTCGTACCAGAAACCAGAATGTGACTCAGCTCTTTCAGGCTTGCTAACCCAAAAAATTAAGGTTCATAACTTAGTTCTTTGCCTTCATCTTTTGTGGAAATGATGCAGAATTCATCAGATTTGATTTTCCACTACTGCACATTCAGTGTCATTTGTTGCACCTGTTAAAAACAGGCCTAAAATCCTTGAACTATGGAGTTAAAATCACAACAGTGGAAAGACCAGTGCTGCTCTAAGGCCAGAAAACGAATTTTGGGGAAAAAATGTGATGTTTTTAAGTGTGATTGCTACAACACTGTAAGACTTCAGAAATTCTCAGGAGTGACTGAGAATCTGGTTAAATATTTGAGTGTCAAGCACAGAAAAGCAGGAGCTCTGAACTACAACTGCAAATACCTTTAGCAACATTTCTTTTGTTAATTTAGGTTGAATAGGGAATGAAGGGCAGGATGTAGAAAAACTCTTGACAGTGATCCTGAGGCCTCTGGTTTGGTATCAGTAACAGCGTGCTTGCAAAAACAAAAACAAACAAACAAAGAGAGAAAATTACATGGAGGAGCAATGCACTCTCCCACTCTACTCAAAAAAGCACAAAAACAAATGGCCACTCATCCTGTGGTATAGCAACATACCTCTGAGTGATTAATGAACTTTTTTCAGCATAACAGCCAGAATAAAATAGTTGGGAGGTTCTGGCTTGCCTTGACTCACAGCTGAATATGATTTTTTTTTTTGGCAAAACAACAAAAAATGTTTTGTGTTGACTCAAAACATTACATCAAACTGAAACGAGTCCTCCCCACTCCATTTCTCCTGCAATGTAAAAAAATTGTGAGACTAATTTGAAATGAATCTTGTTTATTAAGACACCAAACCCAAAGTATGCCTGGCTGTGAAAAAAACCCTCAATGGTAGACACAAAACTTAAAATTCAATTTTATGCATCTGAGGACCAAGCCAAGTGACTGGGCAAGTTTCAGTAGCGCCTCATCAACCGAATTTTAAAGTAGTAAAACAAATATGAAACATCACAGGGAAGTTACTTTTATTACTCCCTTCAATTTTTCTATTAAAACAATAAAACTAATAAGAAAAGCATAATAGGAAAGCTTGAAAAGACTTGATTTTGGAGGGTAAAAGCAGAGCTAGTGTTCTACTAAGTCAGTCAACCACATTCTCTGCTCTCTGCAGAGACACAGACAGACATTGGTCAAAACTCTTTATTTCCCCAAACATAAAACCTCCCAAAAATTCCTTTAAAGTATACATTAACTACCTTGCTGTGGGAAAAAAAAAAAAAAAACAACCAAACAACCAAGCAAACAAACAAAAAAACCCCCCAAAAACCCTCAAACTGGTATTTGTTCTGCTGTATAAGATTATTAATGTTAATGTTATCTATTATAGTTTATAGCCCTATGAGGACTTCAGATGCTGGGTCCTTTCCAGCTCAGAGGCACAAGTAGTTTCATTTTGAGGTCCAAAAATGCTTTTTTTTAGCCAAAGTAAAAGAGAGATTTTTTTTTTAAGCAGGGGGGACACACACTGCACAATGGTAGACAAGAAGGAAAGACACATGGTCAAAAAAATCACTTCAGATAATTTGAAAGACCTGTGAAAAACTACAGCATTTGATGACTGCTCAAGTGCTTCATTTGGGTTTATTTTTGACTTTCTGGCTGTTCCCATTCCAGTGCCAATTTAAGCTCTTGCACTGATGACCATGATTGCAGGATTGGATAATGTCTGTGGACCAGTGATGGTGTGGTAGAGACATTGAGAAAGGGAAAATGTTGTACCAACAATAACAAGAATTACTGCACCTAGCAAAATATTCCTTATTCTTAAAGTTAAGGAATGAACTTCTTTTTTGCTATTTCATTAAGAACATTGAATTTCTCAGGTAACTGGATTATTGCTGCTTAAATTTATTGTCTCATTTGCAAAGACATTGATTGATTTTTTCTTTTAAATTCTCTTTTATCCACATCTAGCTTTTGTGTATCATTCAATAATTTTTTCTTTTTTTTTTCTGCTATTAATTCTATATAAGTGTCACCTACAAAAGGAAAAAACTCAAGTTTAAAACCCGAAATAAGCTAAATGCCCAATTTTAGACAATTTCCATTGCTATTTTAAATACAGTGCCCAGATATCATGAATTGGTTTAATGTCAGTCATTCTGCTATTTTGGCAGTTAATTTTTTTGCTTGAAAATTAAAGTCCTGCTCAACTTTGAGTGTTTACTAGAATGTTCTACTCTCTGCTAGAACATTTTGATCTCTGAAGCTCTTCACAAATTGTCCTGTATTTCTGTCAGTGCTTCAGATCTTTCTGAAGAATTCTTCCTGAAGTTCTTGCTTGTTTTTGCAGGAGCAGTAAGCTCGTGTCCCTTTGTCCTGTATAATTAATGCAACCAAAATAGGGTTTGTCTTCTTCATTGGGTGCTTTGGTGCAAATCTTTGCACCTAAAAATTGTCACTAGAACAAGGCAAACAATCAGAAATCACTTCCTTCTGCTCTAATTGATACTTCCCTGGGATGTATTAACTGCTCTGAGTATTTGGAAAAACCAGAAATTAATGCTTCTGAAAAATCTCATACATTGTCGCTTTTTTTATAAATAAGATGCAAATTTGTCATCATTGGCGAAAAAGAGGAATAAAGGGAACATGTTAAAACAACATATCTGTTAATTTTTCTTGGAAGACATGTTCTTAAGCTTGAACCAGGAACCATGTACACCACTATCTGCACTATAATAATGACTATTATTTTTAATAATAAGCATATAAGCATAAAATGAGTATATTGGGACACTTGACTTTACAATGAGATCTCTGTTTAGTTGTGGTTACTACTCTAATAAGCCATTTTGTTCTGTATAACTGTAAATGCCTTACAGAAGAGATTAAAAATTCCATGAGTGCATTGGGGTTTTTTCCAAATCTGTTTGGGAAAGATGTGATTTTAATCATCATATCTTCTGCAAAAGCTCAGATAAGAAAATTATTTCTTGGGTTTGTTTTTGGTTTTTTTGGTTTGTTTTTTGTTTTTTTGGTTTGGTTGTTTTTTTAATCTATGTAAATATGTTTTCAATAAACCTATTAACTAACAAAGAAAAAAAAAACCCATTCTATTGTTGATCTGTGTTAAAAGCAGGTCAGTTCTCAACAAATATATGCTTGTTTTAAACTGAGCCCAGTTTGGCTGTGAGCTGCAAATGCCACGTGTTGGATGTGTTTTGCATGATGTGGATACAAAAACAGAAGTAGCAATTAAAGCTTGAGGTACTTCCAATTTTTACTTTATATATTTGTGACCTGCAGAACTGCCATTGATACCCATGAACAAGGCCACAGTTGGTGCTTTCAATTCATAATTGACTGGAAGTGTAAGGGTTATTCAGTGAGCATCCTTCTGGGCAAGAGTGCTTTGTGATGCTGAAATTTTTGGTGCTGATGTTTTAAATCCAGATATTTTGACTGTTCATTTCATAACGGGCTCAAAGCACCTTTGTGATGCCCAGGGCTAAGCAGAGTTTGGGCATCCCAGCTGAGGAGAAAAACAGTTGCTGTGCTTGGCTTCCAACAGGCAAAAGGAATATAAAGATGTGAAAATGACACAGGCAAATACAATTCACAATTCACAGCAAATTAAAGGAAAGGAGAAATTCAGAGCTGGGAGGTGTTCAGCTTTTGAGAAATATTGGTTGTTTAGCAGAGATCAGTCAGAGACTTGCTGCTGTACCACTCTATTAAACCATTTATTTTGGCAAATCTGATGCCTGAGATTTCTATGGGAAACCTGTGGTTGAGCCTGGAGAAGGAAGAAGCGGTGACCCCTGGAATGGTGTGAGAATGTTCATGCAGTATCTTTTCCTTTAATATGCATTCAATCTTTCATGCAAATCATTAACCACGGCCTGAAGCTGGAATTTTTCCAACTGTAATTTTACAAACTTTAAATTTTGCAAACATTTACAGCATGCATGATCTGTTCGTGCAGCCAAGAGAAGGATCAGAGAAGAGCTGTGGGACAAGGCTTCCAAAAATAGCCAGGGTGGGTGACTGTGTGCACAGAGCCAGGCATCAGCTTTGCTGCTACCAAAAGCAACTTTGTACTAAATACAAAAAAACCCTGCAATTTCTCTGGTATTGGAGACCTTGCAGATCAGTCCAAGGAATTACCTGTGATCTTAGATATAGGTGATCCTTCCTCTGGGAAGGAAAAAATAAGGGGGTGACCTGTTAACTGTTGCTCTCCATAGTCTCAGTTTTCCTTAGATCTCAATCAGGTTTTCTATGTGAAAGACTTAATAGGAAAAACCAAACCAAAACTAACAAACAGAAGGAAAAGAACCAAAGAACTACAAAAAAAAAAAAAAAAAAGAGGACAGAGAAGGAAAGGGAATACATTTCCTTTTTTTTTTTTTTTTTGGTGAAGAAAAACGGGATGAATTTTAAAAAAATCAAAAGAAAAGGAAAAAAAAAAAAAAAGAAAAAAAAGATGATTGGACAAAACCAAATATCTTTATTAGAACCATCCTCTGCCAGAACTGCACTTTAAAGCACCTGGATCATCTTTGTTCTCACAATATGATTACATGACTTTTTAATTTCCAGTTAACTCAGTGAATGGAAACATCTTATTGGGATGAAGCCAGACAGACTGCCACAGGATGTTCCTCATCATTCCTAGGAAAAAGACCTCTGCATTTCTGCTGCACGCTGTTTGAGTTGGCAGCTGGCTGTGCCCACACAAACCAATCCACAGGGGTATTCCAGCATGTGCATGAGATAAAAACCCTGCTGTGAAAGCCTGCCAGGAGCAGGGTGATAAAAACCATCTGCTCCTGCAAGTGCTCCTTCCCTGAGTGCACTCAGCAAAGCTTCAGATGTTGCTCCTGTGGTGGGGGCTGGTTGGAGGAGCAGCAAAGGGGGCATTTTGTGTCTTGGTAGGGCATAAAATGAAAACTTAGAGGCGTAACCATGTGTGAAAGCAGGCGGTGGGAGTGTGCAAAGCAGAGCCAGATCCTTCTCAGCCGTGCCCAGGGAAGGACGGCAGGCAGAGGGCACCAACTGGAACCCAGAAAATTCCACACGAGTGCAAAAACACCTGGCCACCCAGCTGGACACAGGACAGAGAGGCTCCATCCTTGGAGATTCTCATCCAAAACCCACCTGAGCACGGCCCTGGTGGGACCAGGGGGCTGTGGATGATGGCCTGAGATTGCCACATCCAGAGGTTCCCTTGTACTGCCTCTCTGGAATTTACAGGATGCCAGGGCCATGCTTTGAGTGCTCTGCACCTCTCTGAAAGCAGCAGAAATCAGAAATTGTGCTGTTTGCAACGCATTTTTGGGTCAGTTTCTGAGGGCTCTTCATGCAAAGTCAAGAGCTCTGAAACTGAGCTGTAAAGTCCAGTTCCTCTTCTGTTTTTAAACAAGTTGTCTTCAGATTTCAGGTTAGTCCAGATGCTTCCAGTGCCAGAATCACACTCTGCCCCACCAGAAATTGCGTCTGCATTCCTCCTCCTTTCTGAAAATGTCAAGATTTAACAATGCAGGCATAGCAATCATAACTGTGGAATGCATTACTCTTAGTGTTGTTATTATTATTACTATTTTAGTAGCACCTTGTTTAGCAGAAGATTCTTCTGCAGACTTCCTCCCCTTTATTTTTCTTTTTCTTTTTATTTTCCTTCTTTTTTTCATTTCTTTTTCTTTTTATTTTTATTTTTATTTTCCTTTTTCTTTTTCTTTGTCTAAAGGCAGGTTGAATAGAAATACCACAAAATGCACAAAATATTTGTTAGACTAGGGAGAAAAAAAATCAAACAGCAATATATCGTAGGAATTTTTTTGACAGTATTCCGTTTTCATGTAGCTATTCATTATTTAAAAAACAATGAATGGCACTTTTATAATGTGTATTAATAATCTGGACATGTATATAGTTTCTTCTGTGAATTTCACATACTTAGAAGAGTAAAATGCTGACCAAAGGTGAAGAAATAACACTAGTCTAAGCAAATAAAATCCAGATGATGTTGCCATATTTCTCCTTTTTTTTTCCTTTTGTTTTTTATATTTCTACCAACTTTTACAATTTTGAAAGGTACAGCTGCAGAGGTAATGACTGACAGAAAGCCCAGGTTTGGACTGTTTGAAACATGTATATGCATCTGAAAATATGTATTGTTATCTCAGCTGAGCCTACACGCATTTTTGTGGCTGAGACAAGACCTATCTACTGTAGGTATTTTGTAAGGCACTGAAGCCAGTTTCAAGACAATGAAATAATTTCAACATGAACAAGTATCTGCTAGATTTCAGGTGTTAAGAATGTCCTCCTGCATCAGAGCAGTGGATGCTCTTATCAGGATTCCTTGTTGCATTTCTCAAACAAGCCTCAGACGTTTCCCATCCTCATGCTCTCACAAGGTATTTGACCCATAGCCAAGACTTCCAGGGAGAGCAGCATCCTACCAAGCTTTAAAATGTTTCAGGATGAGCTGACCCACTCACAGACATGCTGGTGTCAGTTTTGGAGGGATGGGCTCCCTACACACAGAGCACAAAGTGGGCAGGGGAGATGTCTGATCTCAGCCTTGCACTGGAAGCCTTCAGTGGGACCAAAAATTTCTTTACAGCTGATCATTCCAGTACTGGGAAAAACTTGGCCTTTTTTTTTTTTTCTTTCTGTGTATCCTGGAAATAAGGTGGAATATTTGGAGGGTTTATCATATTTCCTGTAGAGAAGTGCTAAGAAATATTCCTTTGCTAGAAGATTCAAGTCAGCTTTATCAGTGAGTGTGTAGCAGAAATTATTACAGTTTTGGCTGGACTGAAATTCTTTCTTGGCTATTTAATCATCTAAAATGTATAAATCTAACCTGATTTATTGCTGGGTAGTGGTTCAGGTTTTCTTCATTTGAGAATTTCCATCCAAAGCAAGCCCCAGAGCTAAAACTTTGATAATGGACTGGGAATATGCAACTCTCAGGCTGTAATGCTGAGCACATTGGGAAATCACTGCTTTCTGGCAAGTCCCTCTGTGCCTTTTTGCAAATTTCTCAGAGCTGTGAAGTGCAGGAAGAGCAGAGGTCTGGTCCCTGTGAGTTGGAGCATTAACTGATGCACAGTTTCTATTTCCATTGACTTTGGGAGGATTGCCCCAAACCCAAAAAGATTTAGGAGTCCCTGTTGCCCATTATCAAGTCACTTCTACAGCAATGAAAAGCAGGCCAATTAGAGACATAAGACAGACAATGGCATTGCTAGAGCTATTACTTTTGTCCCCTACTATGGTAACGTAAATCACTGAAATTATGTAAATTATTATTATTATTCCTTATTATTCAAATAATTTGGTGCTTAAAAATCACCATCAATCCAATTCCCACAATTTCCCTTTCTGCTTTCTTTGCCTCACTTAAAGATCCCAGCTGAAGTGTTCACACTGTTTTTTCATTTGCAGTCTATTTCTTTGGCTGGACTTCTTATGTCCTATGACTGCACAGCAGGAAGATTCAGGATTGGCCTCAGACTTGTGCTCTACCATGTATTGAGTGGGTTCTTTCTTATGAAAGCACATGAAATAACATCTTAGCTTAAAAAAAAAAAAATGGTGGGAGGAGTCATAAGTTAAATTTAAGCAGATGCAGTGTGGACTTCCCTGGACATGTAAACTGCTTTCCTTTTAAGAAATAACAAATAAGAGGGGAACTGGGTTAACTGGAATTTCTCCTAGTGACATTGTTATCATTGTTGAACACAAGACAGCAACTTGCCTTTCAGAGTGGTGTCACCCTTGGCAGAAATCCCTGCCTGACTTTCCTGGTAGAGAGAAACCTCCAATCCTTTCCTGGAACCTAAGCACAAGCACAACACCCTCCCACCCTCTCCCACATTTATTCTCTGCCTCCTTCCTCCACCCACCTTCCGCATCCCCAATTTTCCACACTCCAGCCCTGAACCACAGACGGATTCTGTTTTCCAAGTGGGTTTTGATATGTGTTGCACAAACCAAGCTGACAAAGTGGTAGGCTTAGGTAATTGAATAATCAGATGGATGGTGGATGATGGCCTGAGATTACCACATCCACTGACATCACCTGTCTGGATTAGGTGGGGCCCAAGAATCACTTCTTGTTCTTATGAAATATTGTGATTATCTGATTAGTGACACGAGGTAAATAACTGGAGTGCAAACAGTAGTAACTGGCAGGCCTAGAAAAGAAATCATGCTTGAACTGAGTTCTGAGATGTGGTTTCATTTTAGTTTTCAGACTGAGCACAATGTTTTAACAAAATGAGTGGTTTCATTGCTGTTTCCTCTCTGTTTTAAGAAGCAGCATCACAATCATGCCCCCAGACAAAGAAATTCAGTTTCTAGTGGGCTTTTTGGGGGGGGGAGTTGTGTTTGTTTAGGATATTTTGGCCAAAATCAAGGGTTTGATTAAGCAAATAAAATAAGCTATTAAAATAAAACTGCTTTTTCCCTTGGTCCTGCTGCTGTGATTTACTAGTTGTTTGCTTTCCCCCAATCCTGCCACTTTTCCAGCAGGGCTGGGCTTTGCTCTCCAGATATTCAGGATTCCTAGCAGATCACACATGAAAGTTCCCAATCCAGGCTGCAGTGCAGAAGGGAGCAGAAGGAGGCTGGGGACATCACAGCCACATTCCCAGCCAAAATATTTGTGCTTTGGCCAAAGTGGTCACGCTCTGGGCTCCTCTGCAGCAAGTCAGAGATTTTTCTAGGCAAAGAATCAGTGGCCTAGGTCCAGCCCTGCAATTACATTTGTGCTTCACTTCATGCACAGTGAGATGCCTGTAAGCTCCAGGGCTTGAAATTAATTATGTGCAAAACTGTTTGTGTTTGGGAGGATAGAGTCTGTCACAATGGGGAAAATTAATTGTAGGTAGGAGAAGCCTTAGAAACTTCCAGATCCACCCATATGATAACAAATCACAGGCATTAGCTGTGAATTCTGCATGTCATTGCAGCAAGAGGAGAAGACATTATTCAGATTGTGGTCACTTGAAAAATCGTGCCAGAGCTTTCAATAAAGCTAAGTGTCTGTCCAGAGACTATCATTATGGTAAACAGTACAAAATTGGACAGCTACAATGCTTCATTCCTTTCCTATGTCACAGCCACTTGATCCTTGCCAATAAATGTGTTTTCCTTTTTTCATGATCTTATATTGCTGAGCCTCAAACTGGAAGCCTCTTCCCCCCGCATTTCAGCACGTAGAGTTTATTTCATCAGATAATTCCGTGAGCTGGCCAAGTGTGATGAATTTCAGGTATTACAATGCCTAATGGGCCTGGGGAGAGATGGAGTAACTTGCCAGGTACATAAAGAGTCAAGAGATGGAGGGAGGAGAAAACTCTTGAAAGGAGGGAGTAGCTTTTGCAGCCTTGTTACAGCATCTGTTGTCACGACGCCTCTTTCCATGCTTCCTAGTCCTGGGCAGGTTAGGAAACAAGAAGAACAATAGCAAAATGCTTCCTCCCACCTTTGTTTCCTGTGTTTTGGGATCAAAGTAACGTCCTGAGTCATTGGTGTCTCCAGACTGAGGAAGACTCCTGATCTACTCAGTTTAAAGGAGAGGTTCTTAGTTTAGTCCACAGTTGAAAGCAATTTGCTAAATTTTTTGAGCACCTCCTTAATTCCAAAACAATCTTGTTATTTTAATGAGGGAGGCAGTGCCCACTAATGATAAAATGGAACAACCATCCTTGAAGCACTTGCCCTCTTTCATAGAGAGTGTCAGCAGTTGGTTTGCTGTCACATGAAGCTTTGTCCTGGCCCCCATCTCCTGCTGCCAGTGCAAAGGTGCAGCTGTTCTGCAAAATCTTAAAAGAATCCCCAGGGCTCCTCCAAAATTAATACCTTTCACATCTTCCACTGAAATTTGTAAATGGAATGCAAATGGGTAGTAATTTGATGAAAGAACTGAAGAACTTTCACAACTTCCACTGGAGAAACATTCATTTGAGTCATCTCCACATGATCAGTTATATGTCACCAGTGACAACCATAAAATAAAACAGGTGCAAGGTGCAAAATCTAGTCCTAGGCTGAAATTATTCAGGCAAAATACTGAACTAAATCTGATGTAGTGATTAAGAAATTGGCAGCTGCTTTCTAGATAGAATTTTGTCAGAGAATGTCAGGGAGTGGAGGTGGAAAAACCCTTTTGTTTCTGGGTTTTAGTTCAGTGTCTTTATTGCTTGTGAATTATCAGTATCAACCTCACTTCTGTGTTATATTTTGCTGTCAGATTTAGTAACTTCGACAAGAGAAGAAAAGGTTTTGGAAGACAAGCCATTAAAGGGACTAGTAGTCACTTTCTTTAAATGATAGGACTCAGCCAGAAAAGAGGTATCCATGAACCTTAGAGACTAGTACACTCATCTTGTTTCTCAGATTATATGTAGAAGAAAATATATTCCTCCAATTTTTTATTTTCTTTTTCACTGAAAGAGATGAAAAAAAAAGCAAAGCTCAGAGAACAGCTAAATTAGCTGAAATTAGTTTGTCTTGCAATAGACCAGTGATTTGCTCAAGGGTTGAACCTCCTAATGATTATATTTTTTAATGAAACAATCCAGCATCCAAGGTTCTTGTAGCACAAGTCTGTTTAATCTCACATTTGCTTTAATTTGGACAAAACTTTGAAGGCTTGGAGACAAAGGTATGGAAAACTAAGCCAAAGAGAGGAAGAAGGACATTTTTATGAAGTACATGCATAAAACATATATGTTTTTATGCATCCATAATTGAGCTTTAAAAGCAGAATGGGTTTGATCCACTCTCCTTCATATTCTGTGCATTTGCATTTAATATATAGGTCTTTCCCTGGCTAAATCAGAAAATTATGCTATCCACCAAAAAGCAAAAATAAAGCCACGACTATTTTTAGTACTTTAAGGTACTAAACCCATGGATGTAATTTTGTTTCATGCATGGAAAGTGAAAACATGTTTTGCATTAATTGCCTGCCCTAATGAGCTTCTCTGACTGCTGGGATTTGTTGGGTCAGAGCTGTGCTTCTGATGCTAAAGGAAGGGATTCCCAAAGGAATTTCAGGTGCTCTTTCACAGGGAATCTGATTTTTGGGTTTGTACCTTCAGCTTCACTAAAGTGGAGGTAAAAAACCCTCTCAGTTAAAAGGACGCCAGTGCAGCTGTTCAGTGAATTGTGCAGATGTCAATGAAATCACAACTCAGGGCACAATCATCACCAAACTTCTTCAGAATCATTTTTATGCTGCCTGAATGTGTTTGTATTTTTATCTCATCAATACAGCAGCAAATAACCACAGTAGTCAGCAGAGATCTTTGCAGAGCAGCAATTTCTGTTCCATAGAAAATCCATGTGAGAAAGATAAAGCAGGGTACTGAATATATTTTAAAATCTCTTCCTAAGTTTTATTATTAGGAATAAACAAAATTTTTAAAATAATATTATGCATTTTAATGGATTCTCAAGAATTCCTCTGGAAACATAATTACAATATGAGGAAAAGAACTTCCATATATGAAATTTTTTCTAAGACTGAGGGTGAAATACTTCTAGAAATAATGATTATCCACAAAAAGGTGAAAACCAGGGTCTGATTAGGATATTTTCTTAAATATTGTTAAATTTCATGCAGGCTTAGACCTTGCAAAAAACTTCCATGCCTGCTTGTGGCTGTAAAGCTGATTGCATGAGTGCAGGTGGAAAGTGAACACAGAAGATATGGGAACAAAGCAACTTTGTGGGGCGGGAGGGAGAAAATAAATCAGAATTACCATTTTATTAAATTTCTTGCTCAGGGAAACTAAAAGGAATTTTGATCAATTCTGTCAGTTTAATGTGTTTTCTTAGCTGAAAAGCAGAATAGTGGTGTAAAGGATTGAATTACTGTGTCTGGATTGATCAGTAACTCTTGGTTTCTCTTCCAAGGTCTTTCAGATTGCCTAAACTAGTCACAGCATGGTGTGGGCCATTCACTTGAGAACTGGACTTGATGATCCTTCTGGGCCCCTTTCAACTTCCAACCTGGAACATTCTTTGATTCAGAGACTAAAGTGGAGCAGCACAGCAACCTTTTGTGCTGAAACAGAAAGTACATCACACTGCACTGGAACCACACCATCACTATAAAGAATTGAGACTGGAAAATCACAGCCATGCAGGACCAAGCCCCTTCTTCTCCTTCAAAAGCAGATGAACTCCTCCCTGGAGAACTTGAGAGGGAGGAGGAATGAACCTGGATCTCCTTGCCCTGTCCCAGCCTCATCCGACATCCTGGCTCATCCTCCCCTGCACTCAGAGCTGGGCACAGGATGGGCGAGGGTTCTGTGAATATTCCTCTGGCAAAAGTATTTCCATGCCATAATCCTCAGGTCACAGAATGGAGGATTTCCCTGAAAAGCCTGCTGCTGCCAGCACAGCCACAGAGGGGACTGGTCCTGACTTGTGCAATCAAAAGGGAATTGAAAGAAAACTGGACCTGGCAACTCAAGCATGTGCCTGGCTACACCACCAATACAACATCCAGTCAGAGGTGATTAATATTACACTGGATGGCGTTTTTTTTTTTTACATTTAATTGAAAGTTGAACAATCCCCTTAAACCTCCTGACTAAGAAATCAGAGGCCTTTTCAAGCAAATTGTTACCACACTGCTTTCTCCTCTTTGAAAGTCCATATGGACAGATAAACTGAGAATAGAACAACCACATCTGACTTAAAGCCCAACATACAAATTATTACCACTGTGATCATCTCATTTCCCCTGGACTAGCATTAGGCCAGGAGCCAGGCTCTTTGAAAACTCTGTTTAAGTTAAAGGCTGAACTGAGCTGGAGAAGAAACCAAGTCTGAAGCAGCATGTGTCTGAAATAGTAAATATAGGGTTATATATAAATCTTCACTCTGTAAGGTCTTGGGCACACTTAGTGTTTAGATTTTTCTGTGGCTTGAGGTCTGGAATAAAATCAAGTCCTCATACTATTGCATACAGAAGAGATGGATGGCTCTTTCCTGTCCAAGCAAACAAGTGAATTCAAGAAAGAATGAGCAGGAAGGGGAAAAACTGACTTTCCTTGAGTTTGTTGGGAGAGCAAGTCCTGCATCTCTCAGCCTGGCACCAGAGCCACATCCTGAGCAGCAGAAACCTGGACAAGAAGGTTTTTCTCTTTTCCTGTGGCCTCCTTTTTCCTGGAAAGAAGGAATTCAGGAAGGCCAAGCACAAACATTTAGCTGGAAGGTTCGTGAGGAGCAGGCAAGATGAAGCTGTTATGCAGGATGGGATTAAGGGGCCACAAAAAAAGGTGGAAGAGCACTTGGATCAGAAGCCTCAAATGCAGCAGCACTCCCAATGCCACGGAGGGGATGCACCTCTCAGCATTTCTAGCAGTGGTTCCTCTTCACCTTAGATGTATCTCTGCAGAGGACAGGAGGTTGAATTCTAGGTGCATGCAAGAAGAAGGTAAAAAATTCTGAGACCAAATGGAGATGTCACAAGAAGTTGAGCAAACAGATTTATTTCCCCTGAAAGGGGCTGCATATCTCCACCTCCATCTCCTTCACTGTGAATTTCTCTTCTGCCTCTTTTCATTTTCAATCCTTTAAGATAATAGAGGTCAAACTTTGGGCTCTTCCATAGCACAGGACCAAACACACATGTAGGACTTCATTATCTGATGGACTATTAAATTAACTTCAAATTTTGGTTTTGTTTTCATTTTCTTTTGTTTTTCAGTAGTAGCCACATGACTTCTGTCATCACCTTTGAGAGTGAATGAGTCCTCTAGAGGCTACTACATGAAACATGACCCAAAGTTAAGATTTATCAAGTAGAAAAGTCCTCATCCCATAATGACTTCTGTACAGGGCAGATCCAAGCAGTCATTTCTGTAGCATGTGGTCTCAGGAAGTACAGGCATTTTTTGTCTAAACTGTCCTTATATATAATGAAATTTTTGGGGAAAAAAAAAAAGGAATGTTCAGTTTTTAGCAGTGCATGGAACTTATTTTTATTTGTGGAAAAACAAATAAGGAAGAACAAAGTAAGTCATATCCTCACCCTCTGTTAGGTCCAATCGCTGCAAGAAAAATTGGTTGCTTGTTGCAGCTGATTATAACATCTTGTGAACATACTGCTTGCTTGTTTTGGCAGTGAGCCCATGAGTGCAGAATTTAGATCAGCTCCTCACATCAGATTCAAGGCTACAAAGAGGGGAAGGGAAAAAAAAACAGCCAAAGAAAGAAGGTGAAGGGTTGTTATCATCGCTAAGTGTTTTTTTCTGGAGATCAATAGCTAGAAGAACTTTGTCTTTTCATTTGCTTTCAAATGGTCATGTATTTCTTCTGATATCTGTTTCTTTCTTTTTTCTTTTTTTCATTTTTTTTGGTTCTTTTGTAGTTTGTTTGTGAACATGTCCTGATATTTGGTATCTAGCCTGTACCATGTCAGCTGGGAATGCTTTGATGGGAATATGTGTAGAGCACCATATATTTCTTTCTTTAAATGAGCTGAGGCATGCTCCCAGCATTCTTGGGAGAGTATTTCTGGACTGGTGTTTTACTGAAACCCCCACACAACTGGCTTGGGATTTTTTTGGAGTTGGTGCTGCCGTCAGCAATACTGCTCAGTGAATGAGTCACAAAAAGTCAAAACAAAAGAGGTGTGAATGTACAAAAAGGATGCTGATTTGAAAGTGTGAATGAGCAAACCTGAGGCAGATCTCTCGGCCTGCAGACCTGGAGGCTATTCCACTTCCACATCGTTGTTACCTTTAAATACATGCTGCTTCAATTTTCATTAAAATCCCAATGGTCAGCACTCAGGAATCTTCTCTTGTCAGGCCAGCCTAGTTCCAGATATTTATTCATCACACATTTATTACAACAGACAAGTCTGAAGCAGTTACCCAGCACAACAATATTTCTCTGGGCTTTTTTTCTTTTTTTTCCCCCATAACAAATTAAATATATTAATCTTTGCTTATAAAAAAATATTTCTGATGGCTCTTGTTGGGAAACATTCCTTTTCCTGAACAGCCCCATCTGTTCCTTTCGTGTTGCCCTGCCTGGCTGGGCTCTCCCGTGGTGAGCAGAGCAGATGAGCACCGGGGATTGTGAAATTTGGTCACTGCTGGTGCAAACACCTCTGGGGATTGCCAGGCACAGCCCAGAGCAGGTTCCAGGGGCTGGCACCTGCAGAGCCCACGCGGAGCCAGTGCCAAAACAGCACCCAGGGCATGTCAGGGATTGCTCCTCTCCAGAGAAAAGTGCTGGGAGCAGTGATCTTGTGCTGCTGGAAGCTCCTCACCTGCCTCCAGGAATGCTTAATTTGCTCCAAGGCCTTTGGAGGCTTCCCTCTCCCCAAGGTGCTGGAGAATGGGCTAATTAACACCTTCCAAACTGCTATCTCTCGTGGGTATCCAAGCTCTGGGAAGACAGACAGTAATTCACCAGCACTCTGCCTCTCTGAGTGTGATGCACCAACCTCTGTGCAGAGCTTCCAGCCAGCTCCTGGGCAGTCGGGATTGCTGCTGCTCAGGTATTTGCTGTGCAGATTGCATCAGTCAGAATGCTCCCTCTATATCTAATTATTATTCTTCCCTTATCACCTACCAAGAATGCCAGTTAGTATAAGGAGTAGAATATGAAGGGATAAGATCTCTGAGTGAGCAGTTTCCCAGCAATTAATACCAGGCAAATTGCCATCTGTCAAACACCTGTTGGTTTCCTGGTAATAAACTGGGGAATATCTGAGATACATGGCAAAGGAACAGAGAAATAAAAGGGTAAAACAGAGGGAATATGCATGCAGGTCATGTTGCAACATGGAAGAGAGACTTAAGGGGCAAAAGGAAATTAACTTTTCAGGGTTGGAACCTGGTGACTTCCAGAAAACTCTGGGTTGGTTGGTCTGGCACGTAGGTTTCCTCGTTTTCACACATTGTGTGAATTTGAAAAGACTGAGTCAAAGGCTTGGATTATTTGGATTAAACTCATACTTGTCCATGTTCAGGCAAGGACGGTGTCACAGATGGGACCCATCCTATTGCTGCATCGCAGTGTCCAAAATAAATATTTACTCTAAGCTAAGAAGGCATCTGAGGATGTGTTTCAGCATCTCATTAGTGCCTGCTCCTATCAAACCAAGGTGCTTGCCAATGAGCAGGGCAGATGAATGCTTCAGACAGACCAATTTTTTTTTTTTAATCTCTTAGCCCAGTGGTCATTCCATAAAAAACATGTAGTCTTTGACCACCAGCCTCAGCAGGAAGGTACAGAGCAGAGGATCAGAGGTTGTTTTTGTTTTCCCTTTCCTTATCTTTGAGGGTTTCCACCTTGCCCACGATGACTTTGGCATCACATGAGGCTACCTGATGTTTGGCAGGTGTGCACTGAGGCACCATCCCTCACAGAAAGACAGGAAGATGAAGAATATGTGGTCTTATCATGGAATCAAAGAGCACCTTGAGTTGGAAGGGGCCATAGAGATCACCCAGTTCCAGCCATGGACACTAGATCATGATGTGCTGTGACCTGAGCACTGCCAATGATGGAGCCTGACCATGTTTTGCTTTCTTTCAAGTTTCCTCTCAGCCACAAGTGGCTGGAGAATTCCTCTGCTGATTTCAGTCACCTGTTTTAACTGCTGATCCTGCCTTCTTGACACTGCTTTTGAGGTGCTTTCTCATTAGGAAGTTTTCCAGCACTTCCCTAACCCAGCTGTGACTCTCTGTTAGGCAAGCATAAATCAATTTCTGACGATATAAGTTACTGCCTGCCCTGGGCTGCAGTCAGAATTAACTAGGACAATGAAGCAGGAGTATTTTGCATTCAAGCACCACATGCTCCTGGCCAGTGATGGATGATCTCTCTGAGCCAAGGTCTGTAGCCAAGGCAACTCTTTAGCATAACACTCAATTATCCATCACGTAGGCAGTGCTCCTAAAGGAGGGGCAGGGACCTGCGCTCTTCTTTGAGGACTCATCTATCAACCTCACCAACAAAGAGGCTTAACCTGAACGTGTCAAACAGGTCTCAGTATGCACCCCAAGCCTCTTAAAGAAATATTTACTCTAAGAGGTGATTCACTGCATTCTGCCCTAGAAATTGGTGGATAACCGTGACAAGCAGCTCTAACTACCAAAAAATCAGTCATGGGTGCTTGATAGATGGGAATTGTCCAAACAGAGCAGGAAGAGCTGCAGAGCCCTCTTGTAAACCAGAGGTTAATCAGCCTAATCAAACTAACTGGGGAAAGCTCATTTGACTCTTTTTAGCTCTGCTTTTTTTTTTTTTTTTTTCATATCCAATGTCAAACATCTCAGGTCTGTATGAAGGAGGCAGCAGCATCCAAGCTTGTCTTTTTTGCTGAGTGGCAGCAGTACCTTCTGGCTGTGTGTCAGATGGGGATGGATGCCTCCATCTGCTCCTCACACCACAACCCTTTGCCAAACTCAGACCACAAAACAGTATTAGAATTTCGTGGTGATGAGGAGCCATCCATCTGTTTCATACACAGTCCATCCTGCCTCTAGAAACTACTTCACACCCTCTCCCCTTTGCCACATTGCTTCCCAAACAGTATTTTTTATGCTAGAGCATAATCAGTAGGTGAGCAGTGGAAAGTGCTCTTCATGGTACACCCAAGGGTGGAGGAGAGTGCTTGCTTGAAGGCTATTTTTATCCCTCAGAAATATTTAAACTAGTGTACAAAGCATAGTTAGTCTCATGCCTTTCCTAGAAGTTCTTGGCTTTTTTGATTAACCTTCCAGAAAAAAAAAAAATAAAAATAAAACAACCTCCAAACAACCACTTTCTGAGAAAAAAAATCCTTTATGAAGTTATTTTCCTATTGTAAGTTGCACTGATACCCTATCAAGTGGGTCTTGTTTTTCATCCAGTTTTTGATATAAGTTGCTACTTTCCCTCTCTCTGATGCAATCTACTAATTACTAAACTTATTCACTTGTTTGCCTTTTGATACAGAGCTGCCACTGCAAGCTGTGATGAAATGTATTCAGCTTGGCTATCAGACCTATAAAAAGATGAAAAAGAAACACATGTAGAACATAGATGAGCTAAACGGTGAATGACAATTCACTTGGAGATAGAGATAAGCAAAGAAGTTGAGAAGGAAATTTGTCTCCCCACCTTATGCAAATTTACAAGACCTTGAAACTTTTTTTTACAGTTTCAAAGACTAGAATCAAAATCTCAATATTTGCAAGTTGCAAATCAGCAGAAGTTAATATCTATACCAAATTAGTTTTCTTTATATATCATTTACTAAGTCAACATACTTTATTGTACAAAAGCCTTTGCATATCTGCAACTAATTGTCTGTGAGCACCCAATCATATTTCTCAATATATATTTTATCCAAGTGAAAAAGACATGATATTGTCTTAATTTTGTAGAAAAGAAAATTTTAGTACTGGAAATTGTTTCAGCTTACATAGATGAAATTAGATTTTTGTGTTGTATATGGCCTCATAAAAGTGAGAAAATTCTGGATTGTTTTTATTACTTCAGCATCTGTGATAGTTTGATATTAGGGACCCAATAAAAAATGTTAGCTTTACCCTAAGCTGATGGACTTGGAAAAGGTGATTACACAACAAAATCAATTTATCACTTGGACTTTAGTGGCCTTGAGACATCAAGCCTTCTTGTTCTTTTAGACAGAAAGAAGTTTGTCTGATAAAAAAGGAGTGAAGACCCCTTTCCTCACTATAAATCATCTCAGTCTAGTAATTTCCCAGTTCATCCAATACCTGGACACAATTTTTATAACGAGGTGGCTGGGCAGGATTATATCTAACCTCTTTTTTGAAAAGAATTGTCCAGATTTTAGCAAGATGCAGTATACTGCATATAATGACTTTGTCATAATTTAGAAGGCTTTTTCATTTTTAGCTGTGTAAAACCATGTCGATTTTGAGGAAACAGCCTGCTAGAAATACATATTTAGGTGGATTTATATCTAGTTATCTCCTCAGAGGTTGAGCCATTTGGGAGATAGGTTGCAAAAATACAAGAGATACAAACTGTATGATACAGAAATGTCATTTTTAAGACAAGGGAAATTACTTTTACAGACACGATAGCAAAAAGTTACAATGAATATTGTTTGCTCAAGTTGGTATGAGCCTTTCTTTCCTTATCTTTGTTTGTGAGACAGAACTGATATAAATCCAGTGACATTTTATCATTGAAAAGTAATGGTCTAGCATCTTAAGTCTTTTATGAAACTAACTCACAGTGGCCTGGTGACATCAAGGGGAAACAGGCAAAACTTCTAAGTGTGTGATTTTTTTTTCTGCAGGAGAGATGCTGCCAGGGAAGGAAAAGGGCATGGCAAAGCTCCACTGGATTTGAGAAATTGACCTCGTGTTCACTTTGAAGTCCTGGGAGACAGGGGGGTGGAAGATCAAGCACTAAAACTTCCAACACTCAGTTTCACCTGAGACTTGGAATCCTCAGTAACAATTTAATCAGAGAGGAATGTTAATTAAGGCTTCAGGCCCTATGTATAGATGCTAATTAATTAAATATCTTGATTAGCATTTTGCTGTATTGAACATGGAACAGCCTGGGCAAATTCTACACAGAAGTGCCACGTGTAAGGTAATTCAGGTCTGTTATGTGCAGGGCTGTTGATGGGCATTGTGGTGGCTCTGATTTAAATCAGATTTAAATCTGGTTCTGCTGCCTAGAAACCAGACCTAGATGAGTTTGCTTTTTCCTGGTACCTGTATTGCACCCAAGGAAACAAGGACACAAGATTAAAGGAGAGAAACTGAGCTTCTACTGCGGGTGCACTGGTGGATGCATCCCCATTTAATTAACTATTCAATACTGGGTGGAGATTCAGCACAGCAGAGATGAAGTCCCAACTCTCAGCTCTGCATGGAACAGCTGCCACTCTGCAGGTAGTTTGAGGTTTTGGGGACATATTCTTTTTTTAAGGGATGTTTGGGACCATGTCTGTCTTTTTAGCACTGAGCTGCTGAAGTGTACCATAACCACCAGCTTCTTGGCTCTCTATAAAATCATTTGGTTTATTATTAAGGTGTCTCAGGAATAATTCTTGCCAAGGTTAAGACCTATTAATGTTGCTGCTGAGTTCCAGTGAATTATTGAAGTGTAGGGACTTGAAAGAACCCTCAGGAACCAGCAGCTTCTACGTCTGAACTAAAGATAGCAAACCTCTAGCAAAACTGTTGAGAAAATGAATTAAAGTTGTGTCATTAATTTCAGAAGAAATAAAAATCACCACAGACCCTTACCTCCAGCTTCAAACAAATGTTAAGCCACTGGCTTTAGAGAAATCTGGTTAAGTTTATAATTAGCTGTGTCAATCCCATTAATCACTGTTAACAGTTTGAGAAACCATCAGTATTTCCATTGAGGAAACAGAGCATTAGCAAATACTTCCAGCACTCCCCTTGTGAATTACAGAAATCAATTGAAATAAAGTACAGTCTAAGGGTAGGATTACTTCTCTTTTAATTAAGCAAGTGTCATGAACACCAGTGATGTCACGACCTTCCCGATGTTGTGACAGAGCCTGGGGAGCTGAGCTGTGGAAGAGCTGACGAGCTTGTAGGCAGCAGTGTAAACCAGCTTGTAATATCCTGGGATTTCCTTGTTGATTTAATCCACAAGTGGCTCCTTTATCCACAAACAGATTATCTGCCTCTTGCTCTTGTTTAGTCAATCACAACACTACAACAAAAAGAGTGCCAGTGACTGATCTCTAACTCCAGAGGTGAATTTCTCAAGCTCGCCTGTAGCAAGGGATGTTTTGTTTTTCCACCCACACATTGTTTTTCTTATGTGAAACAAAAATCTGACAAGCTTTCAAAAAGCTCCACCTCTGATTCTCTTGCTGTTAATCTCATCATTGTTAACACAAAATCGCTGCTTGCCGAGGCCAACAACTTTTTGTGTTTCACTTTGTTCTGGGCCACACCTGCTTAACCACTAGTAAAACAACTAGTTAAAAAATAATAAAATGGTATTAAACGCATGTTTCATATGTGTTGATAGATATGGAAGGACATGTTCAGTTTTTTTCCCCCCTTGTCACTTCTGAAATGTGAAAATGTCAATATTTCTAGTTTTCAAATGTCATTGTACATTAAGCTTCACATCTGTGCTTTTTATTAACAATTTTGTGGGAAAAATTGTATGGCAATAAGTAATTAAATTGAAACAGTGTAGAATTACATGATGGAGAACTTTTAGAAATTCCCTACAGGAAAATATGAATCAAGATTATCTTCCTCTCTGTCAAGTGGCATGTTCAGTCCTCAACATCCTTTCTTTAGCTTTTCTCCACTGTCAACATCTGTTAGTACAGAATCTCGAATCATCTCCATTTCTTGGTAACTTGCAGGTGTATTCCAACTCCTATGGGAAATATTTATTCCTGCTCTCCCGACAATGAATAGAAATTCCTCATGGACAAAGAAATGCAAGTTCAAATAACGCCTCCTCTAAAGAGCAAGATACTTTTAAGGGATAGATGGTGACTGTCATTTCCAGCAAAGCTTAGCTGTGTACCAAGTGAAACAAATTGCAAGTCTAAGGAAATATTGTGCCTTCCTTCTTCCTTAGGAAGTCCCAGGGTCTAGTGTCCTTGATGACACTTTTAGAGTTCATGACCTGTAAATAAATTTGAGTGGGGTTAAAAAAAATCTTTTCTCTTTTTACCAGCCAGGCATGAAAATCACTAACATATATTATTCCTAAAAGAAACATCATTCAGTTATTAAAACATGTGAGTGTGTGGCATATTTGCTTTTGGTTTTTAAAGGGTCATAATTTGATTTTCGTTTACCAGTTTGCTTCCCTCTTTCACAGAATGGTTTGGGCTGAGGGGACCTTAATGACCAACTCCTCCTGCCATGGTCAGGGACACTTCCTTCTGCTGCCTGCTTCAAAATGCAACTCTCCAGTTCCACATCCATTTCCCAGGTCTAGTTCACCAGGAGGAAGGCTGGAAGGGTTTGAAGCAGTGTTGAGGAAATGAGCTGTTGAAGCTGTTGTTCAGCATGTGGAAATCACAGGAACAGGTAGAGCCAGTGCTGTGTTCCAGATCAGGTTCATATGGTGTGGGAACTGAGCTGGCAAATTCTCTCTGCTTATTCCTAAGGGCACTAGCCAAAAATGTGCTAGAAACCTGCCAAGGGAGAACAGATCTGCGGGAAGTTGAGATTATAAATCCTTATTTGGAAGGAAGGATTCCAGGAAGGAAGAAAGGCCCAGAAAATACAGGAAAACAACATTAACTATGGAGGAGCTCTAAACTTATGGGGGTATTCCCACATTTACAGCATTCCTTCCCTCCTTCTTCCTCCTCTTGTTTCTCCTGCTCCCAGAGCTGTATTCCTACATCCACCAGCTCCCTCAGCATCCTTGGAAGGATATTTTTATTCTTCTTACTCATTATGAAGAAAAAAAAAAGCACTTTTCTATAATCCAGTGTTACTTTGCTACTATTTCTGCTCCATCTTGTTCAAAGGCATGCAAATAGTTTTGCACTGTGGGACCTGCAGCCATGGTGTCTGCAGCTATATATATATATATATATATATATATACATATATATATATATATATGTGTGTGTGTGTGTGTGTGTGTGTATTTTTATATGTATATATATATATATATATATATATTTATATATATATGTGTTATATGTCTATATATATTTTTATATGTATATGTATATGTATATGTGTGTGTATATATATATATATATATATATATATATATATATATATATATATATATATATAAATTCTTTTCCTGCAGTTTGGGGGTTTTGCCTGTTGCAGCTCAGGGTGCCTGATGTCCCAGGTCCATGCACACACGAGTTGCTCTCTGTCCTGGTGTTCCTCCAACAGGAATTTTCCTTCTATTGTTTCTCACCTTCCTCAAAAGTTGAATCTTTGCAGACCAGTTTGGTCATGTTTGTAATTTTGTGGAAATACAAAAAAAACCCCCTCATTTTACATATGGGCAAGGTGGTCAGGTGGGAAAAAAGGTGTAAGTGGAACTTTCTTCAAAGTGTTTTTTTGGGAGAGAGAGGGTATTTGCAGAGTGAATGTTTCATAAAAAAGACAAAAAAAAAACCCAAAAAAAGTCCAACAGCAAAGAAACAGGGTAAGTTTGTATGGCAGTTGCATCTGAAGAGATGTAACTCAGCCCCCTGAACTGTTGTCTGACGGAAATGCTCTTTGTGACAAGATGTGGCATAAGTAATGTCTCTTTTGCTGAACTTTTCATATTTTTTAAGACTTAAAATTAATCTATTTTTAACCAACACTTTTGTTTATTTCTTTGTTCCTTTCTTCCTAATATATTTTTTAATCTAGTGGCTTGCAATGTAGAACTCTTTTCATAATGGCCTATAACCAAAACAGTCAGCTTTAAATAACTAAAGGGGGTAATGACCAAAAAGACTCATCTTATATTTCACTCTATTAATAAAGCTGCTTCTCCCACATCCTTTCAAACCAAAGATTGTAGTGGGCACAAAGCTGTAACCTGCTCATTTATGGAGTGAAAAGAATTCTGCTCATCACTGCAATCTCTTGAAAATGGTATAAAGTATGATACACAAAACATTTGAAAACATTCAAGTTTTTTAGTGGGAGCCAAAGCTGCTGTGCTGTGTGGAGCATTGAAATATTTGAGCAAAATTTGTGAGGGAGTTTTATGGCTGTGGGATTTTGGACAAAGGGTTTTCTGTCTGAACACATCAGTTTGTTCAGGTATTGTTTCCATTTCAGATTATACAGCAAGAACTCACCTTTAAAAATCTTCTTTTTATTTTTCATTATTAAGTTCATCTGCTAAAAATGTAATAAAAGAGTTGAAGGGGGAATATATGGAACAAACTCCAAAACAATAACACACATTTTTTAGTTTTTTACCATTTGAGGCAAAATTTAGCTGTACTTTAATGTGCTTGTTGCTATCTTCTTCCAAAATACAAAATACTGGGATTGTGTTTTGGATCTTTATTGCCTCAGAAGAGAAAGGCCTTGGTAAAGAATGAAAACTATTTTTACACAATTTTATACTATTGTAAAACTTCACTTGAAATTATGATACAAATACTTTTGATACACCGCACCTTCTTTTAAATCAAGACATATACAGACTATAAAATTACACAAGAATAGTCAAGATGAAAACCACAGATTTTTCACTGAAACTATTCTGATTTTTTTAAAGCATGTTCATTCATACAGTGTGACAGTGAACTGCCTCATTTTCTGTGATTGTGTATGACATCTTATGTACATCTAGACAGCTGCTATTAGGAGCTTATTATTTGATCCAATCTGTCAATGAAAACAGCAGTAAAATGACTATTTATGGAGGAGAAGGCATATATAAACAAAAATAATCAGAGCTCTGGTCTTTGTAATGGACCCTCCAAAATGAGCCAACATGAAAATGGGTCCCTGCATTCCACACATTGTGATTTTCTTCTTATGGCATTTTCTTTCTTTTTGATATGTGATATGTGGCAAGAGAAAGCAAAGCATTATTTTGCTGCTTCTTTTGTCTGACACAAATATTCTTTGCCCTGGCTTTCTGCATACATTCACATCTGAACTTTCAGGAGAAAAACACAAATAAGAAAATCAGTGAGGAAAAGGAGGGGAAAAAAGGAAAAACAATGGGATGCACACTCTCAAATCAACTCTACATATATTCATAACTGGGTATTATTAAAAATATTTTTTGGCTCTAAGATTATGACCCTGCTTTCCTCTGGCAGACACTGGGCATTATTCCCATTTGCTTGTATATCAGTGGAAAAAACAAACAGAAATCACACATTCACCCCACACACAAACACCAAAGCTCACACAGAAGTCCCCCAGCAGCTGCTTTCCAACACCAGCTTATTTATTCCATCTGAGCCTCCAAAGGAGAAGGAGCAGAAATATTCCTGTAGCTCTTTGATTGCTAGAACTTGGGCTAAGTCAGGCATAAATTTTTGCATCCAGCTCCTCAGTAAAACACCCAGATAACCAGACAATTTCCCCAACAGTGTTAAGTTATCAGTGGTAATGACTGGTGGCTGGCAAATGTCATTTGCTTGTCTGGAGACTTTCCAAATCAGGTCACAGTCTTTTAAAGCTTGAAGTTGAGAAGCTAACTGTTAATATTGTCTCTGGAGGCCACGACAATATTCTATGCAATGACAAGATTAAATTTAAAAAAAAAACAAAACAACAAACAATGAAAACAAGCACAACAACAAAAAAACCTGAAAAAAAAACAAAGAAAAAAACCCGAAACAAAACAAAGAAAAAACCCCAAGAACAAAAACCCTCCCAAAATAAAAGCACCAAGAAAAAGAAAAAAGAAACCAAAACAACAACCACTACAACCATTCAAACCACCAAACCCAATAGAAATAATAATTAGCCAGTAACTGCAGGCTTTGGCCAAATTCTTCCTCCACTTGCCTATACAAGATGAATTAAGGACCACTTTGAATTCTGCAGCTATAATTGCACTTCTGGTTGGAAAAAGTTGTTCCTGGGAAGTAAATTCACATCTTGAGATGAATGTTAGCCACGAGGAAATATTCACGGATAGTGAAAAATGTTTACTTGAAGGTAAATATTGAGCTAAGTCAAGTGGTCCCATTGGTCAAAATGGCCAGAAAGTCTACCTGATTTACAAGTGAATTAAGGCATGAAATTGAAAACTCCTGCTTTTAAAACCTAACTGTAGGAGGTATAAACATTTAAGGCTGTTGGAAAAGCTGTGCTTCCAACAGATCTATTTCCAAACCTGCACTGATCAGGTAGAGCAGGCACTGAATTCATGGTTCCTCTCTCATTCTGATGCATGCATTACCACAAATCTAGAAATTTAGGAGAACAAACTAGTAGATTAACTGTATACTAGGAAAATATGCAGTGATGACCTAAGGAACTGCTAGTTTTAAATTACACAGAGCCAACATTTAACACCATTGTGTTTAACAAGAGTGATTAGGTAAAGCAATGTCCTTTTGCAGCATCATTGCACCCATATGGACACTTTTACTGTTTACTTTATAAACATTTTTCTTTCTCTTTTAATTTCTCTTTTTCCCCCCAAAGATTTAGAACAAAGTTGTAAAATCAAATTGGGAAGAATTTTGTTTGTTTGATTTTTGGCCCCACTAAAAATAACACAAGATTTACTATTAAAAAGCACAGGATGGAGTCTCCAACAAATTAAATCAATGTCCATTTGGAATATTAGAAATATGAGATGAAGAGAGTCCTTAAGAAATAGTTCCTCATTTAATTTCCATTACCAATGCAGTATTACTCCCTGCAGCATATATTTAAGATAATGAAATTCAAGAAACTATTAGAATGTGAGGATATGTTAGTAGTCCAGTCATCATGGTCAAAATATTTAGACTCCATCACTTGACAGTCTTGGCAAGGTGATTCCAAGCTGTAACCTATCTTAGACAAACAAACAGGCTGAAAACAGGTAGAATTCAGCTGATGAAACTCCATGGAATTTGCAATCTGATCGACCATTTTTTGTGGGTTTGGAGGATCTGTCGAAAATGGTGCTCTAGACTTGGTGATTGTGGTCTGAAAATTATTCTGGTGGTGCTGGCAAAAACCCACAGCCTACCTATAAGTGCTATATAGAAATGTCTTTCCTTTCTTTGGCTGAAAATTAAGTTGGAGGCATATTGTGAGCATGTTAAGCAAAACAGACCTTTAAAATATATCATTACCATGATCTGATGATTTTCTGGGAAAAAAGAAAGGCAAGAGATATAGCCAAAAATATCTATGTGCTGTGATCATGCTGTTTTTACTGCGTGTTTTAAAAGAAAGGAAAGAGGAATTCTTTCTTCAAGTTACAAACGTCTTCAAGTTTGCTTCCTTGAGAAAAATAATGCACAATCCCTTGGACTACCAAGGCTCCCCACAGTTGGTGTGTTTTACTCCTCAGCCTTAATTTGTAGGTCAGTTTCTTCAGGGATGGTATCTTTCATGGTGAGAGATGTCTGGGAGTGTTTTGTACAAGGTCTGTATGAGGAGAACAAAGTTATCCTCATCACTGGCTTAAATTCACTGATCCTTGCAGCTTCTCTTTTATCACATAGCACAAGCATATCTGGATATTGAGAGTCAGGTCAGTTTTGTACTTCACCCCTATTCTGCTGGGCAGTCAATATGGATATGGAATACGGAATTCAACAGCAGCAGAGCTTAAAACCAGCTCGGATAATAACAAAAGAGGGCTCAAAAAGCCAAGGAAAGAGCAGGACTGAGGCCACTGTCACCCAGGAGATGAACAGGAGATCAGCACTCAGGCTTGAGGGCAGGTTCCAGTGGCATCCCTGATGCCCTGCTGCTGTCTCTGCACTCACCCACGGGAGCCTGGAGCCCAAATTCACCTGCCAGGAAGAGACCTGTGCAGCTCTGCAGCCAAAAACCTGTGTGAGAAGGGAGCACGGAGCAGCTGTGCTTAGGGGAAGTGTCTGCAGCACGCCCACAGCTCCTGTTACAGCACAGGCATGAGAAGAGAGCTCAGTCAAAAGCACATTTTTGGTCCTGGTTACAAATCCCTCCCTTCCAGAACGCCCTCTTGGCCGCTGCCTGCCTCAGTTCCTTGCAGATGGAATTCCTTGGCATGGGATTGCTGTCACACAAATTGCCCTGGATGCCTAGAGCTTGACTGGGCTACAGAGCAGCCTTGAAAACTGTGCAGAGGATGTAGGTTTAGTGGGAATAAGGGAAAAATGGAGGAGCAGAGTGGTAAGATTTATCCAGATCCGGTTGCTTCTTCCTTTTACTTGCACAAGCTAAAGGAAGTAGTGCAGGATTAGGAAAAAATGCAGCCAGCTTCTCAATTATATGAGAATTATGCTCAAACATTCACAGGGCAGGAACTCCAAAATACATACTTTTGTATGTTTTCCAGCCATCACAGAGATCCTGTGTAGAATAAGTGAATGCACAATTGGAAAAGGTCCATGCATGCCTCTGGATCTTGATTTATATACATTCAGCATTTTTCCTTGCAGATGCTGCTCGGATTTACAGAGCAGCCCCTGCCCTAGCCCAGCTCAGTCATGGAGATGGCTTCAGCATGGAAACCATAGCTGGGCTGCTGATTTTGGGACATTTTGGGACACTGTACAGTTGCTGTCAGTGCATCACCTCCCTGATGTGTCAAGTACAGCCTGCCAGTGGCAGTGGGGCTGACCAGGCACACCAGGGTGACAGCATCATGTGGGGCCCGGGGTGGAGGAAGGACCTTTCCTGAGATTAGAGGAAGAGCTTGCAGCAGGCTGACCAACAAAGAAAAGTGAGAGACGGAATGGGGAAATCCATTTTTAGAAGTGACCTTTCCACAGTTCACAGTGGGTGTCCTGGGTTTTCCTCTGAGTCACAGAGGAGTCAAAAGCCTTTTCATGCCCTGCCTGTCCTCAGCAGGCTCTGTGGAGCTTCCCTTGACCTCAGAGAGTTAAATCAGATCTCAGCACAGCACATGCAGTGCATTCTTGTGGTCATCTCCGAGTTCGTGCTCAGCCACAAAATATTTTTTGGAGGTGCCAGCTGCCTTCTGGAGGGTGTGTGCACCTGCTGGGATCCACGGCCAGCACAGGTGAGCATCACCCTGCTGCAGACACCAGGTCCCACTGAACAACTCCAGTTTTCCACCTCCTGAAAGTTTTCTCTGCAGGGATGGAGCAGTCCACTTCACCAGGGCTCTCTTTGGCTTACAATCAAGAGCAGTTTTAAGTTTCAGCATGTTTGAATTTTTTTTTTCCTTACCAGGATATAACAGTAGCTTAATGTTTAAACCAAATTATAAAAAAAAATTAAACAAAGCCCCCCCCCCAAAACAACAACAACAACAACAACAAACCCAAACCCAATCAAAAAACCCAAAAAACAAAAAACAAAAAACAAACAAAAAAAAAACCAAACAAAAAACCCCCAAAAAACCTCCAAAACCAACAACAACAACAAAAAAACCACACAAACAAACAAAACCAAAAAAAAACCCCATACAAACAAACAAAAGCCACAAAAACTCCCACAAAAAACAGGCAATCTAATATTTTAAGGAAAAGCAATGTGTCCTAAGCACTGCAGTTCCTTTGTTAATAAACCTAATTCTGTTTATTAACCTATTTCCATCCATAAACCCAATACATGGTCTGCAAGTATAGATGTCACTGCTTTCTAACTGGCCATGATGCTAAAATAACCACATGAAGAGTTTGCAGCAGCAGTGATGAAGAATTCATAAGGATTGAGCCTGAAGCTGATGTCTGTAACCAGGCAGGAGCAGCCTGTGTGCTCTGCAGCAGCTGCCTGGGTGACAGATTTATTTTCAGTTCATGGAAGTGGATAGATGGTCTGGTGCACTCAGCATGCAGATGTAGGAGCACAAAACAAAAAAAGGTGACATACAAAGCCCATCGAATGTTGTTTCTTCAACTTTCTCATGTGTGTCATGCCCTGGGAGAGAAATAACTTGTTAAATCACAGCTGAACACTTTGAGAAAAATAAAAATAAAACTCCTGGGCTGTGCATGGGGTGTTGCTGTGGAGGGGCAGAGGGCTCCCAGGGGAGGCAGAAGCTGAGCCTGGGACAGGATCACCATTTTCAGCAGCCCTTCCACCCCACGAGTTGAGTTGTGCTTCTTGCAAAGATCCTCTGGGGCTCCTTTGCAGGTTTTGGTGTCCCTGATGAAACTCCAGCCTCCATACAGCAGCTTTGTGCTCCTGAGGTCTTGACACCTGGGAAATTATTGCTTTATCTTCCCTGAGATGGTTACAGCTTAAGAGCAGAGGAGGGTAAAGGAAGCTTTTCCAGATTCCCTTGATTCAAGTCCCAGATCCCTTTGGCGTGGGGTCTTAATCAGACACTGGATTTCTGTGAAAAAAGGGGTCAGCAGGTGAATAATTCTGCTAGAGAGAGAAAATCAGGCCATGGCATGTGGGTGGATGGGGGGTGGATGTCTCATGTATTTTTAGCAGTTGCTCTGAGTGGTTTCTCCCATGAATTAAGATATTGTGATAAGGTACAGTAGTAAACAGGGTTTCTGTTTGCTCTTCTCCAAAGAGAGGGCCAACGCTGCAGTGCAAATTTGAGAAAATAAGGTCTGTGTTTATGCTGCCTTACTGATTAAATATTTGGTGGCATATATATAATGAAATCTATTTTCCTAGAGCTCTGAGGCTTGACATGTATATTTGTTTGAACTTTTGGGACATTTCTACCATAATCCCTCAACACAATACAAGTGTATTCAGAAGACTATGACTCCCTCAATTTGTAGAATTATTCAGAGTTCACATAGGAACAAACAAAGTCTATTTTGCAACCCCATACTATAAAATTATTTTGCTGTTTTGTAGGCGGAAGAAGGTAAAGTGCTGAGTCTTAAAACTGTTCAGTGTCCTGCTTGAACATTAGAGTAATGGATATCTAGGAAACAGCTTTTTGTCTAGGGGTGTGGTTTTCTTAAAAGTTGTGCTATTTCTCATTCAAATATTTACAGGGCTCAGATCAATGTGTAAGTGTTCTGTGAAACAACATTCACGTATAGAAGGAAGAAACAAATTTTAAAAAAGCATCCAGTGTCTCTGGAAGCTCTCCAGGACCTGGCCCTGAGGCTTTAACATGGTTTTAAAGCACAGCATGTTTCTTCAAATGAAGAATCAGAGCAACTGCATCTGGATTGAGGTTTTATTTTTTTCTTAATTCTCATCAGATAACTTTATTTTGCTTGAATTAATGAATTAATTTTATTTTATTGCTGGACTCTGTTCATAACACTACACTGTAAAAGTCAAGATAAATATATACTTGTAAAATAAAACATAAAACAACAGAAAAAGGAACTGTTTTATTGAAGAAAAACTATTTCTGTGCACCTTAACAAAAGACACATTTACAGGAGGTTTTATTGAAATTACTGGCTTTTTCCTTAATATATTTTGGTTTCAAAAATGAAATATTTTGATGGAAAAATGTCTCCCTGTAAAAGATTACATCCTCTGAGAGTTACTTGAAATCATTTTCAAAAGAAGAAAGGAAGCCAAACATGGCTTTCTATTGCCAGAATGGATTATTCTGCCCTTAGTTTCATGTTTTAGTCATGGGTTGAATTAAATCAGAGGAAAGATAACATGGTAGTTTCTATCTACATGATAATAAAGGAAAAACAAAAGGATTAATTAATTCAAACAGCAACAGAAAGCTTTATTGCATGAAGGCACACCAGTGTGTATATCAATCTGTGTGTGGTAAAAATGACGTCTGGCTTTAATGAGTTTTCTACTACTGGTTGCAACAGCTTGGGAAAGGTCATTAGACCTGAAGTTAACCAATGCTAATTAGCTGAAAGAACAAATGACAGACACAATTGCAACACCCGGAGCAGGGATGAAGGGCCAGTCCAGCAGGCTGACAGAGTGGGATGTGTGGGTGAGTGCCACAGCAGCAGAACTTCTTCCCAGAGCTTGGATCAGTGTGTTCCATGGTTAGGAGCTGCCCCTCGGGCTTAACTCATCCTTAAGCCCTCTGCAAAAGCCTGGGGTGAGCAGAGTGATCCTAAAATTCACCCTGGCCAGGGCAGAAACCCGCCTGAGCTCAGGGTGATCTGTCCTGTGCTCAGGAAAATTCTATGGGTTTCACCAGGCTTTAGGCCAGGCTCTTGGGAAGGGTTTGCAGAACAAGAAAATGGAAAATTCTAGAGGGTATTTTTTTTTCCCAACTGCAGCCAAATTGTTGGCCACAGCAAACTGAAAACAATGACCAATCTACAGCCAAATCTTTGCCCTTTGGCTGGACTCAAGATCAGTTATGAGTTTTATCTTCAGAGACGTTTTCTTCACCCCTGGCAAGGTCAGCAGATGAAGCTGCTGTGGCATCCATCTCCTGAAGAAAGATCACCATTGAGGGACCTGCTGTATCTGAAAGAAAGGGATTTCTGAGATCACAGCACAAGGAGTAGAATTGCTGCATCATGGGTAGCTCCTAGGGGTGGTGCTTCTCTCATTTGTTTTTGGCCCCAGTTTGAGTTTTGTGTGAACAGAACACTTAATCCTGCTGGAAAGGGACTAGAAGAGTTGCAACACCCATCTAAGGCTCTCATTGTGTGAAAGAAAGCTCACTCTAAGGAAAAAAAGTTAAATTAAGTTTGTGGGGTTACTCAGACCTAAACTTCTGTGAGAGAACGAATTACTACAGTGAGCTTTGCATCCTCTCCTACACAAAAAGCCCAATTTCTTCTCTTCATGTGAAGGGCTAAGTACTTCATAAATGCCTTATTGAAGCTGTTTCCCATTCTCATGTAAACATCAGTCAGCCCAAGTCCCTGTAGCACAAAGGACATCTCACCTGAGCTGTGAGGAGAGTTTGGCAGCAGAAGTGGGTAGGCAGAACTTCAGACTGGTGCTGGTGTAATAGAAATGGGATAGAGACACTGACCTTGGTGCCACTGGAGTGTTCAAATAGTTCCACAACATATTTGCTTCTCATTTCCTCTCTGATGCCCTGCTGATGGTGCTGATTTCTTTCCTCGCAGCTCTATCACCATCAAATTAACAGAAGCCACACAGGCCTTTTAGGGAGATTTTGTGACAGAATAAATCACAGTGAAGGGAAGGGTTTTGAATACCACAGGAGAGGGGTGGGAACGTTGTGGAGCTCTTTTTCCTGCTGCTGGAAGCCCAAGGATATCCTCTCCAGGTATGCAGGAGTGTGTCACAATAAACCAGGTTCCAGCACACTAGAGTGTGTTCACAGGCTCAGGAACATTTTGGCATTGCAATCCTCAGCTAACACGGCTCCATGAGGAACATCTGGTTGGGTTTCCTAATGCCAATATTGATTCTGGCCTCACCTTCCCTGCATGGAATGGGTGAATCTCGTACATGCCATTTGTTTCTTTTTTCATCAACATGGCAGTGTACATATTTACCTTCTTCCCCCTCCCCTCCACCGTCCAAGCCTGTGAAGCAGCCAGTGAGTCACGTTTTTTCTGTCTCTTTCCCTTGCTGGAGGTGTGTTTGTCCATCACACCTGCAACGTTGGCTCTCACTATAGGTCGAGCACAGAGGAAAAATAAAAACAAGCCAAAAACAACACCCCAAACACCTCTGCTGGGTTCAGGTGTTTGAGGGGTGAGTGAGGAGGGCTGATCCTGAGCTCCCTTAATCCAAAGGGTGTGCACTGTCATCTTCACCAGAGAGAATCAGCAGCTCAATGGCACGATCTGTATTTTCAGAGCAGGGCACACAGACGAAGGAGAGAGAGGAGAAAGCGAGGCTGGATCATCAGGCGTGAGGCATCCAAGCAAAATGTTGTTTGTGAGGGCACAGATGCCCAAATCTTGAGGAAGGCAGCACATGGCAGTGCTGCTGGGGACTGTCCCAGCCAGCCCTCCTGACTCAGTCCCTGCGCTCGTGTTCCACTCAGCTGAGCTCACACTCTGGCACAGGGGATGTCTGCTCTTGTGAAACAGTGTCCAGCTTCAAATGTCAGATGGTGAGGTAATTCCTATTCACGTTTGTTTGTTTCACCTTTGAAGGGAGGAAGAGGAGGAAGGCATCTATTCCTGTAGAATTTGTCATATACGCAAGCAAAATAAATTTACCGCCCCCGTCTTTCTCAAGGTGGAGATAATTTTTTTTCCCCCTACATTTTACAATCACCTCAAAAGGAAAGAGACTTTATGCCATTAAAATCTCAAGGTAATAAATTGCTAGGTATGAAGCTGGGATACTGGCGAGTACTTCGTGTTCACTCTCGTCATAAAATCTCTGCTGCATTGCTCAAGGAGTACAAGGAGGTCTCACTGTAAAACACCCAGAAGCTCTGGCTTTCCTCTGGGGTAAAAAAAAAAAAATTGCAAAACAACAAAACAACAAAGAAGAAGACCAAAAAAAAAGAAAAAAACAGTGAGCAAGGCTTTTATGTAAGCACATATTGCTTGCAAAGGGAAATAGATATTATTTTCTAGACCTAACAGTGCCATTAGTGGAATGGTTTTGGAAAAACACTCAGAATGTTCCCATTTTCCAGCTACCAGAAAGCTTTTAGACTATTTTGTACGGCCCAGAGATTGTATTTTGTGAAATAACAAGTGCAAGATAGCAGCCTGACACAACCTTAACAATGCTTTTAAAAAAGAAAATCAATTTTCTTAAAAGGAAAAAAAAAAAACAACCTCTAGGAGATGTGTAAAGAACTGATGTGTTTGTTCCCAAGGTGAGAAACCAAAAATATCCATAGGAATGAAGAGAAGGCAGGAGGAAAAAGATGTGCACAGGTAAAATAGTTGTAAAATAAATGTGAAATATCTTCCTTCCCCAGTCATCCTTGATGACTCAACAGGGGACCTCAGAATCAAAAATTTAATGGGCTATTGATTGTGAGTGAAGAGATCCCTTTGCAGGACTGCCACAGATTCCCCCTCTCTGCAGGTCAGGCAGAGGTTGAACCTCTAAAACCATCAGGGGTGTACAAGGGCACATGCTCATACACTGCTAGTAAAACCCTCTGAAGAAGGAGGAAAGGAAACTGCAGTTATTTTGTGCTAAAAAGGCAGTGACCTTGGAGATGAAAGACAGCCTTCCTTTGTCAGGTGAAGACAAAGAATGAAGAGAAAGATACAGCATGGGATAAATGAGTTTAGATATCCACCAAGGCAGTGAAAGGTGATTGTGAGAAGTAAACTGGGTTTTCATGTCTTTTAATTTAACCATCTTAACCACAAGCCTCCTTTTCCAACCAAAGTGAAAGCAAGGTCCACAGAACACAGAGCCAAACAACACCAGAAGCACAAGTGGCAAAGTAATGGTGATAAAGTTTTAGAGAAACACACCTGGATGTGAAGCTTTGGAGTAAATTTTATGTATGTATGTGTTCACCACTACCACACACAGAAGCTCAGCTCATTTCTGGAAGTAACTCAACATGAATTACAGATGCCTCTCGTGTTTCTGAGTGTTAAAATTCCAGTTTTACAGAGCCATTAAAAATGACCAAGTTGATGGGGGGAAAACTTCTAAAGCTGGCAGGTGCAGACAAATCAAGTAAACGCCTTCCTGTTGCAATCTTGACTGCAGCTCAGCCTACCTGGTGCTATTGTGCAGAAATATTAAGTTTTCAGTGTGTGCAGACATCATTCCTGGTTAAATCAAAGTTTGTACAGCCCCTGTCTGTGCTGGGAGAGCCAAAGAACCAGAGCTAATAACTGTGACAGAACACAAAGCCGGGGAGAGGCCTTTTTTAAACTATTGTAAGATTCCCCAAATATCCTCTCTTTTTTTTTTTTTTTGTATCTAGTAGCCACCTTCAAGCCCCTCTGATACTACAGAAAGCAATAAAATAATTAAATTATTCTCTTTAATTAATAAACTATTTATTAAAATAATTTATAATTCTCTGGCCTCTGAGGATCAGCCTGTGGTTCTCTGAGGGAGATTTACTTTTTTGCTGGGGTTTTTTCTGCCTTTTTTTCCCCACGGGGACATCACAGCCATCATTCCATCAAGAGGGACATCAAATTATCCCTGGCAGGGATATTCACCCAGGGCTGCAGTGTCAGCACAAGTTTTGTATCTTGGTGTGGTGGATTTATGACACAGCTTTGGAATTTTAAGGGGATCATTCCTGGCTCTATAGTCAAAAAGGTGGCTCTTCCCCTTTAACTCTAGATAATGTTTTTATTCTCACGAGCAACTATGATTTGTCCACAGGTTTTTTACAAAAAAAAAAATTTTTAAAGGGCGAAATGCATTTTTGTCAGCATTATTGTTATGGATTTGTAATTGTTATGCTATGCAAGTTAATGAAATAGGCCAAATTCCTTTAAAATCCAAAAGCCAGGTTCTCAATCAGTGTGAGACACATGTGAATTACTTTATTTTTCTAATACAATTCCCAAGACCTGTGAGTTGCTCCTTACAGACCCAGCTGGAAGGAAATTATCTTCAGGGATATCTTTATCTCTCTGCAATAATTCAAATGATCATTGGAACAATCACTGATACAAGCAAGATTACTCCAAAGTAATGTCATAATCATAAATCAGGGCAGTTGACATAAGTGCAATCTAACTTAAATCTATGCAGCCAAACCAAGAACACAGAGCCATAATGTGCTCTTGAACAGAATAGATGCACAAAATTTTATGGCTCTCATCCATTTTCCTGAGATTTTCTTGTGCTCTGTGCACTGGTGTTTCCAAATTTACCTGGTTTCTTTTTTTTTTTTTTAAACTTAGATTCCCCACTGCCAATACCATGTTTTAACTGAAGCCAAATTTTGTAGAGTAAATCAGAGGAGCAAATGTGATAAAATGTTAGCATATAATGAAACCAGAATTCTCACTTGCATTTTGCAATACTTGCAAATTTTGGTACCTTTGACCATTACCTTTTTTTTTTTAAAATGTATCTGTTTCTTCTTTAATGTTGCTTAATATAACTGATTTTCAGAAGCTATTTCGCTGATAAAAATATGTACAAAGACTAAATGAAGCACTTTAAATAAAGCTATTATTTAAAAAGTCTTTAAAAATGGACAGAAATTTAACCACTGTCCTGCTTGGATTAGACCTCCAATCCCAGGTATTCATCACCACAGAAAATCACGTACAACAGGCAGAAAACAACACAGGCTTTTTTGGGTTCCTACCAGGAATAATTACAATAGGAAACAAAACAGAATACATGCATATCAACACAAACGTAGACAAATAGTTTTCTGTACAAAACCCTCATTAAGATTTTCCCCTTCCATTGAAAACTGTGAAATTCTTTCATTTGCTATGCAGGTAGCATTTTGGCAACAAATCCATGAGGCTGTGAGGCAGAAAGGATCAGGGAGATGCACAGGGTTTGAATTTTGAGACTCCTCTATCGTTTATGCAGGTAAAGGGGAATTTTATCTTTAATAATCTCATTGTTTTACAGAACAGATGGCTTATATCAGTGAAAAAGTTACTCTCAGTTTATGTATGAAAGAGAATACCTGCGTTAACTGTCCACAAACTAATCCTGTTTTTTTCTTTGTTTTTCTTTGGAAATGGTTACTGAACTTAAATGGTTTTGTATGTTAGGATGATAAGAACATTCAGTGTATCTAATTATTCATTATATTCTGTGGGTTAGACACTTTTTTGGGGTGTTACATTTGAGCAAGCTGGACACTTATTTGATGCAGAGACCTGTATTTCCTAGATCAATTTTCCTGTCAAACTTTATGAAAATTTTACCTTTATTAGAGATCTGAAATTTCAGAAAATATAGGTTCCTCCTCAGGAAATCATTATTATTGGCTGGTCATTTAAAAACCATTTATATGACTTGTGCTTAAAGACAAGCATGCTTTGAACACATTATTGGCCCCTGAAGACTTAGATGTACTTTTCTTTACTGTTGACAAAATAAAAAAAGTTTCCAAAAAAATCATAATTTGGTGTGAAATTCCTTCAGTGATCGTGAGGCTGCAAAGTTGTGCTCTTGTCCAGGATGTTCCCAAGTGCCATAAGCCAGTTTTACTGGCCATGAACACCTTGCCATTATTATGGCATTTCACTGTGATGATGATTAACCATCAAGGATGGACTGGCAACGTGCTCCAGCAGTTCTCTGCTGAACACATTTTGTTCCTGCCAATTTCTGTTAAGGTTGTGCTTTTTGAAAAGGCACCCACTGATCCAAACTTATATTGTTGGGATGGATTCCAGGGGTCTGAGCTGGTCCAGAGAACAGTGCTTCCTTCACCATATTCCAGCACCCCTTCCCTCTCCCATCTCCTAAAGAGCAGAAGAAAAAAAAATAAGGGATCCCTGAAATTGTTAACATATGAAAGATAAATCTGAGCCAAACCCTCAATCTGTTTGTTCCTTTGTTAATTATAAATCAGTAGAATAGCTGGCACAAATATCTTGGCTAAGATGGGAGTCCTGTGATAGATGATGTTCTTACACTTGCCAGTGCACTCATGTTTCCTTCCTGCTATATTATGCTATTTTAGCTATAATCATGTCTTTTATATAAACTGTATTTTTGACATTAAATATATTTTTGCAATATCCATATGTGCAGAAATAATTACCACTGTATCCCAGGGGAGCTGATTCTATCACTTTTTTTTGTTTGGTTGTTTTTTTGGTTGTTTGTTGTTGTTGGTTTTTTTGTTTCTGTTTTTGGTTTTGTTTTACAATTGCTTCACCATTACCAAGTATAATTTGTTCAAAAATAGTTGGGAATAGTATGGGTGGCTGTTGCAATCAACACAAGTCAACATAATGGAAGCAAATAATTTGTTTGCTTGAACGAATGAAAGATTTAGCTTTTCCAGGCTTGGGTCCTTCTGGGTTATAATTTGTCTCTTTTTTTTTGTGGTTTTTTTTGGAGGGGAAGGGGAGGTGATTTGTTTGTGTTGTTTGCTCTTTGTTTTTGTTGGGGCTTTTTTGGTGGCTTTTTGTTGTTTTGTTTGGGGGTTTTTTTGTTGTTTTGTTTCGTTTTGGGTTTTTTGTTTTGTTTTTTTTGCTTTTTTAGTCTTTCCCTACAGCCATCACTGATCAGCACAAGAACAGAATTCCTAAGAAATCACAGCATTTGGAGAAGTGGGCTTTCATGTCCTGTGGCTGGAATCAGCCACAAGCATGGTTTTGGGGGCATGACTTATTTATGACTATTTCTGAAACAGTGGAATGCTATGAAAATAAACAAATCCAAAAAGAAAAGGGAAAAAAAAAGCCAAGAGACTGAATTTTACCATTGTAAGAAATAACACTTGAGGCTCTGTTTTGTGTTTTGTGCAAGACTGACTTTTCCAGAGCTTTCTAAGCTGAGCTATAATTGATGGGATATAGGGAGCCTGCTTTGGATAGCAAAAGAAGGAACAAACCTTGCTCTTCTTGCTCCTTTTCTGGGGTTAGGATTTAGAGTCTCAGGCAATCACTGATTTATTTGGAAATGAGTGTAAGATCCTAGATTTCTTTGAAAATTAGTTAAAGTTCTCTTTTTGAAAAATGATTTGATTCAGTGTGGAGGTTTGACAGACTGCTCTTCAGAGTAACTCACACTTGTCCCACACCTCGCAAATGCAAAATTGTGCATTTTGTGCACTATTAGGAAACAAACCCTGAGCTCTCTTCCTTTAACAGAATTGAGCCTTTCCTTCTGAGTAGAGCTGGAATTTTTCTGCACAGTCCCAACCTGTTGATATTCCACCACTCCACAGTGTTAAACCCTGAATGTTGTGAATTTTGTGAGAGAAATAAAGCATCTTAGTCTGGGGGATGCCCTTCAGGGTGCAAAGTAAACTCCAGAGCTCACTGGGCTCTCATGTGAGCTTTAAGCAACATCTCCAGACTGCAGAGGAGCCTAAATTCACCTTTGTGGCTTGAGGAATGCCAACAGTAGAAAAATTATGTGTAGCTCCATATTAATTCTCTTTGTTTCTCTCGGGAGCCAGAGCATCATCTGTTGTGTTTTAGAGCTGACTGCCTCCATGTATCCCAACAGGAGTGCACAGGTGGGTCAAGACTGAAAAATTCTTGCCACTCTTATTCCTGACTCACATATTGCCCCTTTTTTTCCCCATACTGCTACTCATGACCCAAACCCCATTTCTCTTCTCCATCAGGCTTTGGAACTGGCTTAATTCCCATATTCATGTCTTCCAGACAGGTGAAAGAATACTCTGAGTCTCTGGAGGACCTCGTACCTGTGGTTAAAAAAAAAAAAAAAAAGAAAAAAAAAAGAATGGAGGCATATCTTGGAAGTTTTTTGTCAGTACTTAATGGTTAACTGATTTAGATGAAAGAGGAACTAATTTCACGTTAAAAAAAAAAAAAAACAAAAACAAAAACACAAAACTGAACAAACTGAACAAAAATAAAAACAAACAAACAACAATATCCCAAGCAAAACAATAACATTGAACCCCAAAAACCCCAAAACCAAAAACCCCAAAACCAACTCAACAAAAAACAAGCTCTTTACTGGAGAGCAGCTGACACAAAGGAAAGGATGCACACTGGGCTGATGGTAGAGGTGCCTCTGGTGAGGAAGAAAAAAACATGAGGAAAATATTCCTTCTTCAGTGCTTTCAGTGAAAAGAACTATATTTTATGAAGCAGTGGTAAGTGCTCAGCACGTCTTGAGGACATTTAGGGTGTACATGTGAAGCACAGATCTAGGCAGGGAGTTTTGGACCAGGTGAAATAAAAATGCTGCCCTCTTGGCTGCCACCAAGGCTAGCTGCATTCCTGGAATACACACCTCTGAACAGGAAGGGAAGACAGAAGAAATAGCCAAAATCTCAAGGGAATCATCTTCTAGTTCTGTAACAGAGAATTCAGGCTGAGATCTACAGCCACTCCCAATTCCACCCCTCCTTTTGAAAGAGTTTCAGCAATAAGGAAATCAAAAGCCTTTCCAGGGCTGGGGAGCAGAGCACAAACCTCACCTTGGCCTTTGTGACCCTGAGGCTCTGTTTGTTCTTGTGGCAGTGCTTGGAAGATGGGATGTAACTGAGCTGTCTGAAACACTCAGAGCTGAGGGAGGGAGGGTGCAGCACGGAGACAAGAGCAAGAACCTTCACTCCTGCTGCTGTGGGGTCAGTGTTTGAAAGGAGAACAAAGAGAGGAAGAGCTCCAGGAGCAAATAATTCGCTGAAATTCTCCAGCTAAAGAATTTAAACACTAAAATTTTAAAAATATATATTATTTACTGAAATTCTCCAGCAAAAATTAAGTTTTGTATATTGGAGTTTTCTCTTTGATGGTTGCCCATAGATTTTGGAGAAAAGCAGTGGGCCCTAAAGTCATGAGGAAGAATGTAGGGTTGGAGAGATAGCCAAGGAGAAATACAGTAATAGAGAGTTTTATTAGGAGTTTTAAGGACAGGGGAACTCCAGGGAGGGTAGGACCAGTCTTAAATTTGCAGCAGAAGTCTGCCACAATTGTGGCAATGACAGTCAAGAGCGATGCCACATAAAAATAAGTATCTGGTGTGGTGGCAAAAATGAGATAAAATAATCAGTTGGGTGTTTTTTGAGTTTTGAGTCACCCTTTTATGGACACAGGTGCAAGCACTGAGCACTTCGAGCCCTTTTGCTCAGGGTGTGCACAGACCATCCTGACCCAGCCCAGCTGCTCAGTGAGACACCATCATGTGCTGTCACAAAGGAGGTCGAAAATCATGGTACTGCCCCAGAGCTGCTTTTATCCCTCTGCTGAGGATTCATCTCAGTGGGACACAAGTGTAGAAAGTCACCCCCACACAGAATGGCACTTAGAGGATACCACAAGTGGATTCATGAAATCTAGCAAGAAAAGCACAAATTAATTAATTCAAGCTCTTCTTGGTTGGCAGTGAAGGAAATTCATTCCTTCAAAACAAGCACACCTCTTACTGCAGGGCAAATCCCATTACGAAAAATTAAACATGAGCTCTCCTCAGGGAGAAATTACAAAATCAACCTATGCTACTGAGACACTACTCTCTGGAGTAGCTCTTTGGAGCACAGGCTAGGTTGGATATCCACAAAATACTCAGGAAGTGATACAGTAGACAAGACCAAAAAAAAAAAAAAAAGACTTTTAATTTCCATTTTGCTGCCTCATCCCTTCTATGCAACAATGATAAAAGGTGTTTACTTCAGTTTTTAGGCTTCTCTTCTAGTGTGGTAGTTCTTTAAGTGGAAAACTTAATCCACAGACAAGTTCTCCATGAAAAGTCAAGCTTATAAATATGGCATTTAAAGATGTAATTCCAACAATGCCAAGAGTCTGAAAATGAAAAATTTTGTGAAAAAAAAAGCACCTCTAACAGAATTAAAATCTACCTTCCTAAAATACTGTGTGGTGCCTCTTGAGGAAACCTTTCCTGGCGTTTTTAAAGGGCTCTGTTAGGACAAGTCTATGCAGTTAATTTGGAATATTCCCTTAGAGAGACTGGAACAGTGTGATGTAAACACATCCACGTGCATCCTGCAGTGCAGGAAGGCCTGATAAAACAACTCTGAGTAAATATACTGGACCCAGTTATTGGTAATAATAAGTTATTGGTAATAAAACTTAAGAGTGAGGGTAAGGCCCATTGGGGGTATGGTCCTTTCTGTCAAGTCCAGTATTTCCACACAAAATTATTGTCCCAACCTTTTTATGGTGTTCAGATAAAGTATTCAAGAGGGATTTTGTGTGAGACTTTGTATTTAGATCTCTTTCAGTGCTGGAAAATGTTATCATTTATATTGTTTATACATGGGAGGTGAAAGATTTCTGTGCCTGAAAATTCATTTATTTGCTTCCAGTGACAGAAGCTAGCAAATGAAGGACACCACCCTTTTCGCAGACTTTGTGGACTTGTTTTGTTATGGGTTTCTCTTGGGTTCTTTTTCGATTTTAAACTGTCACATCTACTAAGAAGAGCATATTTGGAATGTTCATAAACACCTAAACATGAAAATGCAAGGAGAATTAAGAGAAAGAGGAATTATGTCACATGTCCAAGGCATATCAAACACTAAATCTAAGTTCTTTTTGGTACCAGTATATTACATTACCACTTAGGTCATCAGGCTTCATGAGGCACTCCAGTGAGCTTTATGTTTCCTGACACAAAAATAAAATCTAATGGTGCCAAAAGTGCCTAAAACAAGAAGATGCTGAAGCTTGAGGAAAATTTGAGTGAATAGGTACACAAATGTGTGTGAGCAGAATACAGACCTATCTTACATACAGTTGTATGGGTGGTAGCAGCAGCACAGAAGTCAGACAAAATTAGACCTTGACCAGTTTCTGTACAAAGTAGAACAGAAACAGAAGTAATGCCCTCTTTTACAAAAGTGGTCAAAATCACCTCTCCATCTTCTTTTTTTATTGGATTACACATTTCAGGTCTCTTCCATGTTTTCATGTGTCATACACCATGACTGGAGTTTGGAATTGATGTTTCTCTGGCATCAGCAGCTTTTCAAACTGTGCCTTTTCCAGGTTGTTTGGCCTCTAATCCTGGGTCAGATGAGACATCAGAAATAATGAACAACCTCAGTGAGCACTGGGAGAATATTCTCAGTAAGACCCACAGGTGTTTAGGGCAAACATGGCCAGGTAAAACTTTTTGTCACAGGGCTGAAACATTGAGGTGAGATATCCCACCTTCTTCAGAGGGAAGAAGAGTACTGACCTTTTGAAGCCTGTGTGGTCCATGTTGTTTTTTTGTTTTTGTTTTTGGGTGTTTTTTTTGAGCTCTGTCAGGTTATCCATTGGACGAGCAGCACATCAGAAAAGTACAGATTATTTGTTTCTGGCATGTACTCAGCTCCCTTACACAGCACAACATACAAATTGTTTCTGTGTTGGAAGCCCTGGATCACCCAGCAGAATTATTTATCCTCAAGAAATGCAAGGGATAAGTGGCCAGGGACTTTACCTGGGCACTTTGATCTTTTGGCTTTGAACAAAAACTTTCAGAAATCCATAAAATGCACTGGAACCTGTAATTCTGGAGCAAGTCAGTGAATCTTCACACAAAGCAAATATGGACTAAAGAATCAGAAATTACTTAGACTGTTCTTTTTTCTTGTGTATAATTCCATTTTCTTTAGTCATAGATTATTGATGGAAAAGGAACTAAGAGAGGATCATGAGCATGAGCAGATATCATCATTTTTGCTCTTTCTGCTGGTTTTAATGCAAATTTACTGTATGGAAACTTGCAATCCACAGGTCATAATTTAGCTCCTACAGATGCAGGAAATAACTTGGTTACTTTGAAATATAGCTTACCCCAAACTCCACTTTAAGTAATGAAGAGCTCTCTATTTTTTTTTTTTTTTTGATGGACACTAAAATTAATCCCAAATTGCAGAATCTTGTATATCATCTTTTCCTAGATCCTGTGATTCCATAGATATTCCAGAAGTTGCTTAGATAGATTCTGGAGTGACTTGCATTGAATTCAGAGCTTAAAATCCTCACCTGTCCAGGTGAATATGATTTTAGTAGAAGCTGAGGTATGTTGGTAACCAGAGCTTAGAGAAGCAGGAGGAGACCAGCTGTGGTTTAACACAAAGATTTCGGCTTAGCTGTACTATCCAGGAAAAAAAGGAATTTCTAACTTCCTTCTTGTTCCTTTTTTTCCTGTAAGAATTTTTTTTTTTTTTTTGGCAGGACTGTTCCTTGCCTTGCATCAACTGCAGTTTATTAAATCTGACTCTGCATCATCTGGGCTACATTTTCACCAAAGCCTGGCCCCATATGCCAAGGAAATGTTTACACCTGCCCAGCAGCCAGCTCCAAAACCATGCAGTTCTCTGCTCTTTTGGGGTCATAACTAAGCTCAAAATTGGAAAAAAAAAAAAAAAAAAAAAGGAGTTTACTTGTAATTTTCTCTCTAATTGCTGCCTGACCTCAGCATTTCATCCAGAAGCCAGTGGAAAAATTGCAATGTGCTGCATGTGTCTGTCTGTCTGTCTTGCTGTGTGTCACTTTACACCCTTATGACTCTCAGGACCCACCAGCCAATTTCAGGCCAGCTTGACAAGAAGAGAAAAAAGTCTTGCAGATGCAGAGTACTTAAAATTTTATGAAGCTGGGCAGCCAGAGGGAGCAATCGAGTGTGACAAATATTACCTCCACAAGTAAGTAGTTGCACTTCTTAGGTGTTAGGAAAAAGAAAAAAGTCCAATAAAACATTTTCCATATGTAATACAGCTGCAGGAAAAGGTCTAGCTGCATCCTATTAGACAGTGGGAAATCAGCTGAGGCTTGCAAGCACAGAGAAAGAAAGATTTAATCAGAACTGCTTAGAAGATGTTACTTAATATTGATTTGTTTCAGTTTAATTTTTGCTTATTTTTTTCCTCCTGTAGGTCCCAGGATGAGATAAGGTGTATATGTCCTGCAAAGGAGTCCAAAGGATGATTTTAGCTGGTTAATAATGGATCTACGTGTCCTGGACACCTCGCAGAAAAATTGTATTTCTGATAGTTTACAGTACTCTTCACGAAACATGAAAATCCTCTCCCCGTACAAGTTATTTGCAAAACCTCTTTTTAAGTGACGCCTACTTTTTGATACAAAAAAAATGAATTGTTTTAATACTCATTTTCTCTCCCATTAGCAGGAGGTGAAAAAAAAAATAAATCTGTGCCTGTTTGCACACCTCCCATACGTCTAGTTATGCTAGAACACTGTAAGTAATCTCGGCTTCATAAATCATTTTACAGATCCATTGGGAAAAGCTGATTATTCAGGAGGGAATAATCAGCTGGGTAAGCAAGTGAGATCAAGAGAAATGCTGTGTAGGCTGTGACACTGACTCTCAGGAATTAAAAAAATGTTTCCATTGAGCAACTAAATTTGAAAGAAATAAAAAATTAAGCAGAGCGAAGTGTGGTTGACTGTACAGTCCTCAGTTTTGGGAGGCAGTAATAATGCTGCACCAATTTTTCTATCAAAGTTACTTTCCCTTGCTAAAGCCCAGATGAGAGTGACAGGGCAGAAAATGCAGTGAAAATGTAACAAACCTGTATTTTACTGCCAGAATACCTGACAGATTAACTCCTTCCATTGTGCCTGTGATGAGGAACGTGCATTTCTGAAGCAAATTATTGTCTGACTGCAGGGTTTCCATTAACGAAGGAAAAGCAAAGCCTGGTTAAAAATTGCTCCTTGGCATAGGGAAGAGAAAGATCAAAAACACAGCTACAAGAAGATAAAAGAGCTACTGGAGCTCGGGGTTAGCATTTTGCAGAAAATGTGCACTCTGTCATTTTGTGGGCAAGTGCTCTGGTGTGATGCAGCTCGGGAGAAACACTGGGAGTGGAAACAGACGTCTGTAATCTCTGAGAAACAGAGTTTTTCCTTGTGCTGCTCGTGGTGAGGGGCTTTGAAGAGCTGCTTTCCAAGTAAAATCATTAAAGCCAGAGAAGCTGAGTGCATTAATGCAATTTGCAGTTGATTTCAAACAGCATCTCCCCTTAAGGAATGTAAAAATAAACAGATTCCACCTGTTGCTAGATCAGCGGAGAAAGCACAAGCTGGGGAGTGTGATCTAAACCAGCTGAGTGACAACTCCTCACTGGCTGACTGAAAAAACACATTTCTTTTCCTGGCTGGTGATCTCTGCCCCAGGCAGGTGAAATAGAGGGGATGGATGTGCTCATCCAGCTCCTCTTGTGTGAATTGCCACGAGGATGAAGTCTAACAAAGGCCAAAAGAAAAATAAAATAGGAAAATTATTAAAAAATAATAAAGTATTCACTTGCTCACAGTCCTTAAGTATTTGTTTAGGTTTGCTCAGTATAAGCATTTTTGGGCCAGTGAAGGTTGACAAAGCATCTGACAGGGGGAAAAAAATGGAAAAAGAAATTTTTTAAAAAATGGGGAAAGTTAGAGAATGGATACCATCTAGTGGTACCACCAATAAAAGGCTGGGTTTGGTGGCTGCTTGGTTTGTCTTCCTTCTGAGGTCCCAGTTTTTTGGCAGATATTTGTGTTTGTCATTCCCCTTCTGCAGGGATGGTTTTTGGGGCTGGGAGCTCTTGAGGAAGATGAGGATGTGCTAGAACAAACCTTTCATCCCCCAAATTGCAGTTACATGTTCATCTCTCAACCCTTCTCTGGAGGAATTGTAGCTTTTTTATGTTATTGTATAATAATATTATAAAAAATGGTTTACATAGATTATGTAAACCTATAACAATTTTATATAGTACGTATGTTTAACTAAATATTTAAATAATTTGATATAACAGACAAAATGTAAATGTCAGGTTTGGAAGATGGGTTTAGGCTTCTTGTTGAATTTCAATATGCATTACAATAATTAAATTATTGCAATCATTTAAATATATAAAGCACATATATTTAAATTTTCTATTATATATTCTTTCTGACATTATACACAATAATACACAATATATGATATATTTATGTAACACATATTAATAAAATTAAATATTTTGTTTTACATATTTTTAATATTTTATATATGAAATATTTAAATATATACTGTAGTTTATTATAGTATGTATTAAATTATGTTAAGCTCAGTCTTAACTTTTGCTATGTTGGCTTGATTTAACTTGATTGTACTGGATTAGAAAGGAATCTGGGTTGGTTTTTTTTAATATGTTAATTTCAATTCTGATATTACACTTTAGTTCTCTGCAATGTGTGAGGTCTCTGAGCTGCTAGAACTCATCAGAATTTTTTTCCACATTCTTAATTTTTGCTAGGTATTTTAGCTTTTTTTTCCATCATCAATGAGAAAATAAGTTAGGCCAGTAATTTTAAATTTGTTTGGAGACATCATCCATCCCCATGCCACACAGACACTTTCAAAGATGTGATTCCAGTCTGATTGAAGGGGTTAATTTGGGCCTTTGGAAAATTATTTCTTTCATCAGAAACCATTTGTTTTCTCATTCTGAGGGAATTTAAATTTTTTTTTGAAGCCCGAATAAAAGAGTTAAATAAAACTTTAGTGTGCTAAAACAACTCTTTTGCATACTCTCTGTTTGTTTTTCTGATTATGCTACTGAGAAAACACTTTTTTTCCTCCTTTGTGGCCCTGCTTTTAAGAGCCATTCTGGAAATCAGAGCTGTTAATCCGTCACCTCTGGAGCACACACACACATTCCAGCCTGCCTTCCTTGTCCTCTATTTCCCACCCTCAGTCTGGAAAGATACTGCCCCAGAGCAGGAATTGTGTGTTTTTCATGTTTGGAGGAGTTGAGAGAGGGACGAGTTCTTGAAGACAAAATTGAGAAGAAATTTTTATGATGCTAAATGAGGTTTTTTTTGTTCCCAGTTTTGCCTGCAGCTGAGCCTGGACGTGCCTCCCCATTCATCCCAGGCTGACCCACACTCCTTGGCCAAACCCTCAAAAGTTTCATTTCTTCAGAAGACCTTTAACAACCCTTTTTCCTATTAAAAGGGTTTTAAGTAACAAGCTTAATGCTGCAGTTTAATTAGGAAGCGCCTTTGGTGGTACAAAAAAAAAAACTTCAAGGGTGCTGAAGTGAAAGATTTGCATTCACCCAAATCTGCTCCTATAGATAATTTTTCCTGATGGCCTCAAGGCTTTCTGGACATGGTGAAATTATTATTTTTACCCGCAATGCATGTCCCTGATGTTTGTGGAAGGTGTGGATCCCTGGCTCCTGCTCTTCTTGTCTCATTTTCGTTCACCTCAGCTGCTTGACATTTGCATCCAGGGTAAATTTGTGTTTTTATCTGGCTGATTGTCAGACCCAGATGTTTACACCAAGTATAATAACAATAAAAACTTTAGCATTTTCTTCATTATCCTTCTTATTTTGGCTTTAAGGACTCTACTGATGCCTCTGTAGCCCAGTGTAGAATTTAATTTGTAGCAGGGATCAATAAGATCAATAACACTGATCTTATGCAGAGAGGATCAACACAAAATCTGGCGTTGCTGAAAGAATTCACTCTGATTTCACAAAAATGTCTCGGTGTTGGCTCCCTTATTTATCTTCAACAGGGCAAGAAGCAGAGGGGCACTAAAGCATTGCCAGGATGGGATATTCTTTAAATCCTCCAGAAGATGACTCAAGCCTGAAGCACAGCTCGGGGAATAAAATCTTTATAAAATTCAGATGTTTCATGGTAGCACTGAGGAGCTACAGACAATAAAAAGTAACTGATGGAAGATGGGCAAAGCATGAAATAAAAAGATGGACTTTTTCAAATTGTTCAGAATGCCTCAAATATTCAGGAGACCACAGAAGAGAAAAATAGACATGATTTGGAGAATTTTTTTTACTCAATTCCTAATATCTTTTCTGAAAATAAGCCATGTTTTAACTGGGGAAAAAATAGAATAAGATAAAATAAAACTTATTTTTTTATGAATAGGTCACATTCTCTCAGGAATATGAAAATGGAAAAATGACAAAAGAAGACAAGGAAGGAGGAATCCTTCTGGGAATATTCTAGCAGTTGTAGCAAAAACTGGATAAACACTGTGTCCTGTTCAGGTAATTTTTATAAACTATAATGTTGTTTTGTGAAGATTCAACTTGATGAGATGAAAAACAAATTTCACCATTCTTTTTCAACTCCCTTTAAAATTTTTTATATTGATGACACCTGAAGAGTAAAAATATCAGCTGAGGGATGCTTAACTTCTTCATGCCTGTGGATTATGTCAACAGATACAGAACTTCACCTTGCACATCTTTACAAGCAATTATTAAAGTGAAGCAGAAGGAGAAATACTCAAGAAATTTGAAGGCTCTTTTAAAAATACATGATTTTTAGATATTTGGAAAATTATTTCTCTAATTATACCAACCGGTTGCACTTTTGTAAAAAAAAAACACATTAAAAATATTTAATGAAGATTGTAATTTTTATTCAATAAAGCCTTTTATTTTTCTCAGAAGGAAGAATCCAAGGTTTGTACTATCATATTACCAAGAATAAAGCATTGGTAAGAAGTGTTGAAGACATATCCACACATAACCACCTAATTTTTTTCCCCTTTTTTTGCCAAAATTGAAGATCTACACAGACAGTAAAGTTTATAAAAGAAATAAATGAAAAATTCAATTAAATCAGTTTCATTAGAAGGACTTGTTTGCTTCTGTTTACAGCAACTGTGAGCAGAGAAGATTGATGTTGGATTTATAGATGCTTCATTTTTCTGGGTTCAAGGCAGGCAGATTAATTGCTCAATGATCAATATCAACAATTATTATTATCCCTTATCATTATGAAGGTGGAATATATGGAGCTGCTTTTATAAAAAAAAAAAAAAAAAAAAAAAAAAAGCACCGATGTTAATTCTGGCTTCTAGCTTGTGTTTTCAAAACCCACTTTCCCTTTTTCATAGATTTTTTGCTATGAAATCACACGCTCTGCAAGATAAGCATCACTTAAAAGCTCACTAAAGTTATTGCAACACTTTTCTCTGACCTCAGTGGGAATGAAATCTGTCAGATGCTCTCTATTTCCAGAATTTCTGTGTTGGAACCACTTAGAAGTATAATAAAGGTTTAAAAGAATTGTTTATTCCCTTGTGTGTCTGTCTTTTAAGTTCAGTTCTTACTTATTGGATTTGGGTCAAATGTGGTTTCTAGTTGAGTTTCCAAATAAATGCATTTCTTTTATGCTTCATACTTCTGATGGCATGTACAATTAAAGAGTTTTTGGGGTTTTGGGGGTTTCTTGCATATGAACAGGAATCTTCATTTCAAGATAACGCTCTGAAGTAAAAAAGTAGTAAAAATACACTGAGCACAACTTTTTCCCTCAAAACACAAACTTGGAAGGTTCTTCTGGAATGTATTTAATCTAAACATCTAATAAGTGTTTAATAATAACTAATACTAATACTAATACTAATACTAATACTAATAATAAAAACTTATCAACCTTCTAAAACTTCCCATACACTGCTGAGCCTGACCCACAGCATGAGTGAGTGCAAACCTAAAAAATAGCTTGGGCAGCCTGCAGAAAGCCTGGTTTATCTCATACTCAGAAGATCAATTTTTTTCATGACCTTGGAGGAATAAAGACTAATATTCATGCAAAACTCCAATACAATAAAAAGAGGATTACGTTTTTATGTGTGTGCAGAGATAACCATGAGAGCATACAGTCTTGCCTATAGGACAAGAAGATACATGAAAGCAGAATATAAAATGCACTGTAATATTCACCAGCTAGATTATTGAATAGTTACAAAACGCAGATAAACATTAGTTAAGAGCAGACAATTTATATCTAATTTCATTTCTAAAAGCATGTGAAAAGTAGAAAAGTAGCAATACTGAAGTTTCTCCTCCTTAGTCATATTGAATATATTGAAAATAGACTCTTAGTTAGGAAAAATAATGAGAACAGAGAATAATAGATTTTTATTTTGCCAAAGTTTAGTGGAAAATTGAATTTATTGAAGTTCAATACTTCTCCTTTAAAACGTATTTACACAAGAGAAATATTAACATAAACTTTTGACCTACTCTAGTTTTCAGTAGAAAATTAGTGAGTTGCCATTAGAGTGAGCATGATGACTTAAAACAACCAAACACAGCAGCTCTATATAATGATAAAATGGGCAATTGTATTCATTAAATTATGGAAAAATAATGTTGCTAAAATTTCACGTCAGGCCATAGCTGTAATTTCCACGTAATAAATTTACTTCTTGGCACCTTCTGGATCTAAATTAATCTTATTTTTTCTAATTTTCAAATTTGTTTTAAAATCATGTCTCTCCATTCCATACATCGATTTATGGATGACTTAGAAATACTAAAAAATAAGCACTTATAGTGATTTAATAATATTTTTTTCACCATGCTTCAAAACATTTCCATTTCCCACTTGAAAGGCCCTGAGTTCTTGATTATTTATTTTCTTAGCTTTCTGAATTTTAAATGCAACTTTCAAATTCTGCTCACACATAGCAAACATAAGCAGAAGAGAACAGGATGGGCCGTGAAGCCTAAAACCTGACCATGAGGTTTTCTAAATTTTTTGGGGTTTCAGGTGAAAACTGGTGCTTAGCAGCTCCCTTTCCACAAGCAGAAGAGGGATATGAGGTGGTGAGTGCAGTGAGTTTTAGTTGGAATGAATGAATTCTCATGCAGTAAAAGTACAGGAAGTTTTGCCACATCTCTTTTCAAAGATGGTGCTCACTACTATTGGTATATTTTGCTTCTGCTGAAGGCCCAGCTAACTTTAGAGTAGCTTCTGTGGCTTAAAAAACCAAAAAAAACATAGAAGGAGCAAAACAAAATAAAACGAACAAAACAAAACAAACGAGCACAAAAAAAAAGGCAAGGAAAGAAAAAAGGAAAAGAAAAAGAGAAAGAAAAAGAAAAAAAGAAAATAAAAAGAAAAAAGAAAAAGAAAAAGAAAAAGAAAAAGAAAAAGAAAAAGAAAAAGAAAAAGAAAAAGAAAAAGAAAAAGAAAAAGAAAAAGAAAAAGAAAAAGAAAAAGAAAAAGAAAAAGAAAAAGAAAGAAAAAAAGAAAAAAGAAAAAGATAGCAAAAGAAAAAAGCGGGAAGGGAAGGGAAGGGAAGGGAAGGGAAGGGAAGGGAAGGGAAGGGAAGGGAAGGGAAGGGAAGGGAAGGGAAGGGAAGGGAAGGGAAGGGAAGGGAAGGGAAGGGAAGGGAAGGGAAGGGAAGGGAAGGGAAGGGAAGGGAAGGGAAGGGAAGGGAAGGGAAGGGAAGGGAAGGGAAGGGAAGGGAAAAACCTAAATTTTAAAATACCCACTTGAAACAAAATCCTGCAGGTTCCTCAGCTGGCCCTGAGCAGGATCTTCCCTTGCAGGGGCAGAGCCTTTGCTCCCCAGGGCCCCCCTGCTCTGCATCCCCTGGGAGGGCTGCCAGGAGAGGCTGCCATTGGAGACTGAGGCAGGAAAGCCTTTGGGTACCTCAGGCTTCTCCCCATCCCCTTCATCCCCATCCCCATCATCTTGCCACAGCTGTTGGAGAGGGGAAAACACCTCCTGTGACCTTTGATATCACCCCTGAACCCACAGAGCTCTTTGTCCTGCTACAGCTGGGTACCGTGGGACTGGAAAGGGAGAGGTGGAAAGCAAGAAATGGAAGAGGAAGAGGATGGAAAGAGGAAGGGGATGGAAGGACCATGGAAGGAGGATGCCCCACGCAGACTGTGCAGCTCAGAGCAATCCTCACAGCAAGGCTGGTGCTTTTCTGCTTCTCTGCCCCAGCTGTAAGGTGTGTGCTGAGCCTCAAACTTTCAAACTCCAAGCGTGGAAACAATTATTTCCTAAATGACAGCTTTTCATAGCAGGCCTGGAAACAGCTCTTGTCTCAAAGGTTTATTTCCCTTCAACAACAGCCAAGAGCAGCTGTTGCTAACCTGTGACTTTGGTTTTAGTTAGTTCCATTATTTATCCTCGGGGTAAGGCTGATGGAAGTTTTGCTCCTGTAGGGCTGACCTAAATATTTCTGGTTTCTCCCTGAGTGGAAACACAGTGCCACATTAGCATTGCAGTGTAATGCCATATGGCAGCTCTTGTTTATATCGCTATTTTTCATTTTTGTGGGCTCACTGAAGGATTCTCTTTTCTGTAATGCTTCCCATGAAGCAATCCCCTGCCTTTACCTTGAGCTGCAAGGTGGTGTGAATTTCCTGACTGGCAGGAAGGGAATGGAAGCATCAGGAATCCAAACAGCATGAAGGCAGGGAGAATGATGAGAATACAATGTAATTTTGAAAAATTTTTAAGTATTTTGTTAATTTCTGTAGTCAGCAAATTTCAGGGCAGCCGTGATAAACATGATTTAGGCGGATTTATTTTTAAATCTCGTGAAGTTTCAAATCTTGTAGTATTTGGAATTTCTTTTCCTGTAAAAGTTAATAAAGATAGAAAAATATTTTTTCAGTTCTCAAGTAATTTGTGACTAAAAAGTCACTCAGTAACTGAGAAAGTGCAGAGACATCCAGGTGATCTGCACAGAATTTCCACACAAAAAATGAAATGTTGCACAGAGAATGAGGTATTAACATCGCTAAGCTTTTTAAAGGAAAGCTGATTCAGAATTATCAGGGACTAACAAAACTTTTCCCAAAGCCTGATCCATTCAAGTAAGAAATATAAATTTCCCCAAGTGCAGTATGAATGAATGTAGAGAAAAAAAATCATCTTCAAATAAAGAAACCCAAATATTTTTCAGCTGAACTTCTGCATTTCCACAGCAACATGTTGGATCTTACCAAAACCTGGATATTCTGAGATGTTTTATACATATTTTTAAATGTATTTATTGAGGCAAAGAACATGAACAATCAATCAAGCCAGTAAATGCAATGCTATAGATAAGAAAATTACTTGGCCAGGTTGGTTGGAAAGTAAAGATTGTGCAACATCGGGTTGTTTTCTTTTTTCTCTTAGGATATGGCATAAAATATTATTCTTTGCTGATAAAAATAATCTTCAGCTATCTCCATCCTTTGAGATTAATTTGGCCGTGTTCATCTACACTAGATCTACACTAGATTCGTTTCAAAATCTCACAGCGTCTTGCCCAATCCCAGACAAAACCAGGACAAGATTATATTCTTCATACATAATATTTCACCTTGACAAGTTTTTGGCAGGAAAACAGCCAGGCCATTCATGGCAATTAGGCAGCAAGTACTATTATTCATGATTCTAGGATGCTGACAGATTTTCCCCACAGAGACTGAGGAATTTCCAACCTGGTCCAAGTGCTGTGATTTCAAAAAGTTTCATAAGGATGGAAATGAGTCATGAGGTTCAGCCGTGGAACCTTCTGGTTTGCAGTGGTCAGCAGCAGGTGCCAAAAGGAGAATACAGAGCAGAAGGAGCGTGGGGTGGACATCCCAAAACAGCTGGGCTGTGAAATTAGAGTTCAGGGATGCCCCTGAGCCACTGGCTGTTTATTTATGTTCAACAGTCCTTGAAAGATTTTTCTCCTGTTAATTTAAGGACTCTCCTTTTGAACCTGCTGTCAGTGCTACTGCACTGGAGCAAGAGGTTTCACAAATTAATTCTGTGGTGCTGAGCACCTTTTCTCTGTTTTGGAGGATAAAGTACATTGATTTCATGTGATATCCTCTAGCTTGACAAAAAAAACCTGGAGTCACTGAATGGATTTTATGTCTGTCGTGTACTACACAGCCTCCACCATTTCATTTTTTTTCAGCAGGGGACATTCTAGGGGACAGATTTGCTGCTTTTATGGCAGAAAAGGCTGCCTCCAGAATTTATCAGACCCCTTTCCATCCCCATGTTCCCGCTCATATCTTCACTCTGTGCTTATTAACACAAAATTTCTTTCTTAACCACAGCATTTCAAGGGAGATATATTCTGAAAAAGTGATCTTCACTCATCCCCTCGTATTCCCCTACCAGCCAGTACAGCACAGACAGACCTTGCAGGAACTTTGTGCCCATCAGAGGCTTGGGGGGGAGATAATCTAGCAACTCATGGGGGATGTGTGAATAGAAAATAGACCAGATTTTGGGAGTTCTGCAGCCTCTCTGTCGTTTAGTGCCAGAGGAATCAATTCCCATTCAGCAGGGCTGCCAGAGGGCACAGCAGTGACAGAAGGCAGGCAGTAGGCAAGGCAGGCACCATTAATTCACAAATCACTTGTCAGACCAGATTCTAGACTTAGCCTTTGAATGTCCATCTCCCCAGCTAGAGTTTGCAGCTCTGAGTTATGCTGGCACCCCATTTCTCAGCTTTTTGGTAAGGAAATCTGAGTGGCCAAGAACATCTGGCTACTGAGTCGAAAAGCTGCTGAAATGGGGAAGGAGCAAGAAGGTTTGAGCTGCCTCATGCAGCCTTCAGTGAAGCCCTGAGCATAAATCTCCTGAGTATAAATCTCCAGGCTGAAGTTTGTCAGAGAGCTGGGTGTGATTTGTGTGTAAAACATGTCTGGAAATGTCAATATCCATCTCTGCTTAATTCCTTAGTGGCTGTGGGGCTCGATGAGGACACCAAACACATGAGAATGCCTCATATTTTACTTGTGGCTGACACAGAGTGATATAGAAGTGGAAGGTAAAAAAGGGAACTCCAGATGTGCTGACTGAAGAGAGATTCCATCCTTGCTTTTTGTCATCCATGATACTTTAGGAATCAAACAAAACTCCTGAGATTTGATATTTTGGCCAGGGTGGACCTTTGCTCCTCCAAAACAGATCTGTGCAGTATATGCTGATATAAACAAAGAAGGAGGTTAACATGGTGATAACATATATGTAAGTTTTGAAGTTTTGTAATTTTTAAAGAAAACCAAACCAAAACACAAAACACAAAAAACCAAAAACAACAACAAAAAAAACCAAACAAAAAAAAAAAACAAAAACAAAACAAACAAATAAAAAAAATAAATAAATAAATAAACCAAACAAACAGAAAAAGCCTGCTATAAGTCCACAGTCTTCCAGAGAGTTCAACAGTATTATTACATCTAATGTTTCCACATTGCTTTTACCTAATGGCCACATCTGCACCTTTCTCTGACAATGCTCTGCAAATCCAGGGAAGGTAATTGGCTTTTCCAGTGCTCGTATGTAGGAGGAAGTCTGATAAAATTCCAGAAAGACATTTTAACAGGCAAAACAACAGATGGCCAGCAAGTGGAAGTTAGCAAAGCAGGGTGATTTCAGTGTTGCTGTAAAAGATATAATTGGAAATCCTAACCCGAAACCTTAACTGCAGCTCTGTTTTTTCATTCAAATGTGGTTTTTTGCTTTGGTTTTTTTTTCTAGAAGGCAGATATCAACTCCAAAATGTATTCTTTTGTAAGAATTTTATATGTCCTAATCCTCTTTTGTTAGGTTTCATACTTATACCATACACATAATTATCGCTTATTTGCAATGTGAAATTTCTTGTAAAATTTATTGAAAGCTGAGTGAGTCTAGAGATTCAAAGGAAATGGTTTTGAAATTATTTGCAGTGAAGTCACCATTCCAGCATGACTCTTTCTAGTTAATGTCTCTCGTTAAGGCATGGAGGAAACAAAATACATCATATTTTAACATTACTGTTTCACTAAACTTTTGTTGCCAGGGAGACAAGGACTGTAGATGAAATCCCAAATTCTCTAGGAGATGCTAATAAGTCAGCAGTGCTTAAGAACTTGTTGAAAAAATCTGCATTCTTGAGACATTTCTCTCATTATTCATCTTTTCTTTCAACACGTGCATGTGTGCCCTTTGGGGTCTTTTTTCAGAAGAAAATACACAGCTCAAAAGGCTTATTTAGTGACTGTGTTGAAGGAGAAGGTAGCTGGTATTAAGGGCTGGGATTCTGACAATTTTTGCCTGGAAGTTCTAACTTACATGCAGATTTTTAATGTAGGCACTTTCTGCATTCAGCAGCACAGATGAAATTCAGGTTATACAAGGGAAAATGGCATTGCTGACATGTGGTGAGTCAGATTACTAACAGCTTGGCTCCTGTTAATGTGAGAAACCCTGAGGAAGACTCTGGATTTGCACTGTCATCGCTGCCTGCTTCTTGCCAATGATTCCAGAACAATTTCCAAGCTCCTGCTGTGTTTGTAGGTTGGTCAGCTACAGGACCAAGCTGCCCAAAGAGGTTGTGGAGGCTCCATCCTCAGAGATATTCAAAATCCTGCTGGACCTGTGCAACCTCACCCTGGTTCATCCTACTCATCAGGTGCAACAATGGGAAATGTCCAGTGTTAGTGTTTTAATAACAAAATTATGTAAAATGCAGAGTCCATACATTTGGCAATGCCATTGGCAGCAAAAATCTTTAGCCAGACATCCACAGTAAGATTAAGGAGGAGCAAACCAGTTTCCACTGAAGGATTTTTCAGTGAAATCATAGGCACTGCAATATTTGGTTTATGATATGTTTACCAAAATTGACCAAATCCCTCCTCCTGCCCCGAGTCACAACTTGGTGCTGCTCTTTGCCGACTGTAAGTTGCAGGAAACATGAAGGTCCACAGCAAGTGATGACATTTGTTTGAAAGGTTAAAATAAATGAACAGCAAAGGCTTTTTTTTATTCAACAGATGTTTAGCAACAACTTTTAAAACTACATTTTTACAACTGGCAATCTCCGGGTTTAGGAGCAGCATTTTTTCCAACCAAACTAGAAAATTTTTCCAGATTCCTTTCACAGCAACTCAGAAGAAACATTAGAACCAGGATACATGAAAGTGCTGTTACTGCAAGCTTGACATTTTTTTTTTTGTCTGTCAGGAGGCAGAGAAGGCATTTCAGGCAAGTAGTCTTTTCCAAAGAGCCATTTAGTTTCCTCAATGCAAATACAAAATGCACTTTCTTTTTACTTTTTAAACCCAGGTTTTCAATGTGAAGCCATTTGCAAAGAACTCTGACCGTTTTTGAGATGAGGGGGTTTTCTCTGGTTTTGTGTCCCATTTTCTTCGTTTTCCCCCTCATTCTCTCCATGATTTTGCTTTCCCTTAACGTGGTCTCAGGTGTGTCTGTGGCCCTGGGAGATAAGGACGTTTTTCAAAAGGCATTTCCTCGTCCTGATACTTTTGAGTACAAATCAAATATTTATCTATTTTCTGAGATGTTGGGATTGTAAAAGTGTTTATTTCTGAGACAGACTACATTACATATATTCACTGATGGGATTCTGGTGTAACACTTAAAAATAACTTACAAGCAGTGGATAAAGAGGAAAAAAAACATGAAATGTAACAGATGCCTGTTATCAAGCAACAAAAATACATGGAACTTGAGACATGACAAATGTGAAAGTTTTTTAATAGACTTCTCAGATGTCTTCATAGACAATTTCAGTTTCAGTTTTGTTATTTTTGTCCTCTATGTTTCTCTTGTCCTTACAAAGTGAGAGTGGGATTTTTCCCTTCCTTGTCTCCACAGAAGGGCAGGAGATTTAGGAAGTTTCCACTTTCCTGCCTGGACCTCTGTGCTCAAGTCCTCTGTCCAACTTCTCAGCCTGGATGAAGCTGACCATTTATTTTCTGCATCCACAATGTAGAAAAGTTTTCAAAAAAACTGCATTCCCCCAAGACAGCAGTTCCTCACTAAAAGTGTTGCAATGAAGGCCAGAAGGGATTTTCTTTTCTTTTCCTCCCACACCACATTTTTCATTTAGATACACATGTGTATGTTAATCCATCATGACAAAGGACAGGGTGGGTTTTTTCTAAGTTTAAGCAGAATTCTGCTTTGTCACTTGCCTCTCACTTTCTTGATAAGGAGGCTTTTATTTGTGGGCTGGCTTTTGGAAGAGCTCTGTCCCTGTAGCACACGTTTATAAAGGGAACGCTTGGAAAATTTTTCAACCTATGCAGGAAGCAGGGAAATCCTCTCCTAGATTGATGGGCAGAAGAAATGATGAAATTTGTCTCTGCTGTGCACTAAAGATACTGCTAAACATTATTTTCTTTCTTTTCCCATAAGACAGGCAAAGGAGATTTTTATTCTTTCACTGAATATCTGGAAGACACTCTAATCAGATGGTCATGAAGAAGGATAATTTCCTCTTATAAGAAAGAAGAGAGGAATTTTTTTTTCCCTTTTGCAATTGCTTTTTTTTCCCATCAGAGCATGCATCTGATAGATATGATCATATCAGATAAAATTGTTGCCTTTCAGGGGAAGAGCAAAGAAGGGGATATCTTTTTTTAAAAAAGAAAGACTAAAATTGTTCCATGATAGTTCTTTTTTGACTAGTTCATTATAACAAGGCAATTGTGATAAAGAGAGGAAGAAAATACTGATTTTGAAATTTTTGAAATGTTTAGCTTTCCACTTCAGCAAAGTGTGCCAACTTTTTTTTCACTGAGCCTGCTCTAGTAGCAATGAAACTGTGAAGAAACCACCATTGAAAAATGTGTGATTTAATGTAATTTATCTAGGAATAGGTAAGAATGAAAAGTTGAATGCCTTGCACCACAGTAGTATGTGGTGAACAAATCAAAATCTCTGTGGCTTACAGGTCCACAGAGAACTCATGAACCTAAACAAGAATAAAACTTTTTTCCCCCTCCAGGAGTTTTGTGGGTGCCACAAATTCCAGGTGTCTCTGTCTTCATTTGTTGTGAGCCTGAGCATCCTTGCAGCTCCTGAGGAACATAGGCACACTTTTATTTAAGACTGAAGCCTCCTAAGACACCTGAGAACTGCATTCAAACCTATTTGAGTTAATATTTGTGATACTTTGGAGCACACAGCCTGTACAAACCAGAAGGGAAAAGACTTTTGCCTTGTGTCCATCCTCCTGAGATCCATGGGATCACCAGAAATTCCCCATAATGGAGGCCTACAAATTAAATCTGAGAATAGTTCTCTCACAAAGAAACCTACTGGTATTGGACAGCACAAGTGAAGATTAACACCCAAGTGACAAACCACCTGGGCAGCCCAATTTAACTCCAAACTCAGAACTCTTGCCTCATAAAAAGCACAGAGGTGTTTGAAAGGTGTTTGAGATGACAGCTAACACTGCTACCAGCAATTATAATTTGATGGAAAATAAATCATAAGAGCAAGTATCTATAAATAAACACCCACAAAGCATGGGCCAAACAGCATTTCATAATACCTCCAGGTCAAAAGCCAGGACACTGTGCTGACAAGAGAGCACCATGGACACTTTGAAAGGAAGCCCTCTCATTGCTCTCAAAACTTTAAAAGCCAACATGAAACACGTGTAATTGCACTTGGCTCTGAACTTCCCACAAAGACTGGATTTAAGTTAGGCCAGACAGGCACCTAAACTGGACAAACAGAAAATCCATCCCTAAGCAGCGCCTGCCATGGGATGAGTGGTTCTGTCTGGTCCCCTGAATGTCCCTTGTCCTTTGAATATCAAAAGTCTTTGCAAGAAGTGCTTATTTCCTGTACACGATTCTATTATATCTATAATAATATTTGATAATATTGCTGTAATATTTGTCACACACCTGCCTCCATCGTGCTAGAATGGGATAAAATGCACAGGAACACAGCCTCCACTTCAAAAAGCAGACTGTGAAAACAAAAATTATGAAGTATTTACCTTAAACCTTTACATCCTTTGGGGATGAAGAAATTTCCATAAAAATGGAGACTCTTTAAGGAGTATATTGAAGTGAGATGTACTCTCAATATATAGAAACAGAGAGGAAGAAAAAATACACATCTGAAAAAGAAAGTCGCTTCTAATTTTAGAAATTTAGGACCATTTGTTTTGAACTGATTGCTTAGATCCACTCTTGACATTGTTACTAAGAAAAGACATGAGAGTTTTTTTGTTCAGTAACTTTTGCTACATGAACAGTGCTGCTGACAATTAGGGCTCCCGTTAGATGAAAACATCTCTTTCAAAGGCAGCAGTTCCAGCAAATTTTAGTTCTAGTACCTTCCTTGTTTTGAATAATAAAAATAATACCAACTTTGGTATTTATGCTTTAAACTGAAAGTAATTTAAATTGAAAGTAATCTTTCAGATGTTCTTTGTACGGCTTTTATTGTGGGCATTCTCAGAACAAAAATAATGGCTCAGACTTGATACAAAATGTAAGGAATTTTTGCCTTTTCCCATTACAATGTGGACCAGAGCCTGGTCTAAAGATGTGCCAGCCCAGCTACTGACAGACACACAAAAATGTCTTGTCACATTATTACATTAAATTACATTGCACTAAAATCACAGTTTCACCAGGTAAAAAGTGCACTGTGCCTGGAATACAGGAGATACAGAGGCTCCTGAATGTCACAGGGATTTGGGGTTGCCCACACCACACAGACACATCCCTCCCTGCCCTCACTGCCAGGGGATCAGGGAAAATTTGGGCTGTGCTGCTTGCATTTTGCAAAAATGGGGTTATGATGTTTATAATGTTACAAAGGACCCAGTGGTCAATATATTTTATTATTTTCATTAATATTAGCAGCTGGAAATGGAGGGGGTAAATAGCTTTCAGAGCCTGTGTTAGAGTTTACACAAAACACAGGGGATTACACTTATCCTCACCAGCCATAATGAAAGCACATTGCTGATTCCACTAAAGGGAAAAAGACATTTCCTGTCACTTCCAAAAGAGGATCAAGAGGGAGGACAAAGGAAGACAAAGGCATTGCTTTGCATTCTGCAGGAAAGCCCATCACTGGCTCCTCGAGTGCTTACTCATTGCTGTTTCAGCCAGTGCCATTTGGAGAAACTCCCAGTTCAGTGACACTAATCCAGTTTAAACCTGTGTATGATCTGGGCCTTGCTCTGTGTGATGATGCTTGCTCTTGATTTAAATCCTGTTACTAAGAATACTCAGCAAGAAGGAGTGAACAAAAAAAAAAAAAACAACACACCAAAAAAAACCAACAACTACCCAGGGATGGAAGGCAGTGTCCTTTCCCTAATAAAGGTTGATAATGGCTTGTCTTGTCATGACAAGTTGCCCATGGAGTCCATGCAAGCACGCTGACTGAGTCTTTAATGTCTGATTCCACCCCAGCAGAGGCAAAGGATAATCTGCAAACGTACAGATCTGTGTCATGATGAGACCTGTTCCACCACCGGTTTGTGAAAGCTCTTGGCTCCTTTCAGGGCTCTCAGACAAATGGGAGGATTTTGTCATAAGCTTTCTCCTGAGAGATGGATTTACAGGAAAGCTGAAGGTTGTTCCTTTGCACTTTGAAGGACAGAGTTGCAAACATTCCAGATGGAGCATTTTCCCTTTGGATTCCTTCTGTTCAGCTGGTGGCAGAGTGTGCTCATTTCAGACAGGGGCAGCAGACTTCTCCAGCACAGGAGGCAGTCCAGGGATCCCAGGACATCGAGAAAACTTCTGCACTTTCCCTGCCTGAACCCTCTCATGTGAGGGATTCCTCCTACGAGTTCAAGCACCCAAAAATAATAAAAGCTCCCCCCAGAACAGATAGAGATGAAGAGAAGTACCTTTCTGAAGGAAGTAACCTCTCACTTTTGTTTCTGAAAATACTACTACCCACTGCTTAGAATCCCTAAAGTCAGAAGAGTGATAGCCCAAGGCAAGCAGGTCGATTGGGTTGGAGGAGGGCACGTGAAGGTGTGCACAGGTGAGATTTTGTGGCTGTGTGTAGGTCTAATCTCTTCACCAACCTGTGTGCCAAGATGCATTCCCAGCAGGTTAATTCTGCCTAAAAAGATCTTTCCCCCTCCCTAGTGCCTACCCTGGCACCACAGAGCTGACAGGAAACCCTAAAGTGGAGAGGAGTCTGTGCAGATATTTACTGAAAATGCCCACCTGGACACCTGGCTGCAGCAGGAGTGTGGATGAGTGGCCAGGCACAGCTGCTTTTTGGGCAGCTCTGCAGCCACAGAGAGAGTGAGGAACAAAATGCTGTAATTCTGAGACCACAACAGTCCAAAGCTCACAGCTGTGTGTGCTGCATCACCGCGTTTTAATAATTAGGATCTCATTTAATGAAATTCTGACCTTTCGGGATTTTTCTTTAAGAAGACCTCAGCAGTCAGTGTAGCATAGAAAAGATGCCATCCTTGCTTAGAGAGGGGGAAAAGCTGTTTCTTTGAGACAGATAAACTGGTGATATTTTAAATTGCATTAGCCAGGCAGCACCTTCTCCTTTGTTTACCTTTCCTTCCACACTCCCCTCTCCCCCACCACCTCACAACTCAGCCTTTCCAGAACCTTTGAACTGCTCAGGCTGAATTTATCAGCATCTAATAAAGCTGATATGAGTTATGATCATTCCTCTCATTACAATGATACTACTTAAAGCTTCCTTACAGGTACAAATTAACTATTATTTTAGCATTAAATACTAATTTATGCTACTTTCAGAGGTAATTCCTATTCCAGGGAAGCAGGTCGAGGGTTTTGGAAATAGATGCTTGCTCAAACCATGATTGTTTCCATTCAGGGTCATACATAAGACATAATTAAACTGTAGTCCATCTGAATTTTCTACAAAGCTAGCTGGATAAATGGTGGTTTCTAAATGTGTGTTTTGTTCCAAAATTCAACATAATTTCTTGCCTTCAGCTTTACAGAGGGGAAAATATGGGTTTCAATAAAAATAAGAAATGTATCGTGTCATTTTAACAAGTATTATAGCAATGTGGAACTTATGTGCATGAAAAAGGAGCTCAGAGGAGCAAAATTAGCTGCATAATTACGTACATTTTCAAGAACTTCAGAAACCATATTCCAGAACTGGCTGTAAATTAACAAACCACACTCTTCAGGAAAGGCTTATGTTTTGCCACCAGGACGGTGACAAAACAATTTGGCCAAAATTTCTGGTAGCACTGAAAATGAGCAATTGAAAGTCCAGTCCTACACAGAGAATTCTTCCCTGATTGATGTGGAAGCCTGGGTTAAACAGAAATCTTGGTCAGGACCTTTCTGAAATTCAGACTAGGTACCTGCATGCCCACAGGAGTGTTTCTAGAATTAGCCACCACATAATTATGGAGACCGTTTGACAGGTCCAGCTCAAACTTTTCTTTTTTTCTTTTATGATCAAATGTGTTATGGGCTGATAAAGACTTGAGTATTATCATGCTGAAGCCAAGGTGCTCAGGGAATGTCCTGTTGTCTTTACTTTGAGAAAAAAAAAGGCAGCTTCCTTTTCTCTCTGCCTTGTAATTACTGCAGAATCTGGTAAATTCTGCTGGCTGGGCAAGTTGAGTGATTTCTTTTGAAAGAGCTTAGGAACAAGTAACAGCTACAAAAATAAACAGTGTGTTTATTTTGGGACCTTTTTTCTCTTCGTGCAGCTGTGCATTCTTGGGTGATTTATCATCAGCACCAGGCTTATGAGTTTTACTGAAGACACTTAAATTTGCAAGAAAGGAAAACAATTGTGCTATGACAGCAACAGAAACAGGTTTTGGTAAATTGCTCCTGAATTTCCATGGCTACGTTTTATTTCTACTTTTGCCTTTTCTGCATTAATTATTTATGTCTCAAAGGCGTTTGGTCTTCAAAAAATGACGCCTGAAAAGTTGTGGTCTTTGGGCAAGCTGTGGCCATGGGTGATGTTGAAGGGCTGATAATCTGAGGTGCCTGATGGTCTTTGCTAGGAGCAGATTTGTGTTATTCAAGGTCACAGAGGAGATCTCCTGACATCCTCCTGAATCTACATCTCACTACAAGACCACATGTCACTCCTTTTAACTTTTCTCTCTCTGGAAATATCATTTATTTCCTGCCTTCTCTTGCATTGCCAGTGAGCACAGTTGCCTTTTTTGGGTGGCAGACCCACTGAAAAAAGCATAAAGGAAAACAAAAGTTACAGAAACTTTAGTTTACTTTTCCAGCATAACATAAATAACAAATAACAATCAATAACTTAATAACATAAATAAAGGTTCTATTCATTAATCTTTCTCTTCACCTGAAATATTCCCACTCTATGATAAATAAAGCACTATATGAACAACCCTCATGCAATATATTGTGCATAATCCTTTGGATTTAAATACATTTTTCCACAGGAAAAGGCCCAATCAACAGCATTTCTTCGATCTCCAAAGCAACCAATCCAACAAAAAATACATAGACAAGGTCTACAAGTTGTTCCACAAGAAAAAAATAAATTATGCCTTGCAAGTTTTTTTATCATCCCTTTCTTTAGGTGGTTAATTGAAGAATCATGTTTCTCTTCTTTGACCAGTTTGGTGTGCATGATTGAGATCCTCAAGGGGACAGGAGGTCATTCAGGCTTTGATGTCAAAATATCTACAACATTTCTGTTGCTGAGCTGGAAATAGCTGTATCTTCATCCACGGAATTGTTCTCTCTCCCTCAAAAAGCAGAATAAAACAAAAAAACACCCTCCTTCCTTTCTCATTTTGGACTTTCTAAAAAAGGCTCATTTCCTGACACCATTATTCATCCCAATATCTCTGTCTCTGAGAGGTGACCTTGATTTTTCTTGCAGCCATTCTATTGGGGCAGCATCCTCTTTCCAGTGAAAATACTGATGGAATTTCTGCTACCATTACCTGAGCCATCTTTAGGCATGGGCCAGGTAAACTTGGAACGATTCAATTTTCCTTCTTGCTATCAGATTTTCTGATTCATGCAAGAAGACATCGGGTTTTTCTGGCCAGAGTTTAAGACTAACAAATTTTCTTGAGTGTTAGTCCCTGAAACCATTAGCTTTGTTCTATACTTAATAAATGTGATTTTTCCTCTAGAATGTCTTTGGGGAAGAATAATTTCAAGTGATGAAACTACCAGGAAAATAACATCACCAAAAAGACCCTCACAATTAATTCTAAAGAGAAATAACTCCAGAGACAATTTTGGATAGCTACTGGACAAAAGTCTTGGTCCTGAATCAGACAAGTGAAGACAACTGCTTGCAAGGAAAATTTTTTTTTCCCAGTCAATACTAACAAGCATTACTCTGTTTTCTTCATTTTCATGGTTAGAAATTGTTGTAAAAGGTCCTAGTATTTCACAGCTGCATATTTAAAACATAACCTGTACTCTACTTTATCAGCTACTCTTGCTTAATTATGGATTCTGCCATGGTCAGGTCTGACATTTCCTCTCTCATGTTTATTCTTGGCTGTCTATCCCAATGTTCAAGGCTGCACAAAGCACTAATTCACTGGTAAAGGATGATTATCCCAAATGGAAAACACCTGTGCCCTCTAACTACAGGATGCAACTCACTCTTACTTTTGTCTTCATGCAATATAACCGAGGCTTTAAGCAGGTTGATTTAATAAGAATAATCTGTGGAAGAGCCAGAGCTGCTGCAGAACTCCTGAGAGAGAGGATTATTCAGTGCATTCTCAGAAGGATTTTGCCCTTTGTTTAAAATGAATAATTAAATTTAATCCTGATTTTAGCTTTTGTGTTGCATTTACACTGCTGCTGGGTTTTTTGTCTTTGGTTTTGTTCTTGTTTTGGATTTTTTTTTTTTTTTTCCTTTTCAATCTGACATAGCCATGGATTGGATGGATTGGGAAGCTTCTAAACCTGTTAGACATTCACATCATCTTCAGTTGGCCAGGCTCAGTGCTAGGGGGTTTAGTTCAGGATGTTCCACATGAAAAAAAAAAAAACAAAAAAAAATCCCAAAACTTAATTTCAAAAGAAAAGTGTTACCAACATTGAATATCTGAGATACGGGAGATATTTTCAGTATACTTGTAACATTTCAAGAAAAAGCACTGCTGTTTTAGATAATCACCTTTCTCTGTGATTCCAATTCAGAAACTAAAAATTCTGAAGCAAAAGGAAAGGCAGAGGGGAAAGAACACATACAAGTGGAACAATCCCGAAAAGGAGGCTTTTCTGCAGGAAATATTTTAGTTTCAAAGTATTGAGATTTTGGCAGAGATTATGTCTTGTAAATTGCCAAGGTTAAAAGCTAAAAAGGAAGAGCAACAAGCTCAAAACAATTGAAACTTTTCCTTTGGGGCTGAAAAAATGCCAGGACTATTTTTCACCACTAATTTAAATTGGAGAGACTTTCCCTTGAGGATTTATGTTTAGTTAAACTCTAATTTTTCCATCAGAGGGGGAAGTTTTTAATTAAGTTCACTGCTATTCATTGGCACTTAAGTTCATCATTCACTGACTTTCAGATGGGAGCTCTGGCTCTGTTTGGTCCCAACAACCAAAGTTTTGGGACAAGCAGGTATTTTAATGTGGCTTCATTCAGTGTTTCACAAACTTGTTAAACACTGTGGTCTTTTCTCATTCCTCTGAAAAAAAAAACATTGTTTGTAAAATAAATGTTTGCTTATTTTACAGAAGAAGCAGAACAATTTTCTAAAGCATTATGATTGTATTCCCGCCCATCAGATGTAACCCAGATAAATTTCTGAAATGTATTGGGATTTGCAGGCACATTCTTCCTATTAAATCTATACATTGCTCAAGAGAAAATATCTGCCAACAAGATAATTGAGGCATTGTGATTTTCAAATGTCATTTTTCCCTGGGGCAGCACATGTTGAAAAATGCAAACAGCAGGGTAGAAGAGGGTCTGCATAAATAAAAATGGTATTTTGAATAGATGAGGAGCAGATTTGAAAGCAGCAACTCAATTCCTACTGTATTTCAGACCACGTAAATAGAGAATAATTACCAAAATTCAAGAATTTGCTAAGTATTACCTCTTCTATTTCAAAAAGCAACACATTGAAAGTAGATGATGAAATGGCTCTAATTTAAGGGTGGAAGGTATCAAGAAAGGACACAGAAGTGCCAAAACTGAGTTTAATTTATCTTCCCAAGACCAAAAAAAAAAAAAAAAATAGCCAACATCACCAAACCAAGAATACACACAATTCACAAAGTATGCGTCTTAAAAATAGAACAGTGAACAAAAAATTCTATATTTTAGAGAGGTTACACAATGACTCCTTGACTAATGGAGATGAATAAGATCTTTATTTTTGTGATGTGACTACCCATCCTTGCTCTCTGCAGACTTATTTTCTCTTCTCAGAGTGGCATTGTGCCAGGGACCATGTGAGAGGAGGTGTTGGAACACTCAGACTCTCCATAAGGAATCCCATGGTGTTTAGTGCTTTTGCCCTTATTTCCCAAAGGGGAAAAAAAAAAAAAAAAAAAAAAAAAAAAAAAAAAAAAAAAAAAAAAAAATTGGCTTATTTCTCTCATCCAGCCTTGACAAAAGTCTGGTAGAAGAGAAGAGGGAGCATCCAAGAAGATCCATCAGGCTGCTCTCAGACTGAAGGACACGAAGATTTGAGGAAGGAAGGATGTGAGAACAATCACTCAAAGCCAGCTTGAGCAGAAAAAGAAAGCAAAGCAAAAACATTCTGGAGCCAGGATCCTAGGACATGTCTTGGGCAGGGAGCCAGCTGTGCACGGGCAGCTCAGGTCTCACAGAGGAGTGTCCTGCTGCTGCTGAAGAGGAGCTGGAAAAGGATTGCAACACGTTCCTCAACAAAGGCACGGCTGTGTCAGGTGCACCGACTGAAGCGTTGTGCAACAGCAAAAACAAAACTCAGATTTAGGCACTGGCAGTATAAATAGAATCCCTGCCCCACAGAACACAGTGATCTTGAGTGCTGCAGTCTTCAGATTGGAAGAATAAAAAGTATGTTTTAAAAATGCATAAAGGACTGGAAGAGAGGGTAAAAGTAATGAACTCCTTATTCTCTCTGCTCTAAAGGTAACAGTATTGAGGGGTTGTTGTACCCACAGAAATTACCTGTGAAGTCCTGTAAAGAAGTTATAGCATTAATGTTCATTCTTTATTACTCTTATACATGAAGGAGAAAAGCCAAAAATTCAGCATTCCTGACTATATAAAAACACATTAGTTTGCTCTCTGGAAAGAGTCCTGTGCTCCTCCTGTTAACATAGTTGCATGAAGAATGCTCCACCATTGACTAAACCACTCATGTCACCAGAGTTTAGGATTCAGGGAATGGATTAACATATTCCCTGTGGGTAGTGATTTCCACCACTTACCCACAGCCCTGATGCTTTTCTCTACTCCCCTACCTCTTACAAAGGTGGGACCAAACTTTGCCAGGACACTCTGATGCTCAGCTGATGTAAGAACTTGGAGAAATTTTCTGGTTCTGCAGAGACAGAAAATTTCTCACTTGATGCTCAGTATGGAGAGACTCATGAAACCAGAACCAGGCACCAGAAGCACTCAGAATCTCCACACAGTGCAGCCTCTTTGGCCCAGCGTTTTCTCCAGGAAGCTGATTGTCTTCTCCAGTTGTCAAAAAGGAAAAGGTGATGAAAACAGGCAGGAGAAGAAAGGGGCACAGCTGGTAAGAGTGGGCAGTTTCTAGCCCGGAGTGAATTATGCAAGTTTGGATTTCAATCCAGTTCTCTGAGTCCTCAGTCCTTGTGGGTGTTGGCTTCTTGTCCACAGCCAAGTGAATGTTTCATTTACTTTCCTATTTTGAAAGTGCTGTGGACTGGATAAGAAAACTGTGAAGAAGGAGTGAAAAGGAGCAGCGTGTCTTTGGTTCTGAATTTATATTTAACTACAAGTAATTGCTTAGTCCCTTCTTATTTTCTTCTCCCCTGTTAGAAGAGTTGCAGCACGATGAGTGATGTGTAGCAGGAGGTGCCATGGATTTCAGAGAACCAGCCTGTGGAAGCTGCATTTTGTGTGGCATCAAATTTTCTTCCGTGCTAAAAAAAAAAAAATTCTTTTCACGACTGTGAGCTACATAATCCACAGAGCTCAGCTGTTCTGAAGCTATTTTGCAGTTAATATTGAAAAAAAGTAAAGGTGGAATAGGCCAAAGGCTGACTCATTGGAAAATCCATGAGTTGTTAACTTTTAAGTTTGTGCTATTGAGGATTCCAGTGCTGGGGTTTGTGGCTGGCTGTGCTACACTCCTCCAGCCAGCATTTGCCAATCCACTGCTGGTCAAAAAAACAAGGCATCTTCAAGGAAGTGGCCCTCAGGTTTATTTCACAATGTCTTAATTTCAGTAGAAATACAAATATTTGATTTTAACCCCGTCTCCTTGTTGTGGTTTCTGTTCACCTGCATTCATTTTTTAGCCTGTTTTTAACAACAAAATACTGCCCTAACTCTCCTCCCACCTAGTCTTGTTGTATACTCTTGTTATATTCACTAGGTGAACCAATTTATTTCCTAGAGGAAAAAGACATAAATTAATTCAATAAATCTCCTTTGTTCTATGTTCCAGTGTATGAGCCAAACAGCATTTGCACCTATTCTGGAGATCCCAATTGAAAGGAACATTATTTATTCAGACACCTACAAGGAAAGATGTCTCCACAAAACTCTCAGAAGAGTTGAAGTGATGCCCAAAGGGAGAAAATCTCTGCAGAATTCGTTTCTTGCCTTTGCCTATCAGGTTCATGGGTCTTCATTTAAATAGTTGCCTTGTGCAAAATCTGGTGTAAAAAATAGCCTGACCCTTGGAGGCAATTTATAAGTAACATAAAGGCAAAAAAAGTATATTTTGAAATAATTTATACTGGAAGACAAAAATCGAACTAAATCCCTGCTTCCTCTAAGAAGAGAGTGCAATAAGATTTATTTGAAAAATAGAAAAAAACAAAAAACCAAAACCAAAACCAAAAAGTGAGTATTCATTGGCACAATTGTTCTTCCTGAAAACACAATTATTCCTCACTACTAGGTGTCTCTTGCTCAGTCTAGTGGAATTATGGTTGCTGTTCACTTTTCCCTGAGTACTTGTGAAATTTTCTGATTTTGAAATTTTATGGAATGGGATTGAGTGTTGATAATTTGCTAAAATATTTTCTTTAATTAAAAAATAATTTAAAATTACAAACAACTGCATTTTTAATCTCAACCTGAAGCAGAAGTGACTGTTAAAGGCAAGGAGAGCTAGCCTATGGTTGGATTGAGGGGAATGGAGATGGGAGATAATGACAGCTTCAGAGAAGTCCAGCTCGAACAAATTCTTAAAATTTTCAAGGCCATTCCTTGCAACGGTAAAGATTTTTGAGTGTTTTTTTGTTTGTGGTTTTTTAATTTTTTTTTATTTTTTCCTTGGCATTATGGGACAGATCTAAGCTGGCAGAAATGCTGGTGTATTTGCTGACCAAAGACAAAGAATCTCATTTTCAGAGATAAGGAGGAGCTGTTCTTGTTAAATGAAAGTAACGAAAGGGACTCTTGGTTTACAAATATTTTTATTTGTATCAATTGTTAAAGTAAGGAATAGATACAGTCCCAATTAAAGACTAGATTATGAAAAAATAAAAAAAAAATAGGTAAAACTTCTGCCTGAAGTCTACCTTGAGTAGTATGAAGATAGCAAAGCCATTCAGTTAATTATTTATAAATGGGCTCTTGTCATTTGATATAAAATGGAGAAAGAGATCTGTGCCATGTGTCAATAACTTTACTCTTCTGAATTTCTTATTTTCTGTTCTTGTGCCCTTTGAGAAAGCTTGTGATCTTGAGATGCAGTGAATGTCAGGTAGGGTTACTCAGGTGATGATAAAAGTGCAGTCTCTGAATTAAAGAACAAATTAGAAAGTGTGGCTTGGTCCAGTGTGCTAAAAAAAGGCAACTCAGTAGCTCCTTATAAATATGTTCAAGCTGGCTACACACCAAGACAGGGGAAAATTATCTTAAACTAATGCTGGCAGCATATCAGATAGTTGTAAATTGGTCATGTATGAGTTTAGACTGGAATTTTAAGAGAAATTTTCTAACCACCCAAACGGTGAAGATCTGGAAAGGTCCTCAGAACAGGGCAAGGAATTCAAGTGTTTGCACAATGCAGCTTGGTAGGCAGAACTCTTGGAAGGTGGACTTGAATTTGTGGGGTGAAGATTTGAGTTTCTAAAGAAGTATAAAGGGAAAATGTGTCACTCTTTATTTATAAAATATTTGTAGATGAACATTCCAGGAGAGACCTTCTCCCTTTTTTTCCCCCTGTGGCAATTTACAGTGCTGCCTTTTTTTATTTTAAGACCAATTATGAGATGATAAAAATGGTGGTCCAATTATCCACAGACCCTGTGTACTGTGGTACTGTGAACTGTGATGTGTTTGTTGTGAGGGCTTTTAAGCCACAAAATGCAAAATATTTCTAAAGATGCAAAATTTCACTAAAATATAATGTACTAGTTCATGGTGCAGTAGCCACCAATATTTTTTTTTTTTTAGTTTTTCCCTGCCTACCATCCTGAGTACAGGAATATTTACTGAATCCAAGTCATTACAGTCCCAAAGGGTTTAATGTCAATCTGAGTTTGTCCCAGCATTTTCCTATGATGAATTAGCAAAAAAGTACACCTTGCTCAAGGCAAGGCTGTGCATCACACATGGCTGATATTTTTTTAAGGCTTCAACCCCTTTTTTGGATGGGAAAACTTGAACATTAAGTGCAGCTCTTGCCTCTTGCATATGCTCTGCCTTAAATAAAATTAACAGGTGAACGTTAAAATTTGTTCTAATCCTAGGAAAACATCATGTTGCAATAGTGAATAATTACTGCAACATCTACTGACTACTATTTTCTTTATACAACCCTGATATTTCTTTAAAAGACCTCTTTATAGCTTTTCCACTCCTCTACCTGCTATGTTTTACTGTTCCAGGGCTCTGAAGCATTCAGGGATTAAGCAACCTGCAGAGGACTCTCACATTTTCTGAATCAGATCTGGGATGGGCTCCAAGCCTGAGCTCAGGGCCAGTGATTGATGTGTGGGATTCCTTCTCTCCATCCACAGGGCGTTGGAGCTGCACTAATTTCAAAACTGTCTCATTCATTCAGTGATATGTGGGAAGGAAAATCCATCCCTATCTCCCATCCTGCCACAATAGCTGTGGAATAGCAAAGAGCACTGCTTGTATTGTGGAGCAGCTCTTCATTTCTCTTGGGTGTAGCTGCGTTTACAGCAGGGTATGTGTTTCTAGCATAAATCATGACTACATCCCTTGCATTTACATCTGTGGCTGGAGTCCCGGGGCAGTGAAGGCTTCAGGACAGAGAAATGAGACAGAAAATGCATCAAGTCTTTAGGGCAAGCACTAGGTGTAAGAATGACAGCTCCTGGAGCCCAGCCAGAGCTGCAGGCTGGAAAAGCCACATGGTTGCTAATTGACCACAAATGATTTAACATCTTCTGTGGTAGGTCCTGCTGCGAGGTGCCTGACAGCTCCAGCACTGATTCAGAGGGAAGAGAGCCACAGAGTCACTTCCTATGGCCATCCAGTTTGGCTTGGAAATGTCCCAGGAAAGCAGTTTTGGCCCACGAGGGCTGCTGGGCAGATGGCTGGTGGTGCCTGGGAGCAGCCAGCACAATGTCAGGCTCTGATCTTCACACCCCTCTGCTTCCCCACCGGGTTCCTCCATGCACAAGGGGTGTGCCCTTCCCTTCCCAGTCTCCTGCAAAGGTTTCCTGCCCTTGACTTTCCCATTTGTGCACTGGAAAGGCTTCGTTTGCAGTTTCTCTCCAGGTCCACTGGTCCTCAGGCTCCATCCTGGGAATAGCTGGAACTCTCAGGAGTTCCACAGGGCAGTGAAGACACAGAGGAGGAGGAGGAAGGCTGTGTCACTGCCCTGTAGCTGCAGTGGAGCCAAAAACTCATCCAGTAGCTCAGAGCAATGCTCTGCTACACAGAGAACACTGGAGGTGCCAATTTTTGGGGTGGTTTCTGCTCTGTGGTGTGAGTGGCATCACCACTTCTACTCCCCAGGTTTGACTTGCTGTTGTTTGGCTGGGTTGTTTGTGGGGATTAAAATACTCTCTGGGGATGATTCAGAACAGCAGTGGGGCAAGTGTTTGCAATTGGCCAGTGTGAAGAAAACTGTGTGAGCTTTGTGTAGTTCCAAGGGTTTCTTCACATACATTGACTTTTTCTAATGTTCTGAAGACCTGCTGAAGGACTGAATCCTTGCTGTTGTCTTTCACACTTGCATGGGGCTTCTTTTTTTCATTCTTACAATTAATAACTTCCACATACTTTCAGTCTTCAGGTTAGAAAGCTTTTTTCTCCTGACCATGTTAGATAAAGTTATTTAACAAAGGTTTATAAGTCTATTTCAAGTTATTTATAAACTGTAATTACCTTACATGGATTAGTCCTTTCCAATTACAGCTCCATATACCAACTCTTGCTTTGGCATAACTAAATGAATGAGTTTAGGTATCCTGAAATCTATGGCAGTGATATTATTTGGCTCTTTGCTCTTCCTTTGAACTTCATACTAGTATATGTGTATCTATAAACACTCTCTCTCACTTTTATACTCATTTTATATTTATGTATTTAGCCTCCTCTAATGCTACAAGTTATCATTTTATTAGGCAACAATACATTTGCTTCTATGTTCACTGCTTTATTCATATTATACATATATAAATGCGTATACATGTGTAATTTTGATTGTGAATGTATGTGTGTGTGCACACAACTCAATTCGTCTGCACACACAATCCTTTCAAAACTGTCAGATTAAATTTATAGACAATCTGTAAGGCTGTGATTTTTGAGAGGTAATAATTGTCTCTCAAGTGTGATGAAACACAATTGTTTGTAAGCACAGACAGAAAAGTCATGGCTACCTCTATCATGTACTTTGAGTGTTGTAGAAACAGTCTGATAAATGAGATATCACAGATATTACTCCAGATGGATGACAATATCAAAAGAACCATATTCTGTATCATCTTTCTTCTGGAGTTCAGTGCAGATTTTTTTTTTTTTCATGTAGAAAAGCAATTTTTCATTCTCAAGTTTCAGTTGAGAATGAACCAGTACTGTAATAGTCACACACACATTCCTTCTGAGTAATTGAAAGATCTCAACCCAGATGCCTCTCCAGACAGAATTCTTCACTGAGCAAGGTTACTTGAGGGAAAAGCCCTCTCTAAATAAGTGTGCCATTCCAGCTGAAGTCTTATATCAGATTTCCCAGGGGAGGAATAGGCACGCACGGGGCACATCCTGTTTGGGGAGCTCGAAGGAAAAGGTTTGGTGGTGGTGGTGACTCAGAGAGGAGTCTCTGCCCTCTGAGTCAGGGCCGAGTCAGCACCTGAAGGTGCTGAGATCTGCGTGAGTCACCAAAGCTCCACTGGGCAGCCCTGCCAAGACAAACCTGCCCTCCACTTCCCTCTGCTGCCTCGCTTTCCCCTTCCCCACAGCATCTCAGGCTGCCCTGGGGCTGATGCAGGGACTCAGGCATGAAGGTCAAAGCTCACGTCTCAGCATCTTTTGTGTCTCGACAAGATTTCAGGACTAACGCTGGACACAAATTTTTAAGAGGTCGCTTATACAATCAGTTCCTGATAAATCTCAGTTATTGAGATTCGTTGAGAATTTCCTTGCTGATGGCCTGAAATGCCACATCCTGTGGTGCTGCCAGCTGGCAGACAAAGCAGAGGTGCTGCATAAGGTACCCTACCCATGAGAGTGGCAGTCAGCACATCTTCTGAAGCCCTGGCTGGTGGTAGCACAGAAAAGGGTGGGCAGGTAAGCAAAAGAGAGGTTTTTCTTACTGCTATGTATTGTAGGCATGGTACAGCAGGGAGATGATGCTCTGTTCCCAAGTTCAACAATAAATATCTTCATTACATTATTATTATGTTGATGATGGTACTATTATTATTATTATTATTAATAATAATAATTTGACTCGACCTGTCATCGCCCAAGCCTGAATTACTTAGAAAAAATTTGGAGACTTCACTTAACTTAAGAAGTAAACATTGAGAGAAACCAAATTCTCTTTCAGGAAGAAAAAATTAAAAGCAAAGCAGTGCTCAAGCAGATCTCTTGTATTGTCTTCACACGTGCAAATTTTGTCTGGAAACTGCAAGATGGGCTCCAGGAGTTGAGGTGTCTTGTGACCACTCATAGTCTGGAATTAAATAGGTGTTTTACAAGTTAATGTGGAGTTGCAGTTCTTGAGTGGCTGCTGTCATGTATTTAATTTTAAAAAATTAATTAAGAGCATTATAAGAGCAGCCAGACCCTTCCATGACAGACAGAGACAGCTCGAAGCTGTCAGGCAGTGCCAGATGGGCCCCTGCAACTCTGATGGAAAGCCAGGGAGAAAAAAGACTTTGTTGAACACAGCCAAAGCACCAGAAAATGTGAATCTGAATCAAATGCAGGCTGGCTTCAGAACCAGCATGAAATGCTGGGGTTCAGGGAGTTTCTTCATTAATGAGGGAGTTACCCGAGGTCCAAGTGATGAAGCAAATGTTCACCATGACTTTATTCTTGAGCATGTTTATGTTCCTCTAACAAGTCAGCTCCTAGCCACAAACTGAATATCAGCAGGTCAACTTTCAGGAGCTTATAACTCACTGTGTCATATCAAAAACTAACAAAACACCCTAAAACCAAAAAAAAAAAAAAAAAAAAACATAATCAAAATCAAACATATTTTATTAAACTGCAGTTGTGGATTCTTTTATCCCTTCAGAGCTTTTGGAATAATAGCACAGAACCTGTGAGAGTGTAACAACACTAATGCCCACTCTTCCCAGAATTATCAACATCTTGGGGTTGTTTAAAAGCTTTCAAAATAATAGCATTAATAACTAACAGTCATTATTAGTAAAGAATTCTTAATACTGATTATCCTGTTTTGATTGTCATGATTTAAAATTTTAGATGTCCTCTTGCTGTGAGGATAGATAAGGAGAAAGATGGAAGTAAAAAAGGACTTTGAGTTTTTTTACCTGAATAGATGTTGTTTTATTTATTTGTTTTTCCTCATGAACATTCGGCTTATGTATTTATTTCCTGAACTTTTGTAGTTTCATATTATCTTTGCAAATGCCAGTGCTGGGGATGAAATATCACCTATTCCTGATTTTTAGGGCAGCAAAATAAATCTTGTACTATAACGGTTGTCACGTTTTTGCACGGTGTGCAAGACAAGTAGGAAAATATTGCCTACTCAGATGAAATGCCACAGTCTCCAACTGGATGGCTCCTTGCCAAAATCCTTAATTTTTTTTAGTCCTCTTGGAGCTGGGAGGAAAATATTGCTTTGCAGAATATTACAGTGTGCTGTATAAAAATAATAATGAAAACTGGCTACTTTCAGAGTTCACAATTTTTTTTTAACCGTGCTCATGTTCAAAGTAATGTAACGGAGATCGTGTTACTTAAGAATGAGACAAGATTCTATTTCTTATACAATCTCTGAGTTTTTAGCCTTTTTAATTCCATGTGTATGCCTCTACATCTTAAAGCATTTAGAGAATCAAATAATTATGACTGTAAAATCATAAAATCCTAAACTTTGTATCTATAAATTTCTTTTAGAAAATACTTCTGGGTTTTTTGGGGGGGGTTGGTTGCTTCTTTTCAAAAAAATCTGTGAGTAACACACAGTTTCAAACCCCAGAATAGGAGTCTTGATCCTCAGTAATAAAAATAATGAGGTAAGCAATGAGCTGACCCCAGGACTGGTTTCCTTAATGTTTTGCTTACATCACAGCACATATCTTGAATTAAAGCTTGGACTTGTCAGGCTTTTTAAGAACGTGTGGGGTTTTTTGGTTTTTTAATACCAAATGCTGCTCACCACGCAAGATCTCTTTTTTGCACATATATCCAGAAATTCTGCAAACTTCATTTTAGCAATACACACACACACACATATATATATATATATTTATCCAGCTGTAACAGCACATGTCCCGTGGGTGGATTTTGCATACTGATTTTCAGTGTAGCTCTTCTGTTTAAATCTCCAAATTATTTCAGTATGCTTTTCAGTTACAGGGTGGGAGGAACAAATATATCACTTGTGCCACATTTTAGGTCTTCACTCTTTTCACTGTCAATGTTTTGCTCATCCTTGTCCAATATACACGGTGAAAAAGAAAAATCAGGAGGAGGTTTGTCTGAAAATGTATTTTGAAAATGTGTAAGAATATTTTTATTTCATCAGCATCGCATCTCAAAGCATTTTGGCGTGCAGGAAAATACCATGAACAGGAGAGATGCAATTCAGAGATAAATTATGCCCCCTTTGATCATCAACTCCTTCAAAAAATCCTACTAATGTTGCAATATTTTCACAAACTGGTGGAAAAAATACGTGTCCAGGGAAGCTGCAGATGTTTCAGTGTAAAAAGAGTATTCTGTTTGTATGCACAGACAGAAGTATTAAAAATATGTTAATTTTACATCTATTCCAAATATATGTCTTTTTTTACACATATTCTTATACATGTATTTTTAACATATATTCTTAAATTAAGATCTGGACTCCAGCATATATTCTTAAGGTATGTTCTCAATTTCCTAGGCGTGACTATCTGACTTTCTAGGAAAAAAGGATGACCCATTATATGGCTTTTAAAAATAGAGTAATTTAAAGAGAATTATGAAATACTGTCAATATTTATAATTTATGATTCATAGTTGACTGTGTAAGATATAATCTGGGTATGTATCACATTCAATTAGAAAAACAACAAGACACATATGAATGTTAAAATCAATAATTACATTGCAGGAAATAGTAAAAAAATTATGAGAGAAAGAGTTATTTCATGATTTACTGCCTCTGTCCAAAATATGTTATCAAACCAGGCAAATGCATTAAACAATAATAGTAAAATTAAGTGCTACTGAAAATTGTCAGGACTTAACTTCAGTCTGCTCTTTATTGTTATTGCTTATTCATAATACACTCTTAATTTTATAGGTCAAAAATAATAGTGTATCTGCTTGTAGCTTTCACTTTTCTTGAAATGGAAATCAAGTCAATATTTCATTGTGTGGTCCTCTAAAGAAAAATTTACATTGTCTAAACCTTAAAAATTTCGAAAATTTAATTAAAAATATTTTCAAACAAAAATTTAAGTCCTGAAGAATGGTTTTGTTGCAGAAGTTCAGCAACTGCAGCAACTTGTCAAAGTTATTATCAGTTTCACCTGTTCCTGTATCAAAAGTTTTTTCTCTCTTGCACAGCTGCATCTTTCAGTTACCTTTTGTGCTGCATCTTTGCAAGTTGTTCTCTAATTTAGGTTTTACTTCACAATGCCTTGACTGCTCTGGAAGAAACACAGGCCAGGTATTTGATATAAAAACCTGGCTAGGAGAACCCTTGTGCTATCTTCTGGCACAGCAATCAATTTCCATGGGGTCAAGGCAATCAGCAGAATTCCCTTTCCCTCCCTTGTGTGCAGAAGAGACTGCCACATTAATTACAAAGTTTTGGTGGAGGATCTAAGAGCTGATAAAAATTCTGTTCTCTGGGAGCTTACAGCCACATCTGCTTGCAGGTTCTGTATTTTTTCAGTGCAGTGTGGAGGTTTTCACCAGGTTCAGAGAGGAGCCAGAGAGCCTTGGAGAAATCTGTGCCTTTACTTTCCAGAGAGTGTAAAGCTCATTTGTGATTGTCCAGCATTTATTTACATTTACAGCTGAAGAATGAATATTCTTAGCTCTGTCAGGAAGTCCTGATATAGCTTTGTCCGTGGCATTGTGAACTTCCCTGTGTTTGGGTAAAAGCAAGGATGAATTCTGAATAAATAAAGGTTTTTTATTTTTTATTTTGCCTTTGTGAGCAGTGGCTGCTGCTGGGAGGAACTGCAGGCTCAAGGCTTTCTACAGGAACCTCATGAGAAGGGTTAAGGGAGAGAAAGCAACCAAATCCTGCTGCTTGTTAGTGGGTACAACCAGGATAAAAAATATAGGAAAAGCCACATGTAGCCCCTGACATTTCCCCTGAGCAGCTGGGAACTGGGATCACTGGGATTCTCTCCCTCATTCCATCTCAGGCTTTGCATTTCCTTCAATAAGATATATATTATGGCTTTGTCATAGAAGATGTGACCCTTTATGCAGTGATTTCAGCTCCAGCAGTAATCCTGGATGCAGACATACCTACTGCAAAAAGGATTTGCAAAGCAAAAGTACAAGCAGGGTATAGCAACCACTTGTTGGCTCCTTAAAGAAACTTATTTAAGCTTCTTATTAAAGAATATTATTCTTATTTAATGTTTACAGCTTTTTTTTGTTTGTTTGCTTGTTTTTTGGTTTTCCTCAAATTTCCATAGTCGTAAATAGATTCTGTTAAATTTTCAACTGAAGCAAGCATCAAGAAGCATATCCTAGCACTCATTTTTGAGGGGATCGATACTTTTTTTTTTTTACTTCATTTAGAAATGGCGATTAGCTCAGGCCCAAATTTCCCAGTAGGAGAAATAATTTCAAGATACAGAAAAATATTTTTCAGGGGGATTAACCTGAATGCAATGGACAAAATGGAATTTGAATTTCTTTTTGTTACATGCCAGTTATATGCTATAAAGATCTCACCTCCTTTATAAAGTACTTTGAGATTTACTGATGAAATGTACAAGAGAATGGCAAGAGAACTTTAATTATTTGACGTAATTAAGAACTTAATGGAACTTAATGCTGTGATGATGTAATATTGGTATTTTCTTTGGATTTTCAGTGGTTTCTTTCAGGCTTAGAAAACTGATGGATAAGAGCTGAAGGAATAATCCATTGTGAAGAAATAAAGAAATAGACATCTCTGCCTTTCAAAAATTAATAGCAGTGTTAAATCATGTAGCCTAAGGTCACAGCTCTCAAACCTCTGAACTCAAAATTTTGCTCTCAGCATCACTTGACAAGCCTAAGCAGTCCCATAGAGAAGAACTGTAGGAATCCATAACAAAAATAAAAAATGGAGCAGCAGGAGAATAAACAAACCCACAGAGACCTGTGACAGAAACACAGGAGCTGGGGCTGCTGCTTCAGAATCCAGATTCTCAGCAGTGCTTTGGAAACCCCTCCTCTGCACATTAATCCCTTCTCTGCAGAATTAAAATGCGGTTAATCTGTCCCAAGACAGCGGGCAAATTATCCACTGCTGACTTTACGTCCTTGCCTTTAGGCTGACAAATTAGGGTAAGTTAGAATGCTGGGAGTTCATTCAGCTGTACCAATGTGAAAACAGAGCCATGGCAGTACAGAAATGCTGTAAAATAAATGTAAAATTACTTCACTGAAGATGCTTGTGCCAATTCATTGCTTCTTTTTTTGTTAGGAATTTATTTAGGACAGCACAAGATCCACTTAGCAGGGAGTTACCTCAGCTAAGATCTTAGCTCATCAGGCCTCAGGTTGGAATTCGGGTTTTTTTTTTTTTCCAGAATCTGGTTTTATTCCAGCAAAGCCAAGATTTCCCCTCTTATTTCCTCATAACTAGATTAGGCAAATGGAGGCTTCAGAGACACTGGAGACTAAGGGTTTGAAACTGGCAGTTATTACAAATAAAGGGACCAAAGTATTGTAGATAGAAGACCTGGGCTACTTCTGACATCACCACAGCTGGAAGTATTTGGAAGTATTTACTTCTACACCCTGCTTTGAGTAATTTTGTTTTCAAGAGTATAAAAATTCAAGAAATAAAGGCAGAGGTCACTGCGTGTGAAATCCCAGTGGAGTCATTTTACAATAAAATCCCATAGGTGAAAACCACACAAAGAAACTGTTCCTCCCTAGGTTTCTCATGGCCCAGTTTTTAAGTTTCTTATTCTATTTCCCTTCGTGTTCCCTCTGAGCTGGAAAGTTCCAACCATGCAGTGATTGGATGTGACACCAGTCTCCAAATACAAATGTTTTCTTTTCTGGTTCATTAAAACCTCATTGGAGAAGAGGACACAGCAAGTCTTGGGCTGATTTTCACCCCCTGATTTAGGACAGGTTTGAATTAATGTGGTGGGTTTGGAGAAGCATTTGGAAGCAGAAGGAGGTTCAACAGGAAGAGCACAGCATTGAAGTTCAGAGCACAATCACAAGCCTCCTATTAATTCAGCATTTCTAGCTCAAATTAAAGCTTAATCCCATCTGAAGCCATGGAAGCATTTAATTATAGTTAGTCTGTATTGTACATTCCCTTTATTCTTTAAACCTTAAACTTTACCCAAGCTAAATTACACGAAAATCCTTAATTAGCCAAAGCAGGTCTCTGAGCTTCAGTAGTGAGCTTAAACCTGAGAATAGGTGCTCCCCAAAATTTAATAATGTTTATATGACTTGCATGCAGATTTGCTCCCAGTTTTGCTTACAAGTGTGGTTCCTGTCTTGTCATGCTGGTAGGAGAATAAGAATTTGGGGAAGGAGCTTTCCACTTTGCTTTATTTTGCCCCAATTCCCTTGCCACTAGTGCTAAACCCTGCAAAGCTGAGAGGTGAGGGGCTTCATCTCTGTAAATGTGTGGCTATCTTGGCCTAGAGGCTTGCTTTTCATAAGGAAAATGAAAATTTGGGGTTTTTTTTTGTTTTGTTTTGGTTTTTGGTTTTTGGTTTTTGGTTTTTTGGTTTTTGTTTTTTTTTTTTTGTTTTGTTTTTTGTTTTTTGTTTTTTGTTTTTGTTTGGTTTGGAGTTTATTTTGTAATCTAAATAAATTTAGCGTGGACTGGAATGGGCCCTGTGTAAAAAGGTTTGAATAATGACACATCCATAGGATGCCTTGTTTTGTTTATCAGTTTTCTTCTCCTAGAAGAAGGTCAAACTTAATTACCATGACCTAGGCATGCTACAAAATGTTCAGACAGCTGTGTAAGTGACAGATGTACCTTTCAAATACAGGCAGTGTCCCCAGCACAGGAAATATTCCAGTTTTATGTCCTGTTCTTGTATCCTCTCATACACCTCAGGTTCTGTTCTTGGCCATCCTGTCTGTCAGTGGTACTGCAAAAAGCAGATTTTTGTTTCAACTCAATACAAATAATTTAACAACTGTCTTAGAGGACTAAACTCTTTAATATTAAACTCTCCCTTACTTTTCCTGACACTGCACTGGCTTTACAAAAGCTGCTGCAAGACACATTTCCATCTCCCTGTCCCACAGCTGGTGCTAAAGATGAACCAAAATCATGAGGTGTCACTGTGGCTCCTCGTCCTGCAAGGGTTCTCCAGCCCTAGAACCCTGATCACAGGCACGGGATCTGGGACATGATGCTTATCAGGGAGTTGTCTACTCTCTTTGCTCTTCACAGCATAAACAAAGTCCTTTCAGCCCAAAATAATCATGGCAATGTCATGTGAGTGGGAGGGCAGGGGCAGCTGGAAAGGGGTGGTGGTGGAAAATCTGGGATCCACTAGGACAAGTGAAAACCCAAAGTATGCAACAGAGCAAGAGCTGATATAAGTAAGTCTCAAGAAAGGAGAATTTAGGCAGTGTTTTAGGAGCAAGATTAGAAAGCTGTTCGTTACAAATATGGAAAGTTAGAGAAAGCTGTAATTACATTGACTAGCGTAGAAAGGAAAATGCATGAGAGTGTAGAAGAATTTCCACCTTTTCTTCAGGAGGAAATATACACAGGAAAGAAGAATAAGATTTTTCTACTGGCAGTGCTCCTTCCCAAAGCACAAGACAGGCTGTAACAACACAAACAGTGACAGGAAAAATAAAATTGCTGGCTGACCCAGAGATGGAGGTCACTCTACCCTTCAGGCTTTGGAGGGGTTTGCAGTGATATGAAAATCAATCTTCTGAGTGTTTTCACCTATTCAAAATAACTCTCTAGACAGAACTGGAGGCTCTCAGCTGCAGGTGTTACAGGTATTGCAGAGATAAATTTGTGTTCGTGCAATTTACCTCCGTGTAGCAATATGCATTTTGTGCTATCATGAGGATACTGCAAGTGAAATGTGCCAGAAGTCTGGCTTTCAAAATCTGTGCATTTTTGGTGTGGAAATAAATTGCCCATACAGAGGCAATGTTTGGTTGCAGGTTGTTTCTTGGATCCATGAGCATGAGGTCTCACTGCTCATGTCTCCTTACTCCATATGATTTGGTTTTTTTTTTTACTGCTTTGTATTACATACCTTTTACTTCTGTCCAGTCCAAATGTCTCCTTGTTGCTGGCACTCTCATACTCTGAATGTGCTCACTACTTGGGCCCCATTTATGCTGTTTTATCCCTTCAAAGATACTGGTGTTATTTGCACTGTTGTGACTTCAGTGTTTGCTCCAAAGGGTAATTGAAACTTAGGGAAAAAGAGAAAAAAGAAGACAAAAATACAAATCCGTTTTATGCAAACTGATCTTGCAAGGGTCATGGGATAGACATGCTCTTCCATTTAGGTCTTTTTGTCCTGCCAGTTTTCTCTGAGATTTTTGTGAGGTGCAACTCAACCTCTAGGAGAAAATTCTGATTAGTAACACGACGCCCTTGATAGAACTCTGTCAGCAGAGGCAGAACTGATTTTCAAAAATTCATAAACAGACCATTTAGGAAAGACTGGGAGAAATGGGTGGGGGGGAAAACCCTTTTAAGAGCATAGCAGGAGACTTTATATTTGTATATAGTACAAATACAAATAACAAATAGTAGACAAATAGACAAATAACTGTCTCAGAAAAGTAGCCCAGACAGGTGCAGAGAGCCAAAGATATCAGATTTTTGTGCCTGGATCTTCCACTGAGTGCCACCACCCACAAAATTGGGTCAAACTAGTGAGACAGATTTTCTTGCCAGCAGACATGTCCCCTGTTGTTTCTGCCTTGCACTGCTCGGGTAATGTCCTTGGGGGAATATGTAACAATGATGGAAAACAAGATTTTCAGCTTTTGTTCTCACTAGCCTGTCACTGGAAGCAGGGAAAGAATACTCAAGACTTGAGGCAGGCTTCACTTCCTTCAGAGATGTGGGACCTCCCAAGTAGGAAAGAAATTTAAGAGGAAAAAGAAACGAAAAGAGATGTGTGAGAATGACAAGAGGAAAGCAACTGCCAAAATGAATAATTCAAGAGGACTACATGAAAGGGTAGGAGGGAGATTTTGTTACATTAGAAAAACAAATAGCAAATAAAATGCAAAATAGGTTTACAATCATATTATCATGCACATTAATTTTTGCAAAAATTTTATTCCCCGTTTCAGTCTTCTTCCCTCAAGCCTCTTCTCTCTGTAGCTGGTACCATTCACAGTCTGTGGTGAGGATCTAAGCCACCAGAGTCAATTTCAATTCCAAATCCAAACATAAGCAATGGCTTGTGAGCTTGCAATTCCTTTGAGGCTCACCCAACTCCAATTCTGCTTTATTCCTCCAGGGGAAGCATTTTCTCTTTGAAGCTACAGTCTAACCCATTGAATTGCAGTATATAGGCTTAGATTCTCCTCTAGGCTAGCCTGATGTGGGACATTTTATGCACTGTCCCTTCATATCACTCCAAGAGAAAAAGAGAGCTCGGACATGATGAAACTGTAAGTGATGTTGGGAATTTAGAAGCCTGGAAAACATTCGGTTCTGCAAGTCTCTCTCTGATTAAAATTAACGCTCAAAATCAAAAGCATTGTGAATTTAATTAGTCCAGATGTTTGAAGGTGCAGCACTAATGGCAATTTATCTTCTCTTTTGTTCAAAAAATATCTTGGAATTATCATGAGAAAGATGGTTACCAGAGGGTTATTACATCTACTGTTTTCTTGTTGTCATGTGCCACAGGCAAGAACAACACTTTGAAGAGAATTGTTCCTTTCTGAGAACAAAGATAAACTACTGCAAACTAATTGCTAGGCTGCAGCACAGTAGGTAAAGTGATGGAAAAATTCTACGTTAATGAGTTATAAGTCAGCTTGTCTTGTAGAGCAAAACGAACTTGCTCCAAAAGCACAGATGCCCAAAAGTTGCAAGCGCTTTTCATACAGAATCACAAAATATTCGGAGTTGGAAGGGACCCATCAGGACCATCAAGTCCAACTCAGTGTTTAAAATCAAACTTTCAGTGCTCAGACTAAAGGGAGATGTGCACAAGGTGTTTCTCTTCTGGTTTCTACTGTCTTTTGCTCAAAATCTCCTCTTGTAAGGTTTATATAGAGTGACACGTGCAGGAAACATCACCTGAGCCAAAGCCAAGTGAGAAACATCACCTGGGGATACCTGAGTACATCACAATTCACACTGGACATCTTCAGAGGCAAGGAGTGATTTTTGACAGGATGAAGACACCATTCTCAAAAAGCAAGTGCTGGATTCCACGAGGGGAATTTCTACCTTGTCTAAAGCCTCAAAACTGACATTATGTTTTGAAGTCTAACGTGCATTTACTAATTCCGTGGATCTTCCTGCAATTTTCATCTCACCTCCCTTCTACTTTTGCTGTTTCATTTAAAAAAGGGACAATTATTTGGAGGTTGGTATTTTGTATTTTCAAAAGTTTCTCACTTTTAGGTGGTTAAAAAAGCATTCAAGGCAAGAGAAACAAACCTTTCCATCTGACCTTCAGTTGCTGAGGGGTTACAGAGAGGGTCAAGGCTATTTAGGACAAAGACTCTTGCTGATCCTTTCACTGCCTTGACAGAGCATCTGGGGAAAATGAGATGATTTGTTTGGTTGCCACTGGCCACCCACTGTGGTGTGTGCTGGGGACAAGGGATCCTTCCACTGTCCACTGACCTTTAGGAGCGTGTGGCTGCCCACCAGGTTTTACTAGTACTGGGCTTTACACTAATTCTGGGCTCACACTTCTGCCAGATATCAACAAACTGCTTAATAGCAGGATCCCTATGCACTGCCTTTCATCCGAGGAAATCAAAGTGTTCAAAAATGAATTAAAGTTCTGCAATACTTGCTGGCGCACCTCCTGTAAGATTTGTTCTGCTGCAATTAAGGCAGCTTTTCATAAATCAGGATTGCTCATCAGCCCTCCAGCTGTGGGGGCCCACATAGTCCCACCAGGGCTTTTTGGCAGGATCTCTCATTTGAAATGGTGAAGATTTTGTCTCAGAACTCTCCCTTTCCTCCCCCACAACAGGGTATTTTGTGCAGTGTGCTGCTGCGTGCCATTCCTGGAGCAGGCAATAAATGAAAATCTACCACCCTTGTTGCCTCGTCTTTGGATGTGGCAACACATCGCCCTCTGAGCTTACTCAACCACACAATTATGCCTAAATTAAAAAAGGAGAGAGATGGGGAGAGCAAAGAAAAGCAGGAATGCGGGGTGGGTGGGAATTGGCTGATAGGAAAGCAGCTGGCAGGGGGAACACAGGCAACTGAGGATGGAGCCTGCCCTTGCCAAATCCCCACAGTGGGGAGAATGCCAACCAGGTTTCAATGAGTAAGCAATTAACATTATATTAGATTACTGCGAATAAGCACTGATTTGGTAAAAAGCCAGGTGAATTGTTGGTGGGGAGAGCAGTGGGACCCAGATGGGGTGATCTGTGGGAGCTCAAACCAAAGCTGTTCTGGGTGGACTGTCAGTTTTACACAGCCAGTGTCAGACAGTAGCTGAATGTTGTCAGCCCAAATTCATGTGGCCAGATGCTCCACAGAGGTGAATTTGAGAGCATTTCAATTAAATTGGTGTAATTAGGATGATTTCCACCAGCTGATACATCTCTAGTGGCTCCCTGTACCTTTTATGGTTAAATATTGCTAGTTAAAATTCTAATCACTTTCACATGGATAGCAGTGAAGCAGAAAGCAAAGTGAAATACAGATGCAGCAGAAAGGTGTAAATTCAGCCTGCATAGCAAGGTCGTGAGGACTAAAACAAAGGAAATTGGTACATGGCCAGGCACTGCCCAATACTATTTAGTTGCTTCATTTTGGAGCACCAGAGAATATATAAATTGAGTTGAATGGGGCAAGGGAAAGCAGTGACGAAGTTCCAGGTTGAAGGCACTCTTTTCTCACTTCATATCCCACTCCAAACCTTGTTCCCCAGGAAATTCTCTGCTCATAATTTCAGAAAAAGGATGTTGGGAGGTGATCAGGAGCTGGTCACTGGGACAACTCACTTCTTCATTGGTGTACCCATGCTCTGAGTCAGCCCAGGTGAGGGGAGCTTCGAGAGAGAAAGGGGTTAAAGGTGGCTGAGCCATCCTCCTGGGTGAAAATGGGATGTGTCACTGGATGCAGAGAAGGAGATTCCCTCCTTTTTCTGGGACTAATCTGATTGGCAAAGCAGAAAAAAAAAAAAAAAAAAAAAGGGCAAGGCCGTTTTTTCCCATGGAATTCTATAGTATCAAGTTATTCTCACACATAAATGTCTTTCAGGTGCTGTGATAAAGATTTTTTTCCACTTATAATAAGTTTTAGTGAAGAACCTGACTTTCATTTTGAACATAGAATTAAGTTCTTAAGCAAGTTGCACATATATCTTTTGTGTTTCATTCTGGGGAGAAATTACACTGAGAATAAAGGTTTTTGTGCTAGGAAACACATTTGTGTCCACTTCCTGTAGGGGCTCTGCTCTTCAATTCCCTTTTACTGTAGGGATTGTTGCTACCCATATGTTGGTGACTGAGTAAAATGCCATGCTGAGCAACTTATGCTAAATAATACTGCATCAGAACATCCACTGATTTATTTTTTACTTCCCTTGAAGCAGTACCTTGTCCTGTTTCAGCAGGAATAATCCTACTGAATGGCTTTTCTCCACCTTAAAATGGCCTCCAAATCACCAGATTTCATTTTGCTTTGGCTTTAATCTATCTGGACTGTTCCAGTTTACTTTCCTCTACAACCGGGGTGGAAAAAAGCTTAACAAAGTAAGATGACACAAGGTTCAGATACATCAGATTGGAAACAAGAGGTCATGATTTTTTTTTTCTGGGACGCACCTACCTATAGGAAACTGATTCCAATTTGTTTCACTTGAAAAAAAAATGGGACTAGATCTTCTGAAGATACATACCAGCAGTCATTCCTAAGAACTGTAGTCATATTTTTAAGTGATTAAACCAAAGTTCTGCTAGTGCAATATTTATATTGAATTTAAAAGACTCAAACTTTTTGAAAGAAATTGGAAAAGTTCCACTTCTGTCTTTATTTGGGGCACTATGAAAGATAAATTTTTAACTCTTTTTTAGTCAACCCTTTTGAGCTGAATCACCATTGATTTCATGGCAGCAATAACCATCAGTTTAAGATACCATGGCCTCTTTTAAGTTTTATTCTCTAATATCATGATAGAAGGTATGTGTTGTGCCAGTTCCACACTTTTCACATCTTTACTAACCAAGAGTAACTTCCCTGAAACATTTTAGAATAAAACGTGAATTTTTTTACCACCCATTCAGAAGTAACTGGAGTACCAGATATTAAACTGGGCTCGTGTCTGGATATCATTTATTTTCTGCTTTTTGCAATTAGTCAAAATGAACGGGCTAGATTTTTTTTCTATTTTAACATGTAATGCTCTTGGGTGTTTTTTATACCAGTGGGTTGAACAACTTTGTTTTCATGTTTGGCAACGTTCAAAGGAAGTGACAGGGCTAAAAATACTGCAAAAACTGCTGACTTAAGGCCTGTATTTGAATTAAGCATGATGGAAATCTTGCTTTACCTGGAGATGTGTCTCTACTGTGGCTCCAAGATAGGAAACTTTTTATTGTGAAAATACATAGCAGCAGCATGTAGAAGAAAAGAATAAAATTATAATGCAGATGAACCTCAGACCATGGGCTTTTCCAGATCCTGAATGTTGCTGAAGTCATATCTCTGTAAGGAATTTGTATCTCTTTGTCCCCACACACTTGTTGCCATGACTATATTGTTATTTTTCAATCTTGGAGATTTCTTCTACTTATAAAATGCTGAGGAGCTGCACAGAACCACAACCAAAGTCCACACAGCCCAGTAACTTGCTCCTGGCAAAGGCCTAAAAGAGGAATGGTGTTTTCCTAAAATCTTTTTCTGGTCTCCAACAGTTTCCACTTGAGGATAGTCCTAGTCTGGAAGTGCATTATTATCTTCTGTAATACTCAACAAATTTGCCTTCTGCAAACCTGTCCCACCTCTCCCTAACCCATGGTATTATCTTTTAGCATCTTCAGCATCCACTGATGTGGAGTTGTGCAGGATACTCAAATATGTTGGCCCCTCATGCCACCCTTGGTTTGCTCTGGAACTCCCTGTCAAGCCCATCGTTTTTTCTCTTACACCAAAGAAGATTTGAGAAAACGTGTGTGGCACAATTCTTGTGATAGAATAAATGCAAATCTAATTTCCTGCTATTCCATGAATTCTCTGTATTACACAAATTATCAGTATGGTCTCTGTTTAGCCTCAAGTGAGAGGACCTTAAGAAATTCTTCAGCCATGGGGTGGGTGGGGATGGAGAATGTGGAGTGTTGTGGGTTAACCCCATCCAGGAATCCAGCTACTTACTCTTGACCGAGGGATGGGAGAAGGAATTGGAAGGGTAAAACTGAAAAAAAAACTCCTGGGTTGAGATAAAGACAGTTTAATAGGAAAATCAGTATATATTCATAGATGGAAATAAAATATATTGTAAAATGGATGTGAAATATATATTCAATCCCAGAACAGCATCATCTACTGATCTGTACCCAAGGGAAATTAAGCACTAGCTGATGCTGGAAACAGTGTTGCAATTGGATATTGTAGTAAATTAATTAATCTACAGATAATTTGCATAGGGAAATAAAGGCAACCCTCTTAGGGCGGTAGTAACCAGTAACAGTGAAGTGAAATAAATAATTTAGAAAACAGGCAGCAAACACAGCCACTGGAGTTCATTAGAAGTATGCAGTATCTTGCAGACAAAGGTGATGTGGGATCTGTGGGAGTGAAGTACTGGACTATGAATTAATCTCATAAACCTTGTAGTAAATTGCACTTGCTGTCTGTAATGTTAAACAGTGGATTATTCTTTTTTTCCACAAATATGGGAAAATTCTTATTCAAATGTAACTCAGCTTTTTAATGTGGAAATGACTTACCAGCTTAAATAGGAACCTCTTTTAGTGAGATGTAAGTTCTTATGTCCCTTTGGACTTTAAATTTAACGTGTGAAAACTGGGTCATCTGATTTGTCATAGCTCTTTTAGGGTGACTGCTCTTTCTAGCCTAATGTCGTTTGGGTTTTTTTTTTTTTTCCCTTAAATACCAACATAGAGCCAGTCCAGAATATCAGTATATTTAGTGCTACAGGCCATCCAAACTGTACTCACCATTTTAAATAGGTGCTTGTCCATGTGGGAGACTTACAGTGTTGAAAGATTTGCCTGAGTCTCAGGAAAACAAATGTGTTTTTACGAGAATAAATAGGATTGACACCTGAAACAGAGAGGTTTTTTGCTAGTTCTTATCACCTTCTCAGTTTCATTGCCTTCCCAGGGCTGACAATACACTGGGACAGAGGGAGACAGGAAAGACAAAATGCACTTTGCAGAAAACTCAAATTCACTGAGTATCCAAGTGTCTTGTTTCTTATGAAAATCGTTTGGGAAGCCAGCAATCAATTTCACTTCATTTCAGTTTGACAAAATTCTCTCTGCAATCAGTGTAGGCCTCCTATGTGAACCAGAACACTGCAAACTAGAAATGTATATTGCATCATTAATGGTTTCAAGAAATTTATTGGCCAAAGACACTAATTTCTACATTCGGCCCATAGAAAGTTATCTCTATTATTTTTCAGTTCTTTCCTGAGAGTGATACAGAGGATTTTTTTGTGTTGTTTTGAGACAAATTTCCAGAAATTTAAGCATGCCTAGCTACCAAAAATGTAGAAACTGCTAAGCTGCATGGCAAGTTCAGACAACTAGAAGACAAACTGAGAAAAGAAAAAAAAGAAAACCAAGCTTCTCATGCACAGCAAACTTTGTCAATTTTTTTTCAGTCTCAGAGAAAAAACTGAGGGCCAAAGTATAGTAGAAGTCAAAATTAAGGCAGAACTTTCTTGTGTTTCTCTTTTCATTTTCCTAATATTTTAATGGTGAAATCTTTTGAAGTCATTGGTTCAAATCTCCTGGCTTTACAGTCAATCTTTTTTATTTACTTGCTAAATCAGATATACGTGCCAAAACCCCAAATGTTTTACAATAACCATTCACTTTTGGATGTATTTATTTTTTCCAAGGAAGAATTTTTAATTCAATGAAAGTAGGCACTTTGTTCCTGGTTCTTTTGACCAAGCTAATAGGAGTAAAATTTTAATTAATTTGTTTTTCTTGTTTGATCAGCTCTAGTTCTGATCCCTTCCATGAAACAACAGACAGCTTCTGTAAATCAATTGTGTACCTAGAGAAAGGTTTTGTGATGTTCCATTCCTGTGGCACTGCCTTGTTGGGGAGATTTTATTTAATTATGCAATTTCTTTCAGTCTGTGAGTTTTGCATCTCTTGAATTAAGGTAAATTATTTACCTCCCACTGTGTTTTGGCAATTTGAACTACAAGTTACATATGGAAAAATGCTGCCTATTCTAACTGGTGTCAAGTCACCATAGCTCCCAAGTGTGTTCCTAACCCTGTAATTTCCTTGCTACATGAAAACCTTTTTCTCAGTTCTTGCATCACAGGCTCCTGCTGCAAAGCAAGATTAAGAGGTAACTGCTCAGAAATTCCTCAGGCACCCCCAGGCTAAAGACAGGCAATACTCTTCCCCTGCAACAGGGGTTTGGAAGCCTGTAAATATGGGCATCTCCAGAATTTTGGTACTTATTTTTCAAAACTCTAAATCAAATAAATGAATAACTAACTAACTAATTTATAAATCAATAAATAGAATAGAATAATCAGAATTTCCACGGAAGTTCTGGACCCTAAATAACCTCTTTCTTATTCACCCTGTCATCTGGCTGTCAACTTTAATTCCTCCACTGATCTTCTTTCTTTTATGAATAGAGGAGAACAATTTAAGCTTTTAGGCTTTTAAATGAACAAGTAAACATAAAGTCCAACTCAATTAACTGAGTTACCAACGTGCCTTCCTGTTCAAAGACTAAATTAGGACAGGAGAAAGTAAGGAAGACACTCAGTGTGGTCTCGTCAGATTTATCTAAATAACAGGTTAAGAGGAGGACAAATTTATAATTAGATGCATTTTTGTTTCACACGCACCTTGCTGGCTCCATAATTTACATCTTTCTTTCATTAAAAATAGATGCAGCTGTCAGAGCCCCAGCACACACCCTGCACATTCCATACCTGCCCTGAACACAGCAGAACCCAACATTAGTGGAGGATTGCAGTTTTCTTGTCCATCTAAACTTCTATTCTATGCTCACATGCTACAGGTATTAAAAAAAAAAAAAATAGAAGGACCAACTAATTCCCTCCTGCCATTTTTCAGGAATTAGGTGTGGCATCAGTTGTCTCTGCAAGGAATTGGGAAAATAAAACTGAGATTTACACGGGGACCAAAGCATCAGGTTTTATTATTCACTGATAAAAGGTAGGACAAACCTCTGGATCAGACAATGTGTGTCATAGATCAATTTATTTGGGCAGAAATCAGGCCTTACTATTCTGATTGAAGTTTTTAATCTTCACACTCAGTAGTCTCAAGGACACATTCAAAGCACTGCCAAAATCTGTTGCTTAGCATTGCTTGACTGGGGATTCAGGTCTTGTTGGTTTGACACAGAGTGTAAGACATTTTATTCAAAATTATTTATTATTTCTGCCACAAAATTATTAGTGTCAGAAAGCTGCATATTCATATATAGCTTACCCAGCCATCAGGAGATGTGCACACTGGCAGGGGCAATGCTTCTGTATTCTGCTCTGCTGCATTAATCCTCACTGTGTTTGTTTTCCCCTTTTTACCTCAATTCTTCATTGACTGTACCTTCATTGACCTCCATGCCCACTGTCTAAAATCATAATGTGAAAAATGTGTGGTGATGCCATCCAAATGCTTAAGCATGAGCTCAATTTTAGCAAGTAGTGGTGCTGCACTTTCTGAGAGCTAGACCAATTTAGAATTGAAAAAAATATTAAGAATTAATATGAACCTCCAGAATAAAATAGTGGAGCAGAAGAAGAACAGAATATCTTTATTTTTTCAAACTATGCTAAGATCTGCCAGGCACAAAGGAGAAAAAAAAAAAGGTGGGGTGGAGTTTTTTATGTGTTTTATTAATAGAACAAGCTCCTCAGGTAAATCTGTTGATACTGATTGAACTGGTAGAAGAGCATCTCTCTGTGGAGGTCTTCTCTCTTCTTTAAAAAAAAAAAAAGCAGGAATATAACAGAGTAATGAAAAACACCTGGGGAAAGTCAGCTAGACAATGTACCCCCTGGACAATTTTTGTTACAATTCTACCCCAGTGACTAAATCAGGGCAACAAAACTTCCCTACCTTTGGAGAGAGAAACTGGGAGGTTTTCAGATGGTGCAGTTTCAGTGTCCATGAGGGCTCCAAAGTTTGCATCAGCTGTGCCAAACTGAGTGTGGTTCTTCCCTCTGACACTGCCGGGGCAAACAGTGGGCTGAGACATTGCTGATTTTGGGTCAGTGTTTTTTTTTTTATTTCCATTCCTGGAGATTCATCCCAACCAATTTGTCCTGCAGCTCTGTGTAACCCCTTAAAGAGTGTTCTGTGGGTCAAAGCATGTTTCTTTCATGATATGTGTAAACAGCCCAGATAAAACTGGGATCTGAATTTAAATTATGTTTTTGGGTGGGAATTTAAATTCATCCTAATTTAATTGTTACTGATCCATACATTTTTGTCCTTCTGGGGGTTTTTTTTGCTGGTGGGGTAGGGTTTTTCTCCTTTATTCTATAAATATATTTATTCTCATTATTTTGTAAGAATGTGGTACATTCTTACTGGATATGAGAACATAATGCCTCTGACAAGGTCAGAAAAATTTCTATAAAATTCCCTCAAACTTCTTCTTTCAATCCACCCTCCTGAATATGGAATATTGAAAAGAAGCCTCACTCTGTGCCTTAGAAAGGGACAAAAGCAAAAATCCATCAACTGAAGAGGAAGAAAGAAAGAAAGAAAGAAAGAAAGAAAGAAAGAAAGAAAGAAAGAAAGAAAGAAAGAAAGAAAGAAAGAAAGAAAGAAAGAAAGAAAGAAAGAAAGAAAGAAAGAAAGAAAGAAAGAAAGAAAGAAAGAAAGAAAGAAAGAAAGAAAGAAAGAAAGAAAGAAAGAAAGAAAGAAAGAAAGAAAGAAAGACCCCAAAAAACAAATAGACCACCTTGTATTTATTTGACTCCAAATGTCCAAGGGAGATTGTGTGAGATCAAAAACATTTCTGATATTTAGTCAAACTGTAAAACAGGATTACCTAAAAATGTTTTATCATTTATGAAGTGCCCTGTTATTTCCTGGAGAGATTGTATAGAGAAAAGTTGCTAGTAGGTTTTTCTGAAATTCCAGCATTGTCAAATTAAAGAATCTTTGTATTTTCCATGAATGCTGGATGTGCTAGGGTTTGAACTTTTTTTGTGAATGTGTGCAAAGTCAAATGGCTTGGAACCAAAAAAAGATAAAGTGAGCCAGAACTTCAGCTGGGGTAAATCATCATTGTCTTAAATTTCTATGGGTTGGATCTTAGAGATCTAATGCTAAAATGATAGTTAAGCAAGGCATATATTGTTGGGAGGAAACTTCTGTTGTTTTCAATCAGAGTAAACTCTGAGAGGCATCTGAAAGCTCTCAGGTTGTTTCTAAACTGAAAAATTTACAGAAGTGTATACTAGAAAATCACAGACAATCTGATAATAGGAGATTTTCTTTTTTTTTTTCTATGTATATATATTTTTTTGCAGATAGTGGCCGGAGAGGAAGGCAGGTGTGTGTGGGTTACAAAATTCAGCATATAATTTCTTTACATCATTTTATAAATGGCAGTTACTTCATTATATAAATAGAGATACAAAGAAGGTTCAAATTCTCAAACTTGTGGTAGAAAAAAGCTCTTGGCAAGTTTCCTGCATCTCAGTCGTCTCTGAGGAGCTTAAACTACTTTGCTGTATTTGAGGATTAAAAATAATAGTCTGGTTAGTCTGTTGTGTAATGGAAGTGGATTTTCCTGCAAAATTTCTAGGTGATAAAGGGGTGTGCCAAAATCGCAGCTGATATCAAAGTTGGACAAATTTTGCAGCTCCAGCAAGAGGAAGGGGAAAAAAAAAAAACCAACATTTTTCAGGACTGTTGTCAATCAACTCAGTTTTCACTATCTTGTGCAAATATGCAGACACAGGATCTGAATCTTGTGTCAGCTCCCAGAATCTTACAGCCCATGTATAAACAATAACAGCCTTTGATTACAGGGTGTTGGATGTTCCTACCCTGTCTCGCCAACTCATGAAGGATTTTGAAAAAACTATTGTAATCTTTTCCTTCATCAGCCCTGAAAATAATTTTGGGCAAAAACTCACGTGCCGCCTTATATATTTTGTATTTGCCTTATTTTTTATTGAGCATCCTCATGACTTTGCATCCTCAACAGAGCACTTGAAACATTTGACAACAGCAAGTGCTATTACACATGATATTTACAGTTTACTGCTCAGAAAAAATTCTTAGTCGTCAGTGCTTGTGTTTCAGAAGTCTTGGTTTAGCAGCAGAAGGTGGTGAACACCAAATTAATCATTTATGCATCTATTTAAAACAACTCTGCATCCCATTTTGTAAAGGCCTATGCAACTACTCTCTAGTTAAATTGATTATACTAGAATGTACACTGCCTTCATTGAGCAGTAACTCATCAAAATATGTGTTAAATATTAAGAATTAATACACTTATATGCACACATAAATATTCTGTCTATGTAAAACCCAAATGTTGAAGGAGGAAATAAAAAAGAGCCATTAGTGGACCCAAACACATTAAAGAAAGCTGAAAATGACCATATGTTTTGGAAATAAGTATTTTCAGCTTGAAAACACCCCCTGACCACTTACATGTACAGAGCTCAGTTTGATTATTTGCAAAAGTACATGAATGTTTGTTTAGCTCCATCACATACAGACGTGGCAAAGCTCTAAAAGAACCATGACTTTAATTAAAGTATGTAAAATAGACCTGGATATGCCTTGTTCTTCTTGTCTTTTCTTTAAAGAGTATTGTTGTTGCTGTTGTTGTTGTTGTTGTTTTTGTTTGGTTTTGCTTTGTTTTGTTTTTTTTTTTCCTTCTGAATTGAATTAGTACAATGAGAGGCATTTTGAGCTGGGTTTATCTACCACTCAATACACTTGTGGAATTTTAATTTAGTTGTTCCTCTTGCTCCCTCCTTCTTAGAGGACCAGCCTGGATTGTGCCTGAGCTCCAGAGTCTCACATTTCACACCTGAAGTCTGCTGGGTGCCCCACTGGAAATAAAGAGTGTAACACTCCCATCCCACTTTCTGTGTCACTCCTACTGCATTGCCAGTCAGATGTTTGGTCCCAGTAATGTGAGAGTTTTCCTGGGAGAAAAGACATGGGCCACAACTGCTGTCATGCCCTGGATCAGCTTAAACTTCACAAAAACTGCATTTTGGTATTTTGGCTGCAACTCCACCTAGATACTTCAGGCCTGCCTTGCTGGCAGCTTGACAGACACCTTCAGCTGAAAAAAATTGCTTCAAAAAAGGTAAGCCATAGAGTGAGAGGCAGCAGCCTTGACTGGAGAGGTTACTCTGAATCACTTGTGGCTTTTGAGAGGCCTTTAATGGCTGTTTATACCACTTATACACACAAAGAAATGGACTTGGCATGTTCTGTAAACAAACTTTATACAGTCCCTGAGGAGCCTCTTTAGAGGGTGTGAGAATACAGAAACACATGAAGTCCCTGCAGAAGGTGCATTTTTCTTTCCTACACTTTTGTTATCCATAAGAAAGGGCAAAAATTTGGGAACATTAAATAAAAAATCAATTATAAAACACCTTCTCTTCTGCCTCCTAGCTCATTTTCACTTCTTTCAGCATTATTGGGCTGTTATTCCTGGACCTCAGAAAGATGAGCTTTCTACCTCCTTTATCTTTTTCACAGTGTAGGCAGCTAAAGAAAGGAAAGTTAGGTATGTCCCTGATCATTTATACTGCATGGTCAGTCTCCTTCAGTTTATCACGTGCAGCTATCAGAGGTTTTTGACCCAAAATCCTACTAGTGTATATATAGCTCAAAAGCTTAGAAATTAAAATCAACAAAAATTTTCTTATTTATCAGTAGATTTGTCTAACATCCAAGTACCTTTATGAAATGCACAGAAAAAAATATTAGGCTATGTATGATGATATCTTTTTTTCTTATCCCTCATGATTTTGGACACATTTATCATTCCATTGTGCTTTGCCACTTTTTTCAAAGTTTCAAAGAGCCACATATCATTGCTTCTATGAAAGCTCTTTAATTTATTTTTTTTTTTACTAGCCTCTTCTCCATTTTTGTTTTTTTTTCTGGTTCTTCCATGGTGTAGTAAATGATGGTCATTTTAGGATAGATGCTTGCTTTATATTATTATTTTATGTGGAGTCTTTGGGCATTTATGTGATTGCCATAACACAGTGCATCACTGCTGTGATATCAAAATTAGTGAGGGATGTGAAGGAGCAGCTGATACCTCTGGTAGGGCTCTGTGGTGGAGTTTCCACACCACACCAATAAATTAAAAGAAGTTAAATACTTGATAATGAAAGTGATGGCCAAGGGCAGAAGCAGTGCTGTGGTGTGCAAGGTGAATCTGCTTGCCCACAATTATTAAAAAAGCAGTCCTCAAATACTGTGTGTCCTGACTAACCAGCACATTGCTTTATCTGCTAATGATAAATCTGAGTTCCCTGTTATTCCAAGGGGCACCACAAGTTTCCAGATGCTTGTAATGCTCATTTTTCTGGAGGTGAGCTGCTGTAGTAGAACCTAGGCCAGGACCAAGCCACTACAGGAATGGATTTTGGCTCCTTGCAGGAGGCAAACCACGGAGATTTCTCCAGGTGACCCCATCTCCTTCCCTGGCCAGTGGTGACTGAGCAAGTGTGGTTTTATTGTGGGGAAGGCATGCCTGCTCCAGCTGAAAAGACCAGATTGATGGAGTGCTTAAAGTGCCCTGCCATCATCATCATCATCATCATCATCATCACCTCCTGTGACTGGGTTTCCTTTTTTGCACAATTGTCTATGGAGCTGTTTCAGCTGCCAGTTCCACCTACTCGGCTGCACTTGGCAAAGCTGGTCCGTGGTGTCAGGGAATTCTCTGTGTCACTCTGAAACCAAAGTGTTGATCTCCTTAATGGGCTGGTGCATTCACTGCTGCTCTGCTTTTTCCAACTCTAACATGTGTCTAACATTTATTCACAGGCACATGTGGGTATCTATAGTAACCCCCAGAGGAAAATACAGATTTTTACAAAATGCTGAAATCACAATTTTCTTTCTTTGCTTCAGATATCACCTGGAAAGGTAACCCAGCTTGTTCTAAACCCATTTGAAGAAAAAATTTTGCAAGAAACCTGATCCTAAACTCTTATGTTACCAACACCTTCATATTCCCCCTTTTGGTCTCCTGGGTCTGCTTTGGCTTAATCTACCTTTTGCTGTCACTGCCTGAGCTGCAGCTGACCTGACTCTGTTTTAGCCATGCAGGACATCCTAACATATTCAAGGCTGGAATTTCTTCTGGGAATGGCATAAAATTGGAGACTTTGCTGAGGTCAAGGACAATTGAGCCGTAAGTGTTCATAAGAACTTTAAATTGAAAATATGTAGCTGAAGGAAGTGGGAGCAGATTTATTTGTTTTTGCTGTTACCAATTTTATCTGGGACAATTCCAGTTTATGCAAGCTGAGCAAAGAGAATGTTAAAACTTTGGAGGGGATCAGAAATATTTTTGCATTTTGTTTGCATCAATAAGACACAAACCAAGTTTCAAATTTATTATAATGCTGATATAGTTATTGAAAAACCAGTGGACGGACTTTTTTCCTTTAAAAAAGTAACAAAGCTGAGAATTTCAGTGTCTTCAAGGAAGAAGCAGAACAGGAAAGTAGATGTGACATCACGAAACACGAAGTTTTGGCAGCTCAAGGTTTTCTCTGGATTTATTTCACCCAAATCTGCAATTTACCCACATTCTTGACCCTTCAGCTACAAAAGAGTGTTTGCCCTGTTTCAGTGGTACCTCCCATTGCTTTAAATTAAGACCTCAAAAGTCCACAATTTTCAGTGAGTGTGTTTCTCCTCTGCTCACTGTCAACGCTGCAGAATGCCACACTCACACAGCCGGGGTCTTGTACTTTTTATTAATTGCTGTAATGATTTAGAAGGATAAGAGACTAGTACAAGGGTGTGAATATTCCCCAACTTATGCTTTAATATTACATGAAACCCCTGTGTGCTCACCACTTCAAAGGTTTTAACAAACAACAAAGAAAATAAAAAGGAGTAACTGCACCAGCTCAGACTATCAAGTGACTCCCTGTAGCTTGGGAAAAAACAGATCATTTGTAGGTGGTTCTTTTCCTTGAATGTTGTCTGAGTAAAGCTCCTGCTTATATTGGTGCTAGAAAGTAGGAAGTGGGTAATTCAGGGAAGGATGAATCAATAAATCTTCATTTCATTGTCATGTTCTCAGCCTCTGCTGCATTCAAAGGGAGTTTTGACCGAAAGGTTTAAACATTTGTTACAGCACAGTAGGAACCACTAATGGTATGAATCTTTAGTAATGTAGAATGGGTTTGTTTGTTCGTTGTGTTTTATTTCTTTCCAGATGAGGAGCCCGCAGCCATGAGCCCAAGTCTTGAAGTCAAATGCCCTCTTCTGGCCAAGAACCGATTTTCTTAATGTTTAAAATTAGGTGTTTAATATGAGAGCTTGTTCTGAACAAAACTCCAGTTTAACTGCAAACCTTTCTTGTTGGTGATGTTGTGAAGCAGGTCAGATTGCTGGACTAAGCTATTCCTGCTTGACAGATGGTTGCTTTCTGCCAAATCTTCATGCTGTGAGTCCCAGGGGAAAGAAAGCTGGAACATTAGTAAGTCAGGAAAGAAAGCAGAGTATTGTTGTCACTTTTGTGACAGTGTATTTTAGTGTACACACTAAAATCAGGGCCAAAGAAGATATGCAAAACCTCTGCATCCTGAAAAACCTCACGGCCATGACAGAAGAAGTGAAAGTTACAGGACATCCTCAAAGTCAAAAAGGAAAAAAAAATCTGTGATAAGGTCAGAATTTCAACCCAAATTTAATGAGTTTTCATCACCTGTGACAAACGAGACAATTTCAGACTTTAAGGCGCCCAAGTTTGGTCAGGGAGGGGAAAGGAGAGTGGAAAGATGCTAATTCATGGGAACTATAAATGCATGAAGACATTCCCCTTCCTGGGACATGACTTTGCCTTCTAACAGATGACCACAATTTATTGCCTCTCTTTTACCCCTTTTCATTTTCACAATTCTGGCTTGCAGCTGCCTTAAGTGTCAAAGGGTGAGTTTGTCACTCCAGAACACTGTGCTGAAAGCAAGCAGGAGAACTCTTCCACTTATCTAGCTGGTGTGTGCTCTGTTTAAAGAATGCATGCTTTCAAGAAATTCAGGAAGTTGTAAAAAGTAAGGAACTTGAGGATGGGCAATGAGCTTCCAGCTAAAACTCGATTTTCACAGCTTATCAAGAAAGTGATTAAATGACTTCTACTTTTTGGGGGGGAATGGAAGAAACTGTGGGCTGGGAGGTGAAGAGCAGACTTAAACACTCCAGAATTATGGGTTTAGAATAAGCTTAAAAGGGCACAGACCTCAAGAGCTCATCTTGAGTGGCAGCCCATCAAATACACCTTTCAGCCTCTACTGAGGTAAAGCTGCAGCTCAGATTTCCATGGAAGTCCCTCCTCAGGATGGGGAAGGGTGTAAGGATTGACCAACAGCCTGTCTTGTACTCCCCCAATATTCCTGAGAGAGAGGCATGGGAAGATCCTGTTCTTTGTGTGCTGAACAAGCAGCCATGTGAAAAATTCCTGGCCTGGAACAGGGGCTGCCTTGCAAAGTCCATAATTAAATGTGTGTTATTTTTCTCATGGATTAAATCTGTTCTTTAGCTGGGAGTTCCAAAAGCAGGAATGTGGCAGCTTGGGGTTTTTTTCAGGTGGTAAAAGCCAGTCTCAGAGTAAATGGTGAGATTGTTTCCATGGAAAGAGCAGGCATGTAATAGCAGATATTTATATATAAGGTAGGATGTACAGGACAATGGAGAAGGGAAACGCTTAAAAGCAATGTTTACATTTTTTTCTTTCAGCAGAAGCCCTTTCAGAGTGATGCGGAGGCAGGGATCAAAGTCTTGCATGGCACTGTGATGAGGTGTCATGCATTTCTTCTCAGTGAGAAAACTCCCAGCCCACTTCTGCCACGGGACCCTGCACTCAGGCTTTTACAGCTCTGGGGTTGCTGGGATTCAGAATCCTCTCTGAAAGAGTGGGGTCTGTCCTTGCTGATGTCCTTCAAAAACACAGGTCAGCTCTTCAGACCAGGTTTCACAGCCTCAGCATGGGCACAGGGCATATGATGGAAAACATTTCCCCTGGATCAAACAGCATGCTTGAAGGCAGAAATCTGTAATTTGACAACAACAACAAAAAGGCCATAAGACACCATTTTCATTTTCTCCCCTTCCTGCCACTCCAGCGTGCTTTTTCCAGGAAATTCCGTCTTCAAAATCACTCCTTCATGAGATGCACAATCTCCTTGCTCCAGACCAGTAGCAGTGCCATAAGCCTTAGTGCTTCTGCTTTGTGAATTTACTGTGAAATACAGAACAAATCTGTCTAGATGCATGGCTTTAAAAGGTTTCTCAGTATAGTCGCATATTTCACCATTAGAAGAAATATGAGATTGGGTAAACTGCCACAACATTTACACACTTCCTGTTGTTCCTGCTTCTGTTTATAGCCTCTTTTTGGGTTCAGATATCCCTGTGAGATGAGGATACCTGGAGATAGTTTCTGTGGCAAATTTCTGTGTTCTGCGTGGACAGACTTTTTCTTCTTTTTTTAAACTGAGTCCTGACCTATGAAAGTTTATTTTCCTCCTGCCTTTTGTGTTCAAGTTTACATTTTACGTTGCTCTTAAGCTTACCTGCATTCTCCCTCTGAAGGACCTCAGACTGCTTTTAAGCCTTGCTGTGAACACCTGATTTATCCATTCTTTGGCTTAAGGTTTTTTTTTCCTTTCTCCAGACTATCATTATGGAGAAAAACCTGGAAGGGCAGATTTTCCACAGTCTAAATGAAGGTTGCTGCTGCTCTCTGAGTTGGCAGCCCTGACCACACAAGCTGGATTTCTCACTTAGCACACCTTTCTCTGGTACATCACTGTCTGAGCCCAAATTCAGAGCAGCAAACATAACCCCGAATCCAAGATGAAAAAAGGAAAGATCATTGTGATGACAGCTCTTGATCACAGTCAAAAAGGGGATTAAACTTTGCATGGAAAGGAACACAAGCATGCTCCAAGTGCAGCAGTCTGTGTGGAAGGGGATTTTCAGGGGAGAAGGGAAGGATGAAGAGTTCATGGATGTGGCTCTCTGGCCTAGAATCTGCTTGGAGAAAAAGGGACAGATGCAAATGGGTTTACAAGAAAGAATTCTCAAAACATCAGTGACTTCACTTAAACTCTGCTACTCTGCATGGCCTGAACTCTTACCAGGTGTGCTGGTGCTGTCACAGTAAATGCACACATGGCATCTCCTCATTTACAAATTAGTGAGGTTGGACACAAAATGCCATCCAGGCCACTCTGACACCCCCCAGCCCTGCCTGATGCAGACCCTGGCCCCTCTAATTGTGGTGCTAGAACCATTCTTAACACCCTAGTCCCTCTTTTCCGTGTGTGTGTGTGTACATGCTTATCTGTATGACACAAAGGCTACCATTTCTGAAAGGTGCTGCAGAGTCAATTTAATCCACAATGGGTTAAATGCCCACTGTGTGGCATTTTACAGCTCAGAAGCAGACAGGTAGGCAGCCTGTGCTGCAGGCACCTAACAGGTACGAGCCAGTATCTCCCAGGCAGTGAGAGCACTTCAAGTTTTTGGAGCAAAGCCAGGCTTTAGTCATTCTTTCCCAAGGCTAATCTTGTGGAGTGCTCATCCTCATGCTGGCTTAATTTATCTGAGCATAATTGGTTTAATTTATCTGAGCATAATAGTGCACGCTATCTCTCCTTAAGAGTGGGCAAGAGAGAAGGCAAGGCACTGACAGCAAAGCACAGGACCTAAACCTTGGCAAAAGGATTTATCTCCAATCTGAAGATTAACCCTTCTCTTTTTTTTTTTTTTTTCTTCTCTTCAAAAATGTCAGAGTGCTGCCTCCCCTTTTGTTTGGGTTGGTGACTAAGAGCTTCACCCACTGGTGGGAAAGTCAGATTCCTCTGACACGTTCTTGATCTGGAGCCTGTGCAAGCCAGGGCTCCCTCCACACAAAGCAAAAACCATCCCATGTACTGCTTTTTAAAAGAGGGTTTGGGGTTTTTTATAAAAACCCTGCTTTATTGTGATGTAAGGTCTGGTCTTCCAGTACAGATTATTTCTAGGGGTATGTCTTCAAAGCTGATCCTAAGACACCATAAATAATATGCAATTATTGATGAAACATGAACCACAAAGCTTTTGGTGAATGAGGGGCTGAGGTAGGGTCCTGGAACAGCTGTGAAGGAAGCACAGATCTGTAGTTATCCTTACGTGTTAGCATCTTTTAAAATAATCAACAATAACAGCAAAAAATTTAGAGTAACCAAATATGCTAATCAGTGACAACATGTGATATGGGGTCATTTAATCATGTTAACACAGACTATTTTGTTACATGTATAATATTAAGACTATTTTGTTATAGCATTAAGTGCTCAGTGGTGTTGTTGTAAATCATTGCTGGATGTTCACTTATAGCATGTGTGACTGCTCCTGTGAAAGACAAAATCTCTCCTGAATACAGGTGAAAATAGGGGACAGAGCCTCAGAGTCTCCTCCTGCTTCCTACAGTCCTGGCATGCCTCACACAGAGCTTTGAAGTTATCCCGTGAGAAAACCAACTCAGTGAGTTGCAACAATTCCAAAACCTAAAGAATATGGCAGAAGGGCATCCATGCAATTTAATTATTAAAAAAAAGAGTCTGCACATTTAGAGAGATTGCTCTTTATCTTGGAATTGTCACTTTATTGAGATATTATTTTTGTGACACTGCACGGACTCAGATGAATGTATGAGAACTAGGAATGCCCAGACCCATCCAAGCATCACTTGTGCCACTGGCACCATGCCTAGGGACTCATAATCCAAATATTCAAGATGTACAAACCACGGGGCGTTGTGCACTTCAAACATGCCTGGCACCAGAGAGCTCCTCTGAGCCCTTTCACAAAAATCGTCTGCTACAGTCAAAGCAAGATGATGTGCCTGACTGACAGCCTATAAATCCTGGATGATTTCTCTTGTGTCATTAGCATTTAAAAAACTGCTACGGCCTCTTAAATCTCTGGAAATCACATATTTGTAAGACTTTATCTTCCTCTGAGATTGTTAAAGACATGGAAGTGATGAATAAATAGGCAGTGAAAACACAATTTGGGGGGAAAAAAACCCAATTAAATATTATTTCAACAAATATTGGATAGCTTTCCAGAGAAGGGAAGCTCATGAGCATCCACAGAAATTTTTTGTTACAGAAGGCTGGAGACAATTTGCTCAGGAAAAACTGTTCAGCTAGTCCCTTCAAAACTTCTATTAAAAACTTTGACAGTCCTCTCTGTTTCATTGCTTTCTAGTGTACACGTGAGAAGATGAAAAAAATTTAATTTAGAAATGGTACTTTTTTTTTCAAAAACATTCCATATTTCACTGTATTTTTCTGGTTTCTCAGTGTATTCAAGCCAAAATTGTCTGTCTTTAATCAAGGGCGATGTGTGAAAGTTACTTTCCCAGTCACAGTGACCCACAGAGATAAATAACTACTCATTGACTCTGTGTCTGAGGGAATTTATGTACAAATATGTTTGAATACATTAAGTAAAGTAGAAAAAAGAAAAAAAAAAAAAAAAACAGGCAAAAAGTCATGCTTATCAACACAATTTATTTACTTGAGGCACCAGCTTCTGCTGCTTCTCCTGTTGATGCTTTCCTATTTCTGTGAATGCACGATGAGCACCTGCAGAGTGCAGAACACAAAGAGAAGCCAGCCAGGGTCAGATCCTGGAGTAGATCAAAGCAGGGGTTTGTGGAGGGGAAATGGAGTCTGCCTTGAAAAGAGCACCAGCCAACATCCTCTGTCTGCCTGCCACACAGGGAGGACCCACACAATATTCCTTAGTGCCAGGACTGCAGGGTGCACTGAGGGAAGCAGGAGAGCATTCTATCCCCTATTTCCACCTGTATTTATAGAAAAGATCTTGTCTTTCACAGGAGCAGCAAGACACATGCTATACGTGACCTTCCAGCAATGATTTACAGTGATATAACTGAAAAAAAAAGAAAAGAAAAAAGGGAAGGCAGCACTTTTTCAGAGTTTGTGCTAACTGCACATCTCAGTCTGAGTTTGTGAGCTCCAGCACGGACCTGAACTGGCTCAGAGTGGAGTTCCTGTCCCTGTGAGTTTCCTGTGACACTTCTCTGGTGCAGGGCAGACTGTTTGCATGTGCCCATCTCTAACAATGCCCCACACTTGGGGTCATGTCCCTCCTCTGGGAAATGCGTGCTGCAGAATCTGCTGCTGGACCAAAACAGAGTCAAGGCAGAGAGGAAAACCTTATCCTGTGGTGTCCAGTGAAATACCTGCCTTGGTTTGGTATAACAAAAAGCTCTAACACTCCTCTTTTACCTCCTGCAATGAGGGGTTGACAAAAAAGATCTGAATTTCATCCCATGCACATTGTGAATTAACCCATACTCCTTTACATAAATGCTTGAATTTTACAGAAAATACAAGTTTTAGGGGTTTTTCTTCTGTGGCATTGTGTGACAGCAACAGGCCATTAGTTTTAAATGTACTTGGAGATTTGTAATTCCCACTGTGTAGCTGTCATGTGTGAAGCTGCTCAATGCACAATCTGTAGGAGGGCCACAACCCAATCACCCCTCATATATTGCAGCTAAAATGGACAATATTTTAAAGTGCTTTCCAAAAGTTTGAATCCTGGAGTCAGAGATAAGCTCCCACCTTCTTCTCAAGCTGCTTAAAAACCACCAAAAAGTTTTCCCACCAAAAAGTATTCCCTTCATTCAAAACTGAATGTGTGCTGTGGGTGGTCAAATAAGGGCACAAGCTTCTTTTCCTTCTGGTTTGTATTTTCTACCATTTTCCAGTGGGACAGCGAGAAAACAAAAGAATAAATGATGGGGGACAGCAACTAAATAACCCAAAAGGCAGGACTGTCACTGTGTTGAACAAGTAGGTGCATTTTCCTCCCCTCATCACACCCCAGCATCCTCAGGGGACAGCCAAGGACTCTCTCAAGAGGCATTACCACCCCATTTAATGGCTCCTCTTTACACCCACAGCCTGCAAAGCATTTGGGTTTGCTTTTATGACAGCCTGTGTGCCACCTGCAAAACAAAACACCCTCCCCAGAAGTGTCTCCAGCAGGCAGAGCTAAGGAATGTGACGGGCTGTGACCGTGGGAGCTGGCACTGTCCCTTGGGAAGCTCAAAACCCCAAAGCCCCAGCAGCTTTCAGGGCACTTCTGGATGCCACACAGCTTTGGAGAAAGCCTCACCTAATGAGATTTTCACTATGGTTTGTGTGGTGCACAAAGCTGAGAGGAATTGCAGGGGCTGTGGAGCTCCAGAGTGGTTGTCAGGAATTGCTAGCATTGGAAGCACCTCTGTCCTGTCTTAGTTTAAGCTCAGAGGATGTCCCACCTGTGTGACAATTGGATGTGTCCACTGCCTGGAGAGCGTTTTTAACTTAGGATAGCTGTCCCTGCCAAAACCTGCAGGCAATGCCTATTATCCATAGAAAAAATAGAAATAATAATAATAATGCTGCTATAAAATAGTTCCTAGACTGGAGCTGGCTTACACCCAGGCAGGAATGAGGAGGAAGGCAGGCAGAATGAGTTCAGGTCTGTCAGCACCTGCTCAAGGAGACGTGTCCATGCCAACTTCCAGCCAAGGAGTGATTCAGCCAAAAATAATGGCTTTTTTTTTGTTGGGTGAGTGCAACAGTGCAGAACAGGAGCTGAGCTGAGTGGAGCCTGGCAAGGACAGGCAAGGCAGAATCCATGTGAAAGAAGGAAAAGTCAACTTAATTTTGCCTTTCAAGTGATAGTGAGCCCTGAGTTGAGTGGTTCCTACAGGGATATGGGCAGCCATTTTCTTGCCAGGGACATAGTTCTTGGCATTTTATTTTATTTTATTTTATTTTATTTTATAAACAAAATAAAATGGTGCAGCGTTGCAAAGGGGGGCTTATCCTGTGAAATTTCAGACTCATCTTTGCAGACATAGGAGCTCTTCAACAATACAGCTGTGGTAAATCATTTCTTTACCAGCAAGAACCAGAGCATGAAGGTGAATCCTTCACCACCTTACTGTGGCAAATCTACATAGTTACAAAAAAAGAACTACTTATTTAGGACTGTATTTTATTCCATTGGGGGTTTTGGGGTTTTTACAAAAATTTTATTTATTTATTTATTTTTATTTAGTTACTTAGTTATATATATAAATATATATATATGTATGTATGCATATACATACATATATATGTGTGTGTTTGTATTTATGTATACAAATATGTACATAAATATATATATAAAAATATATATGTGTATAAAGAGAAGGGACAGAGTAATCTATTTAATTGAAAATACTGTTACTGGCTTAGCTAAATATTACCCACTTGTTCCTCTGGCATAGAAATACTGTAATATACAGCTTTGGGGATGCTGCTGGATCTTGATAATTTTAAAAAGCTTTTGTAGGGCACTTTATTATCATCCCAAAGGATATTATGGGATGACAAGGATACCTTTTGGAATACTTTGAAAGCCAAATAATTTATTGAATAAAAATTTATGTGCTTTCTGTGTACACAGTGTGAAAAATTCAGTCAAGGCAGCTGCAGCCTCAAAGCACAAGGTGTAAATTTTTTGTGTTCATCACTGAAACCTCGGAAAGCAGGGGATTTTTTCAGAATACAAATATATTTCTTAACCTATCTATAATTTTTCAAGCCAAACATTTCATTTCTCTTCCCAGAAGATGGTTTGAAGGATGAAGAACCAGCAATGGGTCAAGAACATGAAGGCTCAGGAATGTAAGTGTAGATATATGTATTACTAAGTATAAATACAAATATGTGTACATAAATGCACTCTCTTTTTCTTTTTCTTTTTCTTTTTCTTTTTTTTTTAATTTTAATTTTAATTTTAATTTTAATTTTAATTTTAATTTTAATTTTAATTTTTTTTGTTTGTTTTAACTCTTAGGGGAATGGTCATGCCTATTTAAAAACTTCTTCATAACGTCAGAATAAATTAGCAGTGTTAAAACAGAATTTAGAGCATGCCTTTTGTCCACAGTGAATTCTAATGCACCCAGGTTAATGTGAACTCCTGTGTCACTTTCAAGCTGGATGCACCCAGACTTCAGAGGATGGAAAGAAGTCTTTAAGACAGACTCACTTTTTGCCCCTAGGTCTGTGCAGAAACACGAACTCCTAAACAAAAAACTTTCCAAGCTCCAAACCTGTCGTGGGCCTCTTTATGTAGTTGATTCTTTTTTTCTTTGTTTTTTACCCTCTTTCAAGCACTACAGCCCTCAGGCTAAGCTGGCATGTGAAACTTCTCCATCACTCCAGAGTAAAACCAGTTTATCACGATCCAGATTAAAACACATACAGTGGTCCCTTGCAGCTGTAGGAATTTTGCCAATGCTGCTTCTTGTAGGAGCTTAAAGATGTCCATCAACTGACCTGTTTTTGCATGAACTCTTTTAATTTTTAATTTTTTTTTAGCACATGAAAAAAACAGTTTTGCAGAAGGCTTAGAAAGTCCAAAAATATTACTGAGGATTGTTGAGAATATTTTTATTGCTTTTCACCTAAAATGAAACCTCCCAGGGGCGAATAGATCTAGAGTAGTTTAGGAACCCTCATAATCTCAAGCAGGGGTCCTACTAACAGCCTGGTTTAGGAAAATATCAAATGCTCTGTGAATTACTTTATCTGGCCTCTCATGAAGACTTTTTCAGCCCTCAGAATGCTTCATACAAACAGCTGGAGATTTTTCAGGCATTATTATCATCACAGGAGTTTGTTTGGGGGAACACCAGCCTTCAGCCCTATATATTATGTCTCTTTTGGAGGCATTTCTTTTTCTTGGCAGCTGGAATTTGATAAATTGTGTTTTCTTCTTAACCCTGTTACTGACACAGTATGCAATTTCAAGTCAAGTGCTCAGCATTTCATTTCTGTAGGCTGCAAGCCAACCTTTTTAGCTCAGTGTTTGGGGGTTGTGTCAGGGTCTCAGGAGGATGCTCAGCTCTTGAATATCATCACACAACCTATGAAATTTATGGTGTGTTTGTGTGTTTTTTAAGCTGTGGATTACAAAATCCTGACCAGCGAGAGGAGCAGTGTAGTTTTCTGACCTGCAGCTAAGATTTTCTGCAGTGTTTCTGCTCTGTTATTTGTGGGTGGGGCTCCCCCAGGATTCCCCATCACCTGGTGCTGTGTGCCTGTATCCACTTTGCAAAAATTTCAGCTGGATCGATTTTCTCTGACACCCAGTTCAAGGTCAGCAAGTGGATTAGGGCTATGCCAGCCTGTGGAGCATGTTTGCATTTTTCACTTTTTTCCCCGGATTTTCTTCTTTTTAGAAGATATAAAGTATGCCACAGCTATAAGGGTCTGGAAGCAGGAAAGGAATTTCAGAGGAAGAACTGACATGATGCTGAAAAATGCCATGCAAGGCTCAAACCATAGCACAGCTGCTTTTATCCTGGATGGCTCTTCCATTCCCCAGCTTCCCCTGGCATCAAACCTTTCTTTATTCACATCCTAATGTTTTTTTCACTTGCTTTGAACCCGTTTAGCTGCTGTCATTCATGATTTACCTTGGGACACATTTTTTTGCTTGTGAAGCAAAAAAATAAAATAATTCATGTCTGCTCTCAGGAATACAAGCATGGACAGAATTTAAATGTGTTGACAAAACGTCTTTTCTGCAGTTGGGAGAAATTGTATCTTACTTCATGTTCATTCCTACTCAATCCAAGAATCAGTTAAATACAGGAAAAATCATCACCAGTATCTTGAAGTTTCCAATCAATACTAATCCCTTTTGTTCTGTCTTGACACAAAATATGCCCTTATTAACAGTTATTTTAAAATATGCTTTCTGGGGCTTTCTGGGGATCTATTGTGTTCAAAATACAGAAAATGGAAAAAGAAAGAGGATGAAAGAGAAGAGGAAAAAAAGAAAATGAAAATGAAAAAAGGGAAGGAAGGAAGGAAGGAAGGAAGGAAGGAAGGAAGGAAGGAAGGAAGGAAGGAAGGAAGGAAGGAAGGAAGGAAGGAAGGAAGGAAGGAAGGAAGGAAGGAAGGAAGGAAGGAAGGAAGGAAGGAAGGAAGGAAGGAAGGAAGGAAGGAAGGAAGGAAGGAAGGAAGGAAGGAAGGAAGGAAGGAAGGAAGGAAGGTCACATTCAAGAAAGAAGAAAGGTTTTTCATACTTGTTTCAGAAAGATGAATAGTTAAATATAATGTGTTAATTAGTGTATATTTAATAAGAATAAATAATAATTTTTTAAAATCAACAACAAAAAGTAAAAAAAATTAAACCAAATTTAAAGGCTAGAAAGAAGATATAAATAAAACCTAAAGTGACTTCAAAACCTGCAAAATTTCCGTGTACTTCCAGCCACATACTCCCTAGTCATTTTTGGTCTTTGCTGTGCCATGAATTCACAGAGAATTAACTATTTCCTTCCCTGTTAGGAGTTTCCATTGACCAATGATTATTTACTGTTCTACACATTAGTTCTTCCAAAAAAAAACAAATAACTGGAATGATATCAGAATGGTTTCGCTCCCAGGAAAAAAATCATAGAGGAATATAGAGGAATACAGCACTCGGCAGCTGTGCAAGAAATTCTTTCAAAAAAAGCAAGAATAATTCTTTCAATAAAGCAAGAAAGAATCTGGTCTATTACAGATATTGAATCATCTCTTGGGAAAGGACAAGTACATTTCCAGAAGTGGTGAGACTGTCAGAGGCAGAAGGAATTGCAGCCTTATCATGAACTGTCCTATAAGAGAACCGAGGTAGGGACACCAGAGATGTGCTCAGAGTCCTCCAAAAAAGAGGCTACAAGGCTCCTAAGAGTGTTCCAAAGCCATAAATCAAATGAGACAAGGGGAGAAAGAAAGGAAAGAAAGAAAGGAAAAAAAAAGATAACAGCTAAACTCAGGAATCTGCAAATTCAGCAAAGCAAAAGCAGGTTTGTGGGATATCATCACTTTCAGCAGCCAGAGAAGGGGTGAGGGGGAAAAGGCATGAAAAAGACATTGCAGAGGGGGAGGAAATGGGATTTTGGTCCTCAGTGGTTCTCTGGGTACTGTCACAGTGAGAGGCCATGCTCTCAGCACTTGGAGTGCTTTACCCTTGGCAGCTCTCTCTGAGTCCCAAGGGGCAAAAGCTGAATTTCAGCAAGACAGCAAAGTAATGTGAGAGAGCAGTGAATGTCTTAGAAATGCAACGTGCTTGGTGTGCCCTGCTGTTCTTCTAGCATTGGACATTTTTACACCTTGCACTGAACTATTTCTCTTGCATGTTTTCCTGTGAACCTCGGGCAACACAAATTTCCTGGTTCATTGTTGCAGACCAAACTTTCCTGCCCACCTTCCACATTCTGATTCCACGTAAATCAGATTTGTGGTTGCCCTGCCAGGAATCAAACCAGCCCACACTTGTTTGGTGGTGCAGTTCTGACCAGCTTTGTGCAGAAATGGCATGAAGAGATAAACCTGCTCAGGGCTGTTTGCTCAGCCTGCCCAGGTGAGAGTGAGTGGCAGGAATTTGGCATGGCCAGGTCTCAGCATCCCACAGGGACAGGGCTTGGGCTGTTAAATCTGAGTTATTAATGGATTTTGCTTCTTGTGTGGGCTCACAGAGCATGGCATGGCAAATTGCAGAGTCAGAGGATGGCAAAGCAGTCTCCATGAGTTCTCTCACCATGAGTAACCAACACCTCAACAGCCTCCTCTTACACCCAACCCCACCCACCCACAGTGGGATGGAAGGAGAAGCAAATCAGAAGAGCAAAATCAAGAAAAATGGATCAAAATACAGAAAATTTAACAAGCACATCAAAGCTGCACACACAAGCCAAGCAAAAATTTTTTGCTATCCCAGTTCTATACTAGTTCAGTATTTCTATAAAGCATAGAAATGATGCTGCAGGAAGGAATTCTGCTTTTTTATCTCCTCTGTAATCCCAGCATGAAACAAGAGTTAAAAAGCAAAACGGACCAGAAGCAGTTTGATTAAGTGTTTTTTTCCCTAACTCATGGGTTGCAAGAGACAAAGCTTTTCTTATAACCAGTTTGAAATAGTATTTAAAGGAGACACCTTTGATATTTATAGAAGAATGAGAAACATCAGAAAATGAAATCTGCAAATATTAGTAGCAGTCTGTTCAGAATTTGAGCTCTTTAAATAAGAGACACTTCTTTGCTGAACATGTTTTTCCTGTCAAACTTACATTAAAAATTATCTTTTCTTCTTTTGTTTCCTTCCAAAGAACAGTGAGACACCACAATAGGTCTTCTTTAAACAGATTCTTGTTTTATTAAGGATAATGAAAGGTTTAGTTCATCTTCTAAGCATGGTACCGTCACTCTGGCGACTGTGTAAACAGATATTTTAAGTGCAGATTAAGAATTACATTATTACATTCTCTACACAGAGAAGTGCCTGGTCTAAAAGTGAAGACAATTATCTTCAGATTTTAGGGAAATGATGCCAAAAGAACCTCAGTGAATTGTTCACTGATTCCTTGACTAAAATTCTTAAAAACACATTTAATCTCCTATAAAAAGAAGAATTGACATTTTAATTTTTTTTTTTTTTCCTCTGGTAGAAGACTGGATTTAGAACTGTGATTACTAAAACAAAAGAATCTTAAATTTGACTTGATTACAACTTAAAACAGCACCTACATGGCCTGATAGAAGAGATTCTCTGACTCTGAAACAAAGAGAGGAATTATTGTCTGACAGTTGGTGATAGAAAAATTAAATTGAAACGTAAATTATAAATGAGAAAAATTAACTACTAAAACAACCTGTCAAAGGAGGTTTTGGGGTTTTTTTAAACAGATAAGGTTTTCTTCAGTGACAGTTGCAGTGATTGATAACTTTGTGGAAAGACATTTGGAAGATGTTCATTCCTTTCCCCACATTTGAACTTTCTTTAAAGGCATGTCTAATATTATTCTTCTTCTGGAAAAAAAAAAAAAAAAAAAACAGTTAAAGATTAACACCCAATCTCCATGCTATTGTATTTAAGATTTTTGAAACTTCCTCTTATACAATAATTTGAGACTTTCAGTTCTCAATCTCAGCTGAAGAAATCTGAATTCAGATATTTGAGATTTCTTCTAAGAGATTTTTTTCCCCTACCAGCTGTAATCTCCATCACCTGGAATTTCCATCCCAAGGACAGATCACTTTCCGAAACACAGGATAAAGTTCAACTGAAAATTTTTATATTTGAGACGGGAACAAAAGGATGAAACTCTTTGATGCAGTGAGTATGGTGGAAGACACATTCATGCATTTCCATGCAGGTGAAAAAAAAAAATCTTTGTATTGCATTTCTGTATATTATTAGAACTCAGGTGAGCTGGTATTTTGGCAATTCTTTGATTATAAAACTAAACATAGGCAGGATTTTTCCCTGTCCAAATGAACATGTACTGTTTTATGTACTTGAGTTTCAGACAAATTTGTCTTTCAGAAATTAAGACTTTTAGCATTTTAGCCTGCTATTATTACTGGAGATATTCTGGAATGTGGATTACTCTTCCAAAGGTGGAAAAATCTCCAAGGAAATTTATTTATAGCTAAATATAAACATATTAAAGAAAAAAAGTGAAGAAAGGTAGCCCTTTCCTGAAAAAGTTCAGTGAATGAGATAAAATATCATGAAATCCAGTAAGCACTTGAAGATTGACAAAGATTGTGGATATTTGAGGCAGAAATTCCGTAGGTACTTAGGGACTAAGCTGTAGAACTAGAGTCAGACTTTATTTATTTGTCCTACCCTATCTTCTGCTTCACATTCTTTAGCACATGGAATTGCTAAATACTACAAATTATTTTTTAAGCTTCTATGGACAACTTCTTTTAAGGAATAATCTAATATTAGATGTGGTGGTTTTTTGTCGTTTCTCTCCTTTCCCTCTCTTGTTTCTCTGGAAAAAAATATTATTTGTCTTTGGAGGAAATACACGTGAAAAAAAATTGCAATCCAATTTGACCTGAATTAAAAACCTGACAGGAACTTGTCAGAACTGTAATTGTTGTCCTGAACTCTTGCAAAGGCCATGCTGCTGATGGGAATGCTTGGAAATGCTGCTCTTAGTGGCAACATAAGGCAAATCACTGAGTTTTGTGCAACTTCCCTGCCTATGTCCTCAATTATTCAAAATTAATATATGTAAATATATGTATCTAAGTATATAATGAATATAATATATAATATGTAACATATATTAGATATATATAATATAAAGAATATATAATTAATATTAATATTATGCATTATATCTTATGTCATATATAATATTTTAAAATATATAATAAATTATATCTATATATAAATGGCTATACCTCAGTTGTCTGGAACACTTGAACATCCTATTTGCTGTTCACTAACACATCTGTTTCCTTTGCCTCCCTGTAAGCATCTGACCACCCTCTGTGGGTTTATGACACTGCAATAATTGCAAAAGCCCAATGCATTTTGAGGAAAATTAGAGCAAAGAAACAAGGGAGCCTTACTTGCTTGCAAAAAGGCCTGAACTTTTAAAAATTTTGCTAGCTGGTTTGGATTTTTTTTTAAATCAAAGAACAAATTATACCTTCGGCTAGTGGTCTTGACTAATTAAGGTGAAGATTAAAATAAGCATCTCTAGGCAGTGCTTTGCACAAGTTAAGGTCAGAATCTTCTAAGCATCAGGACTCTAAAATTTCATCTCTTTACTCAAATTATCTCTGGTCTCAGGGATGGTTCTTTACCTTTTCCACTGTGCTTGTGTTGTTTATCATGAGCTGTGTGTGCTTTAGTTTGGTTTGGTTGTGGGTTTGCCTCTTTTTTTTTTTTTTAATTCTTATTTATTTATTATTTTTCTCCAAAGCAGGAGGGGTTAAATCAATGTTCAAGCTACTTATTTCGTATTTAAACTTCATCAAAGCCTTCTCCTGTTGGTTCGCTTTAATTCAGTTTGCTCCCCCGTTAAATTGCATTGATTTTAAGCCAAATCTTGCTTAATCTGCTGGAAAATGTTTGCACACACATCAAAGGATGAAATATCAGAAGGCAGGAATATGAATAGGAAAGATGAGTGGCAGAATAACTGTTTGATCACAGTTGTCTTCCTAATTTTACTCAAAGCTCAGTTAATAGGCAGTTAATTTTTGCAGGCTGTGTTTAACATCGTTGTACTGTTGCCCTTTAGTTCCATATCTCCCACATCTTAAAATAACAACAAAAATCCTCCCCCTTTTCGGATGCTGTTGGTGAGTGTAAGCCATGAACACTTTAATTCCTTGTGGTAAAAGCTCCACCGAATGAGACATTAACAGGCATGAGGTTTTAATTTAAAAGAGTGCAAAGTTTTGTTATACTATTATAAAAACCTGTGCTGAAATCATAAGGAGTATTCAGAAGAGATTGTTCTGCCAAAATTGGCAGGGATTTGGTATCTTTTTCTGGGTCTATCCTAAAGAATCCTGAGTCCCATTTCTTATCAGCACACAATCAGAAGTCACACGATTTTTTGATTTCTTTTTTTTAATTTTATTTTATTTTTTGGAGGTCACGCAATTTCTGTCAGTGCCACTTTCCCTTTCTAATGTTAATGTGATGATCTGCTTTGGTAATCGTGGCTATTGTAAAGTGACTTTGCTCAATTTACACTTCAATAAGGCAATTATCTAGGTTGACACCTATGCTTAACTCCTGTAATAATTAGATCTTTGAATGTCATGGGCAAGTGAGCTACTTTGTACTAAATGGGAAGTTGCAGATTGATTGTAGATAAATATCTGATTTGCTGACATTTGTGCAAGAATACTTTAAGGCAAGGATCTCCCTCCTAGAGACAAGCACAGACAGAAGAGCAAACCTGAGAGCATTTTCCATTTAAGGTTTTGTCAAAGCGAGAATTATTGAGGATTTAGAGAATTTTACCACTCATATTTCTTTCTGTCCACTGGCATTTCCAATAGCACCATCGATTCCTATTAGGAAAGGGAACCACCAGCTTGCAATGTGAGACTATCCCACACCTGTGGAAGAGGGAAAAGACTAGGACTGGAACAGTTTGGATGCCTCTGTGGGCAAGTGAAAGGAAAATGAAGAAAATGAAAGTGGAAGGTAGGAAAAAGATGCTATTGACCACTCTTGGTTGCAAAAGAAGTGAGTTTTCAGCAGATGAACATGACCTGATTTGGAAATCAGCCTGAGAGTGTAGAATGGGTTTCATTTTTGTTTAATTAAAAACTTCCCTGTTTCTTTTCTTCTTTTTTTTTTTCCCAGCAGAAATTAGATTTTCTGTAAAGCTTAAATTTGTGCCAGCCAAAGGGAAAACAGAGTTGTGTGTGCCTGATGAGAAGGGGAAATTCTAACCCATGCATTGGGAATTGAGAGCCCTGGGTGGCCCGAGGTATTTAGAGAGACTTGTGGCTAAAGGAGTGGAATCTGTGAGTTTAAAGGACTCTTGGTCAAACTAATCCAGTGCTAACAACATTTGGTATAATTTTAAAATAGTTTTTATTTTATTTATTTTAATGCTGTACAGTTGACCCCCAATATTAAACCCTGAACTTTTAGCACAGTTGGGTTTTTTTTGCCTACCCAGCTATGCCTCCATGAGTTCTCTGTTAAATGTCACCAAAGGGTACAACACAACACAAACATCACTGTCCAGGGTATCATATGAGGTTGATTACAGACAGACAGAGCCGAAAATTACAATTAAAATTATTTTTCCTCAGAATTAGTAGAATACTACTACCCTCATTTTCTTTTGATAACATGCCTAATGTTTTCAATGTGTAATGTTGATAAAATCTGCAGAGGAATAAAATACATATTTAAGTAAAATCCTGTAAAACTTTAGGTGTGTTTTATTCACATTGTTCTACTAGAGGTGCTGTTTTCTGTGTTTTATTTTGTAGCTGCTGCAAATCAGAAGCTGATTCCTTTCTATTTGGAGCACGTATAAAAACCTACACAGTACAGACCTATGCATTTGGCAAATAGCTGGGAATCTTTGAAAAGGCAGCTGTGGCCTGAGACACAAGGAGTATCTGCCTAGCCAAGGATTTTGTAAATGCTTTTGTAATTCAAAACAAACAAACAAACAAACAAACAAACAGACAGACACAGGCAGGCCAATAAGTGTAAACTAAATTTGAGACAGTAAAAGCAATAATGAAGTGGCAGGCAGGACTATTCAGATAACACAAAGTGTTGTGGTTCTGCTTAGCCCTGAATCCACTGAGCATAAGCAGGTTGCTCCTGTTGCTTTCTAATGCTGCTTAATTCTTTTCTCTAAAGACACAAATGTGAGCTGCATGACATCCATCCCAGATGTGAGCTTAGCAAAGACCTCTGCCATGTCACTCACATTCCAGGTGATCTGGGGACAATGCTCCAGAGAGGCCCTGGCAAACACATTTCTGGAGCTCTTTGATCTCCTTGCAGAGAGCAAGGTGTGTCTACAGATTCTTCTGAAGGCAGGATTTAGTTAATTGCTCTTGCACAATTTCTGGTTTGTCCTCTTCGTGGCAAAGCAGTTATTTCCACACCTAGTGCAGCAAAGGACAATGTGTCACCTGCCAAGCGTCCAGCTCTTTCAATAGTAACAGGGTGCTGTGTTCATGGGAATCATTAAACTCCTCCTGCGTGATACCACGGAACTAATATCTCTAAACAATTAGCCACAGTCTTGTGTTGATTCAAGATAATGCAATCCAGTCAATGTTTTCCTGGTGCTTTCTGTAGGAACAGACAGGACCTGGCTCACTGTGCTGCATTCTGCTCAGCCACTTGCAAAACCTCGTGTAGTAACACTCCTAGCTCAAAATAGATTCAATGGCTGTGACTCAAAAGGAAGAATCTCACTCCTGGCACGTAACCTCAGAAGGAAGAAGAAAATTCGGTAATTGGAGTGTTTTTTTTTTTTTTTTCCTGGCCACACCACACATTCAAATTCTCCAGAATCAGAAGTGCAAACCCGAGGAAAAATGGCTTCAGAAGAATAATTACACAGGGGATCAGTTGGAAGGGAGAATTTCCCTAAATGAAACCTGGCTCCCTCACTGGCCACCAGTGTGAACAAAGAATATCAGAGCCACTGCAACCCCTGTGGTTGCTTTGTTTTTCAGTATCAGGGTCGGTGGACTAGGAGCTCCCTAAGCTGAATTGCAAATCTCAGGGACCATTTTTATAAATCAGCCATGTGCCATCTACTGTGAGTTTCTCCAGTCCCACCCTGAAATTTCTCTCACTAGATGCCAGTGTTTTCCACTCTGCTGGGAATATCTGGGTAATGTTGGTAAAAGACAAAAAAAAAAAGCTGTTGTCCTAACAGTATAAACTCATGTGTTCATTTGTAAGGTGAAGCTCAAATGAAGAGCCATTAATTCTTCTGTCACACAGCAGGGTATAATAGCAAAGATAGCTCCAGTTATGAACCCCCTCTTTAAGTGACCACAGAACAGTCATTATGCAGATAATGAGTTCTTGACTACGTGTCACAGAAAATGAGAAGCAATGGAGCAGATATTGTCTGTAACTCTCCTTTGGGATAACAGCATAGAATTTTTTTGTATCATAATGCCTTCCCTTTTTTCAGATTATCAAAAATCAAACAAGCTTTCAGCCCTAAGAGGGTGAGGAAAAATCAAATCTGTAAGAAGTAACGTTAGATGTGTGTTGCAAATATGGGCCTGAGAGGGGTGGAAAGTATGCTTTCATATCATGACTTTGCTCTAATACATATTGTTAGACAATTTTTAGAAAAGAAAGTTGATCCTAGCAAAGATACTCCTAAATTTGGGTGCATTTTGTTATTGGAACATCAAAAAGGTATTAGGCACATTGTCTTTCCAGCAGATGGACAAGAACGGAAATTATTAAAAGATACCAGACTTCTAGTTTCTAGAAGAAATTTTCATAACAATGATAAAAAGGGACAAAAATCTCTGAGAATATTAGTTTATATAGTTTTTATTAATTTTTTATTGCCTGGTTAAGAGAAAGTGTAATTCAGATAGCCTTATACCCATAATGATGTTTGGGGGACCAAATTTATTAGTGGACATTAATAAGCTCTGCAACCACAAAAAGCTCATCTCCCAATGTTCTCAACCTAGGCTGACAATTTTCTTTTGCAAATGGACCAGCAGTTGAGTTCTCCTGTGATTTAATTTCTGCAGAGGGTCATGGTCCTCTTTCAGTCTACACTTTTAAACCAGCATCTACTGGTATGCATAATTTAATTTCTGAACATTTCTGCTTGAAGAAACGGAAAATATGTTCATTTCAAAGATTACTCTTTTAAACTTAGTTTAAAAACAGAACTCTTTTAAAAAGTTTTTCAGCAGGCCAAGACCTTTTTCTCCTCTCCTACTACCTTCAGCAGTGACAAAACATTTCATTGACAGCAGTCTGTTAGCACTGGTGTGAGCTGAACCTCAACAATGCTTTGCATAACCATTATAAAATGCAAGTCTGGTAGTCTGAGCCTCACAATAAACCTGGCAGGATGTTGCCTACTGTCTCTGAAGAGGCAGAGACTTTGGAAGGGACTGAAACATGCCCACAAAACCTGTCTTTGTATTTGCAGACCAGCCCAGAGCTGGCAGTGGGGCTCCCTTCAAACCACAGCCTTCGGGCAGCACTTGGAGAGAGGCTGACTGAGAAAAGCCCTTGGAGAGTCTCTGCTCCAAAAGTGAGACACAGAAAAATCAAAATTCATCACAGATTACACTGAAACTCCTCTGGAAAATTCTCCCTCTAAAACTTTGCCAGCTGAGTGAGAAGCAGGAAGGCAAAGGGGATTCTTGATTTCTGCAGAAGAGGGGAAGAAAAGATCTCTAGATGTTTCTCAATGGCATTATTCAATGCTATATTAATAATATTATTATTCTAGTAGAATTAAATCACATCCTAAAGAGATTTTGAGTCTTTGTGGTACAGAGGAGTTCAAGGAAGGGTTGGCACTGCTGGCTTGGTGCAGCAGCTGAAGTGACAAAGAGGTCTGGAACTCCCAGCACAGATTTCAGATGAAAAGGGAATCACTCTCAGTGCCAGGAAGGAGAGCCTTAACCCCCAGACAAATTCATTACAGTTAGTAATTAATTTAGCCCTAATGTGCAGTAATCTCCAGCCGTATGCAGCACAAATGTAAATTACTACACCAAGCTGGTGATGCAAGGGCTGTTTGTTTACAGGAGTAGGAAACTAATTGACTTTTCATCCTGCTGGGTTTCAGAGTGTAAAGCAGAACCAGTGAGATGCCAGCCTTCACTTCCCTGCAAATCAGAGATTAGATATATCGTGCCCCACAGGTGTATCAGTGATTTTCATCATCTCAGAGATTAGGGTTACCAGAGAAATTGATGATGCTCCATGTTTCATCTAGCAAAAGAAAATTCCCAATAGCATAACATCAAACTCAGTGAAAAAAACTTAATAAAAGTACTTGGGGGTCAGATTTTTTTTTGTTGTTGTTGTTGCTTGCTTGTTTGATTTCTCAAAAATCCAATAAATGAAAAATCTTGTTCTGAAATGTGCCTAAAGAAACCTTCACAAGAATCTGGGTTTCCTTAACGTTCGTATTTTCAATGGAGTCTAGATCAAATTCCAGGCCACAAAATGCAGAAAACACTGCTTTCGTGCTTTTTGGTAGAGGGAAAGTAACATAAAATGGCTCCTATTCAGCTGTCATCGAAATTGTCTTTTCTTCTAAAAGTATTAAATTCTCAGGAAAAGTACTAAGTTTTCTGTAGAAAATGAGCACGCTGTCTGGGGACCAGAAGTGAGATTTGAAAGTTAAATTTTCCTTCCATTTTCCATCAATATTTTTCTGTCAGTCGTCATAAAATCTGAAGACACCTCATAGTGCACTTTTTTTCAGATTTCACTGCTTTGATGTCCTTAAAATGCATTTCTTCAGGGTGAAGAAACATAGAAGGACTGGAGGGGTAAAAAATAAGAGTAAGTGGCATAGAACTGATGTTGGAGATTGTAGACTGGGGAAATGGTTGGTTGCATTTACAGCTTGATTTTGTGACAACAAACTCCCAGTCAGCTAGCTCAGGTAATATAATTAATAAGGGGGGAGAATAATGCTGAAATTGTCACTTCACTGCCATTGTTTTCCATCTTTTGCATGGTGCAAGGCATGTTGAAATCTCCCTGGTCCATCTCTGCCATTCACTGTGCGTTTCTGAACTGGTTTTATTTGAGTCTGCTCCCCCTCCAAGTCACACTAGACCCTCAGATCGACCTCCAAACCCTGATTCCATCCTTTGCTCATTTGCACTGAGGCTCGAGGAAGGGAGGAAGGAAAGAACAGAGAACAAAATAGAGGAGGGGAGAGAAAGAATGAATGAAAGTGAGAATGGAAAAGCAGAAAAGAAAGAGGGCAAGGAAGAAAGGTAAAATCAAGAGCTCAAGAAATGAAGAAGATGAAAGAAAGAAAGAAGAAAATAAATAAAAGAAGAATGAAACATAGAGTGCCAAAGTAGTCCCCTGTGACTTGCTTTCAATGGAATTTCTTTGGAAAGTCATTTAGCCTGAAGGGTTATAGCAGTAGATTCCCACAAAGTCTTAATGGATTGGTGTGAATGACTCATATCTTGACTTTTTCCAGTATGTTTCATAAGATTTACACACTGGGCAACCCCAGAATTAACTTTGAAGTGGACCTTAGCTTTCCCAGCCTCTGAATTAGCTTCCGGCGATGATTTATTTTCGTGGGGACCAAGAATGATTTCGGTTTGTTTTTTTCATTTTCATCAACACAGGACTGGAGCCTTCGTGCTTTGCAAGCCCAGCTGCTCAAGCTTAGTTTGAATTGTTTGTAAACAGCCCCACACACCAAACACAGCTTTGTTCCTTTGCTGAAGACTTGGGGCACAAAAACTTAAATAAAACAAAAGCTCTCACTGTGTGATGTGAGCCCAAGTCTGAGGACCTGGAAGCCAGATTTGCAATGCTGAAGTGAGTTAATGAGAGAAGTCTGTGGGCTGCAAAGAGCTCACACACAGGAGATGTGGCATATGCTGCACTGCCAGTTACACATGGTGCAGCAAAAATTGGGTTTAAAGTGTGGGTTAGGCTCCAAATTTGCCTGGCTGTGAATGGGGCATGGCCAGTGCTTTTTGGCATTTCTGGCATTGTGCACAACTAATTTCCCTCAAAAAAAAAAAAAAAAAGGTTCAGTTTGTGGCAGTGCCCCGGGAAGCCTGACCTGATGCTTCCAGGATATGCAGAATTTGAATAAACACTCACTTCACCAACACACAGCCTGCCATTCCCAGACACTTGTGGAGTGACTGTAAAGCTAAAACAAAACAAAACAAAACAAAACAAAACAAAACAAAACAAAAAAAAAAAAAAAAAAAAAAAAAAAAAAGGGGGTGGTTCTTGATGACACATCCCTGATTCAGTTGGTCCTGAAAGGAAAGAAAAAAACCAAAACAAAAAACACAGGAGGTTTCTTTGCCTAAACCTGCTAGTGGAAATCTGACACCGTTTGGTGGTTAGCAGTGAAACGCTTTATTAAACTTCAATCGCTCTTTGAAACCGAATGGTTTCGATTGCCACACAAAATGAAACTACTGTCGTTTGCTCACTGCTGGGATGTTGGCTAGACAATTAATTGAAAAATGCATTGTCGCTGCAGTGAACAGATAGCATTGTGCTTCCAATTAGATATGCGGCAGCAGCCTGATTTCCACCTTAAATAAGCACCTGCCTCTCCTAATGTCTCTCTTTCAACCTGAAAACAAAAATTCACAAATAAATCACAAAATTCCCAAGCAAATCTGTTGACTTGCTTAACAGTAAAACAGACGGTGCCCATACAGAAATGCTCTCCTGCCTCTCACTCACTCTTTTTCCAGTGAAATTTAGGCAAAACCTTCTATGCTAATATGTAATAATTTATCTTGAAAAGCCTATCGAAATAGTGTAAAATATCCTTTTCAGGGAATACACTTTTTTCATAGACGTCACCTGCTATTTAATGTCTTTTTTTTAATCTGCCACAACATCACACCAATACCTGCCTATGACTCCATGGAAGAAAAGGTTGATAACCACATACATTGAAAATCACTCAATCTAAAGGGCCAGGAATACAGAAAACACATGAAGTGCTGGATAACTGAAATAACCATGAGTTCAGCAGAAGCCAAGAATTTTGGAGCCACATCTGGTCATGCATTTGTCAAATCTGTGTGTCCAGATGCCCTGGCAAAGGGCCTTTCTGAGGGCTCAGCAGCACAGAATGCAGGGCATCTGATATGAAAAAACAAAATAAAACAAGGTTCAACAGTTGTTCTGAGATGCCACCAAATCCTTCAGCATCTGGAAGCTCTGCTGAGCCTGGTGTGCCTGACAGGAGGCAGCAAGGCTGGGGCAGCTCCACAATTCCCATCTTCTATATTGTCTGGGGTTTGCTTTGTTGCAAAATGTGACACTGACAAAAGCTTTATTACAGGTTCCTGAGACAAAGACTGCCGTTTTACAGACAGCCACTGCTTTTGTCTGTGATTTGACACCAATTACAGCTTCTTGCCCTATTTTCTGCCTCTCAGACAGTTTTTGAACTGTGGCATTGTCTTATGTTTCATCTTTCCACCACTCAGTTTCCTCATTAGTCTCTTGAACTGTGCTGAGAGCTGGAATAATTATGATGCTGCTGAGTCCTTTCAGCTGCAGAAGGGCATTGAAGGACTGGAAGGGAGTGAAATTCCTCCCAGGGAAATCGTGCTGATTTGTGCCTGTCATACTCTGGTTATATGAATGGGTAAATACCAAACTGAAAATACGTATTTTTGGACATATGTACCAAAGTAAAGCTTTGAAAGTCTTCATCTACAGAGAGACAACAAAACTAGGGAGCAAATCCAGAAAGGATGTCTTTTTATTGCCATTCACAGTGGGTGCACCAAAGTCTGCTATATTTTATTATTAAATTACCCTTTAATTTTTTTTTTCAGATTTTAGTCCAGATGGAGAGCAATCTTATGAAACCAGTATCTTTCAGAAGAGTTTGTCACACTAGAACAAGAACATAGTCCTGCAACATGACATCTCTCCAAAACTGACCTAGCCGTACTCCATAAATAAAACAATAGAAGAAAATGGAAGAATGTAATCTGGAGATTAATTTCAGATTCTTTTCTACTCAAGAGGGTCCTAGCAGGAAACTTTCTTTGCAGTAATTGATTTGAACTCTATTGAAGAGTACTGGAACACACTGGAAAAAAAAAGAAAAATCAACATTTCCAGCTAATCAGGGTTCCTTCATCCTGCACCTTAAAGGAAACTTTGATTTAAAGACCAATTGGGCTGACAATAAATTACTTAGAATTATTTAAAAAAAAAAAAAAAAAAAAAAAAAAAAAAAAAAAAAAAAAAAAAAAAGCAGGAGTCAGGATCGCCTGGATTATGTATGAACCATCGTGTTTCCCAGTTCTGGAATTAGGCTTGTCAGGAATCCCTGCTCAGTCACTTCGGAGCCAGCTCTGGGATTTGGTAGAGGCTGCTCAAGACTAAACATTTCCAGTGAGACCCTTTGGGCTCATCAATCAGCCTTTCACAGTGCAATGTTTTTCATCAGTTTGGTTGCAATCAGCTGTAATAACCTACAAAGAGAGAGATGAAAGCCCTGCAAGTCAACAAAACAACTACTATAAGTATTGCTAAAATACTTACATTAACAAGCACTAGTGGAACCCTTTTAGAAGGAAATATTTCTGCAAAGAACACAAAATCATGACTGCAGCTAAAGCAGGATGATTGGGCTAAACAGAGTTTCATTCCTTTTTCTTGGCAGGGTGTGTACTGATGGCTATAATTTAATTCTGGAGCCAAATCAAGGCAACTCATCATGATACATCTGCTGAGTTTTGAGTATGCATGGAGCAAGCATGTGTGCTTTCCTGAAAGCTTTTCCTAGAAGCAAAATGCACTGCAAAGATTTATATATCTGTCATGTCATCTTTTGACACGGCTGATGAAAGCCAAGGCATAGCCCCATGCAGGAATTTTGGTTGGGGGATAGGTACAGGCAGAAGGGAAGAGAAAATATTGAGAACTTCCATGGTGAATTGTGAGGCAATATTTGACAGATAGCAATTTCCAGTCACAAATATATTTCTTTTTAAACTGGCTTGAAAATTGTTTTTCTTTTTTTTCTATTGACTAATCACATTCTTTGTATAATGAAAACAGTGGTTGAGTGAGTGGTATGTGTGAGTTCTTGAATCTTCTTCTCTAAACCAAAAATACAGATATGCAAGTATTTCCTTTTATTTGGGGTGTTTGTTGGGTTGGTTTTTTGGTTTGTTTTTTTTTATATTTTTCATGGTGGTAGTAGCACTTTGGAAGTGACCTAGACAACAGCAAAAGAAGGACATTATAATGTCCAGCCTACCATTACCTGCTGATTGCTTTTTCTCCACAGTGAGGAAGCTCATTTAAATGTCAGCTTCAGGCCATCTCAGCAGGAATTAGGAATCACAATTAGACACAGCCACGTGTTTTCAGTTTAAAGAGTTCAATATTTGAAAATGTAGGGTCAGAAAACAACGCAAAGACAACCATTTCCAAAAACTTAATGTCCTGCAGAGGAAGGAGGTCACAGCTGTTACCAAGTCCAGCTGTGATGCCCTGGAGAAGTAATGCTTTGTGGAAGCTATGTGATGAGGATCTGCTGAGTGCATAATTTCCTCCGAGGTATTGATGTTCCCTTGCATTTTGCATTGTCATTTTCTGAGCCACAATTTAATTGCACTTGGAAATGGACCTTGGCTTTGATGGAGGACACATCTCCTGAGGTGCAGGACTGAGACATGATGACCAAGAAGAGCAAAGACAGCGGGAACCACCACTCATCTTTGCCAGAGAAGAGGAGAAGGCACCAGCTAGAGAATTTGGCAACCAGTGGAAAAATGGGCAATTAGGGAATGTTATTGGATCTCACTCTCCTCCATGTGGTGTCAGGAGGGCTGCAGTCCTAACACACTTCTGTGGCTATTGCTGCAAGATTTAAATCAGTTTGTCATTCGTATTCCCTCAGATCAAATGTGGGCAGAGCCCTGGTGGTGGAAGGATTTCAAAGGCATGTTAGGATTTTTTCCTTCCTTTGTGTACCAATGACCTTGCAGAGAAAATGAATATTAAATGTTCAGTACAAGACAGAAAACCACCATTCAGGTGGATTCAAACGAATCTTCAAATGTTGGAGATTTCCAGTGCAAATGGAGGGCCACCTGCAAAGATAAAGCTTCTCCTCAGTCTTGCCTGATTTTCCCCTCATGGCATTTTTTAAACTACAGTAAACAAACCACTTATGTGACAAGGTGTAAATTTCTGTGTCCTCCAACAGCTGGAGTTACTGTTCCCAGCACAAGTTTGGTTACTTCAGCATATTTCTCCAGGCAAACTATAAAAGCAAAATGAATGTACATGTATTTCTGTAAACAAACACACACATACATGAATCTGTTGGTATTAGCCAACTGTTCCTGTGTAGGAACTCATTTCTCTCAATTAGTCTTTAACCATGCTGGGGATGAAGTGTTGGATCTGACAGGAGTCTCTGGTGTGTGCTTTAGTGCTCACTGCTCCTCAGCTGGTGGAATATCTCCAGCAAACATTGCCAGTGAAATGGTTGCTCTGCATCCTCCTGAGAAGAAAAGATGAGGAAAGGTGTCTGTTACTTGTTAAATATCAAGCAGACAAAACCCACTATTTTTTTTCCTCCTCCTGCCTCTCCTTACTGAGGAAAGGAAAACCACCTTCACTGAGTGCTTCTGTCTTCTGGATCACAGTGCCTTAATGTCCAGGATTTAATGGCAGCGTTTCCTTTCAGCATAGGTGCTAGCACCTGCCTGTTTGGATAACTCCTCATTTATTTCCATTTCACGGTTTTTTCCCTGCACTGCACAGCACAGCACAGCACAGCTGTTTCTTGGTATCTGAAAGAAGGAGCTGTTTCTCACTCTGCTTTCACAGACAGAAGGGCTGTGGAGCACCAGGAATTAGGGAGGCTGGCTGGAAGGTGCCACACCAACATAGAACATGGTCATAATCCAAAGTGACCAAGTTGAAGGCTGCTTTGCATCGCCTGGAGAAAGGAAGGGAGGAAGGAAGGAAGGATTCCAGGAAGGATTCCAGGATTCCAGGAAAGAAGGAAAGAAGGAAAGAAGGAAAGAAGGAAAGAAGGAAAGAAGGAAAGAAGGAAAGAGACAGGTTGGAGGCACAAGGTTTGGGAAGACAAGGCACTCCTGCACTGATGTTCCACAACTCACTACAATTACTTCAGTCACAAAAGGCATTTTAACTTGGTTCCAGCACAAACTGAAGGGGCAGAGGGAAGATCCAACCCCTCAGATATTTAAAGCTCAGCATTTATTGCTCAGACATTCCTACTGCCTTCTGAGTCAGCCTTACACTCATTTTGCCATGCAGGACTGACCATTATGCAGAAATTACCAGGTTCTTCAGCCTCAGGAGACTGAGAACAATTTAGCTACATTAGCACGTTATTTTCCCCTCTGTAATTAAGTCTGCTGTGCTGACAATGAAGATCACTCGCTTGCCAAGGAAGAATAGTTCTCCAAAAATGTTTGCAAAGAACTCGTTCCCCTGCTTCTCTGCAGTGAAATTCGGTATTTTTGAGCTGCTTTTCTTCCGAGCACTTCCACCCTCAAGAAAGAAGACAAGAGGATATCACATATCCTATTTACAGCCTTTCTGTGGTGCCTCAAAACATCGTGTCATCCTTCATGCCGGTACATATTGTGCTAAAACAAACAACAATATTTTGTTAGCAGAAGAATTTGAGCCATTAACCACCTCACTCCATAATCCTGGGGGTATGGATTTGCAAAGCAGGCTGAAGAGCAGATTGAATTCTCAGAGAGCTCTGATGGTGCCACTGGATAACCTGTTTCCCTCGAAATCAATTCCGAAAAAAATGCTGTTTTTTCACCCAATTGCTCATGCAGTAGTGCCATCTCGTGGTCCCTTCTGCTCTGACAGCAAAAAGCAGGTGGGAAGAGCCTGCTAATCCCAGCAGAAATAGTTTGTGCTGTTAAATTGCTATCCTGCCAAATGGCTACCTGGATGCAGGAGCAGGCTGTGCTTAGGACATCTGCCAAAGTCTGAGGGAAGAAGATTTAGGGCAGAAAAGGATCCTGAAAACACGTGGACTGAGGAAACTTCCAAAAGAAAGTTTACCCTGCGAGAACAACAGCCCAGATGTTTTGTTTTGTGTTTTCAAACAGAAAACAAACCACAAATAATTACTATCTTCACCTAAAAAAATATATAGTAAATAAAATTTTAAAAAATCCAAGCACAAAACACGAAAGCAAAAATAAAATGGCTATTAAAGAGTGGTTGGATTAGGAAGGGGGTCACAAAAGCAATTTTAAACCTGTTGGAGTAAGTGCTTTGTGAACAGGCTGACTGACTTTCAGTTTAGCATTCTCCTCCTTCCCCAAAGACCCACAAGCTGTAAGTGTGTTTTCCCCAAAGGTTCCACTGCTCAGTATTTTAAAAGCATGGGGAGCTCACAGCAAGCTGGTGGGGGCTGTAATGGGATTTGAGCAGCACGAGATGATTCTCTGGCAAACACCAGCAGAGCCAGACTGGGGCTGTAATTCCACAGGTTTATGAATCACCTGCTGAAATCAATGGCACAACGAATCTGCTCAAGATTACACATGTGCTGACGTCTCTCCCTGAGTCAAGGCTGTATGGGGGAGAATAAATTACCCAGCCAGATGGAACTGACGTATCAAGGAAGATGTAAGCTTGAGATTGGGGTATCTTGATTGCCCTAAGTTGCTGAAGGTGCTGTTGGGATAATACACAAATAATCCATTAAAAATCTTTTCATCTCACAGGCTGGTCTGAGAGTTGTTGACATCAGAGTGTTGCTGCACAAATATTGTTTAGGGCTGAGACATGATTTCTGTTAGCAGATGTGGTGGATAAACTTCTGCCCATACCTGACTGGTGACCCCAAAGGATGTTCAAGTAGTGCTAATTTTTGTGCCATTTTGTATAGGCTGGATTTTGTTTGCCTTCATAAAAAAATTTGGGAGTACCTTTGCCATGCTTCCACCAAAGCTGATTTTTTTATCATGAATTCCTCTGAACATAAACTGAGATGATTTTTTATTAATGACCGTTATTATTGGCAATATGCAACTTATAAACTTTTCTTATTTTTAGACAGAAAATCTTCCTCCTAGCTCATGCTTCACTTTTTTAAGTGGCTGAGAAGGCTTTGAAGTTTAATAGCTATGCAATGGGGGGAAAAAGTGCCTGCTCTGTAAGCTTGAAACAGTATTTTGACCTGTAGGGTTGGGTTTCTTTTTTGTTTGTTGGTCAAGTGACTGGCCATTCACTGCCTTTCATGAAGCAAAACCTGCTTTCTGTACCACATTGCCATCACTATACTGAACACTTATTTTGCTGCAGGTAGGAAGTCAAATGTAAGAACTTAATATCTTACAACAAGTGCCATTTCAGTCTTCTGTGCTCCCACTAAGAAGTTTGGGGGGTTTTTTTAAGTTTCTTAGCTTATTTCCCTTGAATTTGCAGATTAATGCACATTTTCCCCTGTCTCTGAAGCAGAGAACATGCAGTGAAGAAAAGGCAAGTCCGAAATTTCATGTTGAAATGTTAAGCTACTCTGGAGCTGGGCATTTTTCTGTTTTCTTGTTCTCACATACTTTATTCACTTCACATTTCTCCTTCTTAGGAAACTAAGTGAGTCCCCAGAAGTGTGTGTAGACTTTTTAGTTCCATTTTGGACCACTGCAGCCACTTGCAGTATCCGTGGACTTAAGGAACCATCTCCTTCAACCGGGAGTCAAATGTCAGCTACAATAAATAAGAAATACTGACCCTGGGGACCAGAAAAATACTGCATCATGTCATTATTTCTAGGTTTTTCTCGAAGAAAAAACTTTGGGGTACCAACTAAGAAATTAGCCTGCCCACATGTGCTGAGCTCCAAAATGCCATCAGAAATAGTCAACCTCTGTCTCAAGAAATCTGCCTGTGAAAGCAAAGGCTGGGGAAACAAAAACTCTGCCCAGAAATGTGGAGGGATATTCTGTACCTGATGGCTGCTTCATCTTTGACCAGACTGAGCTGATTATGCAGAAGCCTCAGCCTGAGTGACTCTTGTGCACTCGACATCCTTCAAAGGACAGCATTTTCCAAAAACAAACAATTGCCAAACACAGAAGCCAGGCATCTTCAGTTTGTAGTAGTGGCGCCTGTCAGAGCAATTGGATTGATGCTTTTAAAAGCATTTTAGCATGTCAGAATTGTCCCAGGAGCCCTCATGAGTGTGGATTCCTTGTGAAAGAGTGTCACATTTTCCTCTTGAAGCTGTTAATCACCCTGTTCCCTTCCTCTGACAGGCAGGTGATGCCACATTGTTTTACAGAGCTGTGCAGCCTCAGATTGCAGAAGAGCTGCTCCTATTAAAAAACAAACAAAACAAAACAAAAAAACACACCCAGGGAGTGGCTGGGGAAGAGCTGAAATGAGTCATGGACCACAGCAAGGTCCTTCCTGCCATTCAAGCCTGATGGGTCAAATGCAGGAGTTAAAAAAATTTGAGGGGGAAATGGAAAAATATTGTCATAAGGAAAAAACGCACTGATCATTGCAATTTTGTTTAGAGTTGCAAAAATAAGGGTTAATTCCGGTGATAATAACAGCTATTAGCATTTATGATGAATGAAATTTATAGCGACTACTCCATTTGGGCATGCTTGAATAAAATTAATATCTACAGTTGCTTTCTATGTCACATGTGGAAAAGGGAGTGCTTTGTTCTCACCTGATTTTTGTATGTTCCACAGTTTTTGTCCTATGCTTTGCTGGAGGAGATGAAGGGATTGATTTACAAGACATAACTTGCCAAGATTTGCAGACACAAAAGAAACTGAGCTAATTATAAGGGCTTTGAAGATAATTCAAATAATTCGTCAAACCATATGCTGGGATATCAGGGAGTAATGGCAAGCTGGAAATATCCAGCAAAATCCTGGGGCTGTTAGAAATGTGATACCACACTCTGAATTCTACTAGTGGCTTCATCTGAAGGTAATTTTGAGCATCATTCAAATACTCCAGGTTTCACCACGTCCTTGAAGCAAGGATGGGAACCCAACTTGTCACGTTTTTTGCACCCATCTGCAGCCCAGCCTCTCATCCCTCTTTCAGCTCCAGCAAATATCATCATTGTGCAACGGATTTATCTAATCAAACCTGTTCAGCACATGCTTTTGGTGCATCTGTGCAGGAAGGTGCCAGGTGATCTCACCTGGGCGCACGCTGGGGTGAAGCACCCCTGACTCACATCCCATCAGTGACATTTTTCGTGCCTTCAGCTCCCTGGGAGCACAACCCCATGGGTGAGTTTAGCCAAAGCTTGTCAAGTGTGGCTACTGGAAGTGGAGCTGCCTTTGGAGAAGGGGGTGTGATTGAAGAGAGTGCTGCACAGCCCCAGATCACTGGGCAGGTGGTAGAGGAAGCCCTGACTTGCTGCTTCTAGAAAAGAGTGGAACCACCTTTCCAGGACAGACTAGAAAGTGCTGGTTTAGTTGGATGAAAGAGTCGTGGGAAGGAAATCCAGAAATCATGTGCCATTAGACAGACTGGTGTCTGTTGTGTGGAAATTTTGACTGCGAGCTGCTCTCATCATCAAGGAGAAAAATGCATAAGTTTTATTCACTTCTAAAACTTGGGAAGATATCCAGAAAATGACTGCTGGGAATTTCATATTTTATAAAAGATCGTGTGTAAAATGTATACTGTTTAAATTTGGGGGCGTTTAAATCAATTTATATACTCTTTTCCCAAGTAGCAAGTGATAGGACAAGAGGAAATAACCTCAAGCTGTGACTGGAAAGGTTTAGATTAAATATCAGGAAAGGATTCTTCACTGAAAAGGTGGTCAAGCATTGGAACAGGCTGCCCAGGGAAGTGGTTGGGTCACTATTCCTGGAGGGATTTAAAAGATGTATAGATGGGGAACTGGAGGACACATGGCCTTGGCAGTGCTGGGTTAATGGTTGGACTTGATGATCTCAAGGGAATTTTCCAACCTAAATAATTTTATGGTTCCATGGTTTTACACACAGGTCAATGGACACACATAAAGTGTGATCATACTTTTTTGACTGACTGCCTCTTTGAAGCAGCAATTGTAAAATTATGAAATACCAGAATATTTAGGTACAGTGTACTTAAACTTTAAAAGGCGACATGGATGTGATGAATTAATCAGTTCCCTGTAAATAAATTGTTAGGCCACTGTAGTTCGCTGTAAATAAATTATTAGTAATTATTGTACTGTATCCACTTTAGAGCATTACAAGAAGTAAATTGTTAAAAGAAATACATAAGAATATGTATGATTAAAAAAAAATAGAAATGGTAGTGATTCATAAAAGTAATTCTAGGAATTTCCTTGGATACTTAAAAAAGTCTTCTGAGGAAAAACTTGGAATACAGTACTTTAGCTGAGACCATCTTA